>NC_090928.1:639801801-640427301 GCF_040938575.1 Ambystoma mexicanum | reverse complement strand
TATTTGGGCTGGAGAGCTTGGTTTCCATGGACACTGATTGGCTATCCACAGTTGAAGGAAAGTTCTGGCGTAATATCCTGGGGCTACCTAGCAGCCTTCCCAGGGCGATAATCCGTCTAGAGTTGGTGATACTCTCTATCTGGGACGGTACTGAAAAAACATATATACTTATACCTACAGAGTAAATTGGTCGCAGAAACCCATTTCCTGCACCTAACCTGTTTGGAGACTGGCAGGAATGGAGGGAAGTCCAAGATTGAATCGGAGGTACTTAGATGCTTTGTGGAACTTGGCTGGTACCCTAAGTGGGTGTCATGATCCATAGGACGCGCCCCTTTTGGACTTCCTGGTCTCTGTCACAACGGGGCTTGCACTCCTTGGTACTTCCAACATGGCCGTCTAACGTGGTACGCTCTCCACCAGCCTCCACGTCAGACATAGCTCATTCTACCAAGAGACCATGCCCCCGTGGCCCCGTGCATCTCAACGCTACCGCTTGCAGTGGCTAGACGTGTGCTCCGTAGTTCGCTGTAACTAATCTCTTGTTTCCTGGTTCCCAGACCCTCGATTTCCCCCTCTTCCCTTCCTCCCTCCTTACTCTGCCTTGCTTCCCGGATCTCGTGTACTGCCTCCAAGTACACCTCCCTCATTTCATGGACTTCCCGGAGACTCCGAGTACCCCTGGACGCTGAACGCACGCTGGAACCAGAAGAGGATCACGTGGGCCTGTACAAAACCCGATCCGTACGCAAGAATGCTCCTTCCAAGAATTCCTGCAAGGATCAAACTCAGGTGAGAAAGGGGAAATCCGTGACAGATTGAGACGCCAAATGACCGAAGTTGAATCGGACATGGAGGCGGCCGTTCATACCTCATGCGTCGCATGCAAGAATTAACGACCGAGGTGCAGAATCTGAAAGCGGAAAATGCTGCATTGAAACAATTAGTTTTGTCCCGTGATTCCGCTACAAAGGAAAGCGTACTACTGGGCGGCATTGTAGATAAATACGATGGGTCTGCAAAAACCCTTCGTGGATTCCTTGACTCCTGTTTAGTCCACTTTACCTTTAAGCCCTACTACTTTTCTACCCCCAGGGCTAAGGTGGGCTTTATAATTTCGCACCTCTCTGGAAATGCACTAACCTGGGCCACACCTTTTGTCAATTCTGGAGATGCCCTCCTGGATGATTACGACGGATTTATACAGGCCCTTCAGACCATGTTTGACCGCCTAGAACAGGTCTTTAGCGCCCAGGACCGTCTACTTGATTTCCAGCAAGGTTCCCAGGACATGCTAACGTATGTAACACGATTTAAACAATTGGCTAAAGAAGCGGATTGGTCGTCAGAAGCGTGCTTTACTCTTTTCCAAAGGGGGCTAAATGAAGACATCAAAGATGAACTAGCCAGAGTGGCTCGCCCAAGTTCATTCCAGGCCCTTATGGATCTCGCTATGCAGATAGACTTTCGTATCCAGGAAAGGAAGGCAGAGAAGAAGAAAACCAAGATGCCCTTCCAGAAGGTTTCCATTGAGACCTCCTCGAAGTCTGACCCTACTCCTGCCTCTGTTAACGATCCAGAACCCATGCAATTAGGGGCTTTCCGTGGACCCATATCCCCGCAAGAAAGGATGCGAAGGATCCACACGGGGTTATGTATGTATTGTGCCTCAGATAAACATCTAGTTAGAGTGTGTCCTCTAGCCCCTCCACAGCGTTCGGAAAACACCAGCTCCTGATCCTAGATGGAGCAAGGCTTCGGGAGAGAGATGTTTGCTCCACATCTATTCCATCCTTGAACTCTCCTGGACAGAACAACGTAGTGATTCTACAGGCCTTTCTATCGCCATCCAAGAATGAGACCTACCCCATTTTGGCCTTGGTGGATTGTGGGGCCATGGGGATATTCATAGATCAAGATTGGGTCTTTAGCCACCACATTCCATATGAAACTCGAGGCATCATGCAACCTGTGGAGGCGATCGACGGAAGACCTCTTTCTTCAGGACCCATAACCTTACAGACCAAAGAGATCCAACTCTCGATGAACCATCATCAAGAGGTGATCAAATTTGACATCATAAAGTCAGCTCATTACCCAATGGTACTGGGTATGCCCTGGTTACGGAAGCACATCCCATATATCAACTGGGCAGCAGGATCCTTGTTTCTTGGTTCTGAGCATTGCATGTCTCACTGTCTATTCCTGGATTCCTCCTCGACATCTTCCGAAGGCACGCCAACAGACCAGTAAGGCCCATTCATGGTTTCAAATATCATACAGGTTCCTAAGGCCTATCAGGAATACGCTGACGTGTTTTCAACTGCTATAGTCCAGGCCCTACCCCCTCACAGACCTGAAGACTGCGCTATTGATACAGTACCTTCAGCAGTGATTCCCTTTGGAAGGATGTTCATTTTATCTGAACTAGAAAAAAGGGCCCTCCGAGAATACTTTGATACCAACCTTGAAAATGGCACCATAAAAGCATCCAAATCTCCAGCTGGAGCTTTGTTGTTTTTTGTTTCCAAGAAAGACACTAAAGAGCTTAGGCCTTGTCTTGATTATTGTGGATTAAATCAATGCACCCTCAAGGGCCGCTACCCATTGCCCTTAATATCAGATATCCTGGAAGCGGTGAGAGGAGCTGTAGTATTCACGAAATTGGATCTCAGGCATGCCTACCATTAGATCCGTATCAGGGAAGGCGACGAATGGAAAACAGCCTTTAGAACACCCTTTGGTCACTTTGAATACCTGGTCCTGCCCTTCGGACTCGCTAATGCCCCAGTGGTCTTCCAACGTTTCATGGATCGGGTGTTTTCTGACATGCTGTTCCTCTTTGGCATAGTTTACCTGGACGAGATCTTGATTTACTCCAAGGACCATCTAAAGCATGAAGAACATGTTAAGGCAGTCTTACAACGGCTACGTGAACACAAACTTCTAGCTAAACCCGAGAAATGCCTTTTTCATGTCTCTACTATTCACTATCTATGATTTGTCCTCAGTCCAGAAGGAATTGGAATGGACCACTCAAAGGTAAAAGCCATACTATCTTGGCCTGTTCCCACTACCGTGAAACAGATTCAATCCTTCCTGGGGCTTGCCAACTTTTACCGGGAATTCATACCGTCCTTTTCTGAGATAGTTCAACCGATCCTTGCCTTTGTTGAAGAAAGATACTCCCTTTCTCTGGACATCAGCTAAAGATAAGACATTCCAACGATTAAAAGCAGAGTTTACTCAAGCCCCCATCCTAGCTCACCTGATATTAATCGACCATTTCTAGTGGAGAAGGATGCCTCTAACTATGCCATGGGAGCAGTGCTAAAACAGGAATTCGAGGACAAATTAGAACATCCCATTCCTTACCTTTCACAAACCCTGACTCCCAGCGAGACTCATTATTCCGTCTTGGAAAAGGAGCTGTTAGCCATCCGTCAAGCCTTCACAGAATGGCGTCATGTACTTCTGGGAGCTAAACATCCTGTTCAGGTCCATATGGACCATCGAAATCTTCAAGTTCTACAATCTTTGGAATGTAGGAATAGTCGTCAAGCCCGTTGGGCCTTTTTCTTTGGTCCAGTACCAGTTCCACATCCATCATGTCCCCGGATCACAGAACATAATTGCTGACGCCTTATCCCGACGTCCCGACTACGAAACTCTTGAAGATCGGTCCTTCCCAAAGATGTTTCCCCACACAAATTTTGTAGCCTAAGCAATCAGTCTCCTGGAAGACATTCGGATGAAAACTCAGTCCTCTGAGAATTGGAAGGAATTTATGGGGAAGAATCGATGGAATCTTAGAACAAGAGACGGGTACCTGTTTAAGGATAATGGCCTGGTCATTCCCACACAGAGACTACAGTAACGGATTATTAACCTCTGTCATGATACCCTTCACTCCGGACATCGTGGCATCACCAACACCCTCCGTCTCATACAAAGACAATTTTTGTGGCCTAAAATGAAAATTGACGTTAAACGGTACATTCAAGCCTGTGCAGTCTGCAATCAAAACAAGCATGATAACAAGAAACCGGCAGGTCTCCTACTTCAACCTACGCTACCGTCTAGGCCCTGGGAATTCATCGCTACAGACTTTACTGTGGAATTACCACCATCCAGAGGTTACACGACTGTCATGGTCACCATTGATTTATTCACCCACATGGCTCATTTTACACCATTGTACAAATTGCCATCTTCCTCAGAACTCGCTGGCATCTTCCTGGAACACATATTTCGACTTCATGGACTCAATGCATCTCTCAATTCTGGAAACACTTATGCCATATTCTAGGAATCCAACGTGCCCTCTCTTCAGGTTATCATCCACAGACTAACGGAGCTACCAAACGTGTGAACCAGACCCTGGAGCAGTAGCTTCGGTGTTTCGCCACCAAGGTACAGGACGCCTGGTCACTCTTAATACCTGTGGCTGAATTCACCTACAACAATTCTGATCACTCGGCAGTCAAGACCAGCCCTTTTTTTTGCAGCCAAGGATTCCACCCTTCGGTTCTACCTTCCATTCTCCCACATCCCACACCAGTACCAACAGTCGACTTCTGGATTGAAACTCTCATCAACGTACACAAGGAAGCCAAAGAACACTTAGAAAAGGCCCGAACTCACACCAAGCGTTATGTGGACTCCAAAAGAAGACCAGGACCTTCTTATGCAGTCGGTGATAAGGTCTGGCTGTCCTCAAAACTACTGCCTCGACATTTACGACCAAACAAACTGGCTCCCCAGTACTATGGCCCTTTTTCCATATAGGAAATCATGAACCCAGTGACATTCTGGCTCAAATTGCCAGACTCCTGGAAGAAGATTCATCCAGTTTTTTCACTTCTTTATTAAAACCTTACTTCCAGGCCTCCCGGATGTCCTTCAGACCCAACCCCGTGGTTGTGGACGACCAGCTGGAATATGAAGTATCCAGAATATGCGACTCCAGGTATAAACAGGGTCAACTTCAATACCTGGTTGAGTGGAAAGGATATCCTCCTAGTGAAAGAACCTGGGAACCATTTTCTAATCTGAATATTCCTCGATTGCTCAGAAGACATCATCTCATACACCCGGGCAAACCTGGTGGGACAGGTTTTAGGAGGAGGCATGCTGTCATGATCCATAGAACGCGCCCCTTTTGGACTTCCTGGTCTCTGTCACAACGGGGCTTTCACTCCTTGGTACTTCCAACATGGCCGTCTAACGTGGTACGCTCTCCACCAGCCTCCATGTCAGACGTAGCTCATTCTACAAAGAGACCATGCCCCCTGCGGCCCTGCGCATCTCAACGCTACCGCTTGCAGTGGCTAGACGTGTGCTCCGTAGTTCGCTGTAACTAAACTCTTGTTTCCTGGTTCCTGGACCCTTGATTTCCCACTCTTACCTTCCTCCCTCCTTACTCTGCCTTGCTTCACGGATCTCGTGTACTACCTCCGATTACACCTCCCTCGTTTCCTGGACTTCCCGGAGACTCTGAGTACCCCTGCACACTGAACGCACGCTGGAAATAGAAGAGGCTCGCGCGGGCCTGTACAAAACCCGATCCGTACGCAAGGCTCCTTCCAAGAATTCCTGCAAGGATTGAACTCAGGTGAGAAAGGGGGAAATCCGTGACAGTGGGAGTTATCATTAAATGAACTAAAGAAAGATATAAGCAGAAAAATCGACTTGTGGGATTGGGGAAAACATTTCTCATACTTAAACACCCTTAAGTCCTATGGATTCGTACCGTTAACTCTATATTGGTATTTAAAGCCACAACCATACTTAACCCTATGCTTGTCTAAAAATGTACAACGATTTATCTTTCTACTTCGGCTAAATAGTCTCCCGGTACTCTTGGTTGTGGGATGCATTAACAAGATTGAAAAAACAGAAAGATGCTGCTACCTGTTCCATAGCCGATTGGTGATGGAGACACCTAAACATGTCCTGACGGACTTGGGTGAATATGTGCACCAGCTAGATTCCATTTCTAGCAAGCAGTTTTGGCTGAGATTGTTAAACACAGAGAACAGATCAATACATCTGAACATATTTCGAGTATGGATTACCGCTGAAAAGTATTGGTAGATAACACTGAGAAAACCAAATAAAACACACCTATCGAAACCTCTTTTTAATTGAGGATTAAGACTAATCACTGCCAACTTACAACTCATAATAGCTAAGAGCCAATGTGGTGTAGCAGTTTACCCCCAAAAGTTGTGAAGCTAGTGAAATGTGACTTTGGCTTAGAGGTATATAGTGAGCCCTATTGGGACAAAATAACAAAACATAATAAGAATTTAAACTTTAATTTAAATACTAAATGCTATTTAATTCTTTTCTTTTACATTTTCTTTTACTTTATTCAACAAATAAACAAATAACCACCAACAGTCTTTGCTGCGACAATGTGCTTGGCCGAATATTCTTACACGCGGATATCACATATTATCATTGCTCTCGTTTCAATACAGTAACATTCCATGAAACTCAATATGTATAAATGTGCCAGCCACTGTTAACCATGGTGGCATGCCTCCCATTGCTTCTAGTGGGCTATAACTGTGTGGTCTTTATTAACCCCCGTTCAGGTGTTCCCGGTATCCACAGTATCAAACATGATCTGCGTTAACGCATTCCAGGCTTCTATTCCCTCTCCCCACTCATGCATTCCCTTCTGCAGTGCCCTATGCCACACTACAGTCTCCAACAATGACCAACGTCATAGGTCTGTCCAACAGGCCTCTATCCTGGGACCCTAATTCGCTTTCCAGGGCATCACTATCCTACATTTTTCCAGGATACAAATCAAGTCTTTCATTTTTGAGAGGTGAGCTGTCTATTTCCCTCCTCTCTGGAAAAGTCCCAACAGGCAGAACTCTGGGGGCCGTGCTTGCATCTGCCCCCCCGCCCCTTCTAACTTTCCTGCAATACTCTGCCAAAATCTAGCTATCACCGGACATGTTCAAAACATATGCATCATATTCATGCTCTCCAGGATGAATCTCGGACAGGCCTGATCGCTTTTATGGTGCATTCGTAACATCCTATGTGGGGTTAGGTACGCCCTATTTGTCGCATATATTTGGGTGAGCCTAAATCTGGCATTCCTGCAGACTCTCTTCGTATACAGCAATACTCTCTGCCATTCATTGTCTGTGAGAGCCCTCTCCAAATCCTGTTCCCACTTCCTCCGCACTGCCAGTTCCCCTGAGGCCAACCCATCTAGTAGCAGGTCGTATATTCTAGAGACCACGTGATCCCCCCCGATACATCGTACATTGTGTTTAGTGTAACGTTGGGCTCTTTCTCATCCCTTATACCTGGGCCATCTCTTGACTACCCTACCGACCATGCCCTGGTGTGTCAGGAATTGTCCCTCATGTATCCCGTATTTGCAAACAAGTGTCGAGAATTCCAAAATCCCATTGTCTGCCAAGAGGTCACCCACCACAGCAATCCCCTTACTCTCCCAGTGATTCCATTATCAGTGTCACTGTGTCTTGTTGTGACCTTATGATAGCCACTAAGGGAATATGCTTGGGGTATGGGTTTGGGGTCCTCAAAAGTCTCCAGGCTCTTTTTCCACAGGTCCTTGCCAAGTTTCAGTAGCCCAGAGAGTCTTGGTAGCCTCTTGTCGTCCACCCATGGCACCTCTTTCAAGAAATATTGTTTCAACATTGGTTAGAGCAGCTGGGTGTCTAGTGTGGTGTCATCCCCGAGCCAGTTTACCACAAACTTCAGATGCCCGGCCAGGTAGTACAATTCGAGGTTCGGTACTCTCATCCCCTCCTCCCCCCACTGCCATAATCCCTCTGTAAAGTACTGAGGGTGATTCAGTTCCTCCCAGCCCCCCACAGGCATTCCCTAGTCAACCCATATAGCAGCCTGAAGAAATCTTTAGGTATATTATAAGGTATGTTGGTGAAATGGTATTGGAGACGCAGGACCACCACCATTTCTAAAAATGCTGCCCGGCACCCCAAGAGGCAGTCTCTTCCAGCATCTCAGAGTTCTCTACACACGCCAAGGCTTTCTGCATGTTATTTGTGTGAGTAGACGGGGGTTGTGCCATACATTTACACCCAGGTATCTAAAGGTCTTCTCCATCCACTGTATAATGCTATTTAATTCTTGGTTTTAACTATGAATGGTAAAATTACTTTATATGTGTATGTAGGTAATTATATGTTTTAGTATTAGAATTTTAATTTAACTTTGAAAAATGTGTGTAAGGTTTTATACTAAAATACAATAAAATGAAAATTAAATAAAGGTGGTTGCCTAGGAGGAAGCTGGGAGCTAAAAAGACTACTGACTCGGAGTGGAAAAAGTGCAGAGAAAAACCTGCATGCTCTTAGGAGCTCAAGAATGATTGTGTGAATTTACAGCAGTCAACCGGGTACATGGGAGGAATTACCAAGGCACAGATAATACTGCATATACACCCTTAATTCAAAGCATATTTTTGGTGCAAAACGTCTCAGTTTCATAGACAATGCAGGGGTGGATTTTCATTAACCTAGAGAACCTACAGAAAGAACAGCTGGCATGTGCCACTAATTAAGCTTCAGGCTTTCTACAGAAAACTCCCAAAGTGCAAAGTGAGAGAACAATTCCTTAGTATGAAATAAACAACTTTCACATAACATCCACTCTCTACATGGAACTTTCCATTCTCCACACCACTTTGAGCCGAGCAATGTACAGTGAGAAGAATCATCTATATTTCAAGAAAATAAAAAAGCACATTTATTTTCCATCGGACCATCACAAATAAAAGAGAAGCAGAAAACTGCAAGTCCTTTGGTGTTTCTGGAAGATACCGGTTAGAGTCAGCTGTACATCATAAGGAACAAAGTTCCTGGAATCTATCTGACCCACTTAAAACCTATATCCACCAGTCTCAAATCAAATAAATAATTGAAGTGAAGTGAACAGGTAGCAGTGCCTGTTCGGCCAATCTTAGCAATAACAAAGGACCCGGTCAATTGAATGTTTTCTAAGACATTGAATGTCATCCTAGGGCCTCCCAGGAGCCAAAACAGGATGCTGCATGCAGGCTACCGCCTGGGGCCTAGCAGCAGGAGGCCACATTCAACAGTTTGCAGTAACTGTGAGGAAAAAAGCAGCTCTTTGTATCCTTCACATCTTGCACAGATCTCCCATTTGCCTTCGTCTATGCTGCCACCACCCCCTGCCGCCTTATTATGTGCTCGCAGAGTGCACAGCAGCGGGATACAAATAAGCAATGATACAACTGACCACTGTAACGCGTGCTTCGGGGAGGCTCATCGTGAACTAGCGCTGTTGCGCTGTACCTGCACCTGCACCGTGACCTTCCTGCTGTATAATTAACGTGCGATTCTTTGTTATGAACGAAAAGGAAAACGCAAAAAAAAATAGATGCAAACAAATAAGGGGAGCGAATAGGTCCCGGTCTTCGAGAGAGATCAGTAAAGGCCGCATATTAGGCCATCCATGGAGGCCTCCGGCAGAATCTCCTCTGTGAGGAGGGGTGCTGACTCATTGTGACGCATAGTAGCTGGCTGGAGCAGTGAAAAGTGCAAGCATGTGGGGGGGTGATGTCCCCGAGTCCCTTCTTCTGCAGGATATGCAAATGTTGAGCCTGCTGATGCAGACATGTTCCATGATGCATGACCATTCAAGAGGAAATCAGCAGCTGCTCGTTTTTCTGCATGGAATTCAATCTCGTAGCGCCCGTTATATGCTTTGCTATTCACTGTATTCAAGTAGCTTAGCAATTTATACAACAAACCAACCAACTGATATAATTGTATGTTTGGCACTAACGTTTTAATTACCATACGAATATGGCCCAGGGCCATAGAACATATAGGGATGAAAATCAAGGCACATAAATGGCAAGCAACATCACATTGTAAAAAAATGAATGCTTAGTGTTTTAAAGTACTTACACGTCCAGAATCTTCCCTATCTGAACGTTGGTCTATGAATTATGTGCTGAAGCGGAAGAAGTTCACAGTGATACAAAGGGACTCCTCAAGCCAAGCTTAGTACTTTCAAGAGACCCAAAGATGGGCACAGTGATGCAAAGTGATGGGCACAGTGATGCAGAGACCCTTCTCCCTCCAGGCAGCTAGTACTTTCAAGAGATCCAAAGAAAGGCAGAAGCAGAGGTAAGTATATAAATATTAACAAGGAAAGATCAGAGATAGTGCCCTGGTCCAATGCATACATTGCGAGGTCAAGCAATAGATATACAGAAATGGAAAATGAACGTTTACCTTTGGATAAGGGACTGTTCAGCAGCCTACATACACAATTCTCATCGGCTGCATGTACGTTCGGTACAGGGCATGTTCACCCAGCTCCTCCTCTTCGAAAATTAGATGAGCCTCTGAGACCAATGGAATGACAGATGGCACAGCTATTTTATCCTCACATCTAAATCATGTGGCTTTCCGAATGAGTATATATGGTTCATGGTTACAAACACTTTAATGTTAAGGTGAGTATTGTAAAAAAATAAAAACATAAACGAGCACTGTAGGAGAGATCTATGGGGAAATAATTTCAGATAGTATGTCCCCCCAAACAAAACGCCACACCAATATACCTGTCGATATAATTCAAACTAGCCCCATCTGTGAACCATATAACACCACTTCTGTTGCTCACCCTTTAGCAATAGATACGACAAGAATCAGGCCGGTGTGTAGAAAGAATATATTTATTAATAAATGAATATTCTCACAAAAATCACACAACACGACACCTTAATTTGTGGCACTAAACAAAGCTTCAATACAAACCTGTTGAACCCAATTCGATGTTATGTGTTAAATGTGTTAACTAAAACTCAAAGAACCCCTTGCACAATAACACATACAATCTTCATTTTGGGTCTCATGTAGAAAAACACACAGGTCAAATAAACTCTTCAAATACTTTTGGTCGCCCACAAAAATCCCTTAATTTAAAGATTAATGCAGCACCTTGAAACATGACTGGATCATACGCTTGGAAATATACGTTACATGAAGTTTGACTTAAATAACATGCATACTTTTCTATTGATAAAAGAAATCTCACGGCGGAGTGAAGTAGTCTGTATTCTGTGCCAGAGTCTCTCTACACTGGATACTGAATTTGGGTGGAGCCTTTAAGAACATTGAAACTCTGCTGAGCTAAGCGCAATGAAGGAGAGTGAAGGAGAAGTCTGTATTCTGTGCTAGAGTTTGTCTACACTGGATACTGAATTTGGGAGGGGCCTTTAAGAACATTGAAACTCTGCTGAGGTAAGCGGAGTGAAGGAGAGTGAAGTAGCAGTCTGTGTTCTGTGCCAGAGTGTGTCTACACTGGATACTGAATTTGGGAGGAGCCTTTAAGAACACTGAAACTCCGCGAAGCGGAGTGAAGGAGAGTGAAGGAATAGTCTGTGTAGTCCGTGTACGTCAGTGGACGTCAGGGGACGTCGGGCCACGGTCTGTACACGTTTAGACTCACTGATCAACTCTTTGCAAGCAAGGGGACTACTGCCCTCCCGTCCTCCTGACAGTCAGTAAAATCCTGGAAAGTAACAAGAAAAATAAGGTAACCGCAAATTCAGTTGATTAAATTGAAAGCAATCTCACATATGCAGCACACTTTATTTTGATATCCATGCGCACTTGGCTATGCTAGCAGTGTTGGTGCACAACAAACACTTGAGTACCAAACACGTTTTATATAGATGGAATTAATTAAATTAATACTTAATAAGAAAATACTAGGGATCTACTTCCATACCCCACCCACTAAATAAGGGGAAAGTGTTAACTCAAACAGATCCCCAAAATACTTGCTTCTGTTGCACAAGTTTACTTACATTGAATAGCTCTAGATTTTGTGCTCAGGAAAAACCACAAGCCTCATGGGTCTAATCACGGTAAAGGGCAGGGACATGGTCAGACTCCAACTTCAGTCCCTCTCTATTTGCCTCTTTTTGTATGGCTCCCAGCCTCTACCTCTTTCCGTGGGTTCCTCCACCACCAAGACAATTTTGGTTCTCCACTGTTTTCTTTCTGGAAGTTTCCACTCAGATGATTTCGGACAGCTCCCCCTCTCAGATAATTTCAGACAGTGGCCCCTTTTTCTCATGCGTCCCCTTTTCAAATCTAATCCTCACCAACAAAAATGTCTAAATTATGAAGTGTCAACTCATTGGTTGCTGGTTTGGTTTTTGACATCTACTGTTCTCCCCATAACCTAAGGTCGAGCTACTCTATTTCTGATTGGTACTCTGGGTTTCTAGGTGTTATAATGTATTGCCCCTACTCCTGTGCAGCGTCCTCACAGCTCCTTTCTCCTTTTTTCCTTTCCCTTTCCCTTTTTCCTTTATGTTGTCATATGCTTGGAATTCCATAATGTTCTAGATCTGCTGTGATAGTTGTCAAGTGATTAATGTACAGTTGGTCAGTTGGTGAAGATGACTTGATGGAGATGACTGCAGCCATACATGCTACCACATTCACTTAAATAAAAGACTGTACCTTTCAGTGCTAAGACTCCAGTCATTTCACTGACAACGAGGTCTGTCTTCTCTGGCTGCAGCAGAGAGCAAGGGACAGCTGTGCTCATGCAGCCGTCACTGGTGTGAGATTAGAAAAACCTAGATCGTTGATTAGAATCAATGGGCACGAGGTCCTCATGTTGGTTGACTGTGGCGCTGACTACAACCTCATTGGAAAGGATACGTGGGAGGGAGTATTCCGTAAAAGCGTGCTCAAGGAAGCATCAGTCAATGCCAGTGCGTACGGGGAGAGTCCCATTCACATTATTGGGCAGATGCATGTAGAGCTAGAATTTCAAGGGAAACACGGCAAAGGGAAATTATATGTGACAGATGTGGGCAGAGATCTACTCTCGTGGAGCAGTCAACCTGCTTTAGGGATTAAACTTGATCCCAAAGCCAAGGAGCCCGTATATACAGGAGTTGTCAGGGGTGAGGATATGAAGGAGAAACGTTCTGCAGCAGGTGTGTCCACTTCTTTGGCGAGTGTGTCAAGTTGTGAAGATGTTGCCACTTGGGCGCCTCATGTCTTTCAAGACAAGGTGGGATGTATGTCCAAGTTCATGCACAATATTAAACTTAAACCAGTGTCTGTTCCGGTGGCAGCTAAAGTTCGATCAGTTCCCTTGGCCTTAAAGAAGGAGGTAGAAGGTGAACTCGAGAGGATGGTGAAGGAGTGATTGAGCCCACCAAGGTTTCGGAGTGGGTGAGCCCCATTGTGGTAGCTCGCAAAAGTAACCGGCTATTAGATTATATATCGATCTTAGGAGACAATAGATTTGTAATTGCTGAGAGGTTTCCATTGCCGATAATCAATGAACTGTTATCTGATTTGTCGGGAGCCAAAGTATTTTCATTGCTAGAGTTAAAGTCGGTGTATCACCAAATTCTGCTAAACCCTGTTTCTTGCGATCTACTGACTTTCATTACCAATCTAATGATGTTCAGGTGTTTTCACATGCCTTTTGGATTAGTTCCGGCGGCGAGTGTGTTCCAGATGGTCATGCACTCTTTACTTGGGGTTCTATCAGGAGTGAAATTCCACTAGGACGACGTTCTGATATGGGGTCAGGATATGACTAGTCATGATGTGAGATTGCGCAATGTCCTGGAAAAGTTGGGTGTAGCTGGTCTCACTTTGACATTTGAGAAAAACAAGTTACTTACCAACTGGTAACGTTCTTTTGATTGGCTGTTTCTCCAACGTATTCCTCATCTTTGATATTCACGTCCAGCTTTGGCTGCTTTGGAAAAAGAAATTCTCGGGAGAGGGCGCTGTGCGTCGATGGCGTCGAGTCGATGTCCCTCGATGGCCTCCGTCGAGGGTGATGTAATCGGGTGTACAAATAGCACGTGCAGTGCCAGTTGGCCTCAGTTCTGTTTTTCCCTCCTATTTGTGTTGATTGTCAGTGTATGCAGACAGTAGACAGCCCAGTGAGAGCTGAAGTTGTAACAGCATAGGAAATTCTACAGAGGGGAAGGATGGGAGGGCGATGAGGAATTTGTTGGAGGAACATCCAATCGAAAGAATGTTACCAGTTGGTAAGTAACTTGTTCTTCGAATGAATTGTGTCCTCCAACGTATTCCGCATTTTTGATAAAGTCCCAAAGCAGTATTGCAGAATTTGGAGGAGGGAGTAGAACTTGAAATTGTCGGCATTTATAACGCTGAATACAGTACTGCCTTACCAAAGGCAACATCCTGAGAGTGGGAAGCATTTAGACAGTAATACTTTTTAAATGTATGCAGTGAAGACCAAGTTGCTGCATCACAGATAGATTTAATAGGAACGCCCCTTTGAAGGGCTGCTGAAGAGGCTATACCTCTGGTGGAATGAGCCCTCAAGCCTTCTGGAGGGTCCTTGCCTGCCAATTTGTAACATTCCGAGATGCCAAGTATAATCCACCTTGATAAGGTCTGTTTTGAAACCGCTTGACCCAATTTTTTTCCGGTATCCACAATAAAGAGTTGGTCATCCACTCTGAGCCTGGGGAACCTAGAAATATAAAAGCTTAAAGCTCTTTTAGGGTCCAACCTATGGAGCCTTTCCTCCTCTTTACGGGATGCGACTGGGGAGGGGGGGGGGTAGAACAGCAGCAGAACAATTTTCTGATTCAGATGGAAATCAGATCATATACAACTTTAGGTAGGAATGACGGTCTTACCCTCGTCACAACCTTGTCCTTCTGGAACACGGTATAGGCGGGCCTGGAACAAAGTGCCTGCAACTCGCTCACTCTACGTGCAGATGTTAATGCGACCAATAATATGGTTTTAAAGGTTGACAACCTCAATGGGCATGTATGCAAGGGTTCAAATGGGGCACACATTAAAAACTTTAGAACCAAATTAAGGTCCCAAACTGGGACCTGAAAAGAAGAAGGTGGGAACACAATTGTGAGCCCTTTTAAGAATTGAATCACCAAGGGAATTTTAAAATAGGAGCATTCCTCCGAAGAGTGCTTGAAAATGGAAAGCGCTGCCAGGTAACCTTTAATGGTCCCAACATTGAGACCTTTATGTGCCAATGATAAGAGGAAAGATAACACCTCTGGAATTGAACATATAAAAAGGATCAACATTATTTTCCCTGCACCAGTCGCAAAACTTGTTCCAACGTCAACAGTACAGAGACTTTGCTGCTGGCCTTCTTGCCGATAGCAACTCCTCCATGACGTCACCTGGGAGGTCCCAATCCTTGTATGTCAGCCTTTCAGAAACCAAGCGTGAAGGCTGAGGGTGTTGACCTCTAGATGGAGAACCATTCCCTCCGTTTGAGAGAGAAGATTCTCTCTATGCGGAAGACGAATCGGAGGACAGATGGACATGTCTAGAAGTACCACGTTCTCCTGGCCCAATCCGGGGCAATTAGGATCATGCGGCTTCCGAACCGTCTCAACCTCCTGATTACTTGAGGAATGCCGGAGATCGGAGGGAATGTGTATAGTAGTGGGAAGTCCCAATCCACCACGAACGCGTCTCCTAGAGCTCCTCTCAGAGGAAATTCCCTTAAGCAGTACCTTTCGCACTTCCAGTTGCTTCCAGGCCGCAAACAGGTCTACTTGAGGGGTTCCCCAAAGGGCAAAGATCTCTTGAAGGACTTCTTGAGCTAGTTCCCACTCATGGGACACTGCACCCTGCATGCTTAGAGCATCTGTCGTCATTTTTTCCTCCGCGGCCAGGTGAACTGCCGATAAGGAGATCCCTTCCTGAATTGCCCAGTACCAGAGCTGCATTGCCTCTCTGCACAGTTGTAGTGACCCTACACCTCCTCTTTTACTGAGGTAATGCATGGTCACTGTGTTTTCTGTCATTATCAGGACATTCTTTCCCCGTACAGAGGGCAGGATGGCCTTCAGTGCTAGTCTGATTGCCCTCATCTCCAAAAGGTTGATGTGTAGTTTGGACTCCAATGGAGACCAACGAACGCTGACTGTCAAATCGTTGGCCTAGGCTCCCCACCCCGTGAGTGAGGCATCCATCACTACTCTAATCTCTGGCCATGGTTGCCAAAAAGGTTCTCCTTTCAGAATATTGTCCTCGCAGGCCCACCACAGGAGACCCTGAGCGACCCTGCTTGGAACCTGGAGCAGGTCTGTCATCCTTCCTGAGAATTGGGACCATTGAGTTCTCAGAGCCCATTGAAGGGATCTCATTCTCAGGCAGGCTTCTTGCACCAGAAAAATGCAGGATGCCACAAGGCCGAGCAACCTCAAGAAATCATAGGCCGGGAGATTTTAGGCACTTTGAAATTTGGAAACCAT
This sequence comes from Ambystoma mexicanum, assembly GCF_040938575.1. NCBI lineage: Eukaryota > Metazoa > Chordata > Amphibia > Caudata > Ambystomatidae > Ambystoma > Ambystoma mexicanum. Next base: position 640,410,989 of record NC_090928.1, on the reverse strand, counting down.
CTGAAGAATATCTTGAGCCCTCGCCTTAGGTGGCGTGCTCTTTCCCAAGGATGTGCCTAATACAGCTCCAATGTATTGGAGCCATTGGGAAGGTGTCATCTGTGACTTCTTTAAATTGAGGGAGAAGCCCAGTCTGTGAATAGAGTGGCAGGTAACCTTGAGATGATCCAGGGCTTGCTCAGGAGAGCGTGCCCTGATCGGCCAATCGTCCAAGTATGGGTAGACATGAATCCCCCCTCTCCTGAAATACGCTACCACCACCACCATCAGTTTGGTGAAGACCCTCGGGCGGAGGTCAACCCAAATGGCAGGACTAGAAACTGATAGTGCAAGCCGCCAACAGCGAATCTCAGGTACTTGAGATGGATCGGCACATGAAAATAAGCATCCTGAAGGTCCAATGACACCAACCAATCCTGAAGTTGGAGGGCCTGAAGGATCTGAGAGAGAGTAACTGTCTTGAACTTCCTTTTATGGAGAATACCAACCCATGTTCCTCGCCGCTACAGGTACCGGTTCTAGAGCACCTTTCTATAGCAGGGTTAATATTTACTACACATCTGGAATCCTCAAAGAGTGTTTCCCCGGTGGATTGCTGTGAGACTGCATTAAGAATGGAAGGCAGTAACCCTGGGGTATTGTTTCCAGAGCCCAGGCATCTGAAGTAATGTCTCGACATTCTTGCAGATGTTGAGATAGTCTGCCCCCCACTGGTGTTTCGTGACGCAAGCTCTGAAAGCAGGTGTGTGGCGGTTGCTGCAGCTGCTGGTGGCAAAGAAGCTGGAGCTGGAGCTGGAGCTGGCTTTGCACTTTTACCCCATCCACCACAAGGAATTTTCCTTTGGTCTCTTTGACTGGCCATTCCTCTCGCCTTTCCATATGAGGAATAGCAACGATAGGATCGCCCCGCCAAGATTGTTCTTAGGCAACCTCAGGCTTTAAGTTCCTCAGAGCGGCCCCTAAAGATTTGGCGGCCGCTTTTGAGGTCTGCAACCTCTCAAGACTTTCGTCAGCCTTGTTGCCAAAAAGGTGAGACCCGTCAAATGGCATGTTACATCCGGTGCGAAACCAGACTTCCGCAACCATGAAAACCTGTGCATAATCGTGCTAGTAGCCATGGACCTGCTGACACTATCTACAGTGTCCATTCTAGACTGAAGGGATTCTTGCATGGCCTCCTTTCCATCTCTAACGATAGCTAGGAAACCATCCCTTTCCTCCCCTTGTGGTATGTGCTCCGGCGCTACGGAGATGTACTCCCACAGAGTGTACAAAAACCTGGCAAAGGCACAAGTGGAGTTGGCTGACTTTAAGGCCATACTACCAGCTGAAAGTACCTTGCGTGCCCATCCATTCACACGCTTGTTATCCCTATCCAGAGGGATGGTAGGGTACGCCGCTTTGTTAGATGTAGCTGTGGCTGCCTGGACCACCAGACTCTCAGGAGTAGGGTGTTTTGACAGATACCCGGGTTGCTAATGGAAGCGTGGTATTTTCTAGTGAGGGATTTATCCACAGCAGGGATGGAATCCGGGGACTCCCAAATCTTGGCCACCCTATTTTGTAAGGCCACATGGAAGGGTAAAACTGGGTCTGTAGGTGGACCTTGGTCTAATAGGTCTGTAAGATCATCCTGAATAAACTGAGCTGGTGGTTTGGCCCAGCCTAAATACTCTACCACTTTTGACATTAGGTGTCGATAACAACAGTCAGCATGTTTGCCTGCCTCTGGTTTGCCAAACTCAGTCTCTGGCGATGTATCCACACCACTGGCATTGTGCAGTGTGTCAATAAGGTCTTTCATTCTACTTTATTCAGCGATTAAACACTCTGGCACATTAGGAGTACCAAACTCCAGCCCAAAAGGAACCTCCTCTTCCTCCGATCTTTCCTCTTCTTCAAATATTGGAGACAAGGATTTAAAATACTCCTTCCTGGTTAAAGGAGTGTACGTTTTTTCAGGAAGTGGCAGTTTTGTGGAAGGCTTTGGCTTAGCAGCTTTTTCTTTTGATGCAACATGCTCAGAGGGCTGAGCTGAAACCTTAGAAATCTTCGGCGCCAATGGTTTTGGTGTTGACGTCTACAAGGGCGTCAATGGCATCGAGGCCTCGACAACCACCTTCAAAGATTTCACCTTTGGAGTATGAGGAGCCTTGGACGTCGTTGAAGACCTTGCGCGCTCATGACGGGTGACTCTTTCTTATCGGAGACCTCGAAGGCTCTCGATGGGTTTTTCTTCAATCACCCGGGCTCGAGGGCACACGAGTGTCAGAACGGGAACGCTCTTGGCCAGTTTACATACAAGGCGCGCACAGAGGCTTGACCTTCTCAAACACTTCAAGCATTTTTAGGCAAAATGCCTCCCACTCTTCAGAAGAAGAATGCTTGGTGGGACACCTAAATTTCCTGGGGGATTCGTCTGACGGCGATGAAGAAAGCGACTGGTGGTGTTGCTTCTTCGATCGCTTCATCGAAGACCATGAGTGGCGGGAGCCACTTCGGGATCTTGACCTCTTTTCATCACTTTTGCATCGAGGAGAATTAACTCCAGACTCGACGGTCAAGGATCGGTCGGTTTTGGTTTTACGACCTACCTTTCCTCTCTCGCAGGGCTTTACCCGTCATTGCCTGACACTTTGGGCAGGCCTCTGTGTCGTGGCCTTCTCCCAAACACCACAGGCACGATCGATGCAGGTCTGTGATCGTTTTTTTTTTTTTTTAAACATATGTTTATTAGCATTTTGTAAATCAAACAAAACCAAACAATCAACATGCCAAGAAACAACGAATAAAACCAAACCCAACCACCCTCCCATTCCCTTACTCCCCCCTCTATCCATCAGTTGGTAATACGTATATCCCCCCCAAAACAAGGCCATACACATATGTCCTATAAACAGTCATGGCATATCTCCGCTGGGACCCGGCTCTAACCAAACAGTCTCTTTCATGGGTCCGAGACCTCTTGCGGACCTATAATATCCCAACAGAGTCATTGCTCTGGGACACCATCTCCTGGTTTCGCCACCACCCAGAAATGCAAGCAAAGTAGACCAATCTGTGGCAAACTTCATCTGGGCAACCTGCAGGGAGTGGGTGAGCCATTCCATAGACAGTACTGACCAAATTTTTGCAATCCACTCATGTTCCTGAGGGGGTACTTTCGCTTTCCACCTGCGGGCGATGACCATTATTGCCGACATCATCATTAAGACATATATTTTGCGAAGAGAAGCAGTAGGAATAGCCTCCAGGTTTCATACATACAAAGGATGTCCAGACCCCTACTACTCCGTCCCACTTCCCCCAGCACCCGCGATATAGCTTGGTGTATATAGCCCCAATATATTCCCAGTTTTGGGCACTCCCACCAAATGTGCGCCCAGGATACCACCCCCGCACATCAGAGTGATTCGGAAACAGCCTATGTAATTTAACCGGGGTCAAGTGCCATTGAAACATGAACTTTAGCCAGGTCTCCCGGACCTGCATAGACCTAGTAAGCTTTGGAATCTGGGTCCACAATCTCTGCCACTCTTGGTCCCCTATGCTTTTACCCACCGCCAGTTCCCACTGCTTCATGTAGGGTCGGGTGGGGACAACTTCCCCTTCCTTAATATACTTGTATATATTAGCCATCAGGCCTGAGTCATCAGAATGTGTATCCAAGTATTTTTCAAAAGGGGTCAGGGGACGAGATCCAGCAGTTTTCATGGACGGGTGTGACAACCAGTGACGCAGTTGCATATACCCATATCTTTGTCTCTCGTCCAAGTCAAAGTCTACCTTGCAGCGCTCAAAATCTTTAACCTTCCCATCTACAAACATATCCCGCACCATCCTGCACCCGCCTCGATACCACTTCCCAAACGTGATCATATCTGTGCCCGGGGTAAATTGAGGGTTTCCCCAGAGCGGGTTGTAAGGGGACGGGAAAATGGTAATCTGAGCCTCTTTCACTGCGCTGTCCCAGGCTTGCCCTAATGTTGTAGTGATTTTACTGGCGTACACCTGGGGGGTTCTATCCTCCCTCCGTTTCCATAAGATCCCTTCCAAGTGGCCCGCCACCACTGCCCTATCCATCGGCCTCCAAGGTTTGTCCCTGTCGTCCCCCTGCCAATCTCTAAGTATCCTAATTTGCGCAGCTATATAGTAGTTCCAAAAGTCGGGTACACCCACCCATACCCCCTCGAGAGTTAAGTGTTTTTATGAGAGCTACAGAGAGTCGCAGCCGTTTATGACTCCAAATGAAGCGGCTGGTCGCCCTTTGTAGGGTCTTGAAAAAATATTGCGGGATGTCAATCGCCAGAGCTGCGAACAGGTAGAGTAACTGCGGTAAAACCGCCATTTTTAAAACATTCACCCGCCCCAGCCACGAGAGTGAGAGTGGGCCCCAATCTATTAGCTTCGATTTAACCTTTTCCAGCAAAGGTGGGTGATTGGCCTGGTACAACCCTTCCAGGGTTTTAGTCAATCGCACTCCCAAATACTTAATGTTATCGCCAGCCCATCTAAATTTGTATGCATCTCTAATCAGCTGTTCAGTAGACCCAGGGAGCCTAAGGCTGAGAATTTCTGACTTATTGCATTTACCCTCAACCCGGCAGCCTGTCCAAACTGGGCGAGTTCCTCACTAAGCCCCCGCAGGGACTGTTCAGGAGAAGTCAGCGAGAAAAGGAGATCGTCTACGAAAGCAGCCACTTTATGCTCCTGCCTCCCAAATGGAATTCCCGATATCGAGGCAGTTCCCCTCATGGCGGACAGGAACGGTTCTAGATGCAAGGCGTATACCAACGGGGAGAGAGGGCACCCCTGTTTAGTGCCCCGTTCCACTGTCACCGGCTCGAAAACCAGACCGTTAACCGACAAACTGAGAGTCGGAGCTTGATAATGGGCCCTAATCCTGTACAAGAATCTGGGTCCAAATCCCATCTTTTCCATCGTGGCGAAGAGGAAGCTACACTTCACCCAATGAAAGGCCTTTTCGGCGTCAATTGCCAGAAGGAGGGCAGGAACCCGCTTCCGATGTGCTTTTTCAATCAGATGGGATATCCTCCTTACATTATCAGCCGTTTGTCTGCCCTTAATGAAGCTCGCCTGATCGTACCCAACAATTCTGGGCAAGATCGAGTCCAACCTGGCAGCGAGGAACTTAGCATGTATTTTAGCGTCGATGTTGATCAATGCGATCGGCCGATAAGAACCACACATCTCAGGGTCTTTCCCCTTCTTGTGAATAAGGATAACCTTCGCTTCCTCCATAGATCTAGGTAAAGTTTTAGCTGGGCCCATGCGATTAAACAACCTTGTCAGGTGCGGAATTAGAGCCTCCTTATGCAATTTATAGAATTCGGCCACAAAGCCATCAGGCCCCGGAGCCTTGTTCACTGCTAATGAGGCAATAGCTTTCCTGACCTCATCTGATGTTAGATCATCTTCTAGCCTTTCCCTGTCCTCTGCGGTTATCCCCACTAGTGTAACTCGATCTAAATAGGCCTTTTGGGTCACTTCGTCCGGGTTACCCGATGCGTACAGATTAGTGTAAAATCTACAAAATTCCCTTTGTATTTTGTGGGCTTGTGTATGTACCAGGTCTCCCTCTCCCCTAATTCTTAAGATGGTTTTGTCTTTCTGTTCCTTCCTTAGCATCTTCGCCAAGAGGCGGTCAGACCTATTAGCCTAAACATAGTATTATTGACGCAAGCGTGGGAGACTACGTTCCGCTGCTCGCGTTTGAATGAGATTGATTTGTCCCCTGAGAGCCCGGACCTTTCGTTCAGCGACCTCATTTGTTTCACCGCCATCTGGGACATCGTCTCTTTAAGCTTACGTCCCAGATTATTCTCCTCAAGCCGCAGCTCTCATTCCCTCCTAGCCTTAATCGCTATGATCTTCCCCCGAACCGTGTTCTTGAGGGCATCCCACCAAACCTGGGGCGATGTGTCTTCACACCTGTTATAGGCGGCAAACTCCTCCAGGGCTTGCTCTATTTCCTTAACCAATACCACATCTCGGAACAGTGGGGTGGGATAACGCCATCTCCACAGAGCCTTTGATCCCCATGACCTATCAACAGACAGGGTAATTGGAGCATGATCTGAGAATGACATAGCCCCTAGATTGATATCTGTTAAATAGCCCAGTAAGGGGGAGGACAGCCATATATAATTTACTCGGGAATGGGTTTTGTGCGCATATGAGTAAAAAGTAAACCCTGGCGTATCCCCCTTGGTTTCCCTCCATGCATCAATTAGGGCTAACTCTCCCATTTTCCTCCCCAGATCTCCCGATGGCCCAGCCTGCTGTCCCCATGTGACCCTGCTCCTGTCTGTCTCGGGATTCCATGCTATGTTAAAGTCTCCCGTTAATATGATGTTACCTCTGGCAAAATTGACAAGACGAGTTAGGGACTTTTGGATAAAGGAGTCCTGGCCATTATTAGGTGCATATATTGTTGCAATTGTGAGAAGTTCACCTCTGCCCTCCAACTGGATCGCCAGATACCTGGCTTGTTCATCTTTCTGTGTGGCTTTAATTTCCATATCTAGCCCGTCCCTCAGCGCTATTATGACTCCCCCTTTCTTACTCGGTTGGGTAACCTGAAATAATCTTTTACACCCCCAGATTGTGATTCTGAATGCATCCCTAGAGTGAATATGGGTCTCCTGGAGTGTGGCTATATGTGGGTGCTCCCCACAGAGGTATCTCTCCACTTTTATCCTCTTAAGAAGAGAATTCAAGCCATTGACATTAAAGGACAGTATTTTAAGTTGATCCATGCTCACCCATTGATAGAATCCCTATAGGTGAGCCGAGAGATCTGACAGGGAGATGACCCCGCACTTCTAAGTATTGGAGATGACCTATGGGTCAGCGCACCTACCTTATATCCCAACCTATGGATCAGTCCACCCCACCCTCCCCACCCCATTCCCTCCTCCCATTCCCTCGCACCCCCACCGGGTGGATCTAGCTGGCACCCAGCCCCCCTCGGTAACAAAACCAGAGAGCCAGATCCCAAATATAACCCGGTTCGTCCCCACGCAGGAACTCCCATTCCCATTCCAAGAAGCCAATACGTCATCGCCTCCCCTTAGCCTCCCGCCCCTTTTTAGCGTCTCACGCCACTTCCATTTCAACATTTCAACATGCACAGCATTTCCTGCAAATTTAAGCCCTCCCCAGGGTCATGAACTAAGAATTTGTTTGTGCACAATAACTAAGCTAATTGTCTTTCCTTTCAGGATGATCTCCTCGGCTTGATGCCGGGGTGCGAGTTTGCAAGCTGTCGGCCTTCTGCTTTCGTTCCTTCCTAGATTTCCTTGACCCCACTTCTGACCATTCCCAAGGCTTGCGAGGTACCCCTCGTTCACTCGGGGACGCTTGAGGCGGGGCTGTATTGTCCTCCAGGCGTAATAAGGCTAGACCCTGCTCGGGTGTCGTGATTTTGTGAGTTTTTCCTTGCCATATGAAGTAGAGAACAAATGGATGGAGCCATCTATATCTGATTTGATTTTCCCTCAGCTGGACCAGAACTGGGGCCATGCACCTTCTCCTGATCAGAGTGGCTTGGGAGAGATCTTGGAACAATTGAATTTCTACTCCATTGTGGGAGATATGGCCCGCCTTTCTGGCCGATTGCAGGACCCTCTCTTTCTGCGCGTAATTATGAAAAGCCACCAGGACGTCACGCGCTCTCGCTCCCGGTTCCTGGCGTTTCGGCCCGACTCTGTGAATCCTGTCGAAGCTGAGCTCGGTATTCTGTTTTCCCTGTAGCAGCTCTTCAAAGATTGGCCTTATCGTATCAGCTAACTCTTGATCCTGGACCGACTCTGGCAAGGATTTAACACGTATATTACACCATCTGGATCTGTTCTCCAGATCCTCAGCCCTCAGTTCTAGATTATGCGTGGCCATTGCCAGGGTTTCCAGAAGCTCGTCCGGCTTCTTCGCATCCTCTGACAGCTCTTGAATGGCCCTCTCATTCGTATCCACCCTCTGTTCTATTTTATTGAGGTCTCTTTTGATCTCCTGCAAACCTTCAGCCAGATCTTCCCTCAACGCATCCATTTGTTTCTGGCCAGCTTCTGTGATTTTCTCTACTATCTCTCCAAGGAGGGTCTTAAGCGTCGAGCTGGTGATGGGTAAATCCTGCGGGTCCTGAATAACAGCCATCTCCCCTTCAGAGGACCCTTCCTTAGAGGCCCTGGGTGTCCGCTCGTACGAATCCCTGGCCCAGAACTGGGCAAGAGGCCCTTCTTGAGCTTTTTTAGCCATCCTGGAGGGGCCCGGAGGGTCTTTATTCTTGTTTCTAGACATGAATCTGAAGTGGAGTCTGCCTCTGCCGGTTGCCAAAGTGCATATTACAGCGCAATGTTCCGCGTGGTCCGCTGTTTCACGGGGCCGCCACCAGAGCAGCGAAAACGCCGCAGTAGCAGACAGCTGGCGGGCGGGACAGAGACTTCTTCACTGTACTGGGTGGCCTAGGGGGTCAGCCCCTCCAAAAAATTAATTATCGGGGCATCGATGAGTTTGCACTGGGCCCTCCAGAACACCAGCACTAGTCGTTGTTCACCCCCCCCAAAAGGCCCTTCCAGCTCCCCTTCCAGAATCCCTGTGCCCAGTCTGTGGGGATTAACTTTAGTATAGGGCGCCGGGATACAAAACAGGTCCTCCTGGGGGATCTTCCTCCCGCCTACCAGTAAACATCCAAGATGGCCCCTCAGCGGGCACCGGGGACACACTCCTGGCAATGAGTCAGTCCCCCGCTCTCCCCCACTTACTTGTACTACCCGCACCGGGCGGGCGCAGCACCTCTCCCGACAGGAGCACCCGCACCAGCACACCTGACCCAAAGCACCTCCACCCTACTGTGGGACTTCCAGCACCTGGGGACCTGTCCGTACGGTTGTACCTTCACAGGGGTGGGCCCGACTACGTCCCAGCAGGCCTCCCCTCGCAGGAGAACTCGCCTCGGCACTCTGCACCACGTCCATTGCCCAGTGTCTACGCAGCCTCCTGTCAGCTGTGGCGCTGAAAACCTCCGGAGTCAACAGAGCGGGTCAACGGCTCAGGTAGGTACCGCATCTCTCCTCCACCCACCACCCAAGAGCGGCCGACCCAGCTCCAGCCCCCAGTGACGGGGCGAGTCCTGGGGCCACCCGAGTCCTCCTCGAGCCGCGGGCTTCCGCGCTCAGTTGCGGCTGCCGCACCACTGCAGGAGTCCTGCGTCCAAACGACAGCTCCTCCAGGGTGAACTTTAGGGGCCCCGCAACTCCTGCGCTCCCGCACCGGGTCCCGGGAGGGCAATTACCAAGAATCAAGAGCTTTTTGGTGCTGGGCTGCACATTCGGGACGGGAGCTACGGGCAGCGCGTCCTCCCCGTCACTCTGCCATCTTGGAACCTGTGATCGATATTTTTTAACTGCATTCCTTGCACTTCTTGAAAGGCGAGCGAAGGGTAGTTGGGGTTCATGATGAAGACATCTTCAATGATTTTCTGTCGAAGAATGAACTACATAGTCGAAATATACTAATGAGGCGCACTGAGTCTCCGAAGCAAAACTTTCTGCGGAAAAAGAGAACTGAGGCCAACGGGCGCCACGCGTCCTACTTGTACACCCGATGACGTCACCCTCGACGGTGGCCTTCGAGGAACATCGACTCAACGCAATCGACGCATGGCACCCTCTGCCGAGTAATTTTTTTCTGAAGCAGCCGATGCTGGACGTGAATATCAAAGATGCGGAATAGGTTGGAGGACACAATCTATTCGAAGTGCCGTTTCAGGAGAAAGGAGGTGGAGTATATGGGATACAAATTGACAGGAGAGGGAGTAATGACCAAGGTCAGTGCCGTAGAAGGGATTTCGGAGATGCCAGCTCCCAAATCCTAGATGGAGCTTGCCTCTTTTTAGGGCTTGTGGAATACTATACTAAATGTATTAAAGGTCTGGTGACTAGAACCAGCGAATTGAGGAAGGGGACAATATTTTGTTGGTTGAGTGAGTTTGGCAAGGAGTTTCAAGATATCAAGGAGAGCATAGTGTGTCCACCCATTCTGAGGGGTTCAGAAAAGGTCTTAAGACCATAGTACACACCGATGCAAGGGATCTTGGGTTATGTGGAGTGTTGTTGGAAAAGGACAATTTTGGTTATGAAACCACAGTGGCTTTCGCCTTGAGGGCTTTGAGGGATGTAGAAAGGAGATATTCCATGATTGAACAGCAAGCATTGGCTGTGGTCTGGGCCATCGACAAGTTCAAGGTATATTTGTATGGTAGGAGTTTCGTTGTGAAGACCGATCATAAGCCTGTGGTCAATATCTTTAACAAGGGTGGGCTTGACAGAGTATCTAGGCGTATCATGAACTGGTTGACAAGAGTTCAGGGTCTCAATTTTGTTGTTGAGCATGTGGAAGGAAGGTTCAATACCATTGCTGATGCCCTGTCGCGCAAGCCCGTCAGGAGAGATGGAAAGGTGTTGCACGATGAGACAGGTGAGGATGTGAAAGATATTTTCACTAAGGATGCGTTGCCAGAAGATGAGTGGAAGAAAGCTTGTGAAGATGATGATGTCTGCAAGCTGTGAAGCACAATGTTGTGGGATGGTGGGGAGGTGGAGATGATTTGTTGGATTGTGATCCCTCACATTTGAAAAGGTTTAACTGCATTAAAGACAAGCATTACATTCATAGGGGGGCATGGTGTACAGAGGAGATCACTTATTGGTCCCAGAGTGAATGGGAGCTTGTGTGATTGAGCTAGGGCACAAAGGACATATGTGTCTAGGACGAAATCCATCATCAGGACCGATTACTGGTGGCCTTCGATGGAAGTGGGTGTTCGGCGTAATATTGAAGAACGCATGAATTGTAAAGGGAGTGATAAGGTTCTGAGCACTCATGTTCCTCCGATGGTTGTGCCTGCAGTCCTGAAGGTCACGTGGGATTTAATAGCAATTGATTTACTGAGGTGACTAAATCTGCCAGGGGCTAGAGACAGTTACATGGTTGTGGTGGCTGACATGTTTTCCAAATGGCCAGAGGTAGGGGTGTTACTTGATGTCACCACCAGCATTAGAGGGGGTATTTTTGAGGGAAGGTTTTCCTTCTGCGCCATCAGTGACAATGGACCACAGTTCACGTTAAGGGAGTTTGAGGAATGGTTGAAGTCCTTGTGGATTAGGCATAGGAAAACGGCCCTGTATCACCACTAGAGCAATGGTTGCATTGGGCATTTCAACAGGACCATTATGGATGTGGTCAGGATGGCTGTTGCCAACAATGAGAATCGGAGGGATGTCGTGTTGCAGAGGGTTTTCCAATATCAAATTACACCACATCCGACAACTGGGGTTGGCCCGTTTTAACTGTTTACGGGGCACAAACCCAATAATTTGCTCACTCCAGGTTGGTTACAAAGATCAAGTTTAATTCAGTTAAAATCTGAGGAGATTAGAGAACCTATTGCCAGACAAGGGGAGTTGTCCAAGGAGAGGTTTGATGGGAGGAAGAGATGTGTCCGCAGAGAGTTTTAGCGCGGTGCCAATGTAAAAGCTTTGCTTCCCAGGAAAGGAAGGAAGTGTGCCTTCAAGTTTTCATCGGAAAGAGTGGCTAAGAAAGATTATGGAAACTCAGTGAGTGTGTCTGGAGGGGAGATTTGGAATAAGGAAAGATTAGTGTTGCTTAAGTAATTTTTATCCAAGAAGCAATGTCATGTTTTTAGTAATAAGTGTATAGATAAGTTACTATGTTCAATGTGATTTGTTTTGTGTCTTTGTTCGCATTTCTATGAGGAAAGGAGGTGTGCTATAATGTATGTCCCCTACTACTGTGCGGTGTCCTCGCAGCTCCTTTCTCCTTGTTTACCTTCATTTGCCTTTATGTTGTGAAATGCTTGGAATTCCATAACGTTCTAGATTTGTTTTGATAGTTGGCACGTGATTAATGTACAGTTGGTGACAATGACCACAATAACTGAAATACAGGACTATACCTTTCAGTACTAGGACTCCAGTCATTTCACCTGGGAATGTACAACCCCACCCAATCAATAACACTTCTGAACAACTTCAATTATGAACTTAAAACTCTACAACATAGCAACATGTTCCACTTGACAGATAAGCATCAGAAAATATATATCTGAATTTGTCTGATCATGCATGACTTAATGAAATGTGTCCGGCGTCGGCACAATGTTGCATGTGCAAATGGCAGATTTTCATGATTGATTGAGGGGAACATTTATGTCAAGATCACAACATTTTGGATTCCATAAACTACCATATTCCAAAATGTCTGCTTCGTGACATTTTCTAGGAAGCTATCATCACATATCAGCTTTTAACTTTAGTTCCCAAAGTTGGATTTTTATCAAAGCTGTTTCATTGAAAAGGTTTCTGATGCGCTTTTCAATGTATTTATTTATTTTGACATTTGTAAAGCGCACCGAACCCGTAGGCATCTGATATTTGGGTCATTTCTTTGAGCAGTACCGTTCCGGAGATGAACAAAATAGGATCCATGATTTTAACTTTTACTAACATCACATTTCTTTTCTTTAAGAAACTTCACATGTTGCCTCACCCATCTGTGCCTTTGTTGACTCAGGCTGCTATTAAATCCATTAACATTCTTGTAAAGTCATAGGCCTGAAGATGTGCTCTTCCAGAACAGAGAGGTAGAACTCCACCCCCTGGCCTCATGTGACAGTCTCCTGTAACATATCACTTGTCATTGTGCTCAGGGAGACCATGAACTGAATTTTTAATTCCAACTATTTTCCAGAGTTCAACCCATTAAGGGCTGCCTCTTTGTTTACACAGTTGTAACTACTCCACCCCAATCACACTGTTTCCTGGCTCTGCTGCAGCTTCAAAGACCTTCACAGATATTCTGAGAAGGCTAGGGGAAAGGAGCACAGCCTTTCAAGCTTAGGTGAAAAAGTCTTTTGGACTATGCACATGTTTTTGGTGCTGGGCTGAACAGAAATAATTGTTTTCAAACTGGTTACATGTTCTTTCCTGTGCAGCCTGTTTTAAAGTATTGCATCATAAAATGTGCAATTTTTCCATCTTCATACTTGCAGAGTATTTAAAAACAGTTTTGCTGTATCCTCCAGTTTCATTAATGTGTGCCCTTGAATTGACTTCTGGATTGTAGTTTCATATTTAAAAGGTTTATTGTTTCAAGCTGCGGAATGCACACATTTCTCCATGGTCGCTCTGTTTTATCAAAGGCAAACGCTATTTCATGTTTTGCTGCAACCTTTCTCTTCCAGTCCACAGTTTGCTTTCAAAATTACATGAAAGTATTTCTGCCCTTTTAGGCCCAGTCATTGGTCTGAATTGAAACCCCCACAGTAGCAAGCCCAGTGTGCATTATTACTTAAAGACTGAAGCATATAGCTCTTTAATCACAAACATATCATTGAAATATAAAAGCTCTGTGGACATTCTTATGTGCCCAAATTGTTGTTTGATTTTATGCAAAGCAGCTAGGAATCCTCATTGGTGTTTATTGCCCACTTTCCTTTTCTCCTATGGGCATTTCAGAAAAGTACAATAGAAGTGCATTAGACTGTCCAGCTTGGAAGCATAATCGTCCATCAAAAATAATGTACATGTTTATAATCCATTTTTATATTGTGCTTTGCTCAGAAAGACAAGTGCCACATTCTTATTATGCATACAATATATACCAGAAGTGATCAGTACAAATGAACATTGTACAGTTTTAAGAGCCAGTTTACAATGTCAGTACAATTAAATACCTTCCCTTTTGCCTCTCAACAGACCCATCATGCTTGGAAAGGGTTACGCTCAGATTTAAAACAATGATCTGTTTCTTCTGTGAGCACCAAGGCAATGTTTAATTTTGTCAGTGGGCCACCGACTTATTTTGTTTTAGCGTACAACCAACCAAATGCAATGTAGACCCAGCCACATAGTCTTCTGGTCCCTTACAAAGTCTGATAGCACCCCAGCACTGCCAGCAGAACCTGTGTAACCCCATATAGCCAATGCACACTCAGAACAATGGCAACATTCTTGAAGGGCACATGTAACAACAATATATGTCTCCAAACACCAAGCCAGTCCCCTCCTTGGGCAGGATGCCTTTTTCACTATTGGTCTCATTCTTTTAATCATTAAAAAAACAGCACCACTTCCTTCACTTCTTCAAGATGCGTGTTTTTTCTATGATTGCATTGCTCTCAGCAACAGCTGGGGTAGATTCAGGCAAATGCACACCCAACAACACGACTTGCTGAGAGAGAGAGAGAGAGAGAGAACACTACAGTGGCATATATCATATTCCGGGTACAGCTAGTGTATCATTATTATGAACAGAAAGACGACGTAGAAGCTAGCTGGACCCTTAGTACTTAAAATATTGGGGATAGATGCGGATTTGCCTCTTTGAAAGAACCAACTCCTTAGGTTTCCACAATAGACAAAAAAGGTCTATTGGGTCCTTGCTCCCAGCTTGGGGTACACATAAGGGCTGGAGTCTGGACACAGTGATCAAGCAGTTGGCAACAAGTAAGATCTGTGCAAATGGGTAGAGGATCTAGAGGGAGGTTAATCTTTTTTATAAAAAATGTCTTCTCGAAAGCTGTATAATAATATGAGAGCTTCTCTTTGGATTATTCAGATATTATATCCTGGAGTTCCAAGAGAAAAGAGGAGAAACGGGTAAGGGATTGTGGGGAAGTGATGGGGGAAGAAGTTACAGGGAAAGAAGGACATCAGCAAGTAGGTATGAGGAGAGAGTTTCCTAGTTTAAGTCCAAGAATTTCTTCCAGATGGGTAGGGCATTGGTCTCAGCAGCAGTGTCATTCAGTAGTGTGTTTTCATATGCTGTGACTTGCAGCAGGGGGTTCAGCCATTCTTTGCATGGTTGTTTTTTTGTCTTTATAATCCCTCACTATGAGTCTTCAGTTTGCTAGTGCTGGTAGTCTCCATTTTTTCCTGCTTGTAGGAGTGTGCCTTGCAATTCAGAATGACCCAGAGTCACCAAACATTCGGTGTCTTTCAGGGGGATATCGAAGAGCACAGCAATCATTCTCATCACTCTGCCCCAGAGTTTCATTATCCTAGTGCAATTACAGATCATGTGGAAAACGTACCATTATGGTCACAGCCTCTCCAACATACCGTGGAGTTCTCTGTATTGACTTTCTGACTTCCCGTTGGATACCAATATGCTCTATGAAGGATACAATATTATAGGAGTCTTGTGTTTGCATACCTCAACCCCAATGCCAACCTTTCCGTAATCTCTCTCCAGTCTTAATTGTCAAATTCCAAACTTAAATCTACATGCCATTTTCCTTCAGAGGGGTGGTGTAATATCCTTCAAATTGTTTTGCAATAGTGCATAAGCCACTGATGTAGCTTTGATTTGATATTTCTATCGCGCCTCTACACAAGTGTTTCTAGGCACCACAAGATGGGAGAGGAACAGAGAAATGACAAGACAAACAATCTTACTAGGTCTTGTGGCATTCAGATGGTGCAAGTGCAAAAGAGAAGTGCAGGGGAGAGGGTGCGGGCGGAAGTGCAGGGATGGAGTAAAGGGGAAGTGCAGTGAGGGCTGCAGGGCTCTGAGTAAGTGCAAGGGCATCAAAGGACTACACAGGTGCAGTACCAGACCGGGAGTGCTGGGCAGGCCAGGCATCAGTGCAGGGTGACTGCTCAGGGGTCCAGGGGGAATTGGTACCCTGTGTGAATCTCAGGGCAACCACGTAGCCAGTCAGGGTGAGATAAATAGATGGATCAACAAGGGAGAAAGAAGGAAGAGGAGAAAAGGAAGGTCCTGAGCAGCTCCTGGAACTTCAGGTGGTCCGCCTCAAGTCTGAGAGGGGTAGGGAGGTCATTCCAGAGGGAGGCACCTCCAGAGGAGAGAGATCTACCCCCCACACTATGCTTGGAGAGGCGTCTGACCCACAGAGTTAGAGGTAGCTGAGCAGAGGGCTCTAGAAAGAAGGTATTTAGGAAGAGAGAGTTGGAAGTAGTGAGAACCAGAGCTCAAGAAAGCCTTGTCGAGGATGCAGAGGGTCTGAAACCTGATCCTTGCGGCCACCGGGAGCCAGTGTAGAGATTTCAAGGCTAAAGAGATGCGGTTCCTGGGCTTGAAGCCAAAGATAAGTCTCGCAGTCCTGTTCTGGATTAGTTGAAGAGAGCGAAGAGTAGAGTTGGGAAGATTGAGAAGGCCTGGAGAGAACCAGCGCTCTGGAGACAGAGTTTCTGGGTGAAGGTGAGGAAAGGTCGAATACCTCTGAGGAGGCGCAGCTGGAAGTGGGCAGCTGGAAGTGAGCCTTCTTGGCAAGGTCCATGACGTGAAGAGCGAAGGAGAGAGTGGAGTCGAAGATGACACCAATGTTTTTTGCCTCACAGGTGGGTGAAGGGAGGGTGCCCAAAGACAGTTGCCAGAGAGAGAGCTGAGAGATGGCCAGCTTCTTGAGGAGCTTCTCCAGGAAAGGAGTGACAGAGACTGGGTGATAGTTTGTTTGTTTTTTTGTTTAATTCATTTATAATGCTTACCAGACCTGAGGGTAAGAGGGCGCAGCAGTACAGGGAATGCGAAGCTTACAAGGGTTCCAATAGTTACAAGTTACACTTTACATGGTGAAACTACTATAGACAGGATAGGCAGCAATGCAGTGCATTATATACAGGTATTATACAGTATTTATACAATAAGTTATATACAGGATATGATATTTATATAATGCTTGCCGGCAGTGTAGCATCAGGCAAAACAGACCAGAGCAATTTACAGTATACAATCTGTATCTATACTAAAGGCAAGAGGATGGCAGGGAGTGCTGGTTAGTTGAACGATTGCTTCAAGTGATTGATGTAGTTGGCTCTGAATTTAAGGTAGGATTTCTCAGCACGTATAGTTTGGGGCAGTGAATTCCATACTTGGGCCGCCCGGACGGGGAAGCTAGCACCTCCAGCTTTAGTCAATTTAAATCTCGGAATGATAAGGGTATTGGCATAGGTGCTTCTGGAGGGTCTGGATCTTCTTTCTATGAATCTATCAGAGAGATAGGGTGGCGCCGCGTTGTTCAGGGCTTTGTGAGTGAGGCAGGCAACTTTGAGTAAGATTTTGTCTTGGGTCGACAGCCAGTTGTTATTCCGCCTGGTCTTAGAGATGTGGGTTCGTTTAGAGATGCCAAGAGCTGTGCTCTGGGCATTATTTTGTAGAATATGTATTCTATCTGGGATGAGTTTGTTAGCCCCAATATATAGGGCATTACAATAATCGAGTCTGGATAAGCTAAGGGCTCTCGCTAGGATCAAACAGTTCTCATCAGAGATGAAGTGTTTACCAGCTCTGATAAGCTTACATGTGTAAGCTGTGGCTGACGCCAGAGAATTCACCTGTTTGTTGAAGGAGAGAGAGGGTGGCATCTAAGTAGAAGCCAAGAGTCTTCACTTCCTTGGCAACATTGATAGTGTTTCCATCGATCTCGACGGCATTATATTTCTGGCCTAGTTTTTTGAGGGTGGAGTGTGTGCCTAGAACGAGTAGCTCTGTTTTGTCATCATTCAGGCATAGACCATGGGTTGCCATCCATGTCTGGATGATGAGATACACCCTATTTACCAAGGCCAAATCCTTGTTGTAATCCCCGGAAAGTGGGAGGAGGATCTGGGTATCATCTGCATAATTAGTGTAGGTGATACCAAGAAGGTCCAGATCATCAAAAAGGGGCTTGGCAAATATGTTGTATAGTGTCGGAGATATGCAGGAGTCTTGGGGAACACCGCACAAAATAGGGATAGGGTCCGCTGCATCTGCGAGGGAGAACACCCTCATGGTCCTTTGATTCAGGAAAGATTCGACACATAGTATGGCTTCTTTGGAGAAGTGAGCTGCAGAGTTAAGGTGGTTGCAGAGGACTTTGTGGTCTACAAGGTCGAAGGCGGCCGAGAGATCCAAAAGTAGAAGGAGTGCCGTTTGGCCTTTGTCTCTTAACTCATCAATTTGGGCCTTCAAGTCGATGAGCGCAGTCTCAGTTCAATGTTGTGGGTGGAAGCCGGACTGCCTTGTTCCTAGGAGCTTATGTTGTTCTAAAAAATGTTCGCATTTGGGTGTATGCTATCTTGTCCAGGATTTTTATCAGAAAGGGGACTGTTGTTATGGGGCAGTAATTGGTGGGGATGAGGGGGGTCGAGGGATTGTTTTTTTAGTAGAGGCAGTACCCATGATTGTTTCAGGTTGGATGGCACAATGCCTGAGGTGAATGAGGCATTCGCGAGCTTAGATATGAAGGGAAAAAGTTCTCTGGCAGCATCTTTTATGAGTTGTGCCGAGCGCAAGTCACCTTGACAATTGGAGGGCTTAAGAGAGAGGATAGTTTTTTCCACCTCCAGAATAGAGGTTTTGGAAATCTGAATTGACTAGTTGTATTTTGTTCCAGTGGGGGTGGGTTGATGTTAAGTATTGGTGGTTGATTGAGGGTAGCTTTCTTAGCCGCAATTTTCTTTTGAAGCATGGTGACTTTGTTGGCCAATGCATGTTGTATCTCCATGCACCAGGCCTTGTCTTTTGTACATATATCCGGAATGGGAGTGGGCGAATCTAGATCTTTTAGAATTGAAAACAGCTCCCTCATACTTGAATTGGCCGTGGCTATGCGCTTATTATAAGAGTTCTGTTTGGCAAGGACAATTTCTTTTTCATAGTGTGAGGAGATTTCGGTAAGTTTATTTTTATGCTCTTCTGTGGGTGAGATTCTCCAGGACGATTCGCAACTTCTTTTGAGTTGACGGAGGTCTTTTAGTTCAGGGGTGAACCATTTATTGTGGTGGTTTTTTGGTTTACTAGGTCTGAGTTTGAGGGGAGCTATGTTGTCAAGTGTGGAACGTAAGATTTTGTTATACTCTTCCACAAGTAACTCTGGGTTAAGGTGTTCATCTAGTTGGTTCAAGGTGGGTAGAATAGCAGGGATCACTTTGTCTTTAGTTATACTCTTTTTGTTCCTGGTCGGGCATGAGGGGGCCATATTGGCTGCATGTAGAAGTGGCCCGATGGTGGATAAATCAAAGGTGACCAGGTAGTGGTCCATCCATAATAGTGGACCGGATATGAAGGAGAGGGTGCACAAGGGAGTACTTGAGGAGAGAGGGGAAAGATCCAGTGGCAAAGGAATGATTACAGAAATCGGCAAAGGCTGGAGTGAGGGAAACAATGTTGTCCTTAATGGTTCTGGAGGAGCAGGGGAGCACCTGTTTAGATTAAACCTTTATAGATTGGACTTTTCTAGAAACATCAGGTGTTATAAGATAGAGGGAGGCGAGAAGACGAGGAGGGGAAAGGGGGGCCAGGGGGGGCATGAGAGAGTTAGAGGGAGAAAGATGAGGATAAGAGGAAAGCAAGGACAGGATGTCCTGTTCCTTTTGGTGAAATGAGAAACCAGGACCGAACAGAGGGCCTAGGGAGGTGCAGGAAAGGTAGAGACTGCAGTTTGATTGGCAAGCTCCATGCAGATATTGAAAAGTTCAGTTAAGCTGTTAGAGGCCGCAGAGACGCAGGCTTGAATGTGGACCATCTTTTTGGAGAAGGTATAGTCTGTATTGTCTTTGGAGCAGGCGACAGGTCAGTTTGTCAGGGGATGTGCCCAAAGCCCTCCACTTCCTCTCAGCTGCTCTGCACTTGCGTTTCAGAGCGGCCAGGTTAGAGTCAAACTAAGAGTTGCACTTGGAGGCAGGTTTCAGATGGTTCCTCATGACAGGGGCAAGGATATTGAGCGCGTTGGAGATGAAGGTTGGAGAGGGCTGTGTCAGAGTGGGAGTCATCCACAGGGATAGGGGGAGGAGAGAAAGTTGAGGCAAAAGCGGCAACTGACACTCGCTTCATAGGTCGAATGCCCACGAAGAAAGGTGGCAGTGCTGGGGAAGGTTTTGCCAAGTGGACAGGCAGTTTCAGGTGAGAGAAAAGCAGAAAGTGGTCAGTCCAAGAGTGAAGTAGTGAGAGGGTTAGACAGGGGGATGTCTGAGGAGATGAGAACATCCAAAGTGTGTCCGGCTCAGGGTGTCGGACCAGAGAAAAGATTTGAGAGGGAGAGAGAGTCGCATAGGTTGCGGAAAAACCCAGAAGCAGGGTCAGAGGAGTCCAAGTGGATATTGAAAACCCTGAGGAAGAGAAGCTGAGAGGTAGAGACGGGGAGAGATGAGGTGAGATCAGCCCATTTGGCGTGGACGAGGGCGACCTGGCCATGTGGCCTGTAGATGGTGAACCGGAGTCAGGGAGAGAGGGCAGGAGAGATAGAGATCCTGCAGACCAGGCATTCAAAGGAGTAGTAGGCCTGGATGGGAATGATAGATGCAGGGACTCACTCAGAAAACACCAGGGCCACTCCACCACCGGGCCTCTTGGTCCTGGGCTCGGAGCGGATCTTGTAGCCCTCAGGGAGCAAAGTGCCAAAATTCATGACAGAGCTGGCTGTTTCAGTGAGAGGGAGATCATCTACGTCAAGGTATTTGAGGAGTTGGCAAATGTCAGTGGAGTGTTTGATAGCAGAGCGAGAGTTGAGAGTAGCTACATGGAGCACGTTGCCACTTTTGAAAGTGTTCCGGGGAGGGGAACAGGAGAGAGATACACCCAGTGAAAGAGGCAGGGGGGCTCTAGAGGGGGCAAAGGCAGAAGGAGGGGGCATAGGGCCCAGAGAGCAGGAACAGGGGGGAGCCAGAGAGGAAACGGTGGAGGGGAGTGGCAGAGGAGAGAGGCAGAGAAGGTAGGTGGCTGTGGAGCCAGGGAGGTGGTAGAAGAAGGGAGGAAGTTGATAAGACACGGGAGACGCCTATTAACGAGGAGGAGGTTGGGCTGAGTGCCCTGGACCACAACAGTGCCATTTAGATAGACATTAGTGATGGTTTTGGAGGACAGGAAGGAAGCCAAGAGGATCCCCAATCTTGTTGCACCATAAATTGGTGAGGAGGGAAAAGGAGAGATAACTACGACCATATGAAGGGTCCATAGGTCGGGTGAGAGAGCGACAAAGAGGAGGTCAGTGAGAGTCTCTCTGGAGGAGGCACTGATGTAGGAATCAGCGATGGGAAGGCCTGAATTGGAGACCAGGATATCCCTTCTTGAATGTCTTCCTTCCAGCCTTAGTGAGAGGGATAGGATATGTAATAGAAACGCAGTTAGAGAAGATTGGTGAGATCAAGAGCACCAAAGAGGGGTGCAGGGAGAAAGAAAGGAGAGGAGCGGTGGGGTGATGGGTAAAAGAAGCAAGAGAAGTGACACAGCACAGAGCTACGCCACAATGCAAAAACACAAAGATTCGACTTTCGCAAGAAAGAGGTAAAAAGCCTAATTTTGTAAACACAACAGCAAATGCAAAAACACCCAGATTCGACTTTCCTAGAAAGAGGGAAAAGCCCCAAGGTTAACTACGGCAGTTCAGCTAATGCCAGATATGGATAACAAACAACTGTGACTTGTAGCAGACGGCAAAAATGATCTAGGAGAATTAATAAGAGAGGAGGGACAGTAAATAGGGAGCAGTAATGGCTGTTCCCACTGACTTTCTTTGCTACTGCGTACAATGTTAGGAAAAATGTGCAGGCAGATGCAAAAAGTTCCCTTCTCGGTTAGTTGCGTCTTTGTGAGAAATATTCAAATGAGTCCAAGGACCCATTAGTATAACACTGGCCCAAGTAGCTCAGGCGCAGTATATCCCAGTTCTTCTAATAAAAGGGATTTTTGTCTATTGTGATGTGGCTATTATACCAGAGGGAGCTTGCTTTGGTCAGACCTGGTTTAGGACCCTCCCTTTTATGAATAGACTCGTAAATTAATTTTATATGTGTTAGTATTGTGCTTTTTGGTGAGGTGCAATGTAGTGTTGGAGGGTGAATATCTAATCTTTTTCCAATTGTTTTATTATCGTCTTAACTGCTGCCAGGCAGGCTTTAGCTTTCATTTTAATTCCTAGAGCCCTTCTCTATCATTATACCTTTCCATGTCGCTTTCGTGGCATAGCAGAAAACTTGGAGAGAAGTTTCTTCACTTTGGTTGAGCTTGAAATATTCGCAAATTTGTGAATGGAGCAGTTCCCGGTCTTGGGGTGTTTGGTAGAGCGCGAGTTCGGTATCTCCATTCAGTTGGGGCAGGAGGTGCCACTACTTTGGCTAATATGATGGTAACTGGTGCACAAACCAATATGACAGGTGCAAGTATTTGAGCTTCCACACGGTTTCAGGTGTGTTCTTTGGACAATATGATTGCATCTATCCTCGAGAAGGTGTGGTTCCACGTGGAGTGATGCATGTACTCTCTTTCAGTCGGATGCAGGGTCCTCCTGGCATCCAGGAGGGCAGCTGCGTTTATCATGTTAAGGAGGGCTCTTAACAACGGGTGTGAGAGTTGTTTTGGCATTTCTGAGTTATCCAAAAATGGGTCAGGGACCTTGTTCCAGTCTCTGCCTATAATCTTGCAGCAAAAGAGGCATGGATGTATTTGTATATATGTAAGGAATGTAGTATATGAGTTTAGGCCTTCTACAGGCTTCAGCAGGTATTCTTAGTTGGATATTTAGCGCTGGATCATTACCCAGCAGCCCTCTGAATCCTGCAAGAATGTATTAAGTTGAAAATGAAGTTTACGCTGGATCAGGTTCATTGCTCTTATTTACTGCTGGACTGTGGAAAGTTTCTCCTTGCCTTTAATCACACATCTTCTGGGAGTATGTCACTGCAGGATTTTCTTTTTGTTTTCTTAAATATAACAATTTATTGATTTTATAGTCATAAACCATAACAAACATTCACTTTGACATCACATATTTGGCATCCGGAACCCGCATTAACCAATCACATTTCCGACCCATTATGCAAGATAGCAAACACAGTGTAGTTCTCAATTCCCCTTTTCCCATTTGCACCAAACCTTTCTTGTCTTTTCGGGGGAACCCTCTTGCTGTGTATATAGGTTATTCTATAGCCATGCATATGTCTACATCAGCAGCCCATTGTTCAAAAAGGCACTCATGGGATCCCCAAAGCTTTGCAATATTATGCCTAATCAGTCCCGTCATT
The DNA here is from genome assembly GCF_040938575.1 of Ambystoma mexicanum. Classification (NCBI taxonomy): domain Eukaryota; kingdom Metazoa; phylum Chordata; class Amphibia; order Caudata; family Ambystomatidae; genus Ambystoma; species Ambystoma mexicanum. Next base: position 640,387,926 of record NC_090928.1, on the reverse strand, counting down.
GTAGATGGAAAGAGCCTCTCATAGCGAGTAGTATGTCCTTCCTCACCAATTCCTAACAATAGCAACTTGCGGTCCATTGGCAACTCTCGACCCAACACTCCAGCCAGTTTATCACAGCATTGCTGCCAGAAGTGCTGGACCTGGGCATTCCCATTGGATATGGATGAACGTGTCCTTACCCCCGTGATAGTGTAGACAGTTTGGGCTGGTATCTCGATTCCATCGATACAAAGCGACCCTAGGATAGTACACCCTATGCAAGATCTTAAATTGTATCAGACGGAGTCTAGAGGAGATTGCAGTCTCACATGGATACATCAGCGCCAATATCCAGTCCTCTGGTTCAATGGTCCCCACATCCACTTCCCATTTTGCTTTAAGGTTAGACAATTCTGGTGTTGCGAAGGCGGTTATAACATTATACATTGTGGGGGTGACCTTGGTGAGTGTGCGTTCCAAGAGAACATTCTGCTTCAATGGTGTACATTGGGGCATGTCTGAAAGTACGGGAAGATGCGTGTGCAGTGCGTGGGCAAGCTGGCGACAATGATAATGTTCTGTGTGTGGGAGACCAAATCTGCCACCGAGTTCTTCAAAAGGGGTGACTATTCCCTCTGTGATCATGTCACCAATCGCCACAAGCCCGACTTCCACACAATCGGACCAGACCAGCAGTTTATCTCTGGCAGATTACCGTTCTTCCATAAGGGTTGTACTAGGGTCATCTTTTTATTCCAACCTATATGCTTGTGGGTTTCCGTTCATATTAATATGGTGTATTTTGCCATCGTCCAGAGGGAGATCTACTGAGGGCTTTGTAAAGATTCATGAGGGGTGACATATCCTGCAGCCCCATGATCTCAGCTAGAACGTGTGGTAGTTCTCGGTCACCATGAAGCACATTGTTGACAACAATCATTTGACTAGCCTAGTAGTAAGATTGAAGGTGTGGCAGCCCTATACCCCACCTCCCAAACAGAGCGCTTTAGTGTATGAAGAGCAATTTGTGGATTCCCCTGCCCTATAGGAGACCTCTCAGAATACCTTCTATTTTGTGCAACTCCAGGTCTGGGATTAGCAGTGGGGTGTTTTGCATGACGTATAAAAAGCGGCGCAGTGCAAGCATTTTAAAAAGGGCATCTCTACCCAATAAGGTCAATGGAAGCAGTGTCCAATGCCAGACATCAGCAGCGACTGGGTATAGGTTGCGGTTAAGATATTCAGAGAGATCTGTTGCCATTTGAATCACCAAATCAAGGAAATGATCATATTCAATATGGCATGGGCAGCATGGGGGGAGTATGTGATCCGCTCTTTTATCGAGAAGAAGATCAATTTATTTCAGTTAACCCATTATCCACTAAATGCCCCATTGTGCTCTAGTATTTGTGTGACAATTGGACAGGCGCGGGCCGGGTTGCTTAGATAGATCAAGAGGTCGTCAGAGTATAGTGATACCTTATCATCTCTACCCTTAGGCCATGGAAAATCCTGCCCACAACATCCCTCTGTTTCCACTAGTCTGGATGTTATTGCTCCCAGGCTGTTGCAGATCTCCAATACTTTGCTTTTGATTGTGGATATGTCCTTTGACATCAACTATAGGAACGAGAACATGTCACTAGGAGTGGGGTCTCCCTCTTCTCTCGCATGATCTCTTAGCCTCTCGGATCCTTCATCATCAGCGAGTTGCCATCCTGTGTTTCTATTATGGTTCACTTTTTTCAATGAGGAGTGAGCCATTGGGTCTTTGATGAATGGCTGTTATATACAATCTCTGCTTCTCATTTGGGTCTGTTCCAGACCAACAGTCTTTCTAGGCAATGTGATGCAATCTGTACACCTGTTCGACTGAATGTTGCATTCCCATCAGGTCACGGGGATTATCTGATGGCTTTGTCATTACATTGCTGTGTATTCAGTCTTAACTGCTTAGTTTACATATGTGCTGCTGCAGTTAGCGCGCCTAGGTTTTGGGGCTAGACAGGCCTCTGATTTTCCACATATTCACTTTCTATATCTTCCCCTTCCTGGTATCATCTTGTCTGTTTCTGCTCTGTGCTACGGGGACCAGTTCTTACCATCCGTGCAGTCAGGTTGCTGTAGGTTACCAGTTGTCGTGCAGGTGTACCAATGGGGCAGCCCATTCTGGCCCAGGAGTCCCAGCTGTGCTGCGGGTCTCTGCGCTGTCACCATGCCATGTGGGCCCTGCCCCAGAGTGAGCATTTATGTAGGGAAGCTGTGACCACTGCCACAGGATCCAGACCTTAGCCTCTCCATTTCCAGTTCTGTTACGTGGGTTGATAATCTGGTTTCGGTCTGCACCACGGTTGTGCGCACTCAGCCTTTGTCGGGCTGAGGAAAACTCCAACTTGGGTGCATGCTCTATTGAAAACCAGGCCACCTTGCATCGCTGTGCATGAGGGTACGGGAGCTGCCGCACTCAGGCCACGGACTCCATGCTGCGTTTCCCTTTTGTCTTCGGCCCCTCGATATTTGTTCTAGCAGTCTTCCCTTTGTACTGCGGGTTCTGAATGGAGCAGCTTACCAGGGTTTGGAGGTACAGATCCCTGTATTTGGTTGAACGCTCCTGGGTTTGCATCTCCCTCCTTCCAGTGCTTATGAGTGCCTCTCTGAAGGTTGCTCTTTCTTTTGAGGGAAACCAACTGAAGATACAAAAAAAAATACTTGTAGCATAGTCATTACATTTGCTTCCCAAATAAACCCTTGTAGGGACTACATAGGCTAACCAGTGTTACTATTCATTAAGTACAAGGTACAATCTCTTCTACAAACACTATCCTCCTTGGGTTTCTCACAAATGGTGGATAAACCAACCCACAAAGCAGGAAACATACCCGATTGGGTACTTACTAAAAACATTAAATCTTCTATATATAATGTAGAATTATGTCCATGGTCTGACCACTCTCTGATACATTTTGATCTATCACTAGAACTTGACAAACCTTTTAATAAAACAAGTGCTCTCAGTGAAAAGTGCAATATAAAAAATATTACAGCTAATGCTTTCCAATGAACTATACAACCTTTGCTACCACGATTAGATGGAAAGTTGTCACTGGAAGACTTTACTGTTGCCTTTAGAAATGCTATGAATAAAGCGTTCTTGCCACTCTTTGCCCACTCAAAAACAAGAAACGTAAGGGAAATAAATATTGTTTCTCTCCTGAATTAATTTCTGCCAGGAAAAATAAAAGAAAATGTGGACGCCAATGGCGTAATCACCCTTCCCCTATCACCATGGCAGCTTATAAAGTAGCAGCTAAGAAGTACAAGGATTATTCTTTAGAAGCTAAACAACTATCTTTTAATGAAAGAATAGAAAATGCCTCTATCAAGTCCAAATAACTTTTTTCAGTTCTAAAGGAGCTTAAAGGCCCCATCACCGAATCCAGACTAAATATTAGCAATGACTGGTGTCAGGATATACTTGATAGTTTCTGTAAGAAAGCACAGCTTCATCAAGCTCGCATTAGGGAATAAATCATGTCACAATGTCTAGTCGAAGATCCAGTGACCCCAATTTTGGAGGGACCTGCTCAAGCGATAGAACCCTTCATTTTTACCAAAATGACGGAACAGGAGATTTTCGTGATTATAGAAGGGCTTAAACCAACATTGTGTAAGGGGGATATATTTCCCACTACACTCTTCAAGGAATTTGTTAACATCCTTACACCATGGGTTATAGAACTTGTCAACCGTTCCTTTGAGGAGGCAAATGTTCCTGTTGCCATTAAGGAGGCGTGGATTACCCCACTCCTGAAGAAGGATAATCTGGAACCTATGGCTCCAGCAAACTATCGACCCATCACTAATGTCCCGTTTATACTTAAGATCTTGGACAAAATTGCTTATACTCAGTTCAAATAATTCGTTGAATTCAATAATATCCTGGCAAATGAGCAGTCTGGATTCAGAATTAATCATGGAACCAAGACAGCTCTTATGGATCTGAAGGCCAGTATAATAGAAATTATAGAGGAAGGTAGTCCTGCTCTTCTACTCTTGTTGGACTTATCCTCTGTGTTTGATTTAGTTGTTCATAATCTTTTGACAGAGAGACTTCAGAATATAGGCCTTTGTTCTCCAGAAGTAGTATTGTGGTTAAAGTCATTTCTTGGTCCAAGAAGTGTGTGTGTAGCCAAGGGTTCCTCACAATCGCTGTTACGCTCACCTGATTCCCACGGGGGCGTCGATCTGGACTGGCCCGCTGTTGCTTCCACCAGAGAAACACGTAGAGCCGAGATGACAGACTGGACAGACCCACTTAGCTTTGTTTGTTGGACTCGTACGAATATCTTTCTGAAGATTTGGAAAGATGAGCTCTCCATCCTGCGTCGGGCGCAAGGGCGCGTAGACGACCAGTTACTTCACTGGCGTGGAGGAATTGGTGAGTTCCAGTATTGACTCTAAGTCCAATTGTTCGTAAGAGTTCAAAAGTCTGATCTTCACTCTGCCAGATTCCTTGCAGATTGTGGATTTAAACCACCAGAAGAGTTCCAAGTGGCAATTGGTAAGATCCTGGTAGGTCTATTGTGGTTCTCCCCTTTGGGGCCGGGGTACAGCGATGATGCAGAATTAACTGCGCCGACCCGAAATGAGGTGAGTACCCCCCTGTGGTAAATCAGTTAAGTCTTTGGGGTTAGGTTGGATTGTCCTTGTTTTTTCCCCTTAGGGGCCGGGGTGCGGTGGTGATGCGGAATTGACTGCGCCGACCCGAGATGAGGTGAGTACCCCCCTGTGGTAAATCAGGTAAGTCTTTGGGGGTAGTTTGTATTGCCCTTGCTCACCTATCTGTTCTTGTCTCCCCCATGTGTTGAAGAATGGCCTGGAGATGCTGGATTCGCGATGGAGTAAAGGAATGCAGCCTCGGTTGGTGAGTTCAGCGCGGCGCTGCGAGGTTCGTGGCAATGCACCTGAGAAGGCTTCTCTCTTCCAGATCGACGATGTGCTGGATCAAGGATTCAGGTAAGGGTTTTGTTCTGACCTTCTCTTTCTCCTTTTCTTGTTCCAGGTGTTCCAGGGCTGAAGCGGGCTTGGCTGAAGACTGGAGCTGCTGAAGACACGGTGAGCGTTACGCTGCAGCAAGCAGAATAACGCGAAGCACGTGTGGCTGTCCGGGTGTGGCTTAAATAGCCTTGGAAGAAGTCCCAGGTAAGTATTCTTCCACAGCCCCACCCGAGAGGAAAGGAGTCCCTAAGGTAAAATAGTCCCTTTAAGCCTCATTTGGCTTGTGGCTTCATGCAGCATGGTCTGCATCAGGTAGGTATGCAGCATGGTCTGCAAGAGGTAAGATTTCTGTAATGAGCCTGGCGCCCATGGCGCCAGGACTGACTTTATTCTTATGAGCCTGGCGCCATAGGCGCCAGGACTGTAGCCAAAGAGCCCCTAACTGGGGTTTTTGGGCATGCTTCAAGTGGCATGATGCCTGCTTCTGGGGTTGCTGGGCCTGGTCTGGCTTTCCGGGGGCAGGCATCGTGACAATCGCAGAAAGTTCTCGTTGATTGTGGTGTTCCCCAGGGATCATGCCTATCTCCATTACTATTTTATATATATATATATATATATATTAAATGCCTATGTGACCTGTTAGAATCCATGGGCATACAATTTGCTAACTATGCCGACGAAACCCAGATAGTTGTTAAACTATCTGTGGTCTATAAAGATGATCTTGCCACCATTAATAGAATTTATGAGGAAAACCAGAAATGTCTGGCCTTAAATTCTATTGCCCTTAACGACAAGAAAACAGAGTTAATGATTATCAGCACACCCTATAGGCTGAAAAATCTAGACGACTCCTATAAAGCCTTTGAGATAGGTGGCAACAACATTGTAGTATCCGAAAATGTAAAAATGCTTGGAGTGTTTTTGATGCCCATCTGACTTTTCAGAAGCATATGGCATATCTTAAATCATCATATGCCTTCCTTACACACCTTCTATGGCAAATACGTCCCTACTTATCCAAAACGAACAGAGCACTAATTGCAGCGGGGCGAGTCAAAACTAAACTAGACTATTGCAATAGCCTTTTTATAGGTACTACTAAATCCAATATCAAGAGCCTTCAAACTATCCAAAATGTTGCAGTCCGGGCTGTCTGTGGGTTGAGTCTTCAATCACACGTTACAGAACATCGGAAAAGACTACACTGGCTCTCTATAGAGCAAAGACTAATCTTTAAGGGGCTAGTTATAGTCTTTAAATGTTTATTAGGTAGTGCTCCGGAATACCTTAAAACTAGACTAAAAAGGGCCACACCTAAGCGGAGACTACGCTCTAACAATCAGATGTTACTGACTCAACCACGCACAACCACGGAAAAACTAGGCGGAGCAGGTTTTGTGGCCTGGGGTCCAAAAAATTGGAATGCAATTACACTGTATTTGAAACAATGTGCAACCCTGCAGCAGTTTAGAAAGCGTCTCAAGACTTTTCCGTTTGAAGTTTAAAGTTGGATATTTATTCCCAATTACTCGCTTCGCTTCATGACCTTGCGTGTCATTTTACTTATAAAATGACTTAACTCCTCTATCTGCATTTATTTGTCTTTTTGTTGTCTTTGTCTATGTGAGCGCCCTGAGACCTTTGGGTGAGAGTTGCACTATACAAAACATGATTTAGTTAGTAGTGGGCAAAAAAGGCTGTAGATTAGGCACACATCCTTTAAATATGAAACATTTCCCCTGGTTACTGTGTCATCGGTCTCACATTGTTTTAACGAAGTAAATTACTTTGAGGTAATTTACTTCATTGCAAGTATTTCAAATTACTTTGTGGGGAAGTAACTTTGTACATGTATTTAAGGGTTAAGGGGTATAATGGAGGGTTCGGTAGGGGTGGTAGTGAAATGAGAAGGAGGGGCATTAGGGCCCCACCCTAAAAATATTCGAAGAAAAAATGCAAACTAATTGCAAAGAAGCCAATTACTAAGAAGGAATTAATTTAATTCATTGTAATAACGTAGAACCGTGTCATTGAATAGGTTTTGCATTAAAGTGTGAAAGAATGATAACAAATATGCCCTCTCTTTTCATGGGGAAACTGCTGAGTGGAGCTAGCAACACACATTGTGCTACAATGTCAGTTTAAGCCCGGTTTAAAATGATAAGTGGAGCCTACCCCCGCTGCACGCTGCTAGCCTATCTCACATTTATTTTAAAAGTGCGCACAGTGCCTCCACCTGTTTGGAGTGGCTGAAAAGGATCCTCTATGAGCTACATGGATCAAGAAACTCATCCTCTCTCCCCCACCCTCAAGTAGTTGACTCAGCTCAGACTTCCGTCCTGCCCGCTCCTTACCCCATGTTTACATTCACATTGAACTGCCTATCCCGGACTTGGCAGTTGCTGGCCTCTTGGTTTGTCAGTCAAAGTATTGCTATGCTGGTACTGAGAAATAAATGTATTCCCTCACAGCAAAAAGCCTTCACACTTCAAAGGGTCATTTAAACAAATCTCTAATCCGTCACACATCCATACAATTTGTAATATCCATGTAAAACGTGCCTTCGGGTAAATTCTTCTGGACCTACAGACATCTGGCATTTTTTAGTAACTTTCTACACACTTCACATTCCATGCTTAAGGGGAGCATTAGGCACCAACCTATCACAAGCATTCCCTTCTCCCTCGTACTATACTGGTCAATGTTTTCTATCCCTCTGTGTCCTTTTTACCATCTTTCTACTTCACTACTCTTTCCCCAAAGACTGTGGTCTGGAGACCGTTGTGGGGCACACAATATACCACTTTCTGGACAAGCCCATGTGCTCTGAAACTACTAGGATGGAGATTTGGTGATGTATAAAAACGTTGTCTTATAACATTTGACTGCTGACACCCGTCCATGTGATAGGTTAACTGTATAATGTTCCTGGCTGAAATTAATTCTCATATTATGGGCAAACATTGGGTAACATTTTTTGGATTATGCTTTGCAAAGTTACTATTGGAGAATTTTAAATATCTAAGTAGGCTTCTTGACACGTCGCTTCTGGAATTCACATGACACGTCACTCCTGGAATTTATACGATTGTCCACACCTAAATCGCACGGCGAATCACCACTGGTATCGGCTTGGTTGCAGTAGTTATGGATTTGTCAAAAGTGCTACAGTGTTCCTTCTAAAACACAAGTGTGACCATGGTGTAATGCCCTTTTTCTGAAAAACCGGGAGCAGCCTTATCGAAATTGGGGTCTTCTTGAATACACAGCACTTTATGTGGGACAGGAAATCAAGGGAGACCCCAACACATTGCAAAACAATATTTGGGGTTGCAGCCAAAGAAGTGTCTGGCTCGGCGTCAGAATCCCAAGTCCATAAGGAACCTTTAAAAGACTTGGGGCCAGAGGTCGAAGTGGGCGGGATCGGTGCTCCTATACTTTTTAATTTTAAGTGTCACTGTTTCTATACTTTTATTTTAAAAAGAAACAGTTCTGGAACGGTTTCGTTTTAAAATAAAAGTGTGTGAAGAAGTTGAATCTTGCACTGAACATTCCCATACATAGCAAGTGTGTTTTTTGGGGGGGGTTGGATTCTGTGGGGGGGGGGGTGCAAGGATGGGGTTTGTGGGGAGCGGGGCAGACCAGCACGGAACATAGTTCCATTACTTCTTTTCGTACACTTCGAACACTGCTTGGGGCAAATGTAATTAAAAGAGAAGTCTAACGGAAATGATCGAGTTTTTAAAAACAATGTTGAGTATTCAGAATGTGTAGTTAAAAAAAAAAAGATATTCAAAGATGATAGTCGAAATCAAATGAGTCAATGCTTGTTTCAAACCCAACGTTCTATTTAAGGAAATCGAGGATTATTACATTTAATAAAACGGTTCAAATGACAAAACTTCAATATAACACGTTCCAAAAAACAAATGTATCCTCTATATTATGCTTTCATTGTTGGTAAACAATGAAATGATAGCATTCCAAATGTTTATAACTGATGGACGGGTTTCTAAATAAGGTTGATGGTGACATCCCCTAGGTAACAAGCAGTTTTGGAACTCATCTTATTTATTTTAGCATTTATTCTTTAAGAGCGTTTTACATTGTGCCCTGGTAAAAGACCTGGTACCCATTATTGAAAACTCTACGATTGCGGGCCTATGTCTTCAAGCCTGCACGTTGCATAGGTCTCTTCTTCAAGTGGTTTCGTAGGATTTGCAGACCCTTTCACTTTTACTTTTAAAACTGTATTTCTCCTCTAAACCAATCACTGTCCTCTGGGTCATAATGCCCCCATCCAATGACAGTCCTCTCCCTAAGCCCCGCCTCTGGCAGCCATCTTAAAATTTGGTAAGCATGTAAAGTGGCAGCACAACCAAAAAGAGCCGCAGAGGGGGCGGGGGAGGGTTCGCATGTGAATGCACGCCAGACCTGTGCTGGAGAACAATAGTTACAAGAGCAACATCCAGCGAATGCAAGGTCCGCCGGCGACGAAGGTTTCAGGAAGAAAACAGGCGACACCAAAGGCTTGTTGAGGTGGAATTCCGACGGGACCTGCAGCATGATTGTGGGGTGTGTACTGTAAGTAACCGAAGGATATTCTGCCAAGTAAACCTCATGAATTCCTTATTCAGGTGGCCAGGGAAGGGCTGACGCTCTCAGATCCCAACCCTGGGGGTGGACGAGCGAGGGAGGATCACCTGGGTAGGCGAGCCCGGGGTTGTGCTCGGGGGACTACCCCAGATGAGACGCTGTATTACACCAGGGATGAAGGCAAGGAGGAAGATGTCCCTTAGGCCTTCATAGGTTGTTCACGTCTACCTCTCTTCCACCCAAAGAGTTTTCCTTACCCAAATCCAACGACCCCTCCATATGTGGCAATTTCTCTAGGAATCCAAACCCTGTTACACTCAAAAACCCCAAATCCCTGAATCCGTTTTTCTGTTTCCTATCCGAACACTCCCAGCCATTCTTCTCCACGTCCCTTTGATTATGGTTTTACACACTCCCAAACTATGTGGACCAAACCCTACCGTTCCAATAACACCTCTTCCCCCTCCTATCCCGTGGGATACCTGGAATCTCTACCACCCCCCTTTTCCAACATTAACACTTTTCACACAAGAACTGTTCACCTGACATGTCCCTCAAGGGTCAGACAGAGTCAGGCAATTAACAAGGATTACACACCACCGACGGCCCTTTCTCTTCCCCATGGGGATAAAACGTGGAGCCCGAGAGTACACGGAGAGCAAGGCAAACCGTACGACGAGAGGACTAACTCAGCACGGCAGTTCAAGAGGAGGAGAAAGATTCGGTGAACCGAGAAGGTGACAAGAAGAGAAGCGACCTTGCCCTTTCCAACCTATGCCTGTGAAACCTCTGCGGAAGTAATCGGCAGACTGCGAACAATAGCCAGTGTTTGTTGCAGCCGGTGTCAACCATACATAAGGCCCTCCTCCGCAGATAAGCAAGCCGGGGAGAGATGCTGGTGTCCGGGGTACCAACCTTGACTCCAGAGAGGAGAAAAGCAAAGCGGTTCATCACAGCCAGAGAGTCGAGGGGAGAGCCGATAAGAAATCAAACTGTGTTGAACGAAAGTAGCAAACGGCTAATGGATGTGAGAAATAAAGACTATTGATACTAAGGAGGGGAAAACCAGCAGCAGAAGAGTCCGGCACCATATGAGTGCTCACTCAAGAAAAGCTGGCCGATTAACCAATTGTTGAAACTACCAGAACCAGAAGGCCTTGAGAAAGGCGAGAAGAGGGTCAAAGTGGTGATACAGGTGTCTTGTAAAATCCTCTGTACAGTCGAAAGTCTTTGACTGACATATGATTGTTTATCTAAGGGAAGTGAAACCTGCATCATAAAAGTTGAATGTGCAATTGACAAAGTTGGCAGGAGTGAACCCGAAAGAGGGATGCAGAGAAAAGGGGGCGACGTCTAAAGTTCCGAAATACAGTGTGTTGACAAGAGTGAACCTGGCAGAGGGATGTCCACAATGAACTGTTTAAAAAGACATTAAGGTTTGTGAATACCAAAGGGGTCCGAGCCCGAAGGAGGGAGATCCAAAGGGTGAACAGCCATCACCCGAAGATTTGTGAATGCCAAAGGGGCCTGAGCCCGAACGAGGGAGAGCCAAGGAGTGAGCAACCATCACCTTAAGATTTATGAATGTGAAAGGAGAAAATGTGTGAGTGAGAGCTGTGGTGAACTCGACAACCGGCAAGACTTGAAAGCAAGCCAAGCAAACCCGATGGAAGCAAAGCGACATGCAAGAGGGGTCTGAGCCCGAAGGAGGGGGACCGAAGGGTGAGGAATTACCACCCAAAGTGCAACTAGAAAATAACTTTCATCGAATCTTTGTTTTGATACTTTCAACCTGTCAGGCCCTTGAAAGCACGAAACCATAGCTATTGGAGGGCCTGGTATCCCCAAGGAACTTTCTAGGGATCTGTGCCTGGACAAGGGGGATCCAAGGGTGAAAGGCATCACCCAAACCTGCAAGCAAAAAGGAACTTTTGTTTATTATTTTGAATTCATCAGGTCCACGGCAGCCATCGACATGACCACTGAAGGCCTTGATATCCGAAAGCAGAAACTGTTGGCTCGTGTTGGGAAAGTTCGAGCGTGTACTGTGCTCCGAAGTCCTACCTTGTCCCATGCTGAAAACGTGGGGAAGAGAGACCTCAAGTACCGCATCCTGACTTATTATTTGTGAACACTTCCTTCTTTCTTAAAAACATTATCCCACACTTTTTTGTATTTAGCGTAAGGATTGGCAATAGGGTTTTCTTAGTATAGGCTCTTTTATTTGACACACCGCCACTAGGACTGCCTTATTATTATTGGATGGTCGAACCTTGCTCCCATCTTAGATTTTGTTTTAGATTAGACATTTTTCCACCCTACCTTTGCAGTTTAATAAACACCCTTGAACTGTGATCACTTGTGTCTGTCTTTACTCTTGCCACCATGAGTTTCTTACAGTACGCAGTACGACCCTCGATTAGGTTAAAGTGAGATACGGCTGCTTGCAAAACATGGCCTGGATCTTACCCACTCGTCTGGCTGAGGTGATGGCCACAAGGAACGCCGTCTTCCATGAGATAAACTTGAGTGGGGCTTGATACATAGGTTCGAAAGGTGTCCCCATGAGTCTTGTCAGGACTACGTTGAGTTCCCATGCCGGGGCAGGCGCCTTCACCAGCAGGAAAGATTGAAAAAGCCCCTTGAGAAACTCTTTGATGAGTTTGTGGGACCACAACAAGGATCTTCCCAGGGATCTGGTATAGCAAGAGATTGCTGCCAGGTGTACCTTGATGGATGCGTGAGCCAAACAAGCTTTGGCCAAAGAAAGCAAGTATGCAAGAAGCTGTGGGGCCGTGATCCTCAGAGGGGTAATCTTCTTCGACTGGCACCACGTAAAAAAATGCTTGCACTTATGGCCGTAGTACTTTAGTGTCAGCGACGCTCTTGCTTTGGCTGGCCCTCCCTGCAGTCCGCTGACAGCAAATAACCTCCAAACTCTAAGGCTGCAGGAGCCATCCCTTCAGGTTCAGAGATCCTGGGTCGTGATGAAGGATTGCACCTTTCTCCCTGGTGAGCAGGTCCGGAAGCACCAGCAACTTGACTGGAGGAGTCACTGACAGGCTGAGTAGGTCCGGATACCAAATCTGCCTCAGTCACACCAGGGCGATGAGTATCATCTTGCACCAACAATGTCTGAGTGTGTTGATCACACGGAGCAGGAGAGGAAATGGGGGGGAAAGCGTACAGAAACAGACCTTCCCACAGAAAGAAGAATGCGCCCCCCATGCTCCTCGGTTGGTGGAATCTGCTAGCAAACTTCTGGCATTTTGAGTTTGCCGCCGTGGCAAAAAGGTTGATCGGAGTTCTGCCCCATTTGAGGAACAGATGGTTCACCTGATCCTGATGAAGTTCCCACTCGTGGCAGGAGCACAGTTCCCTGCTGAAGGAGTCAGCAATGGTGTTCTTGATGCCTGCCAGGTGGAATATGAGGAATATCCCTTGTCCAATGGCCCAATGCCAAAAGCCCTAAACTTCCTTGGAGAGCCCTGGGGATTGGGGCCCCCTTGCTTCCTGATCTAAAACATGGTGGTGGTGTTGTCCAGGAAGATCCTCACCACCTTGCCTCTCAGTGATGGTAGGAAAGACTTGAGGGCTCAGAACACTGTCCGTAGCTCCAGGATGTTGATGTGCAGATCCTTCTCCTCCGGAAGCCAAAGACCTCTGGCGTGTAGTCATCCGGTGTCAGCTCACCAACCTTTCAGAGAGGTGTCCGTGGTAACTGTCTCCTGGAATGGCGGTGTTGGAAATCCCATCCCGTGGGCGAGGTGGGCGCTGACGCCCCAACACTATATCGCTCGTTGAGGGGGATCTTGTCTGCAAAACTCCCAGACACTTGTAGCCAACGTGCATCAAGGAATTCCAGTAGGGGTTGCATTTGCAACCTGCAGAGACGGACGAGGTTGATGCAGAACGACATCATGCCCAGCAATGACTTGATGCCCTGAACCGTGGCCGTCTTCGCCGACGACAGTTGTTGTTGTTCCTTCCCTTGAATGGCTGCTAGCTTCTCCTCCGAGGGGGGTGCCAGGCAAGCCATTGTGTTGATTCTGGTGCAGAGGAACAGGGCGTTCTGCAATGGCGTTAAGCAGGACTTCATATAGTTTATGGAGAACCTCAGCTCTGTCAGAAGTCGGAGGGTCTCCTTTGTGTGCTTGTCAGCCAGCACCTGGGGCCAGGTGCGGGTACACGTGTATGCCCTGCAGACCCAGGTGGGCCGCCAACAGGGCCAGGGATTTTGTGAACACCCTTGGGGCCACCTTAGGGCCTTGAACTGGTAGTGTTGGCCACGAACCGTAGGAACTTCCGATGTTTCCTGTGGATGGGGACATGGAAGTACGCATCCTCTAGGTCCAACAACATCAAGAAATCCCCTTCCTGGAGTTGGCCGAGCACGTGTTGCAACGTGACCATCCTGAACTTTTGGGACTTTAGGTATTTGTTCAGACGGCGTAGGTCCAGAATGGGTCTCCACCCCCCTGTCTTCATTCTGACCAGAAAGTATCTGGAATAGACTCTGGAGCCCCGGAGCCGTTGGGGAACAAGCTGTATTGCCCCTTTCCGTAACATGGCTTGTACTTCTTCTAGGTGCTGAGGGATGTGTTGCTCCTGATGGGGAACCGGTGGAATACGAGGGCACCTGCGTTGGAACTACAAGGTGTATCCCTGAGCGAGAGCATTCAGCACACATTTGTCGGTGGTGATCTTCCACGCGCTGACAAACCTAGTCAGCTGGCCTTCCAATTGGGTGCACGAGTCTGGGCCAGGCGCCTTGGCCAGTTCAGGCTTGCTTGAGCACCGGAGCCCTGCCCTGTGAGTGACGGCGACTCTGACCTCCGCTATCCTAAGCCTGGGAGCGACCCCTGTAGGTTTCCTGCATGGTGCATGGAGGATCGGGGAGGTTGCCTGTAAGATGTGCAGTATCCCTTGGATGATCTCCTCGAGTTTCCCCTGGAGGAGCAAAAAGATGATGAGCGATGCTGCTGCAGAGTGCCATGGGAACGTGCCGTCTCCGTTTCTGTCTTTATGGCTTGAAGGAATTTTTGACCGCCTTCCCGAACAGGTTTTTGCTGTCAAAAGGCATGTCCAGTAACTTTGCATGAACATCCTGGTGAATGTTAGTGACGTTCAACTATCCCTGCCAATGAAGGCAACCACTGTTTCCCATCTGTCGGAAGCCTGTGTCAGCGATGTCCACTGCCTCCGTAATGGCATGGCCCGACACAACCTCCCCCTTCCTGGAAGAAGGCGAGAGCCTCGGTTTTCTTGTTGTCGGGAAGGAATTCCAAGATAGGGCCAAGCTTGTACCAGAGCTCCTGGTCATATCGGGACAAGATGGCCAGAGCTTTAGCCACGTTGATCGTGGATGCCGCCATGTAGATTATTTATTCCCATGGCGTCCATCTTCTTCCCCTCATTGTCCGGGGGGACCGATGATGCGGAGGCCAGGTTGACTGAACATTTCCTTGCAACAGCCGACACCACCAAGTCCGGTGGACCACCAAGCCTGCCACTTATGCGCTAATTGAGAATTCTGGAATCAGGCACTGCTTTTTAAGTGGGAATAAGGGAGCCAGACACTGCTTTTCTAACTGGCCACATCCTTTGGCACTGGTGTGAACAAATGGTCACTGGGTGTCAATGGTGCAAGTTTCTAAGGTTTTGATACAAATAACTGCAATGGTGGGAGTATATGGGCTTTTGGGGGGAAAAAAACTGGTGTGGGGCCTGGAATTTTGATGATAATGCTCGCTATATGATAGCAATACGTGACATATAAGTATCAAAGTAGGTCATGTGAATACCAGGAAAAAGATGGTATAGCACTCCATGGGCATATGATGAAAATAGTTGGCAAATGGAACGAGTACCTGCCATTGGATGCTAATTCCTATATATCAGTCAACACGAATGACCATGGCGACGCTTGCTTAACGTCTTATATCCCTTGAACTTGTGTCACTCGTGCTTTTAGACACAAATCTGGGCCAGTCTGTACCCTGGAGAGGCCAGCACTGCTGCCCTTTAGGCATTGAAAAATGGGTTAGCGGCTGGACCTTAGCACCAAGAAGTCCACACCCTGGCTTTCAGGTGAGCAACCGGTCCCAAAAATTAGCAAATTAACTCTTTGGAGCCGCATGCAAGGGCCCTACTCGAACTAATATTTCCACCTCCTCCTCAGGAACTGCAAATGCAAATGGTAGCTCTGAATCATGGTTTAAATTATCTTAGAATTGTAGAATTGGGTTTTTGTTCCTGAAAAGGACCAAGTACTGGCATGGCAATTATAGTTGTTACACAAGGACGGCATAGTCACGCGCTTAACACAATTAAGAGCACAGTAGGTACATCATATTGCTTACGCACATTGAAACCAATTACTTCACAGATGTTAATGTTGAAAAATAGTAATGGAATAATGCAAATGAAAAGGTTAGGTTAACTGAAAAATTCAATTAATTTTGTGGTGAAAAATAACGTGCGACACGAAACGCGATTTCCCAACATCACTAACATACCACACGCCATCTTCGCAGCTCCTGATGCAAAGAATTTACCAGAAAATCGAAGTAATTGTGTATTTTATATCATGACATATAACAGGCCTTGCCGTTTTCCAGGCACTTACTGGTATCATTTAAACACATTTTCTAGTAAGCAAAGCTACGTTTTTCTGTGAACGTAAAATAAAAATTAAAAGAATGCCGTAATTATCCTAACTCTGACAGAAAATCATGTCTCTTGTGTCAAGATGCACGCAGACCTGTGCAGACCTCTGCAGCTAAACAAACGAGTTAGTCTTTGATGTTTCTCATAATTATTAGGGGTTTAGCATTCTAGCTTTAGGCAAGGTTGACTAGCAGTAGGAAGGTATAGATCAAAACTGACATGGTGACACAAAGTGCATTTAGTTGAAGCTCAGTCAAAGTAGCTAGGCATGGTTCTCAGATTGCTGTACATGGACATTTCTTATATATGAAAAGAACGAATAATGTTTGACTTGAACACTTTTCTTTAGAATTCGTGAGCCTTTAGTTCTCCTACGAAGACGCGTTTTCTTAATAAAAATCGGAAAAGTACACAAAGGAAAAGCATGCTAGCTGCCGTGTAAAGTTTGAAATCTTTAAATAAACACAAAAGGAGCATTATATTCCGGTTTGTTGACATTCCTTCAAATTAATTTGACAGTTAAATTGAGCCATCTCCTTAGGCAAGATCGAGGACACAGCTGTATGATTTCCTTTAGGAAGCACTCATTTCCAGCAGGCACAAACTTTCGAGTGGGACTATAAAAGATCTTAAGGGAAAACAAAACGATGCAATTCCTACAGTACCTGTGTTGTAGGATCCTTTCTCGGCAAGGAGTGTAATGGGGATAGGAATTCTGTCACTTATCTTTTTTATTGCATTGATCAAAATCTGGTCTTTCACAAAATACAAAAACATAACACAATCACCATACAACAATTCAATAAACAAGGTATAAACAGGCCTACCTAGCTGGAAAGAATATACAATCTACATTACTCTCCTTAAAATCAGTGAATTTATTGAACCTATTTCATTCAATTGTGTCACTTATTCATGAAGACAAAGCAAAATATATACGCATTACAGGAGATTGCGACAATTATACCATAATTACAAGAACTTGCATAAATATCAACACATTAACATTGTTCATGTTTTTGCTAGTCATCATATTCTACATAGGAAAGCGTGAACAATTGAAATCTAGCATTTGTACAAAAAAAGCGTTGAAGGGAAGTGTGAAATTTGACAAACACAAAATAAAAATATAAGTGCTCCTGTCTATGGCCCCTCTGCCATTTTGGGGGCCAAGAAAAGTGGGTAATGTTAACTTTAATCAACTCTTACAAGGCGCAACTCGCCCAAAGGCTTCTGTGCACAGCAAGTAAGAAGAAAGAAAAGGGAAGAGGAGCCACGGAGAAGCCAGTAGAGGATGCCGGAATCACTAATAAGAAGGTTTAATCATCAGAGTTAAAAAATTATGTTTTGAGAGAAACTCTGAGCACAGCCGAAGAGAGAGCGGGAGAGAGTTCCAGAGGCGTGGAGCAACAAAGTCAAAACTAGAGTCTCCAAAGCGAATAAGCCTGTAATGTGGCTGCTCAAGTTTGTTGAGATTACTGGACCGAAGTGAGAAGGAAGTACGAGAATTCTTGATCCTTGCCTTCAGTTAAGATGGTGCCTTATCCGTAATGCACTTAAAGTTGAAAGACAGCACCTTGTAAGTAACAAAGTGCTTAACAGGAAGCCAATGCAGAGAGTTACGTGCATCAGAGATGCAATTCCTTCTAGACAGGCCACACACTGCGCAAACAGCATTATTTTGCGCCACCTGTGAGCAGGCCAGGTTAGACTGTGAGGTGCCTGCCAGAAGGCTGTTTCCGTAGTCAAGGTTAGAGTAGACCAAAGCAACAGCAAGGGCCGCGGTGTTAGAATCAGACAAAGATTGTTTGATTTGTCTAATAAGACATGTTGTATAGGCACAAAAGGCCTTCAGTTGACCAACATGTTTTTTCATATTAAGGTTAGAATCAAGGTATACCCCAATGGTCTTGACCCAAGGACTGTTCTTAATAGAAACTCCAGAGATGTCGAACGCAGAGTATCTGGGTTCCAGCTTAGCAAGGCGCTGAAAGGTACTGACGAGCATGAACTCAGTTTTATTACCACTGAAGGCAAGGGAGTTCTTAATCATCCAACCTTCCATAATGGCATAGATGGAGGTGATTTTTATAAGATCTCGGTCATAGTTGCCAGTCAGTTTGATCAACCCCTGAGTATCATCTGAGTAGTAAGTGTAACTTACGTTGATGTTATCGAGAAGATCGAAAAAAGGGCGAGTGTATAAGTTAAAAACAGTGGGAGAGAGGCAATAACACCTAAGCAATTCAGCTGGAGATTTAAAGCCCCCAGAAGAGACAGACTGATCTAGGACCCAGAAATAAGGACAGCCAGCAGAGACCGGTTTTGGAACAGTTCGTAATGGCTCCTAGTCTCTCTAACAGCAGTGCGTGATCCACAAGGTCGAAAGCCGCAGAGAGATCCAGGAGCATCAAAAGTGCAACCTGTCCCGAGTCAACAATGTGACATAAATTGCCATTTAAATCGACGAAGGCCATGTAGAGCACGAAAACCTGACTGCATAAAACCCAGTAAGTGATTGCTTTCAATATGTTGCTGTAATTGTGTGTAGGCAACCCCGTCTAAAATTTTCAACAGAAAAGTGACATTGGTAATTGGGCGATAATTATCCATAGAGGCAAGGCCAAGAGTGGCCTTTTTCAAAACAGGAGACATCCAAACATTTTCCAAAGAATCAGCAACAGTAGCACTAGCAAAGGATGAATTAATCAATTTAGTAACAAGAGGGGCCAGACAACTAAAGACGTCCTTAATCTTAACGTGAGGACAGATGTCATCTTGGCAGGAGGATGGCTTAAGGTGCTGAACGATGTCAAACAGCTCAGCTTCAGATACTTCTATAAAATAAAAAATCGGGATGGTAGTGTCAGAGGGATACAGGTCGAGAACATGATCAGCTGTATTACTGGTAGGAGAAACTAGCTTAGCTTGTAGCTAAACAATTCTGTCGTGATGATGATTGAGCTTAGCATTGAAGCCCTGCTGAATATCGAGGCACCAAAGGTCACTCTTGGTGACAGCAGGAAAAGAATTGTCCTTCGCCTCAAATTCCATAAGAATAATAAAAAGTTCTCTTTTAGAGGACTTGGCATTATTGATTCGGCCATTGTAGAAGTTAGGTTTTGCTGCAAGGATGGTAGTTTTATGGTCAGAAGCAGCTATACGCTATGAGACAAGATTGTCCTCAGAGGAATTTTTCTGCCAAGTCTTTTATTCCTTTTTCTTTTTTACATTTTTTTTAAACCATGATTTTATTAGTTTTATCATCAACATGACAGAAATACAATATTTGCCTTTTCCCCCGAAGCCCTCATGCCAGAAGTGGTCCGTTTCGTGTCCGGATGCAAGAGTCCATTAAGTTCATAGTAAGTCCAATATTCAAATTTTGTGTGGGCATCACTGGAGCATTTAGTCACTTTGTAAATATGACAGCACTTGTCCCCATTCTTGTTTAAAAGCCTCCCGATTTCCCTGTATGTGGTACATCATCCATTCCATTGAGTCCTGAGGCTCTCCCTGCTGTTTTCAATGGTGTGCTATGTCAAACCATGCTGCTATTAAAAGGGTCATGCATCCCTGTTTGTGTGACTTGGTGAATGCTTTCGACCCTGAATCCCACATATCACACATCCAAACCCTTTTCCCTAATTGCTCTGTCCCCTGGAACATCTTTTGCATCTGTTCTTTCACCCCTGACCAGAATACTTGAATTCCTAGACACTCCCACCATATATGTACCCAATCCCGCACCATTTGACAACCCCTCCAAAATAAATCTGATGTTGTTGGGAACATTGCATAAAGCCTTTCAGGTGTATAGGGCCACTGTAATACCAATTTCATCCACATCTCCCCCACCTGGATGGCCCGCATCAGCTTGGGGACAGCCGCCCATATATATTCCCACTGTCTACCCGTAATGACCTCGCCCAGGGTCCTTTCCCAATTTTTCATATATTTCCATTGTGTCACTTCCCCATTGTCATTTAGGAATCTGTAAATGATGGATACCAATTTTCTTGAGCCCGTATGAGTCGCGATATATCCTTCGAACAGGGTAAATTCTCTTATTGGTGCACCCTTGATTGTTGGGTCAGTTAACCAATGTTTTAACTGAGTGTATCTAAATCAATCACCCTCTATTAGCCCTTTATCCCATTTGTATTCCTCAAAGATGCTCAGGGTCTGTCCCATATACATATTGCGTTTCTTCAGGCACCCCCTCCCCAATCCAAGCCTTAAATGCCCCCTGTTCCATTCCTGGTGGAAAATCTGGGTCCCCAAACAGTGGAAAAAATGGGCAGGGGTTTTCTGTTAGTGCCCCTCACTTGACCGCCGAGTCCCAGGCCTCCACTCCTACTCCAAGAACTTTGCTAATCCTAGTGTTGGGGTGCCTATGTTTCTTGTTCAGCCACACGAGTCCTGATCCTGCCACTGCCCTGTCCTGACGAGCCATTTGTTGACTGTCAGCCAGCCACTCTTTTATGATCCTCAATTGGGTCGCCTCATAGAATCTGCAGAAATGTGGAAATGCTAGTTACCCTAGATTCCTTGGAGCCATTACTGTGGTTATAGCAACCCTAGGAATTGTATGCCTCCATATATATGTTGTTGCAATTCCTGTGAGGGACCTAAAAAAAACTCTTAGGAATCCAAATGCGTAGTGATTAAAAATAATATAAAAACCTCGGCAATATTGGCATCTTGACTGCTGATATTCTCCCTCAAAATGAGATTATGAGGGGGTTCTACTTCATGAGATCTACTTTAATTTTCTGAAGGAGTTGTGGATAGTTTGCCCTGTACATCTGTTTTATTGATCTTGTGAAGATTATGCCCAATTACATGATGTCTTCTTTTGTTATCTTTAATTATGTACTAGAGGCCAGCCTGTCCAACACATCGCCCTTCACTGACAAGTTTAACACTTCAGATTTCTGTCTATTCATTTTTAACCCAGACATCGTCCCATATAATTCTAATTCTTTCATCAGCGCCAGCAGGGATTCCTCCAGATCCGACAGTGCTACCAGCATGTCGTCAGCAAACGCTATTATCTTATGTGCCTATCCTGCCATTCCTATTCCTTTAATCTGGGTTTCCTCCGTAATCCTGACCAATAGGGGTTATAAATAAATAGCGTATAGCAGTGCAGACAATGGGCACCCTTGTTTGGTACCCCTCTCTAATGGTACCCTTTTTTATACCATCCCATTGACCGCTAAACGAAGACGATGGCAAATTAGAGTTGGCCCTGACCATTTGAATGAACCCTGTGCCAAACCCCATATGCTTCAATATACACAACATCAATGACCATTCCACTCCACTCCATCAATAGCCTTTTCTGCCTCCGGTGGCACCAGGACAGCTGGATTTTGTATCTTGCCTGTTTTTTCGATTAGATGGCACACTCAATGGGTGTTATCGAACGTCTGTCTGGCCTGTATAAAACCTGGTTGGTGCTGTCCAATCAATTTTGGTAATAGATGCACTATCCTGTTTGCCAGTATCTTTGTATATAATTTGTGGTCATTAGTGCTATTAGACAATATGAGCCTGGAGTGTGGGATCTTTGCCTTGCGTCATGAATACCACCATTTTAGCTTCTTTTTAAAACTATTAAAGAGTGTCATTAACCTTGGGGCTAGAATTTCCTGATATTGTTTATAAAACCTCTCTGAATAACCATCCGGCCCGGGGCTTTGTTTCTTGGCAGAGTTCTAATAGCTTTTCTTACCTCCTCCTCTCGTATATCTTCCTCTAATCGCCCTCTGTTCTCATCCGCTATTTGCAGGAGTGGTAACCCAGCTAGATATTCCTCCTGTATAACCCCATCAGGGTTATCGGATGTGTATAGAGTTTGATAGTATTCCCTGAAGGCTTTGCCCATATCCTTATATGTAATTTTGTCCTCCCTTTGACTATTCCGAAGCGTCATGATCGTCTGAGTGTGTCCATTACCCCTTCAATTGTCTTGCCAAGAGCCTATCCGCCTTGGTGGCCCTCACATAATACCACTGTTTTGTATATAACAACACTTTCTCTGCCTTCTTAGTGCGAAGTATCTCTAATTGGCCCTGCAAATGTCTCAACACCCTCCTTATTTTGTTGTTCGGACATTTTGCCATTTCTCCTAAAATATCTCTTATCTTCTCTAGCTCTACTTCCCACTGTTGCCGTTGTCTATCCCTCCCTGCCTTGATTGCCATCAGGTTTCCCCTCCAGACCACCTTCAATGCATCCCATACCATTTCTAGGGACATGTCCTCTACCTCCATGTCCACAAAGTATTGTTATATTATTTCCTCAATTTGTTTTACTTGGACGTGATTTTATGACAGTTCCGTGGGCGATTTCCACTTCCACAAACCCCCCACCCACCCAGTATTTCCCAATGCAATAGTCATTGACAAAGGGGCATGGCCTAATAAGGAAATGGTTCCCAGCTCTGTTTTACTCACTTTTCCCACGCGGCCTGTGGCGTCCAGATATAATCAATCCTAGATTGGGTGGAATGCACATGGGAATAATATGTAAACCCCTGCTCCTGGCCCTTTATTTCTTTCCATATATCGGGGAGGGCCATCGTTGTCGTTTAAGTGCCTTAGATGGTGCATATGCTGCCAGCATGGTACTCTTGGTCCTATCTTGTTTGAGCTTGCACGCCAAGTTGAAATCCCACGCTAGTATTATATCTCCTACTGCAAACTCTTCCAACCTCTCCAACACTCCCTCTCAGGAAACCATCTTGTCCCGTATTTGGGGTATAGACCGATGCCAAGGAAACTTTGTGATTCTCCAAGGTAGCATTCACAAATGGGAATCTCCTCTCCTTGTTTGAGTGAGACGTCTGTATTTGTCCCCCCAATCTATCGTGTGGTGCTATCAGCAGCCCTGCCTGCTTTTTCCCAGCATTTGCCTGGTATAATTGCGAACACGCTCTTATTTGTAATTTCCCTTTATATTTTTTGCTTATATCTGTTTCTTGATATATAAGGATATCTTGCTTCTCATTCCTCGCAAATTTTATAATTTTTTTCCTCTTGACGGGAGTACTAAGCCCCAGCCCTACAGATAAGGTGCGTATCTTGGCTTTATTCGCATGTAATTAAAGCCATTACAGAGCGTTTAATTTTCTTCTGTGTACCGTTTACGCTGTATTTATTTTCATTAAAAAGCATACTTTCCTCCACTAGATAGCAGTAGAGGGCAAAAATCTCCATATCTTAGTGTATAACACAACTTCTTTTACTAAATAACTGAAAGTACAGTGGGGTTACTTAGATTTTTGGGACTTCTAGTTTACCATTCAGGCTTAACATGTTGATGTAAGGATTTACATGTTGCCATGGGGTGTTATTATGCAATTTGTGTTTTTGGAAGTAAACTTTTTAAGACATCATTACTGTAGGCCTTGAAATCCAAACTATTTGTACTGAGTAACGCTTGGAAGGTATGTGGTCAAATTTGCAGAGGGGATTAAAATCCCTGCTTCACTGTTCAGCCAAGGTTTGTGATCCTGGTCCCCTGTCCCCATACTCCACACTGCCTCCCACCCCATCTGTCCGGCCATTCAACTCCCTCCTTTTTGGATGCAACCAGAGAACCACTAGTTCATTTTTTCCACTTCCACCACTGATGTGATTAGCGGTCATGGGCTGAATTTGCTGTGATGCGTGTTATGTCCGTGATGCAGATTCTTGGCTATCTAGGAGGAAACCTATCGGGCAATCAAGACTGCTCTCCTAGGATGGAAGTAGAAGATGGGGGAAGGTACAGACAAGTCTTTAATACTCGAGGAGTTCATGTGAAGTTATATTAAACAAGCAGCAAGGAGTAAGCCAAGAGACATAAACTTTGTCATGTGCATTATATAAATGGTCACTACTATTAATGCTACAGGTCGAACAGAGGCCAGTCAGGCTTTTTTAGTAGTAACTAGTTGGAAATAAATCACTTGTAGTAGCAATTTCTATGTTTGCTAAAAAGGCATAGTGGCAAAAGTATTTGTCCAGGATCACACACTTTAGTGTTGAAGTAGGGCTTTGGGACCAGTCTTCAATGTATGCACTTGCCTGCATTTCTTCCTAACTGTAATTGCCAGAATTATGGTTTTTGGCTTTGTACACAAACAATAAACCAGTAAAACTATAAATATGCCTACCATAATGCAATTCAGCTTGCATGGCCTTTTTGGTTATTTGAAGTGATATTGCTAACTAGTGTCTGGCGATCCACATTAATTTCCGGCAGCAGACAGCAGGAAAGGTAGATGAGCAGTTTGTGACTTTTGCTAAGATTATGGGTGCAAGTTCCTGTAAGTAAATCATATGCCAACAATTGCTTACTCACACTCCCTCTGCAGGCAATACATCAGTCTCAATCTATAGTAGTTCTTAACAGAGTTTCTAGGCTCTAGAATTTTGAAAATGAAGCTGTGTAAGTACCAGGTACTTGTAAGTTATTTTATGGCAGAATATTTTCCACAAGTGTAATAAAATGGTTGAAGCCAAGCCAGACAACTTTGATCTACAACTCTTTTGGGCTACAGGTCTGATTTTACGTATGCATTGGGTGTATGTTGGATACGTTTTACTCTCTTGCAGAGGAGAAAACTAATTTTTACTCTCTTGAAATTGCATTTACGTTCTAATTTGAAAAATCATGCGTAAAATACTCCCACCTCAAAATCTTATCTGGAGCACTGCTAAACCCCCTTACATTATACATTAACAGCATAAGGGTCTTCATTTCTTTGGTCCTCTCCCCCATTCCCACCATTTCCTTGCATCCATATCCCACCTCTTCCTATTTCTGGCTCCTTTTTCCCTCCCCCCCAAACCTGAACTCCCCAAAACAATCCCTGTGTAAACTGCCTGTCCAGCCTATCCCATCCCTTCCACTGAGGAGGGCGCAGGTATCTATGATCGGCCAGACGTTTTGCATGTTGCGCCTGGCTCTCATATAATCCCAGAGAAACTGCGTGGAGAATGCTAAACCCCACTTTAGGATTCCAAATCCCCCACCCCTAAACCTGTTCTCCCTACGCTGCAGCTTTAAAAAAAAAAAAACAGAGTTTTCCTACCCCACCTCGGGGTTCCCAATCGCCACTTCTACTCTTTTCCACCTCGTTTATGCGAATTGTCTGTAGTTTACAACATCATACTTCACGCCTTCTCTCCCCCTTCTTTTGCTTGATATTGTTTTCCATCCCCATGTTTTTCTGGTTCCCTTTTCTTCTCTTGATAAACCTTCTCGATCCTATTCTCCACCTCTTTGCAGATTCAGTATCCGTTCCCCCTCGTCACATGACGCAATCCTATATTGGCACCCTTCCCACATGAATAAAAGTCCAAATGGGAATGTCTATTTATATCTCACTTGTTTCTGCATCAAGAATTTCACCACTGGGCCCATCTCCCTTCTTTTTTGTAGTGTAGATTGGGCCAAATCCTGGTACAGCTGTACCTCCTCACCATTGAGTCTTGTTGGGCCTGAAGTCCTTGCCTTTCACAATATCTGTTACTCTTGACCGTATGTTGTAATTGCCACCACAACATCTCTGGGTCACGCACCTGGGTCCATTACTCTCTTCGGGCCCACCCTACGTATGTCAAACTGGACTGTTTCTTCTGTTTCACTTGCCAAAATGCCTGTAAACAACTGCTGGACCCTATCTTTCAGATCCCTATCAGCCACAATCTCAGACAGGTTTTTAATCCTTATATTCGATCTGCTTGAACGATTTTCCAAATCCTCACATTGTATTTCCATGCTGTGTGTGAGGTGGGACAGATGCTCCAGTGTTTCTGTGCTTTTTGTGTTTCTTCTTCCAAATTCTGGACTACCTTCTCCAATGTATCCGTTCTTTCTTCCAATTTCCCCACATCATGCTTAATTTCCTGCATTGATTGCTTCATCTTGTCCCTCGAAAGTTCACATTTTTACTGGAACATGTGCCATGAACTGATCCTGAAATTCTTTGAACCAATTTCACATATCTGCTTTGCACATTGCCAACATCCTACCATCTTGGGCGCCTTTCTTCCGCTTATCCTGGACTTTCAACTCCTTGCTCATCTTGGTAGATGACGCCCCTCGTCACAGGAGCTTTATCTTCCCTTCCTGCCATGTTTGGGGTGTTTTTAAACCTGCTGGCGCAGTCTTTCCTCTATTCTTTGATGTGTGTGCACTTTACTATTGTTGTCAGCAGCTTCCCCCGTGCTGTTTCCTATGGCTTCCCTTTTTTTGTGTGCTGCTTGCCCTTCTATAGTGCCAAATCCACCCCTAAGCCTCCTCCAGTGGGAGGGGCTATTGCTCTTCGTGACCTGTGACCCATTCTGTCTCTATTCACTCCTCCCACATTGCTGCAACATACTGGCGACCTTACCTTGATGGCGCTCCATCCACCTATCACCTCTCCAAAGCCCGACTGCTCTCTATGCCTTCCCGGCTTTAGACATCCTGCATTGTGGAAATCACTCACCTCCTCTATTATTAGGCAGTCTCAATAGCATCAAACCAAAAAAGCGCCAAAGTGCAGGCAAGGTATAAAATCCCAAAATATGTCCTCAAGTTATATACTTATAAAATACAGTGCACCCGATTGTGCACAACCATGTTTTAACTTCTTCAAGGAGAAGACCATATGACCGAGTCACCCTCCTCCAAAATCATTTAACTCAAACCTGAGTCTTTCTGCACCCCTCGCTGTGCTCTCCCTCTGCAGGCCAGTACTTTAGAGAGAAAGCCTCCCTTTCTCTGCCGTTGCCGGGATTCATGTTGGGCTGCACTTCCATCCAATAAGGGGCAGGCTCAGCTCGCCTGCCTCCACTCTGCTGCTGCTCCTCTCTGCTGCAGTAATTCACCTGCACTAGCACCCGGTCCGCCTTCCTTTTCACCGTCGGTAATCACCTCCGGTCTGCACTGCTGTTGCACGCCATCTATGTGCCTCTGTATCCACAGGTCCTTCCCCTGCTGCTCCGATTACAGCCGCGGGTTACACCTTCTCCCGGTTGGGGGGGGGGGGGGGATTTCTCAGTTCCAGACTTCACCCCTCACTGAGTACCATGTTTTACCCAGTGTTTCAGTTTTTTACGAGTTTAACAGAAGAGGTGGCAAGAGTATCAATAGTAGATGAAATAATGGCTTTGTATTGGCCAACCAAAGTATAAGTACAACCTGAAAGTGGCAGGTTCGCTAACATAGGTTGGGCAAGTTCATAGAAAGCCGTAGGTGTAATCTCACGGTTGTTCCTAACCGGGTGTTCAACACAAGTATTGGAGTTCAACCTGGCAACTTTAGCCGGAAGGTTCATCCAGATAAAAATGAGGCAGTGATCTGACCAAGGACATGTTCGAACTTCAAAGTTATTCAAAGATAAACGATGGGAGAGCACTCAGTCCAAAATATGTCCTTCTCTATGAGTAGAGGTCTTTATAATTTGGTGCAGGCCATACGCCTCCAACAAGAGAATCAGATTGGTTGCTTCAGGATCATCTGTGCTATGTGCCCAGTAATTGAAATCATCAAGAACTACATAGGAGGACGATTTAATAAAATCACCCAGAAGCATAAACAGCTTTTCTTCAAACAGTGGGGTATGTGAAGGTAGGCGATAGATGGTGAAATAGCAGATTGTGGTGTTGGAATTGTGATGCTGGAAATGCATCGGAGGGACAGGGCCTCTGTATCCTTGTCCTTTACCGCTTTTCATCATGCGTTCTGTCGTGTTTTCCGCACAGGAGTTCATGTGGGACTCCTGGCACTGCAGCTCTCTTTTGGTTTGGTGTACAGACCCAAGGGATACCCTTATGGCACCCATGGGTGGGGGTACAACCCTGTGCCCCTAGTGTATGTTTTTGGGCACCTGTGTGTGGCCCACAGAGCAGGGTATGGGCTGGTGACAGCTCCATGCTGAATTTGACAGGTGCTCTGAATATCCTCCATTTTGGGATACCCAGACCCTGCCATTGGAATCAGTTGATTCCTGATAGGAAACAAGACGGCCCCTGTGGCCTCTTGCTTTCTATCACCTGTTACCTTGTTTTCCCAAAGTCCTGAGAAGCCCTGACTCTGTCCCTTCCCCCTGACCGGCTGTTGGGTGGAAGTTCCATATATGGTGAAGTCCAGGCCAGACTGGCTGGAGCCTTCCCAATTACTGTATGTTGTGGGTACGCCTGTGGGTGGGACCTGGGTGAATGGAGTGTGTGACGAATACACATTCTGTGTTGCGGATGTCTAGTATCTGGTGGTTGACACAATGACAGACAGCCATGCCCAAAACTGGTATGAATGCAGTGTGGAGTGTTGAATGGATGGGTACTTGTCCCAATACACATAACTTGTTGTGAGTGTCTGGAGAGAAGTGAATGGCCTGAATGCACTACGCACCTGATTGGCTGCCTGCATGAATGCCCTTCTGACTGATTGGTTCCCTGAGTGTGACCCAGCAGAATGAATGGGAGATCAACTAGTATATCTGGGGGCCTCTCAATGCTAGAATTCGTGTTCAGAAGCTGAAGTCCACTACGACGAGTAACTGGAGTAACTGAAGCTTGACCTTGAAGCCCTGCTGGAAGAGAAGAATTGCTGTTGCTCTCCTTCATCAAACTGAAAGCTATTGTGTCTCCAAGGACTGACCCAGAGAGGACCTGGTAAGGCGCCCTCTTCCCAAGCTACGAGGGACAATCGTGCACCAGCTGACATTTGCCAAAGCTCCCTGGTAGACAGACCTTCGAAAGGCTGCCGACCCGAGATGGGGACCGCCGTGGAATCACAAGGAGAAGCACCCGGACTGTTGTCCGCCACCGTCGACGACCGCCATCACCGACCGGAGCCGCCGTGCTCCCGTTTGCCTAAGAACTCTTGATTCAAAGATGCTCTCGTCCGCATCGTCGCCCGCTTGATCCCGCTGGAGAAGGCCAGACCGTCGACGCACCGAGGAGTATCCCCCCAGTGGGTTTCCCGCCACCCAAAGACCACAAATACGCCAACGACTCAACACCCTTGCTGGGCCTACGTTTTTCTACTCTTTGCGGTCCAGAACTATCGACATTGAGGTGCCCCGCACACCTCCTCCTTGCAGGACGTCTACGCTCCGTCGCCGATGAGCACCGCTAGGAACAAAGCTGCCACTTCACTGCCGTAGTTCACCCTGTTCTTCGCTGGACGTTCGACGACCCGTGACTCCTGCTTTAAAGGGAGGACACTCAAGAAGGGCTGTCGATTTCCTGACGAGGAACT
The DNA here is from genome assembly GCF_040938575.1 of Ambystoma mexicanum. Classification (NCBI taxonomy): domain Eukaryota; kingdom Metazoa; phylum Chordata; class Amphibia; order Caudata; family Ambystomatidae; genus Ambystoma; species Ambystoma mexicanum. The sequence continues at coordinate 640,358,433 of NC_090928.1, read as the reverse complement.
CGACAACACCAGGTACTTTGGGGTTGCTGAACTATTGGGAAGACTCATGTGAACAATATATGGACTGGGCTTGTGATATATCTTTATTCCGCAGGATGCCCAGGTGGGGGGGATCTCCACACAGATCTGTGTCTAGGTAACGGGGCCAGTATTCTGCCAATTGCTCACCAACTGCTTTTCCCTTATATCTATTGTTGGTTTCCTTTACAAACTGATTTGTGTGACATTTAACCATACAGTTGATGCACTTTAAAGAGATCTAATAGTAACTGTGGTACCACGTAGAACTGTATATTTGCCATTATAGATAACCGAGTACAAAGTGAGTTATCGTGATATTGTACATAACCTTGAATATTAATTATATAAAGACTGTGTTTTAACCGATACAGTGTGCAGACTTTCCTTTGTGGGTGCTTGGGGACTACACTGTACTTAAGAACCAGCCTGCATCACCTCCTGAGAAGCTAGGCTCTACCGTAATAGAGAATCTTGGCTGGGGTCCTCTGTGTCTCTCCTCTACCATATAGAGAGCAGAAGTACAGACACCACCCTCCGGTCTTTACAGGAATCCATAGCAATTTTAGTAAGGGTATATTGACAATCACCAATAGGTGAAGAATTGCAAGTACGTGAGATAAACGTATCTCTGATGATGCCTGCTGTGCCACCGCCCCAACCACATGGACATTCAGTCCGAAAGTTCTGGTAGCTGTTGAGAAGGTCTGTGGTAGCAGCATGGCTAGTCACATCAGAGAGCCATGTTGGTAAGCAATAGGCCAGAGACCTCCTCAAGGTATCTCACTAGGGGCCGCATATTCAAAAGCCCCACCTTAATACAGGCGGAAATGGGAAAGTTAGTCCCCACATGGTCTTCACAAGCAATATTAGTGGCCCCAGTGTTAACAAGTGCGAGGTCAGACAAAGGATGCAACGTTTCAGAATCAGCAGGGTTAATGTCATCATAAGGACTGAAAACAGGGACACAATTCAAGGGCAGAGTAGCAGAACCAGTTTCCATTGGTACAGTAATAATAAAAAAAAAGGAACCTTCAGCTGCACAGGTCATATAGTGCTGCAGTATATAGCCAGAGAGCTGGCTCATACCTAAAGTATTTCTGGCTAGGGCCGTTGGAACAAGTTTTTGCATACCGGCAACAATACAGGCGGACTGGAAACGGAAAGCCGGAAAAGCATGGACCGGCACAGACCAGCTGGTTGCCTACGCGCTGTCGCTCATGTGCCTGTTCTGCAAATAAGTAGTTAAAAGAACTACAAAACTAAAGGGAACTGTAGTTTAGGAACGGGATGAAACAAATGAACCAATGAAACAATTAACAGTTTCAGAGTTTTACAAACACACTAATCTTCGCAGCACAGTTGTATACTGATTTTAGTAGCTCAATGGTTGTTAGTCGGACAAAAGAGGTGGCAAATGTAAATCCTGGGATGTCCATGTGTGCATGCCGGAAGTAGCTGATTCCTGAGTGATGGTATAAGTCTAGCTGGCTAGTGTCTGTGATCAATGGGGGCTTGTGCTCCTTATGGAAGGGAGAGCACAAAATCAATTCAATTGAAGTTGGCACTTTGAAATTACGTTAGTTGGTGGCGTGGGGGAGAGTGATATAACTAGAGGTGTGAGACTGGCACTGCTCTGCTTATGTGGTATTTTGTAGCGGATGGGATTGGTTTAGTGAGGACTTCCCTCCTAGCAGTTGCAAGAATAGATTAAACCTTTTTATTTCCAGTCTGTTGTTGAGAACTGACATGGTAAATGTGTTGATCTTTTGTCCAGAACGATGAAGAGTTTGAAGAGGGAGTCCGGTTCCTGCCACCACCCCCTAACCCCCACTAAATTCATGACAAGATGAAAAGCCAGCAATCATCCATTCTATTTCGGACAAATTCCTAATGGACCAATGATTGATAAATGCGTTGAGAGGTATCCCCTCAGCCAGCCATACAGACCAGAAGCGGTACAGATCTATCCATGCGTGGATGAAGAGCCACAGGCCATGGTCAAAGACACTTATATGAATAGCCTGGACTAGAGCACCAAGAAGCCATGTTGCTGACGTCGTTATAGACACCACAACAGAGCAGCGTTAGACATGAGGCACACGTGCCATCCGCATTTCGGGACACAAACACACACTCGAATACATGAATAACATGAGAGTACAGTTCTATAGTTAGGGAACAGATGCATATACATACTGTCATTGCTTTTATTATTTTTGCCATTAGTCAAATGCAGCAACGCAGAAACCACAAGGCACAAGAGATCTTGAGCATAGCTTGCAGATGCTTAAACGTGAATAACTTTACGGAACTGCCAGAGCACCTATGGGACCTGACAGAGCCAAGTGTTGCTAACCTATGGAAAATGTAATATAGCATGGGCACTGTAGAAACTGCAATATAAAGTTTAGGAAAATTACAGCAGGGCTCAGGCCTCTGAGCAAGAAACGAGCTGAGCTGATTCAGGCTGGACAGAGACGTGTGAGACAGAACCCGCAGCCAAGGTCAAGAGATAGGGATGACATTCCAATCCCCAGACAACCAAGGGACCAGCTGCAGAAAATACAAATAAATCCTCATAATTCAGAGCTGCAGAGCTCAAATTCGTGGTCTCTAAACACGTGACGCGGCCGAAGCACACAATGGACGGTGAGAATAGGAGAATATTCTCATAAGGCAAAGGTGGTGCACACAAGTTACAATACAGACACAATCTCATCAGCTTCAAAAGGTACACAGTGAGCTGAGAACCATTTTGGGTGCCAGGCCTGGGAAGGTCAGCTCTAGCCAATCACAGTTTAGTACCCTAGAGGTGGGTAGCAACGGGCACGACCCAATGGTAGGTCCACCACACTGCAACAATGTAGTAAGTTGGATTTTGGGGAAGGGACAGGCAAGCCACCTGACATGTGAGGAGCAGTAGAATAACATCTATAGTGTCCTGTATAGGTTATAGAATACTCAGTACCCAATCGCCTGGCCCGATACGTTTTCTGGAGAAGTGCCCAGGTTGTGATGAAGTGCTGACGCCATTTGTGAGTAAAACTGGCGTGCGAGCCGAGGAAGAGCGAGATGTGCATGAATAATTCTCTTTCCTGTACTGATCCATGTTGGTTTTGTCTGTAATAAACCGCAGTTCGAACTTGCCGTTGACAGAGTCCTCCGTGTAGCCTGGGGGAGGGTGCTGGGCCCTCCAAGTCCTCAAACCTCCAGTGTCCCTCTGGCATACCTGGGAGTTCTCCCCAACAAGTTCTTACTATTCCGGTTCAATTTAATAGGTTTCTCAGCAATACTGACCATTTTTTCACTGAGGTGTTGTGAGCAGGCAGGTGGCATGTTGGTGAGTGCAAAGTTGAGAGGAACCTATCTCGGTTTTGTCCTGGTGTGCGATTTTGTACTTCTGGGCGTTTTTCACAAACCAGTGATGTTTGGGTCTACAACATTTTCTTAAGCATTGCTCCCAAGCTAGTTTCATGCCATAAAATATACAATGATAATATCTTGTGCACGCCCCCATTCATATATTGTACTGTGATAATTATTACTAATGGTCAATTGTTCACTTGTTAAATTCTCACCATCAATGTATTGGTCTATGACCTATACAGCGCTAACTTGATCCCAAGTAACAGTCATGTTATAAGTGAGGTCTTTTATTAGGAACTATCTGTTACCCGCAGCTTTGCTTGTGTGGATTTTGGAATTTGGTCCAATAGTGGTTCTCCCTTCAGGTGCTAGGATTGCCAGAGAGTTAGGCGAGCTCACTCTGGAACAAGCCATGTAAAACTGCCCATGAGAGAAGCAGTCTTCCCTTAGGTCAATCCCTGATACCTTTAAAATCTGCCCCTGAGATTTGTTGATGGTCATGGCCAAACAAACCTTTAAGGGAAACTGAAGTCTTTTGAATTCAAATGGATATATTGAAGGTATAAAAGGTATTTGTAGTATGAACAAAGACTCCTCCTGGCCAGAACCGGTTAGCAGCATAGCCTCAATCACATTTCTGTGGAGCGCTTTCACTCGCAATATGGTGCCATTACAGAGCTTAGGTGGGTTGAGGTTCTGCAATAATATCACAGGTGCTCCCAACTGGAGAAGAATTTGTGTTCAGGAAGACCAGGAGGATTTAAAGTGTTGAAGAACTCAACGGGGTTGCGCACTGTCAACCCTTTGAACCACTAAGTTTACAGATTTGGACTCCATTTGGACTCCTCTGAAAGAATTAATATTAATAAGTATTTTATTGATTACGGCAGACATGCTGTTCTTTGGCATTACAATGGCACACTCACATAACCATTCTCTAGATTTCTCTATTCAATTTTTTTATGTGCCTACGTCAGAAGGGGTGACAATTCTGCTCTCAAATACGGGATACTCTCCATTACCAATTTGAAGAAGCAGTTCGAAAACCTTAAAAAAAAAAAGAATTCACCCCCCTTTTCCACCTCCCTTAACTGGATTTTCTGCAAATGGTAAAACAAGTGTTTCTCTATTTTTGAAGAAGAATCTACGTACCAATTTTCACGTCTGTAATATCTTCGGTTTTGAAACATAGGTATCATCATTAAAAAAATGTACCCGCCCCCCCTTTCCATCCTCCCTAAACACAGAGTTTCCCCAAATGCTTCCTTGGTGAGTGCCTACGCCATGGAAACAATGTACCTTCCATATTTCACACTCCTAGGTTAAATGGTTGAGCCAGGCATTGATGAGTCAGTCAAACATGTACCCCCTTAGGGACGGAATTTCCAAAAATCCTTCCTTAGAGGGCGCCTACGACATTAAAACAATGTACCTTCCATATTTCATGTTCCTATGTTAAACGGTTTGAGTTGGGCATTGATGATTCAGTCAGGACTTCTTTTATATAGATGGTTTATAGCTCTGTTGTTAATGTTTAGAGTAAAATACTGCATGACCAATAAAAAAAGGTTTCTTGATCCGGTTTGAACTTTTTTTTTAAAAATTGGGACCCATCATTCCAGCCTTGAAAGCTTTGAAATGGCTGCTTGATGAACAAAGTATCTTTTTCAAGAGACTACATTGTTCAAAAGATTGTCTGGGTGTGAAGGAGGGTCCCAATTATTACAGGTTGCACAAACCATATTGATGACAGGGGGCTAGCAGCAAACTGGGTCAGTGTTGCAAATCCATATGAATCGAATTGAGTTAATTATATGTTACTTTTAGTGTTACAATCGTTTAGAATGTATACATATTAGAACTTCACACATGTCAAAGATACAATATTCAAACTGCAAATGCAACAAGAACACAATCCACACAATGGGATGCTTTGCTCCACAGTTAGCCTTTACACATGAATTCTAACTAGCAGTAGCCCTTTGTATTAAAATATTTTGAGGGGGTTAGTAATTTGTTTGGTGGTAATAAACATGAGGCTCGAGGCTAGGGTCTGGCGGTTTAGTGCTTTTCCAGGTCATCGAGTCTGCATGTAGACACATAAATTAGAAGGTCTTTTAAAGATGCAAGGAGTCTGGGGAATTGAGATTGCAATCAGTAGTTCAAAGAAGAGCCTGTTTATGCAGACCTTGCTCTATTTGCTAACATACGTAAGCAGACCATGTGCAATCACACTTAAAGTTAAAGGCCTTAGGCCAGTTATTGCTATCAATGAATTATGTTTTCAATACCAATTTTTACCCATCTACTGACGTCATGACCTACTACGGACGAATCCCAAGAAGAGGTGTACTTTGAATATGATCGGAAGATAATAATCAAGATAAGACTGGCCAATGAAAATAGAAGAATTGGGAAAAGATGGGCTTTCTTTGAAGAGGTGTTGTTCAATCATATTTGGGCAGTGAATGGTAATAAAGTATCTGGGGTTGTTTTAAATTGTTGCAAGAAGTATATAAAATGCAAACTGATGTTGTATTGTTGAGAATTAGGTTATTTTGGTCCTGCAGCACCATCTAACCACTCCCCATAGATTTGTACAGTAAACTTGCTTTATGTACACCCTTGTACTCACTTCCTAAGTGGTGTGCCTGTTTTGTGTGAGGGTGACTAATGACCTATCCCCCACAAGATTATTTCAAACAATGGTCATGGCTACTTCATCAACAGCTGTATACCTTCCAAGTCTCAGAGATCGACATAACTTGTCAGGAGTCCCTACACTTGCCTTTCGATCTAAGCACTGAAACATTCAACCCCTGGACTTGTGAACGTAATTATCTTTCAAAAGATGCCATATTAAACAAAGCATGGCTTCTTACGTTAGCGTACTAGGCCACTGTCATTACATAACATCTGGCTCCAGTCTGCACACAACCCACTTGATTTTACTAAGGTTTTCTGTTCCTATACCCCGCACATATCCTTTTTTTACTGTACATTTGCTTGTTCTCTCCATCTAGAAAGGTGCACAGTTGGTCTTTGATGTGAATGTTCCCTATATTCCCCACACTTCGAAGAAGATGCACTGAAATGTGGGCAGACAATACAACTGCCCACAATGATGTTCTACTTTATGGCAGGATTGGGCAGGGGCTGTGACCTGTCAATAATGTTTTCCAACAGTGATCATCCTCTCAAAATGTTCTCATGTACAGGCAGGCTGGGGGAAATGATGATTGGGCAAGTGTATGGTTGAAGGAAGAGAATTCTGGGTCATGAATACTAGATAAGGCAGTACAGGTACAGATCTACTTAATTCTGTTCACAGCAGGGATTAATATGATGCACTTAAGGGTAGTGTGTAGCCTAGAGAGTATCATGCATCCAGGTGACTAGTTCAATAAGCACAATTGACCAATCTCAGACCGTTCATTTGGGTGAGAGACAATCACTTGATTCCAATGGCATGCTGGGTGGGCCAATCAGGGCCCAATCAACACTTCCGTAGGACGATGACGCTGTCCAATGGATCTACCGGGCTCTATTCTCTAGCATTTGTAGTTCTGCAAAATAAGAATGCACATTTTCCACTCATGAAGGCACAAGGCATCTGAAAATATCAGTTTATTGGGAAGCACATACCACATTCATTGGAGGAAATGCTTAAAGCAGAAGGCCCAGCATGGTGACACCCTATCCTAATGGCGGTACGATACAAAAGGGAATACTCACCAAAACACTTATAGTCAATCACCATGATATTTTTTCGATTAGCTGAATACTTCATGAGTACAGGTACAATTAGATTTGTAAAGATGACCAAGGTAAAACAAATTGCATGTTTTCATTCTGAATTGTATGTATTTAGTGGAAACAGATCACCCTATGAATTTCACGACTGTTCTGGAAGACACTATATAAGGACATTGAGAGATAATGTATAGGATAAAGCACCCCTACTGTAGTCTATAGGGCTATGGCAAGTAACAGAGGAGTTATGGGGCCAACTAGAGGAACCTGGCAGAAGGCCAAGTAGCTCGGAGGTCACTTGCACAATTCTTTTTATGCCCGGAGGGGGCATTTTATTTCTTATAATACATGGCCACAGACTGTCATCACCTTCAATACCCAGCCTCTTGCTTTACTTCATGTAAGAGCTCTTCCATTTGCTGATCCATATAATCAATGTAGAATCTTGACTTTAAAAGAAGCCAACATTCACCGCCTAATGAGTTGCAGGAAAATAGCAGTTTAATAAAAATTCATCAACAAAACTTTCAATGTGTGCTTTAAAATAGGTAATAACATGCAGATTCTTGCTCATGTGTGTTAAACTCTAACAGCGCACAAATTAAACATTATACCATAAACAGTTAATTGTCAATTAAAGGCTGTAAAGTTTCAAAGAAAAATATTTTACAAGCAATGAATTTGAAAAGATTGTCATGAATATATTTAAGTGCTGCAGTGACCGCTGGAATTCTGCTCTCTGCTGGCTCACACAGCAAGCATTGTGACGTCACAACATAAGCGCAATAAACTAATGTAATTGTTGTAAATCGGTTGCAGTGTACATTTCGGCAGATTAGCGCCTCAAGGCAGTGCACTGAGTATAAATCAACGGAGTACCTTTGCAGTTTAAATGGACATTAAAACGAGTGTCATACAAGATTTAGCAGCCTCCGAAAAAAGATGGTGATTAAAAGCCAGCCAGCGGGTACAATCATTTGTAAAGTAAACAAGGATGAAAACGGGATGGTACCTCATGATTAACACACACCTCAGACAATCCATTGTGAAGATTTATGACGGGAAACTCGCCGGAGGACTTGCTCATGCCTCAGTGAGTTCAAGATCTTAGTTTGGTAAATAGTCCATCTTTGACTCTTTGTTGAAAGCAGACGAATAGTCAATACTTAAAAACAATATTATGAGACCCACACTGAGAAAAATATTAACCCAACTAAGAAAAAGCAAACAAAAGGTGAAGCCAGTGACTTGGAAATGTGCTTGAAGGTGCGCGAAGCAATAGAAAACATGCATTGTCAAGCCAATAGCTTGGGCATTTACTGCTGTTTGCGCTCTCCTCCTTGCACCCTGGTGCATACAAATGTTAAGTGCAACGTTTCAAAGGCGGATGTGACAAAGCATGCTGGTGAACAAGCGAATGAGGGGGGAATAGAGAAAGGGGAGAAATTGAGAGTGTGTGCGATAGAGGATAAGAAAGAGAAAATATGAGCGAGAATGGGTGAGAGTGGAGGGTAAGATAAAAAGTGAGAAGGTGAGAGGATGGTTTACAGAAAAAGTAAGGACTGCTAGCAAAGGTGAGAAATGGAAAAGATGGAATAAGGATGCAAGAGGGGAGATCTTCAAGGGTGACATGGAGATAGAGATAACAAGGAGAAGGATGCGAAGAGTGAGAGAGTGTGTGAGAGAGTGTGTGAGAGAGTGTGTGAGAGAGTGTGTGAGAGAGAACGCACAGGGAGAGAGAGCCCGCAGGGAGAGAGAGCCCGCAGGGATTGAGAGAGAGCGCAGGGATTGAGAGAGAGCGCAGGCAGAGAGTGCGCAGGCAGAGAGAGCGCAGGCAGAGAGACAGCAACATCGCACAGAGAGACAGGGGCAGCGCAGAGAGAGACAGCGACAGCGCAGAGAGAGACAGCGACAGCGCAGAGAGAGACAGCGACAGCGCAGAGAGGCAGCGACAGCGCAGAGAGAGGCAGCGACAGCGCAGAGAGAGGCAGCGACAGCGCAGAGAGGCAGCGACAGCGCACAGAGAAGCTGCGACAGCAAACAGAGTGAGAACGTGCCGACAGCGAGAGTGGAACGAGGGTGACAGCACGCAGAGAGAGTGACAGCGCGCAGAGAGAGAGACAGTGCATGGAGAGAGAGAGTGACAGCGCATGGAGAGAGAGAGTGACAGCACGTAGGGAGAGAGAGAGAGTGACAGCGCATGGCGAGAGAGAGTGACAGTGCATAGAGAGAGAGTGACAGTGCATAGAGAGAGAGGGACAGTGCATAGAGAGAGAGTGACAGCGCATAGAGAGAGAGTGACAGCGCATGGAGAGAGAGTGACAGCGCATGGAGAGAGAGTGACAGCGCATGGAGAGAGAGTGACAGCGCATGGAGAGAGAGAGTGACAGCGCATGGAGAGAGAGAGAGTGACAGCGCATGGAGAGAGAGAGAGAGTGACAGCGCATGGAGAGAGAGAGTGACAGCGCATGGAGAGAGAGAGAGTGACAGCGCATGGAGAGAGAGAGAGTGACAGCGCATGGAGGGAGAGAGCGACAGCGCATGGGGGAGAAAGCAACAGCGCATGGGGGAGAAAGCGACAGCGCATGGGGGAGAAAGCGACAGCGCATGGGGGAGAAAGCGACAGCGCATGGGGAGAAAGCGACAGCGCATGGGGAGAAAGCGACAGCGCATGGGGAGAAAGCGACAGCGCATGGGGAGAATGCGACAGCGCATGGGGAGAATGCGACAGCGCATGGGGGAGAGAGCAACAACGCATGGGGGAGAGAGCAACAACGCATGGGGGAGAGAGCAACAACGCATGGGGAGAGAGCAACAACGCATGGGGAGAGAGCAACAACGCATGGGGGAGAGAGCAACAACGCATGGGGAGAGAGTGACAGCGCATGGGGAGAGAGCATGACAGCGCATGGGGAGAGAGCATGACAGCGCATGGGGAGAGAGCATGACAGCGCATGGGGAGAGAGGGACAGCGCATGGGGAGAGAGGGACAGCGCATGGGGAGAGAGGGACAGCGCATGGAGAGAGAGAGAGCGACAGCGCATGGAGAGAGAGAGCGACAGCGCATGGAGAGAGAGAGCGACAGCGCATGGAGAGAGCGAGTGACTGCGCATGGAGAGAGCGAGTGACTGCGCATGGAGAAAGAGTGACAGCACATGGAGAAAGAGTGACAGCACATGGAGAAAGAGTGACAGCGCATGGAGAAAGAGTGACAGCGCATGGAGAAAGAGCGACAGTGCATGGAGAAGGAACAAGTTGCTTACCTCGAACTGTTGTTCTCCAGCATGGGTCTGGCATGGATTCACATGCTCATGAATATTCCCAGTCGTCAGGCTGGGAATCCTCGGTAAAGAATAAAATCAGTATCAGTTTTGTTTCTGATCTGCCTTTCTTAGTAGAAACCAATCACTGGTCTCTGGGTCATACTACCCCCAGCCAATGACTGCCCTCTCCCTAAGCTCCGCCCCTGGCAGCCATCCTCGGATTTAAAGTGGCAGTATGACCAAGTGAAGAGCCGCAGAGGGGTAGGAGGGAGGGTTCGCATGTGAATCCATGCCAGACCCATGCTGGAGAACAACAGTTACAGGTAAGTAACTTGTTCCTTCTCCAGCATGGGGTCTGGCATGGATTCTCATGCTCATGAATATAAGAATACATAGCAGTACACACATGCACAACCACGGGAGGCGACAAGGCTCAACATTAAGCATTACATAAACTCAACATTAAAAATCTCTTACCTCCTCACCAGGCTCACCTTAAGCTAACAGGTTGCGCAGCACTGCCTGGCCGACTCTGGACTCCTCCCTGGAATCCCGGTCGACACAGTAGAATCTCGTGAAGGTGTGCGTCAACCTCCACGTAGCAGCCCTGCAGATGTCCAGCAGGGGCACACCAGACAAGAACGGTGTGCTAGCAGCGATCGCTCTGGTTGAATGGGCTCTTGGACGGCCGGGCAACGGTCGGTTTGCCAACCGGTGACAGTGCATGATGCAGCCGGAGAGCCATCTGGAAATGGAAGCCTTCGAGAGAGCCTTCCCTTGATTTACAGGTCCAAAATTCATAAACAGCTGTGAAGTCTTCCGAAAACTCTTGGTGCGGTCCACGTAGAACTTCAACACTCTAGCTACATCCAGCGAGTGTAAAGTCCTCTCGGCCAGCAAAGAAGGGGACGGGAAGAAAACTGGTACATCAAGGGCTCGTTGAGGTGAAAGTCCGACGGCACCTTGGGCATGAAGGAGGGGTGCGTTCTCAGCACCACCCTCGTTTCGTGAAAAGTCAAGTATGGAGGCTTGCAGGATAGGGCCTGGATCTCTCCCACTCGTCGTGCGGAGGTGATGGCCACAAGAAATGCTGTCTTCCACGACAGGAACTTCAACGGTGCCGAATGCAGAGGCTTGAATGGCGCCCCCATGAGCCTTGTCAGCACCACGTTGAGCTCCCACGCTGGGGCCGGAGCCTTCACTGGCGGGAACGATCGGAACAGTCCTTTCATAAATTCCTTCACCAGGCGATGAGACCACAGGGATGGACGTCCTGTAGTTCTGGTGTATCGGGAAATCGCTGCCAGGTGTATCTTGATGGAAGCATGCGCCAGTCCCGCCTTGGCCAGTGACAGTAGGTACGGTAGCACTTGAGGGGCCGTAATCCGTAGAGGGTTAATGTTCTGTGCACGGCACCAGACAGAGAACCTCTTCCACTTGTGTCCATAGCACTTGAGAGTTGAGGACACCCTGGCCTTTGCAAGGACCTCTTTGCAGTCCGCTGGGATATCGTACCCTCCAAACTCTAGTGCTGCAGGAGTTCAGCGACCCCGGGCCATGATGAAGGATTGCGCCTCCTTCTCTGGAGAGAAGATCTGCGTCCGTCGACAGTTTGATCGGAGTGGAGGCTGACAAGTCCAGAAGGTCCGGGAACCAGATCTGTCTCGGCCACGCCGGTGCGACGAGGTTCATCCTGCACCGGGACCTCGAGTTGATTGATGAGTCGGAGCAGCAACGGTAACGGAGGGAATGCATACAGGAACAGACCGTCCCAGGGGAACGAGAAAGCATTTCCCATGCTCCTCGGCTGGGGAAACCTGCTGGTGAACCTCTGGCACTTGGAGTTGGCCGCCGTTGCAAACAGGTCGATATGGGCTTTGCCCCATCGCTGGAAGAGTCGATCCACTTGCTCCTGGCGTAGTCCCCACTCGTGACACGAGCGCAGCTCCCTGCTGAGTGAGTCGGCGATGGTGTTTTTTATTCCTGCCAGGTGGAAGGGTACCAGAAACATCCCCTGGGTGACGGCCTAGTGCCACAGATCCTGGGCCTCCTTGGATAGGGCTGGGGATCTGGTTCCTCCCTGCTTCCGGATGTAGAACATTGTGGTGGTGTTGTCGGTGAAGATCCTCACAACCTTGCCCTTGAGGGACGGGAGGAATGACCTGAGGGCCCAGAACACCACTCGTAGCTCCAGTATGTTGATGTGGAGCAGCCTCTCCTCCGGGAGTCAAAGGCCTCTCGCGTGAAGATCTCCGGTGTGCGCTCCCCACCCCTCCAGGGAGGCATCCGTCGTCACCGTCACCTGGTGTACTGGGGTCTGAAAGTCTGCCCGCCGCGAGATGCACGTGGGTGCCCCACCACCGAATTGCTTGGTGGAAGCCCTTGTCGAGCGAGATCTTGTCCTCGAAACTGCCCGCCGCTTGTATCCAACGGGCGTCAAACTCCTATAGAAGACGCATCCGAAGCCTGCACAGGCGCACCAGATAGATGCACGAGGACATCATCCCGAGAAGGGACTTGATGGCCCTCACCCTGCCCACGTCCGTGGCCAGCAGATGCTGCACCTTGCCCAGGATGGCCTTCGTCCTTTCCTCCGACGGCGAGGCCAGTCGCGCTACTGTATCGAGCTTGGCGCCCAGAAACAGTGCGACCTGCGACAGAACCATGTGGGATTTGGGGAAGTTGATGGAGAACCCCAGGTCCATGATCAGCCGGACGGTCTTCGCTGTGTGTTCGACGGCGAGTTCCCTTGTTCCTGCTCGGATGAGCCAATCGTCCAGGTATGGGTAGACGTGGATCCCCTGCAGGCGCAGCCACACCGCCACTGGAGCTAGGCACTTGGTGAATACCCTGGGCGCCAACTTCTATCCGAATGGCAGGGCCTTGAACTGGTAGTGCCGCCCTTGGACTTCGAACCTGAGAAACTTTCAGTATCCTTTTAGGATGGGGATGTGAAAGTACGCATCCTCCAAATCCAACGACGATAGGAAGTCGCCTTCCTCCATCTGGCCGAGCATGTGCTGGAGGGTGACCATCCGGAACTTCGGTGCCTTGCTGTATTTGTGTAGCCGACGCAAGTCCAGGATGAGACGCCATCCTCCGGTCTTCTTCCTGATGAGGAAGTATCTTGAGTATACTCCGGAGCCCCGGAGCCTCTTTGGGACGAGCTTGATGGCTCCCTTCTTGAGCCTCGCCCTTACCTCCGACAGCAGTTGAGGGATGTGATTTTCCTTCCTGGCCACGGGAGGAATGCAGGGGCACTTCTTTAGAAATTCCAGAGTGGGCTCGTGGGCCAGGGCATCCAGCACCCAACAGTCGGTGGAGATGGACTCCCACACGCCGACGAACTTCGTCAGCCGGCCGCCCACTGGGGTGCTTCGGTGGGGGCCCGACACAACGGCTGGTTCAGTCTTGCTTGGCGGTGGCCTTGCCACCTTGGCCTCCCTGGCGACGACGGCGGGATCCCCCTGACTTGCCTCGGCCCCTTAGGCTTCTTGCGACGAGGAACGGGCCACCTGACGGTATGTCGAGGAGCCGCCGCCGAATCCTTTGGAGACAACTTGCTTGCCTCCAGAGTTCCGAAAGGGCGGCCATCGTTGCTGCAGAACTCCCAAGGCCCGAGCCGTCTCTTTGTCGGCCTTGATGGCCTGAAGGGATTCATCCACTGTCTTCCAAAACAGATTGTTCCCGTCGAAGGACATGTCCAAAACTTTGGCTTATACGTCTTGGAGGAAATCTGTCGCCTTGAGCCACCCCCGCCGTCGATCGCATACGCCGTTGCCCAACTGGCGGAAACCGGTGTTGGCAATGTCCGTGGCCACTGTAATGGCGTGGTGCGACGCCACCTCATCCTCCTGTAGGATCGCCAGGGCCTCTGCCCTCTTGTCGTCCGGGTGGAAGTCCAACAGGGGGGCGATCTTGTACCACAACTCCCTGTCATAGCGGGCCACAATCGCTAGGGCGTTGGCCGGCTTAATCGTTGTCGCCGCAGACGAGATGACTCGTCGTCCCATGGCATCTAGTTTCTTTCCCTCGCCGTCCGTGGCGGAAATTGAAGTTGAAGCCGATGCCCCCCCCGCTTTCTTCTTGGCCGCTGCCGAGACGACCAAATCCAGGGTCAGTTGTGCTCTAAGGCACAAAGGGGCACCGTCTGGGACCCGGTACTTCTTTTCGTACCGGTCCCTCTTGGCAGGAGTCGTGGACAGGTTCTTCAGGAGAGCAAGTCCCTTGTCCCATATGTCATCCAGCAACGGCACCGCGAGGACAGTTTTCCTCTTGGCCTCGCGCCGTTGGTAGAGGAAGCCTTCCTTCTTCTTTTCTTCGGGGCAGAGCTGGAAAAGCTCGGACACCCTGGCAATCATGGCGTGGAAGGAGCCAATTTCGTCGGGCAGGGATGCCCGAGGAATCGGCGACGGGAGGTCAGTCCCATCATCACCACCGTCGTCATCCGTCCCCATCGTGGCGTATCTGTTCCCGTGTCATCCCTCGGGACCGGGGAAGGAGACAAAGGCTGAGAGGGACGTGAGGGCTGAAAGGGCGGGGCTGGATGAATCCTCCTCCTCTTGTTTGGAGGGCTTCCTGACGGACCCGGTTCAGTTGGGTCATCCGTCGGGGGTAGAGGCAATCTCGTCCTGGTCTCCGTGCATAAGGCTTGGATTGCCGTAAAAATGGCCAGCAAGTTGTCCTGTGGCTCAGGCTGCGACGGGCGCGATGGTTGCTCCTCCTCCACAGGAGCCTTGTCGTCGCCACCCTCGTCAGGATCCCTCCCGTGGGACAGGGCCTCTTCCAAATTCTTGTCGAGTCCCTCTTCGACTTCGACCAGCTTCTCCTCGGAGGCTGTGGCTGAGGTCACCTCCACTGGGGTAGCCTTCACAGGCTTTGCCAGGGCCGCCGCGACTCCCTCAATAGAGGCCTTGGCCAGGTGAGTCAAGGCCTTCACCACCTTGGGCACGCTTGAGGCCTTCACCTTAGGGGGAGGGTCACCGCCTCGCTCCCCTTCGGCCGGTTCCTTCGCGATTGACCGGGGCCTCTCCAGAAGCTTAGCCGGGTTCTCTGATTTTCTCTTCCCCGAGCCAGAGCGTTGGCTCGTGGTTGATGGCGTCGGTGAAGGTGCGCCCTGCCTGGCAGCCGGGGAGCCCGACCGTTCGGCGCTCCCGGTGCCCGCAGACTCGCAGTGCTTTGCCTTCTGTTGTGCCCCCGTCGCCGGGGCGCCTCATAGGACTTAGAAGACCGCTCGGACTTCTTCTCACCTGCTGGGCTCTTGCCTTCCAGCCAGTTGGCAAGACGGGTCCGATGATCCCTCATAGTCCGATCCGACATGTTCATGCAAAACGCACAGTCCTTCTCCATGTGCGTTTTGTCTTCGTGAAGACAGTAGAGGCACCTCGAGTGCTCGTCCTCCTTGAACACATTCTGTAATCCGCATCCAGAACAGTTCCTAAACAGCTTGGATCTGGGTGTCGAGCTTCCTTTCTCCTGCACCATGTCCGCGGGGTAGGCCTCAGAAACTTGTGGAAACCTCCAAGAAGCGTAACTCAACGAAAACTTCACCCTTAAGGGGCGTAGAAAAAAAAGCCGAAATGGGTCCCCATTGATCGGAAGTAGAAACGGTGGAGTTTGAGGCTCGAATGACCGAAAAAATGAGATAAATCTCTTCAGAAAATGCAGTAAAAGCTCGAGAGCTGTAACATGAGGACTCCCAACACTTGAACGTGCGGTAAAAATCTGAGGATGGCTGCCAGGGGCGGGGTTTAGGGAGAGGGCAGTCATTGGCTGGGAGCAGTACGACCCAGAGACCAGTGATTGGTTACTACTAAGAAAGGCAGATCAGTAACGAAACTGATAATGATTTTTTCTTTACCGAGGATTCCCAGCCTGACGACGGGGAATATTCATGAGCATGTCAATCCATGCCAGACCCCATGCTGGAGAAAGAGTGACAGCGCATGGAGAAAGAGTAACAGCACATGGAGAAAGAGAGGGAAGCACATGGAGAGAATGAGTGACAGCCATGGAGAGAGAGAGTGACAGCCATGGAGAGAGAGAGTGATAGCGCATGCAGAGAGTGAGAGACAGCGCATGGAGAGAGTGAGTGACAGCGCAGGAAGAAAGAGCGACAGCGCATGGAGAGAGAGAGAGAGTGACAGCGCATGGAGAGAGAGAGAGAGAGAATGACAGCACATGGAGAGAGAGAGTGACAACACAGAGGAGATTTCTGCCACTGGGGCCCCCTCTGCTATTGACCAATATCTGGTGCACTGAATGGCTATTGAGACTATAAGCCTCATTACGACTTCGGCGGTAGCCATGCCGCTATTGGCGGCATGGCTGCCGCCGAAATCGGGTCCGGGTTCCCAGAATGGGAAATTACCGGGCCATTCAGAGTTCGGAGGGCCCGGTAATTCCTCCCTCCAGGAACCCGGGCCCGGATCTTCCCCATTCCCATTTGAGCCCCCACAGGGCTCAATGGGAATGGGAGAGGGTGCAAACAATGGGCCGATTACGAGCGGCCCGTTGTTTGCTCCCTCTTCCCCTCGCGGGACCCGGTAAGGACGCCTGGTTTGACCAGGCGTTACTTACCGGGTCCCGCGAGGGGAGTTTGTAAGGAGGCGGAACGAGTTTAACGGGTCCGCCTCCTTTAGCAGAGCCCGTTAACCCGTTCCGCCTCAGTCATAATGAGGCCCTATATATCTACTTGTAAAATCAAGCAATATGGGACTGAGGGCGGGATAATGCAACAATAATGCAATTCTAGGTGGCAGCATTGCGAGCCAGTAACAGAGGAGCCTCAGGATACCCTATGCGGGCCCTAAAATCATTATATCAGGCTCTATACAAATACCACCTAAGATGACATAACCTCTGCCCCATTTTTACAGCATTTTTATTTCATATAATGATATATGATATGATGTGGCATTTATAACGCACCTGTACGCATGTGTTTCTAGGCGCGACAAGACAAGGAGGGCGAAACAAAGGGAGGACAATATAACAAGCTTACTAGGCCTTGTGTCATTCAGATTGCTCAAGTGCAGGGAAGAGGGAGGGGAAGAAGTGCCAGGGGGAGGGGAAGTGCAGTTAACTCAAGTGCAGCCAGTGGGTGGCTCATAAATGCAGAGGGAAGGGACTGTAGGGTTGCAGATACAGGCCCTTAAGTGCTGGGGAGCACAGAGGCAGTGTGAGGGCAACTGGACATGCAGGAGCCTGGGCCCTAGTTTAGTGGGTGACCAGGTGACCAGTGCGTGGAGCAGTCAAGTGCATCAGCAGGGGAGAGGAAGAGAGAAAGCCGAAGTGAAAAGGAAGCTCTTGAGTTGCTTCTGGAACCAGAGGTGGTTCTGCTCAAGTTTGAGAGAGACAGGGAGGCTGTTCCAGAGGGAGGTCCCAGTCGTGGAGATAGATCTGCCCCCAACTCGATGCTTGGAGAAGCATCTGACCCTCAGAGTTTGAGGTGGATGAGCGTACAGCTCAAGAAGGAAGATGTTTTGGAAGAGAAAGTTGGCAGTAGAGGGGTCCCATGCCCCAGAAAGCTTTGTGGCCAGTACAGAGGGTCTTGAACTCGAACATTGCAGCCACAGTGAGCCAGTGAAGAGATTTCAGAGCTGGAGAGATACGATCCCTGGGTTTGAGGCCAAGGACAAGTCACGCTGTCCTGTTCTGGATAAGTTGTAAAGATCAAAGAGTAGAGGCAGGAAGACTTAGGACTTAATGAATTATAAGGACTCTAATGTATACAGTTAGGTCATAGTGAGATGACATATTGTGCCCAGGATCACATGCTTTGGCTAAACAGTGAAGCAGGGATTTTAACCCATTCTGCAATTCAAGCACTTGACCACACACCTTCCAAGCTTTACTTGGTAGAAATATTTAAGTTTTGGATTTCAAGGCCTACCTGTGTGATAGTGTGTTGTGTATGTAAACTCTAATTGCAGCTAAGTGAAAACATGTAAATCCTTAAACAAACATGTAAAACTAAACTAACATCATTGTAACTTTATTTTTCACCTCTTGAAAGGAAAACTAAAAGCCCCAGATTGTAAAATAATGAACGCCTGAAACATCTATTTAACAAAATGGTGTTTTCACCACTTCAGACACGCACTGAAAGAGGTTGTGTAATAAACTACGTTTTAGGGATTCTTTGTCACAAACTTCCAGCACGTTGTTATGTAAGAAGTAGAAGAATATTTGACCATAGATATAAAGCACTTTTCGTTTTTGGCTTGTCAAGCTAGTAGACATCATGGGCAGAAATGAACATTAAAAAGGGGGCTTTCTTCTGCAACTCACTTTAACTGATTTCGAAGTGGGCACAGATTTGCAAGATAACAGCTGCTGTGTCCTGGTCTCTCAGTTAGAAATATTCTATCACGCATTAGAAAGGCTCTGCTGCTGATAACAAAATAAATATGTTTGCACAGTTGTTAAGGTGCTGGATGCAGTTTGTGTCAGGCTGTGAAATGGGCAGTACACTTGCTCATCAGAGCAGCATAACTGATTCTGAATTTAGAAAGAAATGCACCCAGGACTCTTTTCGTGATCCTATGAAGTAAAGATGCGCACTTTGAACATACTCATTGTTTTACACTTCTACCTCTGGATCCATATGAACAAACAATGTCTTTCCAAATAAACTGCCATGCTGAGTAGCCCTAAACAGCCCAAAACCCCCCAACCCACAAACCCCTGTAATTTCCAGTTCAAGTGTTTGAGTAGCCAGATTGTGCAAGAACAACAAGTTACTTACCCCAGGTAACGTTCTTTCAACTGGATTTTCCGTCCACGTATTCCTCATCTTTGACAATTGTTGTCCAGCTTCAGCTGCTTCGGAAAACATTTTCGGCAGAGGGCGCTGTGCGTCGATGGCATTGAGTCGATGTCCCTCAAAGGCCTCTGCCGAGCATGATGTGCATGCCCAGCTCCCGTTGGCCTCAGTTCTGTTTTTTCCTCCTCTTGAAGCAGAGATACCTATAAAACATGTGAGTGACCGTACTCAGCCTTGATGGACCGGAAGATGTAATAGCACAGGAATTTCTACTGAAGGGTAGGATGGGAGTGCGACGAGGAATACGTGGGAGGAACATCCAGTCGAAAGAACATTACCAGGGTTAAGTAACTTGTTCTTCAAATGGATTGTGTCTTCCAATGTATTCCTCATCTTAACAGACTCCCAAAGCTGTGTTAGGTTTGTGGGAGGGAGTAGAATTGGAATTCATAATTCTTTCATGGATAGAGTGAAGGACTGCCTTGCCAAAAGAACCATCCTGGTCAAGGGAAGAATCCAGGGAATAATGCTTAGTGAACATGTGTATGGAAGACCATGTTGCTGCTTCACAAATTGTTCTGATTGGTACGGCCCTCTGTTACTGGTGGAATGAGCTCTTAAACCTTCAGGAGGGTCTTTTCCTGCAAGCCTGTAAAATTATGATATTGCCAGAATTATCCATATAAACAAAGTCTGGTTAGAAACAGCTTGATCTAGCTTGTGTCCTGTATATCCGATAAAGAGTTAGTCATCAATTCACAACGTAGACATTCTGGAAAAGTAAAAGCTTAACGATCTCTGAGGGTCTAACCTATGAAGTCTTTCCTTTTCCTTACCAGGATGAGGTGGAGGATAGAAGGAAGGTAGAACAATTTTCTGACTAAAATGAAAGTCCGAAATGATTTTGGGGAAAAAGGAGGGTTTGACCCTTAAAACAAGCCTGTCTTTTTAGAAGATGGTAAAGGGTGGCTTGGATGAATGTGGCTAAAACTCGCTCACTCTACTGGCTGATGTCAGAGCTACCAATAGGATTGTTTTGAAGGTTAATAACCTTAACAGACAGGTGTGCAAAGGTTAAAATGGAGCACACATCAGGAATTTTAAAACCAGATTAAGGTCCCAAACCGGAACCTGGAAAGGAGATGGAGGGAACACATTAATGAGACCCTTTAGGAATTGAGTTCTCAGTGGAATTTTGAAATAGGATCATTACTCTGACGAGTGCTTAAAAATGGACAGCACCGCCAAGTAGCCTTTAATGCTACCAATCTGCAGGCGTAGATTAGCTAAGGATAGAAGAAAGGATAAAACATCTGGAGTTTTACATAGACAAGGATCAGCATTCTTTTTCTTGCACCAGTCGCAAAACTTATTCCAACAGCAATGGTACAAAGACTTTGTTGCTGGCCTTCCGACTCAAAACAACACCTCCATTACATAATCCAGGAGGTTCCAATCCTTATATCTCAGCCTTTCAGATACCAAGCGTGAAGGTTGAGAGTCTTGACCTAGGAATGGAGAACCTGACCTCCTCTCGCAAGAGAAGGTCCTCTCTCTGTGGAAGACGCATCGGAGGACAGATGGACATATGCAAAAGGTCTGGGTACCACGTCCTCCTGGCCCAATCCGGGGCAATTATGATCATGTGTTACCCGAACCTTCTCAACCTCCTGATCACATGAGGAATGACGGGGACTGGAGGAAACGTGTACAGGAGTGGAAACTCCCAGTCCACTATGAACGCGTTTCCTAGAGCTCCTCCTCGAGGAAATTGTTACGCTCACCTGGTATCCACAGGGACGGCACCCAGCTGGGTTTCTCGCTGGTATGCTTCTCAGCTTTGCCCTGATATGGTCTGCGGGGGAAGTTCTGCCTGAAAATACAGGAGGACTGTGTTCAAGACTGACCGACTGGGGTAAGTATCCTCCCTCCACCCCCGTATGCTTTCAGTCCCTCTGGCGCCCTCTCCTCACCTTGTGGTAGAATTAGGCGTGCTCTCCGTCCTGCCTTCTTTGCAGGGGTGTGTTGTCTTTCATGGGCGAGTGCGGTTCAGTTACTTCACTGACGCCGGCCCGTTTAATATTGTTCAGGTAGGTATGCGGAGCTTCAGTGCGGCGAACTGGCTTGGTTGAGCCCGCTGGTAAATGATGGCGCATTAAGAGCGCATGATGCGGTAAGTAAGCGCTATGCGCAGTGCTGCAAAGTCTTGCCTTTGCTAACCTGTGTTTTCCTTCCTTGTAGGTTGCAGTGTTCTTCAGTGTGAGTGGAATGTCCGGAGTAGTGCCAGCCGAGAGGCGACCAGCCAGGTAAACCTTTTGAGCAGTTCGTAATTTGTAAATGTCTACAGCTTTCTTTAATGTTGCCTCTATCTTCCTCTTTCAGGTCGTTCTGTCCGGGAGGCGTGCAGATTCGAGGAAGCTGTTCTCAGTAGCTGTGAGTGTTTAAAGATGAAGACTGCAGGTAAGATGCTGCTGCTAATGATGTTCCTTTTGTCTCCTTGCAGGTTCTGCGTCTCTGAGGTTCGAGCGAATAGCTGGACACGGTGAGCGTCACGTTGCAAGCTGCAAAGTAACACGAAGCATGTTCTGCAGTCAGGGTGTGGTTTACATAGCCCAGGTAAAGTAGTACCAGGGAAAGTAGTTCCCAGCCTGCCACACCCAAAACACTAGACCGCATAGCTTGGTTCTTAGGAACCAAGCTATGTGGATGCCTCCATGTGGGCTGACAATACAATAAAGTAGTTCCCAAGCACATTGTTGTTCATGGTGTATGAGCCTGGCCCCATGAGGGCTTTTGAAGAGGATGCCAGGCTCTAGAGGCCTGAGTCCTGACTCCACCTGGCCAATGGGTTTGCCAGAGGGGGTTTTGGGCGAGGGTCGTGACATATTCCCTGGAGCAAAATCTTTCACACTTCTGGTTGACCTCGGTCGCAAACAGATCTACTTGAGGGGTTCCCCAAAGGGAGAAGATCTCTTGAAGAACTTCCTGAGATAGTTCCCACTCGTGGGAGACTGTGCAATGTCTGCTCAGAGCATCCACCACCGTGTTCTCCTCCCCGACCAGGTGAACTGCCGATAGGGAGATTCCTTCTTGAATTGCCCAATATTAGAGCTGCATTGCCTCTCTGCATAGTGGTAGTAACCCTACACCTCCTCTCTTGTTGAGGTAATGCATGGCCACTGTGTTGTTCGTCATTATCAGGACATTATTTCCCCAGACAGAGGGCAGGAAGGCCTTCAGCGCTAGTCTGATTGCCCTCAACTCCAACAGATTGATATGTAGTTTGGAGTCCGATGGAGACCAATGACCGCTGTCAGATCGTTGGCTTGGGCTCTACACCCGTGAGTGAGGTGTCCATCACTACTGTAATCTCCGGCCATGGTTGCCAAAAGAGTTCTCTCTTCAGAATATTGTCCTCGCAGGCCCACCATAGAAGGTCCTGTCAGACCCTGCTTGGAGCCTGAAGTTAATCCGACATATTTCCTGAAAACTGGGACCATTGAGTTCTTAGAGCCCACTGAAGGAATCTCATTCTCAGGCGAAAGTTGCAGGATGCCATGAGGCCGAGCAACCTCAGAAAATCGAAGGCCGGTAGAATGTGGGCATTCTGAAATTTGGTCACCATCTGAAGAATGTCTTGAGCCCTTACCTCAGGTGGCAAGCTCTTTCCCAAGGATGTATCTAGCACTGCTCCAATGTATTGGAGCTTTTGGGAAGGTGTCATATGGGACTTATTGTAACTGAGGGAGAAGCCCGTCTGTAAAGAGAGTGGCAGGTGACGTTGAGATGATCCGGGCTTGTTTGGGAGTATGTGCCCTGGTCAGCCAATCATCCAGGTAGGGGTAGACATGAATCCCCCCTCTCCTGAGACTCGCTGCCACCACCGCCATCAGTTTTGTGAAAACCCTTGGCCGGAGGTCAGCCCGAATGGCAAAAGTCGAAATTGATAATGAGAACCGCCAACTACAAACCTCAGGTATTTTCTGTGCTTGAGATGGATTGGAACATGAAAATAAGCATCCTGAAGGTCCACTGACACCAACCAATCCTGGAGTTGGAGGGCCTGAAGGATCTGAGAAAGTGTGACCATCTTGAACTTGTCCTTTCTGAGGAACTTGTTCAAGTATATCAAGTCCAAGATGGGTCTCAGACTTCCGTCCTTTTTGGGGATCAAAAAATATGGGGAGTACCATCCCTTGTTCCTCTCCGCTACAGGCACTGGTTCTCTAGCACATTTCTCTAGCAGGGTTAAAATTTACTGCACAAGGAGCGGGTCCGGAATCCTCAAAGAGCGGTTCCCCGGTGGATTGTTCCGAGGTCTTCTTATAAAAGGAAGGCAGTAACCATGGGCTAAGGTTTCCAAAGCCCAAGCATTCGAAGTAATGTCTCACCATTCTTCCAGATGCTGAGACAGACTGCCCCCCACTGGTGTACTGTGACTCAAGACCTCAGAGTGGTTTTGTGGCGGCTGATGCAGAGGCCGATGGTAAGGAGGCTGCTGCTTGAGCTGCCTCTGCACCTCTACCGCGTCCACCACGAGGCAATCTTCTCTGGCCTCTTTTAATGGCCATTCCTCTCGCCCTTCCAACTGAGGAGAAGTAGTGAAAAGATCTACCCCTCCAAGGTTGCCCACCAGGACGAAAAGGCTGAGGTTGGCTAATAGCAGCGCCTACAGATTTGGCTGCCGCCTTTGAGGTCTGCAATTTCTCAAGGCTCTCTTCAGCCTTGTTACCAAAAAGATGAGACCCGTCAAAAGGCATGTTGAGAAGCCTAGATTGCACATCAGGTGCAAAACCCAACTTTCTCAACCATGCAAATCTGCCCATAACGTTGCTGGTAGCCATGGATTTGCTGATGCTATCTGCAGAATCCAATCCTGATTGAAGGGACTCGCACATGGCCTCTTTTCTGTCCTTAACAATAGCTAAGAAGTCGCCCCTTTCATCCCCCTCTGGAATGTGCTCTGCCGCCATGAAGATCCAGTCCCATAGAGTATACGAAAACTTTGCGAGGGCACAAATGGAGTTGGCAGATTTTAGTGCCATGCTCCCTACAGAAAATACCTTCCTCACCCATCCATCTATTTGCTTGTCATCCCTATCAGGAGGGACGGTAGGGTACGCTGCTTGTTTAGAAGTAGCCGTAGCTGCCTGCACCATCAGGCTCTCCGGAGTGGGGTGTTTCAACAGGTAGTCGGGTTGCTACTGGAGGGGTGGTATTTTTTTGTCAAGTTCTTGTCGACTAGATTAGATCACGGAGTCTCCCAGTTTCTAGCCACCCTTTTTTGCACTGCCACATAAAAAGGTAAAATAGGATCAGTTTGTGGCCCCTTGTCCAGAATGTCTGTGAGATCATCTTGGTCATACGGTTATGGGGGCCTACTCCAACCCAAGTATTCAACCACTTTCAACATGAGCTGTCTATAAGATGAGTCTGCATGTTCCCCTGGCTCTGGCTTTCCAAACTCAAGTTCTGGCGAGATATCTACCCCATTTGCTGTTTGCAAGTTCTCATACAGGTCCTGCATTCTGGATTCTTCAGAGATAAAGCTCTCTGGCACATTGGGTGTACCGTACTGCAAGCCAAATGGGGCTTCATCATATTATTCTCAGAATGCTCCTCCTCTTCAAAAACTGAAGAGATTTGAAGAACTCTTTCTTCAGCAGTGGAGCATATATTTTTTCAGGTTTTGTACAAACAGGCTTCAACGTCGTCGAAGTCATCGATATTTTCTTATCTGCACCGATTTTGGAGGGGCCCTTGGCACTGACGGCGTAGCTGGCAAGTGTGGCGCAGCTGGCGTCAAAGGCTTCGGCATCAGCATTGAGGCCCTGGCGGGCACCGAAGGCACCACCGGCCTCAATGGCGTCGGCGAACTCGAATTCTCCTTGTGTCTCGTATGATCCTTTGATTTTTCAGATTGATGCCTCAAGGGCTCCCGATGCGGATTAGGCCTTTTACCCGAGCATGAGGGTGTGCAGGTTTTCGGACAAGACCTTTCCTTTCCGACTTCTTTCGAAGGCTCGGTAGGAGCATGGCTTTGTTTTTCCAAAATCTTTAACATTTCCGCCCTAAAGGCTTCCCATTCAGCTGGGGTTGATTTCTTTGTAGGGCAAGCAACCCTTTCGGGGGAAACGTCAGACGACGAAGGTGACCTTCGATGCCTTCTCTTCAATGACGAAGAGTGGTGGGAACTACTCCTCAACCTAGATCGCTTGGCCTTCTTCCTCCGAGGAGAGTCGCCTCTCAACCCGTCGGTCAAAGGCGTAGTGGGCTGGATAGGTGATCTTTTTAGGGATTTTTCCTACCTTAAGTTTCCCCTTTTGTCCCTCAAGGCTTTTCCTGTCATGGATTGGCACTTGGAACAGTCAGAGGTATTAGTGGCACTCCCAGAGACAAACAGATACGGTGCAGGCCAGTGAGTTACATTTTTGACCCACAATCCCGGCATTTCTTGAAACCGGACTTCGGCATCGACGGTGTCAAAGAAGAAGACATATTTATCAAGGTTTTTTTTAACAAGACATCACAAGGTGAGGCACGCCGAATTTCACTTGAAGAAATCGCTGTAGTGGAAAAACTGAACTTAGGCCAATGTGCGCTGCGCGTGCTATATATGCCTTTGATGACATCATCCTTGACGGAGGCCTTTGAGGGACATCAACTTGACGCCATCAACGCACAGTGCCCTCTGCCGAAGTTGGTTTCCAAAGCAGCTGAAGCTGGACAACAAGTGTCAAAGATGAGGAATACGTGGGAGGACACAATCCACTCGAAATAGCCCAATCTCAAACCTTTGGATGAGATGGAGTTGACACACAGACAGGTGTGGGGGTGAGCAGGGAAAGGATGGATCACCATTCAAGTACAGGATGCAAGTATGCGATTTACAACTAGACTCCTGATTGGAAGAATCATTGTAAAACACTCACGCATTGGTTTAAAGGCCATTGTCTGATGCTGCAAATTCATACCTTAGCATTTCCAGTTACCATGTCAGCCAGATACCCTGCTACTGAACACATGATTTTCTTTGTGTTAGCAATGTTTTGCAAGAGTACTGTTAAGGATGTTGGTCACAACTTCTTTTTTACTTTTTGCTGAACATTGACAAAACCAACTTTGACAAATAATTCCTGTTTATGTGGGATTTGACATTGGTGTATTTGTTGCAATTTGTCTCTCTTTTTCTTTCATGGTGTACATGCATCCAAGCTTAGTGTATAAATCCTATTGTTAGGTTTTGGGACATACAAGTGCCAAAACAGCACAGAGTAGAGAAAGAGCATTGAGAAGCAGTCTTCCTTATCAATCCTTCTTCAGCAGATTCCTTCCTTATCCATCGTCACAGTTCTTGGTCACATTCCTTTTCCTTCTATGTTCCACCATCAAAGTCATTCCATCCCCTTTGTCACAGAACTCATTCACCAAAGTCCCTCTCTTTGTCAGAGTCCTCCTTCCCGTCCCCAATCACAGTCCTACATCTTCATCACAGTTGTTCACCACAGTCTTTCACCTTCATCACAGTTCTTTGTCACAGTACCCCTCCTTCAACACAGTCCTTAATACTAGTACTTCACCACCATAGTCCTTAACCTTTGTCACTGTTCTTCTGCTGTGTAATAGTCATTCACCTTCATCTTAGTCGTCTGGCTCAGGCACAGTCTACCAATCAGTCTGTGCCGTTCTATCTGCCTCATATCACTCCATTTATCTTTTCTTCTTTTCCCACTCCATGGGGGTCATTACGACCCAGGCGGTAAGTACACCAACTTTACCACCATGGTGTAAACTACGTTTACACCATGGTGGTTGGCGGATTTACCGCCCCATTCCAAGGTGAGTGGGGCGGTAAATCCCCATTTCCCATTTACCCTCCCCCATTCCCATTTTTGCCCCATAGGGCATAATGGGAGTGGGGAAGGCGCTAATTACGCCACCGTAATTTACGGTGACGTAATTAGCACCAAGGCGGTTTAGCGCCATGGATTTTAACGGCTGCTAAAAGCAGCCGTTCAAATTGGAATCAGGTGTTAAGGGTTAACGACGGCGTTAACCCTTAACGCCTGAGTTGTAATGAGGCCCCATATGTCCGTCCCTCTAAGTCGCTCTTTGGCTCACTTTCTCTCTTGCTTGTATATTTCTCGCATCACAATCACTTTATTGTGTAGCAAAAGCCATTACAATAAAATATCATAGAACTATAGACTAAAAATAGAATGGTAAGAGCACAATCCATAAAAGACATAACCATAATAGGGCACAAGCAATAAACAATGCACCCCCCATGTCTCTTTCGTGCAGCTCTCCGTATCCCTATCTTAGCAAGGATGTTAATCTATGGAGCAAAGTCTCTTATTTCATGCCATGCCACAATGAGAAAGCAGACCACTATTTCCGCCCCGCTCTCATGTCTAGTGAATGTGCAGTATTCCAGAGTCTCCTTACATGTTTTCATTTTGTATGACCTAAAGAGGGATAACCCAGAGGGCGGCATTTCAATTTAAACTGCATAACTAGCTTCCTGGCTTTTTTTAGTATACTTGAGGCCGCATAAGCCTTCAAGACCCATATTTCTTCATGTTTCAAATACAAGGAAAGCTAGCATGTTTGTACAGGTTACTCAACACCTCCCCATTTCTAACAAAATCCACCCTCACTTACCTAAGGGATTCCCTAATAATTATAGTTGGAGACATCTGCAGGGTATTTCACAATGCATACAAAGTGGCTAGGTATAGTCTGGCCTCCGGGTCATGTTACAGTCTTATCAAATATGTAATTGACAAGAAGGCGATACGATTAGCAATAGGGCGCACACCATTGTCTCTAGACATAGGGGTCCGGTTGGAGTTCCCTTTGATAATGAAAAGAGCCACCAAGGAAATAACGTTTGGCTATGATCACCTTGGCACATGGCGCGCACAACCGCTGACTTCAGCACCCTATACAGTCGCAGGGACAGGTTGACACGGGTAGACATCCAGGACCTGTGCAGGGGAATTCCCTCCAAACTTCCTATTGAACCTCAGAACACCACCAGCAGATTGGGCCAATTTATTTCCATTCCTTACCAACTGCAGCCCCATTCTGTTTTGTTATTAAAGTGGAAGCTCATGTAGTCTAAGTTAAGATAGTACCTCTAAACTTCTATCTTCACAGAAAAGCTCCTCTTAGGGGCGTCATCGCCTTTGTTTTGCTCTTTTTAATGGCCAGCTTCTTCCAAACACAGAAATTGCAAAAGGTAGTAGTTAATGCCTGTGTATGCAAGCCAGCAGCAGAGTGATGTCTACAAGGAGCAGAAGTTGTACCCTGGGCACTTCCAGTTGCTGGCCTAGCCAAAACTCCTCTCAAACATTCTGGAATAAGGTGGAAGCCAGCTTTAGTAAATTCCCTCTGCTCACTACTTTGACATGTGAGGGTAGCGGGCTGCTAGGTATGAGATAGTCTGGCTGCTGCCTAATGTGGCTCCCTAAGGATGTACAAGGTGGGTTCTGTGACGAATCAAGGGAATATGTCACTCTCCCCCTGTGAACCTAGGGAGGTAAGTCAGCTTTGCAACACCTACCCTTGCAGTCCAGGCAAGTGGGACCTCACCGGGAAAGTGAATCCTGTTCCTGCAAGGTACTCCCTTCACCAGTAAGCCTAATGCCAAACCTGTGATTATCAAATCTTGTCAAACAAAGACTGCGCCCAAGGCGAAGCTGAAGGATATTATTCTTCACAAGAAAAATATATATCTCTCTAATGAAAAATGACCAATCTAATGAGATGTGTGGACTGAGAGGAACAGACTCGTCATATAATGAAGGTGAACGAGTTTGGACAGGGAGCGAGCAGTACCTTCTGCACGCAGGGGAAGTACCCTGCGGACGTAAACCTGAGAAGAGACAGAGCAATCAAGCAACGCAGAACCCGTTAAATCCAAACTTGCTGTATGGATGCTGAACTGTCAGCGTTCTGAAAAGCTGGAGAGAAGAAGAATTGGTGGTAGCATGACCCTGGAAGAGTGAGGGTGGGCAGCGTACCTGTGCAACAATGCTGAGACCATCGGAGGGACACCACTGCAGATGACGCGGCTCTCTGGTGCGATACCTAAGAGAATAGAAGAAGTGCGAGGACCGTAGGCGAGGGACGCCGAGATCTCCAGCTCGAAAGCACTGCGAAGAACTGGAACTGCTGCCAAACCAGTAAGATTCCCAGGATAATTTCCAAAGACGAGAGTAGTTAACGGGGGCCATGGAGGCATGGGAAGAATAACGCGGAAAGTAGCACAGAATTAATAACTTGTCCCAGTACCAAGGAACAGTAATAGATATGAACTGTAATAAAATAAGTGTAACCCTCAATGAAGCAGAATTGAATACAAAAAAGAATTACCATTGTCAAAGGTGGAGAGTGATGGTTTATGAAAAGTAAAACGAGGATTCCCTGGAGGGGAGGAATATAGAAATATAGTACATTTACTAAATGTGAACATTGATCAAATAAAGAAGGAAAGAATAACATTCCCAGAGGAGGAAGCACATGAAAGAGAGAGGAACTGAATAAATGTGAACACAAGAGAGAGATAAAGAGATCCTCAAAGAAGTGGACAACCTATGGAACATATTCCTATCTGGGGAAGAAAGGAAAGACAGAGACCCAAAGCAAAAGGGTGTGAAATAAAGAAAAGAGAATAACAAAAGTTAAGGGCACACTTAACCTATACAACCAAACAAGTGGAACAAGGTAAAGACTTGCCTAAAGTGGGATATACACTGTCTACAGTGAGAAAAGAACTGTTGGAACTGATAAAAGGAACTGCCAAAGAAAAGAGCAGATATCAAGAGAACCAGTGCTGGGAGCATGAAGCAGGAGTCATTCTCTTGTCTTTGGGCCTCATTCCGAGATGGGCGGTAAGGGTTAACGGTCACCAGTAAGGAGACTGGTGCCGTTAAACTCTTACTGCCCAATTCCGAGGTCCCTTAGCGGGACATGCAACGGACGTGTGGTCTGACCACACGTTCTTTGCGTGTCCCGCTAAGGGACCAGGGCGCTAATAACGGACCTGTAATTTACGGGCCCGTAATTAGCGCCTTCCCCATTCCTGAGCCCTATGGGGGGCTCAAATGGGAATGGGAAATGGTTGGTTGAATGGGGACTTACCGGGTCCGCACAGGTCGGAATGTCCCGGTAAGTCCCCATTCACCCAGACCAGACAGTGACCCAGGTTTGGAGGCAGCTATGGTGCAAATAGCGCCATGGCTACCTCTAAACTCGGAATTATGACCTTTATTTTGTTGAAGTAAGAGATGTGGTCAGAAAGTAATAGTTTTGGATGGTAGACCGATTATTTTTGGACATTGAGAAACAGATGAGCACCTTAGTTATTCTTTAGGTAGTGTGAGGAATCTGAGGGCATCCTCACTTCTTTCTCCAAAATATCTCCCCCCCAGGTGGCTTAATCCGATCAGTTGGAAGAGTTGGAAGAGGGGCCCTTCCCGACCTTGGGTAGGTGGCCTATCAGGGTGTATGCCCAGAGCTGATCTGACCCCAGAAGCGGGCTGGGGAGTTGGGAGCCCTTAATCAACCCGAGAGCGCCTTGGTTGTGCATGGTGGTATCCCAGTCAATCACACAATACCGACCAGCCTCTTTTCTGGCCAGTGTTTTCTTTTATCAGTTTAAAGATCGCAAGTTCCGGAATCCAATGCGGTTCCAATCAAACTAAAAGATCAGAGAAAGGAAGACGCGAACAAGAAGCTCCCATTCAAGGTAACTTCCCAGTCTGGAATGTGACATCCTAACACAGAGGGAATACAAGGAAACAAGAAAACACCAACTTAACCAGACCACTGAGACTGCAATAACACAACAAATAGATTGGCACCAGAGATCAGGTAAAACAGTGGGCAAATAGGAAGGGGGAGGAAACAGGAAAAAAGAGACTGCAGGTGTAAAAAGCCTGCATGCAACAGAGTGAAAGATGTTCGGGTGAGGTCAGGAGTTGTGGTGGGTGACAGAGACCAAGAGGAAGGCGTAAGGTGGGGGGGGGGGTGCTAAGAAGTAGAAGTCTGTGGAGCTGTTGGACATGGGTGCAGTTGAGGTATTGGATAAGTAGGAATATGGGGAGAGAGATATAGCAAGAGACAGGGGATGTAAAAGAGAAGGAGGTGTGAGAGAGGGAGAGAGAAGGACAAGGATGACCAGCGGTGGGTGGAGAAGGAAGAGCGTAGGAGGAAAATGTAGGGAGACATAAAGAGGACAGGTTGGGGGGAGGTGTGTGTGCGTGGGTGTGCGTGTGGGTGTTTTAGAGAGAGAACGACTGAATAGATAGGAACTCTCTGGAAGATCACTGAGCACATTGTGAAGCATCAGGGAATTGGGGAAACCTTTAGGGAGTCCAGGAGGGCGCAAGGCCATTACAGCAAAGACTGTTAGGCCCTCAACTATAGAGCAGGTTAGCTTAGACAGTAAAGGTTATCGGGACCTACTTGCATTACACCCTTGGGGCATGGGATAGGGCGGAGAGAGCTAAAGGGAGGTAGGCCTCTCACCCTTCAGTCAAAAATAAACCTTGAACTGTTTTTCTGGAATTTGTTAGAATTAGAATAGAAGTGTCATGCCGCGGCAGGGTTGGCGGGCCTGGAATCGCTGGCGTTTTTGTCCGCCATAGTGTTTCCCTTCACAGCCATTCACCGCACCATTCTAGTCGTTGCACGCGAACGTGACCGGAAGTATAAATTACCCCGCTTCCGGGTCACGTACGCGTTGCAACGTTTCCGGGTTCCCTCCTGTGTTGCTGCCGCTCCCGCTACTGGTGTTTACTCCGCCATCTGTTTTCGCCTTCTGTTCCCATGCTTTTCCATTTTTTCCTCCTTTGCTTCTTGCCCTCGCGCTGTGCTTCTTAGCCTAGTGCCTTCCTTCCTCTTCCTTTCCCTGCTCGTCTGCCTTTTCCCTACTCTTCTCTTCCTTGTCTTTCCCTTGTACCTGATTGAACTGCTGCCTTCCAGACCCTTGCCTGCTTACCGGACTGCCTGTGTCTGTCCCATGTACCTGATTGAACTGCTGCCTTCCAGATCCTTGCCTGCTTACCGGACTGCCTGTGCCTATCCCTGGTACTTTATTGACCTGCTGTCTAACAGACCCGTGCCTGCCCACCGGATTGCTCTCCCATTACCAATCATCCTCCAGCGCACTCTGCCATCTTCGCTCATGCTACAAGAAGGACACCTTCTAGGGGTTTTTTTGTGCCTCTTTGCTTTTTTCCCCTAAGTGGCGCTTCCGGTGGGATAACCCCCGTGCCCCTATATTAGAGGCACGGTGGCATCCTATCGAGGGCGTCCTTACCTACACAAAAAAAGAGAAGCCTCCAAGAAGCAAGGAAGGGAATCCCAAGAAGAAAGTGGAAGGTGAGGAGTTGGGGGAAGGGGGAGAGTCTGCCTTTTCGTCCGACGAAGAGGACATCACCGACATTTGTGACAGTTTGCAACGCCAGCAAGAAACTGAGATGGCAACACCCCAGCAAGTACAGGAACTGGTAGCTGCTGTCCAAAATCTTAACCTGGAGGTCCAGAACCTCAAGATGGCCAACGCAGCCTTGCAGCTAAGAATGACTGAACGAGAGCGGCCCTCTGCAGACCTACCCTCGCTCCCTTTGGTGTCAGGCAAATTTGATGGATCACCTAAGCGAGTGAAGGAGTTCTTAGACGCATGCAATCTCCACTTTTCCTTCCGCCCACAGACATTCACCTCAGATCATGCCAAGGTAGGATTTATGATTACCCACATGACGGGTAACGCTCTGGCGTGGGCCACCCCTTTGGTTAACCAACCTGATCCTGTGCTGCAAAACTATGAGGATTTCAAGACTCTGTTACAGCAGACATTTCTACGCAGAGAAAGTACCTTTCTGGCATCTGAGGACCTCTTGGGCATCCGCCAAGGAAGCACAGACTTACTCACCTACATCACTACCTTCAAACAGATAGCTGCAGAAGCGGGCTGGCAGGAACAGTCTCAATATGCCATTTTCCGTCGAGGATTGAGAGAGGATCTTAAGGATGAGTTGGCACGTATTGCCCGTCCAACATCCCTTTCGGATCTCATAACGGCCACTCTTCGGATTGATTTTCGGATCTTGGAACGGCGGTCAGAACGAAAAAAGACCAAATTCTACAGTCTCCCTCCCCTAGAGGCTCAGTCACCTCCCTCTCAACCATCTTTTCGTCAAGGCAAAGAAGAACCGATGCAAATCAGAACTGCTCGCGCGCCGCTCACCCCAGAGGAACGTAAGAGACGACGGGATGGCAATATGTGCATGTACTGCGGAGCCTCTAACCACCTGCTTCGGGACTGTCCCGATGTCCCTCCGAGGCGTTCGGGAAACGAGCGCCCTCGGTGAGTGTCAGGACGCACTCCCGAGGGGCCGTTCCAAGTCCTTACGCAACTCTATCGGTGTCGTCTTCAGGTATACCGGAGGACTCCAGGTTGATGGTTCTCACAGTTACTCTTACTTTGGGCAAGATCGATATCTTAACCCAGGCCTTACTCGACTGCGGCGCAGCCGGCAACTTCATCGATACCTTGTGGGCAGAACAGAAGGGTATCCGTCGTATGGCTAAACAGGAGGATCAGAAGGTCAAAGGAGTAGATGGAGAGCCTTTGAGTTCCGGTATGATTACCCACACCACCGAAGAACTGAAACTAAGCATTCAGCAGCATTCAGAAATAATTTAATTTGATATCATTCGAGCAGCCCACTTCCCTATCATACTCGGGATAGGCTGGCTCAGAAAACACAACCCTCACATTGACTGGGCAAAGAACGTGCTCAGTTTTCAGTCTGCCTTTTGTAAGGCAGAATGTTTGCCAGAACCATGTTTCGAGACAGTTCAGACCACCAGTGTTTTCGATTCCAGACTCATCCATTGTCTTCCCCATCATCTTCAGGAATACGCCGAAGTGGTGACAGAAAAGACACCTAGCGACCTTCCTCCTCACCGACCAGAAGACTGCTGCCTGGATCTCGTTCCAGGTGCACTAGTACCATTTTGTAGGATGTTCCCTTTATCTCTCAGGGAGAAACACGTCCTCCGGGAATACCTGGATAACAATCTGGCCAATGGGCTCATAAAACCTTCGAAATCACCGGCTGGGGCTTCCCTGTTTTTCATCCATAAGAAGGACTCGCAAGAGCTGAGACCCTGTATTGACTACAGGGGTCTGAATAAGGTGACCCTTAAGGAAGATACCCAATGCCACTTATCACTGAAATCATTCAAGCCGTTCGTGGCGCCAAGATTTTTTACGAAATTGGATCTTCGGAACGCCTACCACCTTCTCCGGATTCAAAAGGGGGATGAATGGAAGACAGCTTTCAGGACCCCCTATGGGTTATTCGAATACCAGGTGATGCCCTTTGGGCTTGTGAATGCCCCGTCAGTATTTCAGCGATTTATGGTCTGGCTTTTTTCAGACCTGCTATGTCAGACCACAATAGTCTATCTTGATGACATATTGGTGTACTCAAGGACTCCGGAAGAATACGAAGTCCATGTAAAAGAAGTTTTCCAGAGACTTAGAGACAACCACCTCTCAGTCAAATTGGACAAATGTGTGTTTTCCACTACGTATATCCCATACCTGGGATTCATACTATCCAGTCGGGGGAAAATAGCCATGGATCCCCGCAAGGTGTCCGCCATCCTAGAATGGCCCTCTCCTAAATCCATCAAAGATGTACAAAGATTCCTGGGATTGGCAAACTTTTATCGGAAGTTCATCTCCAACTTCTCCCACCGGATAACACCCATTACCACCTTACTCAAGAAGTCTTCCAATCCGTTTTCCTGGTCCAACGAAGCCTAAGACAGTTTTCGCAATCTTAAGGAAGCTTTCTGTACCGCTCCCATCCTTCAACAGCCAGATCAAGATCGACCCTTCATTGTCGAGACGGATGCTTCTTCATCGGCCATTTGGGCAGTGCTTTTACAAGAACATCAAGGAGTGGAACATCCTGTTTCATATTTTTCCAAAACCCTCAATACCAGCCAAAAGAACTACTCAGTCATAGAGTGTGAGCTGTTGGCCATGAAGTCAGCCTGTTTGGAGTGGCGCCATCTTCTAATGGGAGACAAACACCCATTCTCCATAAGAACCGATCACAAGAACCTACAGGTCCGACGACAATTTGAGTGCTACAACACGCATCAAGCACGTTGGGCCCATTTCTTTGCCCAGTTTGATTTCGATGTTACCTACATCCCAGGGCAACAAAATCTTGTTGCGGACTCTCTATCTCGCAGAGGAGACTACATGTCCGGACCAGACGAATCACACGATCTGATGTTTCCATTACCTAGATGAATAGGTGTTCTGTCCACCTTTCTAAGGCAGGTGAAAGAGGCTTCTGAAGGCAGTTTCAAATCCGAGAATCATCCTCAAGACATCATCTACGACATCAAGGAAGGGCTCTACTTTGTGGAAGGCAAGTTGTATCTACCTACCCATGAGTTCCGGAAATTGGCATTAAACTGATGTCACGACTCCAAGTTGGCAGGTCATAGAGGCACCATGGGCACTTTGGACTATCTGCAGAGACACTTCTATTGGCCAGAAATGAAACGAGATGTGGACTGTTATGTACAATCCTGCACTACGTGCCTTCACAGCAAGGGTTCCCGTCTCAGACCGTTAGGACTTTTGGAACCAAATTCTGTTCCCGATGGTCCTTGGGAAGTCGTTTCCACGGATTTCATCGTGGATTTACCTCCTTCTCAAGGGTTCATGTGTATAATGGTGGTAATCGATTTCTTCACAAAAATGGCTCACTTCACTTCGTTACCAGGGGTTCCAACAGCAGCAGGTATGGCCGAGACCTTTATCAAGGACATCTTCCGCATCCACGGAGTTCCTAAGAAAATCATCTCTGATCGAGGTAGCCAGTACACCTCTCGATTTTGGAAGAATCTATGCAACCGTCTAGGCATTGAGAGAGCCTTAACGTCCGGGTTTCATCCCCAGTCCAATGGGCAGATGAAACGCCTAAATGCCACCTTAGAACAATACCTACGATGCTATGTGAATCTCCAACAGGACAATTGGGTCTCTCTACTTCCCTTGGCTGAGTTCTCTTATAATAATTCCTTTCACTCTACTCTCGGTCTCACCCCTTTTTTCTGTAACTATGGTTACCATCCACGGTCCATACTGCCCGTCTATGGCATCACCACCGGCTTACCAACTGTTGATTCCGCTCTCGCCATATTGCGAGACGTTCACCTTCAGGCTAAACAAAACCTTAGCGAAGCACAAATGAGATACAAGGTTCAGGCTGACAAACATCGCAAGCCAGTCCCTGATTGGGGGGTAGGTTCTAAGGTCATGTTGTCCACAAGATACTTACCTCGATGGGCACACCCTTCCAAACTTTCTCCTAGATTTCTGGGACCTTACGAGATCACACAAGCTATCAACCCGGTGGCTTTTCGTTTAAAACTACCCAAAAGCCTTCATAGGGTTCACCCTGTGTTTCATGCTTCACAACTAAAACCTTTCCATGAAGACATCTGGTCCCGCAAAAAGATAATAGCCCCCTTGCCCGCTACTTCGACCCAGGAGGAATTTGAAGTGGCTCAAATTTGTGATTCCCGGTACCACCGGAGAAAGCTGGAATACCTGGTGCGATGGAAGGGATATCACTGGTCGGAAAACT
This sequence comes from Ambystoma mexicanum, assembly GCF_040938575.1. Classification (NCBI taxonomy): domain Eukaryota; kingdom Metazoa; phylum Chordata; class Amphibia; order Caudata; family Ambystomatidae; genus Ambystoma; species Ambystoma mexicanum. Next base: position 640,321,567 of record NC_090928.1, on the reverse strand, counting down.
CTTGGGAACCAGCCTCTCATGTCTATGCCCCGCTTTAGTCTGCAGGTTCTATCACTTTCACCCTGGCAAACCCTGGGGGGGGGGGGGGGGCCCATAGGAGGGGGCATACTGTCATGCCACGGCAGGGTTGGTGGGCGTGGAATCACTGGCATTTTTGTCCGCCATAGTGTTTCCCTTCACGGCCATTCACCGCACCGTTCTAGTCGTTGCACGCGAATGTGACCGGAAGTATAAATTACCCCGCTTCCGGGTCACGTACGCGTTGCAACATTTCCAGGTTCCCTCCTGTGTTGCTGCCGCTCCCGCTACTGGTGTTTACTCCGCCGTCTGTTTTCGCCTTCTGTTCCCATGCTTTTCCGTTTTTTCCTCCTTTGCTTCTTGCCCTCGCACTGTGCTTCTTAGCCTAGTGCCTTCCTTCCTCTTCCTTTCCCTGCTCGTCTGCCTTTTCCCTCTCTCTTCTCTTCCTTGTCTTTCCCTTGTACCTGATTGAACTGCTGCCTTCCAGACCCTTGCCTGTTTACCGGACTGCCTGTGTCTTTCCCTTGTACCTGATTGAACTGCTGCCTTCCAGACCCTTGCCTGCTTACCGGACTGCCTGTGTCTCTCCCTTGTACCTGATTGAACTGCTGCCTTCCAGATCCTTGCCTGCTTACCGGACTGCCTGTGCCTATCCCTGGTACTTTATTGACCTGCTGTCTACCAGACCCGTGCCTGCCCACCGGATTGCTCTCCCATTACCTATTATCCTCCAGCGCACTCTGCCATCTTCGCTCATCCTACAAGGAGGACACCTTCTAGGGTTTTTTTTGTGCCTCTTGGCTTTTTTCCCCTGAGTGGCGCTCCCGGTGGGATAACCCCGTGCCCCTATATTAGAGGCACGGTGGCATCCTATCGAGGGCATCGTTACCTACACAAAAAAAAAAAGAGAAGCCTCCAAGAAGCAAGGAAGGGAAATCCAAGAAGAAAGTGGAAGGTGAGGAGTTGGGGAAGGGGGAGAGTCTGCCTTTCCGTCTGACGTAGAGGATATCACCGACATTTTTTACAAGAAGGCAGAATTTGGAAAGCCTCTTTTAACCTCCCTATGAGTACACCTGGTTGGAACTTGCGGTTTGAACTGGGTCTTGTCTCTTTAGAATGCCGTGCAGAATGGAAATTAATCGCATTATACAGAGAGATAATGTCTCCTAAACCAAATGTCAGAGGTCATTTGAAAGGCGCATCATCTAGAATCTTGAGAGGGCTGGATCTAAAAGCAAAAAATACACTAGACAGAGTAAAGGTAAAACGGGACTTGGAGCTGTTAGAATGGTTAGAATGGATCAAAACTATCTCCTTGGTGAGAAGCTCTAAGCCGCAAAATGCCTTTTTGTCGGCAGAAAAAAACATAGGCCATTTGCCACGTTACTTAGTAAAATACCCCGACCCCAGAATAAGATCACATTTTTTACAGGTGAGATTGAACTTGGTTCCCAATGGGGAGGTCTTGGCAATAAGAAAGCGGGAAGATCTTGTGGTCAAACTATGTAAAGTATGCTCCGATCCAAGACTCCAATCACTTCGACATATCCTAATGGAGTGTGATGGGACTTGGCCCTTGAGGCTAGCGAAATTAAGAAGATTCACACATAAGGAGGTGGGTCTTGTCGCGGAGCATCTTTGGGTAAGAATGATTGCAGGCCAAGAAATCCAGCCAACGACAACAGTGGTTGAAATATTGGGAAATCTGAACCTGTTAAATTAGAGGTAGCTTGACCTATATTTAGGAATATCAGATCATGAGAATTCTATTTTTGGAATGTCGGGAAAAGGGGAAGTTCAAATGTATCCTTTTTATTGTTCGGAAAGTAATTTGCAAACTAAAGGAGATGGCGGAAATCAGCACACGCTGAGTTTCATGAAGTGGGCAGAATGGACTTATTTTATTGACATCAATGTGTGTAAATAGGTATTAATTTTCTTTTAATAATTTTTACTTTGTCTATTTTCCCCATCTTTAGGAATGTTAAATGTTATTTGTAAAATAATTTGTAAAAGTTCTAATGAAATGAAACATTTTCTTTTCTTTTTCTGAACCAAATAAAAAAATAAAAAAATAAATAAATAAGTTTGTTACAATTATTTAAGCCACCCGTGACAAGTGATGCCATTGTGGGATCACACAAACCCCGATACAGAGGCTGCCCACTGCCTGAAGAGAAAGTTGAGAATTGTTTTGATCACTCAGACAGCCTAACTACCTACAAGGGCTACTCCTAGATCTGCTGACCTATATGGGAATGAGGAGGTGTTAATTCAACCAAGAGGGAAGGCCCTGCTCAAGTGTGGTCTCCGTGTGGAGGTTCTAGAAGGTACTTATGAGAAAATCGCCACTAAATCCGGTCTAACCTATAAACATTCGCTAAACGTGGGAGCAGGAATCATGGATGGAGACTATCAGGGAGAAGTTAAAGTCATCTTCAACTTAGGGATCACCAACAAATGAGGCCAACCAACTGCACAACCGAAATGCGAGAAGATCCTCGTCCCTGAGATGAAGTAGATGATTTGGACCATACTGATCTGGTCATAGCCAGGTTTGGAGAGATGACTGAGACCTAAGAGGAAATCTACACCCGATAGATTTGCCTGGCCCGGCATACATGGAATTCGCTGAAGCCCAAAAAGCAGACCCACTGCTGGTACAGGCCCTTAAAGCCCTGGTATCATTGCAGGAAAGCAAAGGATTAAAATCCCTGCATTTCATTAAACAAAGAGGACTCCTCTACAGAGTAGATGTAAGCCCAAAGGGAGATGGGATCAAGCACTACCAGCCTCTGGCCCCAGGAACATTTCAGAAAGCAGTGTTGTAATTGGCCCATGCACACATAACAGCAGACCACATGGGGATAGAGAAAACACAAACAAGTCCTGAGTCAAGTCTATTGGCCTGGAGTCTATGCACACAAACAGTTTTGCGTAGTTTGCCCTATATTCCAGAAGACACCTCCAGATGATTTACCAAAGGAACCCCATAATTATTATCCATCATTGAGGTGTCATTCCATAAAATCAGGATCGACATTGTGGGGCCCATTGTGCCCGCTAAGGCAGAAAACAAATAAATTCTAGTCATTCTGGACTATGCTTCCAGGTATTCCCAAGCTGCCTTATTGAGGAGCGAAACCTCAAATGCGATGGGATTTCCTCGAGAGATCTTGATGGACCAAAGTAACAGCTTTATGCCCACAATAATGGGAGAAATGAAGGAAGTCATGAATATGAAGACTTTATTATTATTTGTTTATGGTTACATAATGAACTTTTAAAGAAAAATCTTTTGTAAAGACACAGTTAAAAAAATACAGATAAATGAAATACTGTTACAAACATAGATACCCCACATAAAAAAACAGTGCCCCTAATACCTTAACATATTAAATAATACATAATGCATATAGATTCTAATTCATTTTTTTTCATAGTCCACAATGGTTCTTCAAGAATCTTAATACGGCCAACTGTAATTTGATTTGTTTACAATATAACATATCCAGCCATAAAAGGTTCAAGTCAACACATTCCGTGTTCGGGACGTATTGGCTAAAACTGTTAATTCGTTCCTTCCTTAAGCTATCACATTCTGTCAACATCTTGTTAAATGGGATATCATATCGTGCCTCCTATTCTGTATATAGTGGCCTAAGTCCAGTCGCTCTGCGAAGAAAACCGCATTGCAAAGTTCCAATTCTAGATCGACTTCGCCGCCATTTTAGGTCCAGCTGCCATTTTGATTTCTACTCCAAAGTAACTCTGTGTTCTAAAATGGTGGACAGTGTTTCCCGCTTGTAACTGAGACGTCCTGAACTTTGTACGTTAGTTAATGTATTAACTGTCCGTTGGCCGAATGTTTGGTTTGAGTAAAGAGACCTTGTCCCATGCCTGACTTGTAGACAGAGGATTGTCTGTGCCAATAAGTTTGTTCCACGGACATACATCGACCACAATGCTGAACAAATACTGAACGTGGACACTAGCTGAACTGCATTGTAAAGGACATGTGTTAAGGCTTACAGTTAAATCTGAGAATACACTGTTGCCGTTGTGACTTGTTTGTATGTGAATTGAGGATGATCCATGTGCATAGTCAGACAAGCTAGAAGTGAACTCGGCACAAATTCTAGACCATGGATTATCAACTTGCAGAGGGGCTGGACATTATGATCACAAATGTATAAAATGCACAACTGTTTAGATGTCCAGTACCTCTCACTTCTCACACCGAAAGGGCTGGTATTCGCTGTGATGTACTGAGGGCCAGATAGCTATCTGTATTTGACTGTGTTTTCTTTGTAACTGTACAGTTTTAGAATAAAGATCTGTGAATCTTTATAAGCCCATGTTTGGTGTATTTCCTTTTGGGGTACTCGATATTTACGTTTGCTTTTACAATATGTACTAATGTTTCACAAATTTCCTTTTGTTTACAAAATCTACAGAGGGTAGAACTCTCAATGTGACCAGCTCTAATGTCGATTATTTCCTCTGTTCCGAGCACATGAAAACAGAATCTAATGTACTCCTGTCTCCACACTCTATCAGGGAATTGGATCAAATACGGTTCAGGCTCCCCCATCCTTTTATAATGAGATACAAGATGCTTATACAGTCTGTACTTCATAACGTCGTTAACAGTGAGATTCCAGTCAAAATGAAGCAGTAGTTTCTTGAGTTTCATTGGATTCGAGACAAGCAACTCTCGAGGAACCCCCAGTTTGTCAAGGGCTGCATATACTTCCTCCACCATATCCTTAAGGTACTTCGATACCAGAGAGCCACTCCTGATACCCTTAAACATGATTTCATATAGGGTTGTTTCTTTACAGGTAATCAGTTTCCTATAGAGTGATTATCTCTGCCATTCTTTTACACTTCCGATTGAAAGCAGTCCGAGTTCATAGCGAATGGCTGCAAGGGGCACACATTTAGGCAAACATCTAACCATCGATTTTACCAATCTAGAATCGTATAATACAGCTTCACCCCTACACCATAAAGGTGCTAATTCCATGCCGTAGCATAGTTGGGCCACTATTTTGTTTCTATACAGGCGTAGACATGGCGATAAAGAAAATTTGCCATACTTTAAGTCAATTTTACGCAGCTGGGATATCATCGGGTTGACTTTAGAGTCCATGTAGCCCTGATAATTTGCCTTTTTTTATCACCAAATACAGGATATCCCAAGTATCTTATAGCGGTACTCGTAGCTAATTTCTCATGGTTCAGGAACCAGGCGCATTTTTTTGGCTTTTTCTTATGTGTCAGGCATAAAATCACAGTTTTACTATAATTGATTTTCAGGGCATTTACACAGATGTATTCCTGAAAGACCCTAAGGAGGCGCTGAAGGCCTATAGGGGTATGATCGTACAATGTCACATCATCTGCATATGCTGTCCAATGTACCTTTACACCTTCTACTTTAGGTGAATTTACGACTAGATTTTTTAAGTAGCTTCCAACATCAGAGAAGTATCAATTAAAGATAGTAGGTGCATATATACAGCCTTGCCTTAAACAATTTTTTACCCTTATTTCTTGGGATAGTGTCCCATCCAAGCTAAATCGCACTTTTATTCTTGAATCTTCATGCATATTATATATAATAGACAACAGAGGCGAAGGCATTCCTAAATTGACCAGTTTTGTCCACAGAATTGTTCTGTCCACCAAGTCAAATGCTGATGTTTGATCGATAGAAGCCACATAAACAGGAAGATTCCCTAGGGTCCACGCATATTGCTGCATGATGTTAATCAGTAGGCCTCCTACATCTGTTCCCATGTTCTTTCTAAAACCAAACTGGTATGGTGACAAGATATTAAATGTATCCATCCAGTCCCGAATGTGCTCTAAAATAAGACCTGGATGTTGATTCCAAAGTTTTTGCAGGAGGGCTATTGGTCTATAGCTGGTCGCAATCGACCTATCGCCCTTCTTATAAATTGGTACAACATATGACATTCACCAGCTCGTAGGAATGGATTTAGTATTCAGGATGTCTTTAAAGAGAAAAAATAAAGATTTGGCCTATAAATTTGAATTCCCCTTCATAACCATGTTGCAGAGCAGATTCGGACCCGGTGCTCTAGAGGAGGAACTTTTCACAATGATACTTTCAATGTCCCTTTCATTAATTGGGATGTTCCATGAGGCACTGCTAATATTTATCGGTGGATTCCACTTCAAAGTCGAGGACCTGTATAATTTACCAAAATGTCCTTCCCATACCTCAGAGCTGATACATACTGTTTGTGCTTGCCCACCTTTATTTACCAGGGCCCAACATTTTCGTGTATTGGAATCACAAAGCAATGAAAACATATCTTCTGCGTCCCCCTGGATAAAGTTTAGCACGCAAGCATCTTGCTTTACACTTCCATTTATTTTTTATCATATTGATTTGACGGGTGTCTAGTGTGTGGGAGTGAGGGGTCGTTTGGTCCCCCGCCACACATTCAGTACAGCATGGACCACTTGCTCTTCCAATGGTGGGGGACGCCTCCATTGCCCTTATGTTAACATCGGCCTTATGCTGGCATTGGCATAGATTGGGCTGTTGCGAGAGACATTTGGCATCCATTTTGTGCACCCTCAACTCCATCGTTTTGGACTAGGCCTCACTGCGATAATACAAAAAGGCTTCTCTCCCCTGTGCAGTGCCGCGCATACCACACACATGGCCCCCACCTTTTCTCACTGTGTCTGAAAGCTTTGCAGTTCCATTCTCACGCTCGAGATGAAGGCAACTGCAACAAAAACAAATGTAACATCTCGCTCTTCCTCTGAGATCACTGTCCCGTGTGTGAACCGGCCTGAACCAGGCCTTGTAGCTCATCCGTCTCCACAAACCTGCCTGTGCCCCCTTACTCTCACTGTTGGAAAATTACTGCCAGTATAACCTTGTGTCCCTGTAAGGTATATGCTTGATGTACCAGATATGTGACCCTGCCATGAAGCCCACCCCAGCGTACCCCTAGCTAAAATCAGACCTCCGTCACAGTATATTGCAGCCTGCAACTAGCAAATGTCAATATACCCCCAGTCTCTTTGATGACTTCAGACCCACCCTACGATCAATCTCATCACACTGGTCAAGATCCTTAACCTGGTACCCCATATAAATCCCAAGGAGTGATGGTGTGATTACATATATGCAATTTATAGGTTTATGATGATTTGCTCAAAGGAGCTGTAATGACTATTGTTTAGTGCATGTTCAATGGTAGCATCTCATGTTAGCTTAGTTAGCGGCCACCCTGCCTCACAGCAACCTGACCCTCACTCCCGCTTGGTCACAGACAGATGGACCTCGTGACGCGCACCCTCCCGCCATCCCATTAGCCAACCACAGAGGAGCAGCACCTATATGCACCTATACAACGCAAGCTTGTGTCCAATCATAATGAACTCTGCAACATTTATGACGTTTTCTGCCCTTATAATGAACTGTAAGTGTATTGTTTGCCAGAGTGCTCACGGGTAGCAGAGTTCTCTGGATGCCAATTTGGCCTATAAATTTGAATTCCCCTTCATAACCATGTTGCAGAGCAGATTCGGACCCGGTGCTCTAGAGGAGGAACTTTTCACAATGATACTTTCAATGTCCCTTACATTAATTGGGATGTTCCATGAGGCACTGCTAATATTTATCGGTGGATTCCACTTCAAAGTCGAGGACCTGTATAATTTACCAAAATGTCCTTCCCATACCTCAGAGCTGATACATACTGTTTGTGCTTGCCCACCTTTATTTACCAGGGCCCAACATTTTCGTGTATTGGAATCACAAAGCAATGAAAACATATCTTCTGCGTCCCCCTGGATAAAGTTTAGCACGCAAGCATCTTGCTTTACACTTCCATTTATTTTTTATCATATTGATTTGACGGGTGTCTAGTGTGTGGGAGTGAGGGGTCGTTTGGTCCCCCGCCACACATTCAGTACAGCATGGACCACTTGCTCTTCCAATGGTGGGGGACGCCTCCATTGCCCTTATGTTAACATCGGCCTTATGCTGGCATTGGCATAGATTGGGCTGTTGCGAGAGACATTTGGCATCCATTTTGTGCACCCTCAACTCCATCGTTTTGGACTAGGCCTCACTGCGATAATACAAAAAGGCTTCTCTCCCCTGTGCAGTGCCGCGCATACCACACACATGGCCCCCACCTTTTCTCACTGTGTCTGAAAGCTTTGCAGTTCCATTCTCACGCTCGAGATGAAGGCAACTGCAACAAAAACAAATGTAACATCTCGCTCTTCCTCTGAGATCACTGTCCCGTGTGTGAACCGGCCTGAACCAGGCCTTGTAGCTCATCCGTCTCCACAAACCTGCCTGTGCCCCCTTACTCTCACTGTTGGAAAATTACTGCCAGTATAACCTTGTGTCCCTGTAAGGTATATGCTTGATGTACCAGATATGTGACCCTGCCATGAAGCCCACCCCAGCGTACCCCTAGCTAAAATCAGACCTCCGTCACAGTATATTGCAGCCTGCAACTAGCAAATGTCAATATACCCCCAGTCTCTTTGATGACTTCAGACCCACCCTACGATAAATCTCATCACACTGGTCAAGATCCTTAACCTGGTACCCCATATAAATCCCAAGGAGTGATGGTATGATTACATATATGCAATTTATAGGTTTATGATGATTTGCTCAAAGGAGCTGTAATGACTATTGTTTAGTGCATGTTCAATGGTAGCATCTCATGTTAGCTTAGTTAGCGGCCACCCTGCCTCACAGCAACCTGACCCTCACTCCCGCTTGGTCACAGACAGATGGACCTCGTGACGCGCACCCTCCCGCCATCCCATTAGCCAACCACAGAGGAGCAGCACCTATATGCACCTATACAACGCAAGCTTGTGTCCCATCATAATGAACTCTGCAACATTTATGACGTTTTCTGCCCTTATAATGAACTGTAAGTGTATTGTTTGCCAGAGTGCTCACGGGTAGCAGAGTTCTCTGGATGCCAATTTCCTATAAAAGAAAGACTAAATCTCACAACCTGTTCTCTTAGTCTCATTCCCCGTTGGGGTATGTCTATTTATTGGTATTGCACATGCTAAAACGGAGATGGGCCTTTACATTTGGTGACCCCCCCATGACGTGATTGGGACAGGTGTCCAGAGGCCCCCTGCCGTGCGGCGAGATCCGGGACTCCCCCCAGCAAAACCATTGTCTCCGCGGTTGACCAGTCCGTGCACAAAACAAGAGGCTCCAAGGGTTCCCGTTTTCCGAATACCCAACTAAAAACTGCTCGCCGAGGCGGGCCACGGCTTGGTTGGGGTGTAGACCAGATTGTGGATAGACCGTGAACGGTGGCTCTTGGACCACCCGATTGAACACGCGAGTACAGGTTCGAGACTTCAAGGGGAGAAAAGAGGGTTTGGGCGTAGGGGAACATATAACAGAGTGGGTAAAATAAAAGAGGGCAAAGTTAGGGTCTGTGTGAATGTTACAGAGGCTTTTTTCTTATGTATCCTTTATATGGCCATTAGGTTTTGTGGAGAAAACAAAAAAGAGGTAAAGAGGTACAAGGGATCCTAGCCCGAAGGGGGTAGAAGGCGGCACTGCATAGCATTGTCACGTCCAGTGCATGGAACAAGTGAAGATAAAGAGAAAACCAAAGGAGTCTCATATATTTAGTAAACTCAGAGTAGTAATTTTAAATATTCTTTTTCCGTGTGAGCAGAACTCTTGGTGAGGTAGACTGGTGAGGTAGACTGAGGGAACTCAGAGGTGGGGAATGCATGAGAAAGCAAGATTGAGGGGCATAAACTGAAATAATTAAAAGGGAAAAAACTAAAAAGGGGGGCAAAGCGAAGGTAGTTCATGTTATTTGTTTATGTGTTTTATGTTTTACATATTGTTCTGTTAAAAGGGAACCTATGAACCTGTGAATCGTAAAGAATTAAGGAGGAAAATTGGCAATGAAATGTGTGAATAATATGACAAACATGTTGAATATTGGCAAATAATTAATATTTCTTTTGAAATAATTTGTGGTTCCAGCAAGGTGGTGTAAGTAAAAAGGTTGTTGAAATATTGTTGGTGCCAAAAGTTAAACAAGGTTGAATAGAAGTGTCACAGAATAGAGATTGTTGACTGACTGTGTGTTTAGACCCAGAAAGCGAAGGGACCGCAAATAAGAGTACAAATATGCCATCATGGGGAGGACAACACCATTAGCACACATTTGTCAGCATCTCCCTCTGTATAGTGAGAAAATACAGAAATATCATGATCAGTGGGTGGTGGAAATAAAAGGAGATAGCGTAACGCCTATATGGCCGGAGGGAGGGTCCTTTGACAAGAGGGTATTGGATCTAGTATCCACACACTTGCTCGCGAAATAGAGGGGAAAGCAATTGCAGAACAGAAGGGAAGTGCTAGATTTGTGGAGAAAGTTTGAAGAAGTAGCGCCTACCGGCGAGGTGCCGGAGGGAGGAGATGGGGCTACAGAGGAGAATGTACGGCAAACACAAAAGGAAATGACCCTACTAGAATATACCCATTGATGACAAGGCCTGCAGTAGGATACAGTGAGCCCCTGTATGTGCCAGCATGCACCACACCAACAACCCTGGCAACGGCATCAGCCACCGCACCGCCCCCGTATGAAAGAGGAGGGCTGTATGGCCCAACCAGTGCCCCTGCAGTGAATTTATCGCAGTTAACAGGAAATTTAGACAAGCAGCTTGCACATGCACAATTAGAGATAACGTGGTTAAGAGCCTTGTGCGACAGAGGCCAGAAGTTGCCAGGGGGAGGGGAAGTACAACCATTGACGGCAGGCGCCCTCACACCTCTGCCAAGTGGCATAGGGGGATCCACACCATCCCCGCCACTACCGCCGACGCAGATACAAAAAGGGCAAGAACAAGAGTGGCAATCAGGTGAGTTTCAGTTCCATTTGAATGGCAAACCCGTGATAATAATAGGGCCAGCAACCGCGGACAGCCAGAGAGGGGACGCCCAGGAAGGAAGGGAACAAGAGGAGGAGGTATAGGAGGTATGGAGTGATCTAGATGAATATGAAGAAGGAGCGGCAGCGGCGGGATCTCTGCTGCCTTCCCATTCGACCAAGAAGATGAAAGGGCTGCACCAAGATGGCAAGGGAGGTTAAGGCAAAGAGTAGGAAACATGCTGGTGAGTAAAGCAAGGAAGGGAACGGTAAGTAAGAAAGGAAAAAAAATGCTGCAAATGCCCCTAAATCACAAAGGAGCAGGGAGGCCCCAGTACATACCGTGGGCACAGATGGACCAGAATAACTTGCTGAAACTTCTCCCTCCACTTTCGGGTGGGGCCGGGAAATGGATACATGTATTCAAAAAGAATACAGCAGGGGTACATTGGCCATAGGGGATGTGACAAGTTTGCTGGTGTCCGCTGTTGGTGATCAAGCAGACGCAGTGTGGGTGAAGGCGGGGTTCCTGGGAGTGACAATGAGCTGTGACCATCATGACGGATCCTCATTTAATAACATTAGAGCACAGGTATGGGATGCATTGCGGAGGACGTTTCCAGATATTCCAGACTTACACCTAGTAATGCAGTGCACTATGGGAGAGAAGGAGGAGCCTACGCAATTCATTCTCTGGGTGCAAGACCCGTGGAGAAGCGAAACGGGTACGGCGTGGGATCAATCTACCGCCTTGTTCTACTTTATAATCAAAAAAGGGCTCCCAAAGGAGGTACATAAGGCCTTGGATAAAATAGCTGGGATAGAAGCCAAGGGCTGGCCCGAGATTCAGAGCATAATTGTGCACCATTGTAGGAGGATTAAAGAAAGGGAAAAAGAGATAGCGCAGCGAAGGTTGGCAGACGAGGCGAAGCTAGTACAAAACAAATTAGTGAAGGTTGCAGCGCTGAATGCCACAACCTCAACTGACAGGCACGGCGAAGGAGAAGAGGGAGGGGGAACGCACCAGCCAGAATGGCTGCAATATGGGCTGCAAGCGGACAGGAGCAGTGGCATGGAGAGGAACAGTACGGAGGGCCCCAATGGCAAGGGAGGCCAGCAAGAGGACGAGGTGGGTAGAGAGGACAAAGAGAGGGATTCAGAGGAATGGGATTTGGAGTGCCTGGGATGAGGGGAGGACAGCAAGGGTCATGTTGGAACTGCGGAAGGTGGGGGCATTATTCAAGGGAATGCAGAAGGCGACCTATGGGTTATTACCAAGGACAGCCCCCTATGGGAAATGACTAACAGTATGGTCACCCACACCCAGGCAGCCGTTATGGGTTGCCTGTGGGAGGGAGTGGGCAGAACGAGCAATATTATAATGAGCCCCAAATGCAACAAAGGCAACAGCACCAACAACAACCACAGCAGAGGGGTATGCAACAACAAATGGCAAGACAAAATACTGTAGGAAATGCAAATAATAACATCCGCTAATGGTTCACCGGCGCCTTTTCGCGGTACAGCGGTGGTGGGAGAGAACGTCTTCTCCGTTCTGGGAACGGGGACATATGCCGATTAGGATAGCCCACAGAAAGCACTTGCGTGTCCAGTCCTATCCACTACCCTACGTGCAGAAGAGGAACCACTAGTGGGAGCAGAGATAGGCAAGAAACAGTTCATCTTTATGGTAGACTCGGGAGCAGAGAAATCATGCCTCATGGAAGGCCGGTTCCTGCTCTCAGGAAGACATTTGGAAACACAAGGGTTCTCTAGGGCTATTTTAAAAGTTCCTTACACAAAAGATCTTGATATAACGGTGGGGGGGAAAACAGTGCACGCACCTCTACTGTACCACGAAGACGCGCCAATACATTTGTTGAGAAGAGACCTCCTGAGTAAGTTAAACATGACAATCTCCTTCACTGAACGGGGGATAGTTTGTTCCACCCCAGGAGTGTGCCCTGTACGGGCAATGCTGATGATCAGCACAATGACAAACGAAGTTTCGGTAAGAGGGGTGCCCATTGACATGGATATGTTCATTTATGGTATCAAGGTGTTAGCACAGGTGGTGCCAGAGATCACAAGAAAAGAGTGGAAGATACCCTCAGATTTTGTCTTCCGCCCAATTGTGAATTCAGATATTGTACCAGGAACAATTTTGTCTTTTGGCCTAGAGGGGGTACAGGTCTCGAGCAAACGTATTGCAGTAATCAGACTGGACACGCATGGGTGCGAGTGGAGAACAGTACTGTGCATAGACCCAAATATAATGCTGCACAATTTAACAGATGAAGAATTGTTCACTGACAGTGAGAGTGACGGGAAATAATAATGGAGATAAGTATACCTTGTGATATCATGATCCAGCACAGGGAAATACACAATCCTCTCATGGCTAGTGTTAACGTGCCACCCACCATATTTGAGAAAGACATGGAGAAGGTGCTGCTAGAAATATGGACCACAGGCCCCCATGATGTAGGGTATTACACAAAGTTACACCAATCAAAATAAAATTAAAACCAGGAGCCATACCGCCTAGAGTAAAACAGTACCCACTTTCAAAGGAGGCAGAGGAAGGAATATAAGAGACAATAAATGCCCTGTTACAACAGGGGATAATAGTACCATCTAATTCACCATGTAATACGACGATTTTTCCAATCAAAAAAGCGAAGGGAGGGGCTTGGAGGATGACCCAGGACTTACGCCCGCTTAATGACATCATACAGAAAGAATTCCCATTAGTTCTTGACCCAGCATCCATATTGTGTAGCATACCTAAGGATGCCACATGTTTCACAGTAGTGGATTTGAAGAACATGTTCTTCTCAATTCCGATTGACCCAAGCTCTCAGTACCTCACAGCGTTCACGCTAGGGGGGAGCAAATATGAACATTGCAGACTACGGCAGGGATATTGTGAAAGCCCCAGCATTTTTAATAGGATTTTGCATGAAGATCTTGGAAACATTGATGTAGAAAGCATGATAATACAATACATAGATGATTTACTTGTCTGCAGTGAGAGTGAAGAACACAACAGTGCAGGGCCGATTCAATAACATTGTTGAATTTGTTGGCCACAAAAGGGTACAAGGTAGACAAAGGCAAACTGCAATATTGCCTAGCAGAGGTACTCTACTTAGGACAGCTAATTTCAAAAGATGGCAAGAGGATACTACCCGATAGGGCGGCAGCCATACGCTGTATGATAATATCAAAAACAATGAAGGACATGCAAAAGCTTCTCAGTATATGTACTTACTGCCGCGCATGGATACTTGTTTATGCAGCATACACACGCCCACTGCTACAAGCGCTGAAGGAAGCACAAAAGAAAAACGTCCCAATAAAATGGACAGATGAGATGATGACACAGTATTTCAAACTGCAAGATCTCATTGCACACGCACCAGTTCTGGCGAACCCAGATTACGATAGGGAATTCTACTTATTTTCACACCGCAATGGTACTCTAATGACTGCAGTGCTGACACAGAAAACATCACTAGGTCACAAGCCATTAGCTTATTACAGCGGTACATTAGATTCAGTTATGCGAGGGCACTTTGAATGCGAACAAGCTCTCGCTGCAGCGGCCTTCGCAATAGAAAAAAGCACCACTACTGTAATGGGATGCTCAGTGACCCTATATGCAGAGCACTCACTGTTTGCTATCCTATAAAGATCCAAATCAACATTAACGACACAAAGGGCAACAGCCTACGATATAATAATATCCAGTACAGATGTCCATATGGTCAGATGTAAGACAGTAAACCCAGCCACATTCATCACTGAACCATGCACAGTAGGAGACATGCAGGAACACGATTGTACTACATATGAGGGAGAAGAGGATGATATTCCCAAAGTGAGTGAAAATGCATTACAGGAAGGAGAGATATACTTCATAGATGGATCAGCATCACTAGACAGTGAAACAGGAGAAAACCATGTGGGAGTGGCGGTTGTAAGAATGGAGGAAGAGGGATGTGAGATCATTGTACAAAAGCGCCTCCTCTCTCATTACTCCGCACAAGCAGCAGAATTGACTGCACTAATTGAGGCGTTGCGCACTGCTAAAGGATGTGCGGTAACAATATACTCAGATTCGGCATACGCCACAACAACAGTACACTCAGGGTTGTCACGATGGCGACGGAGAGGGTTCCGGAGGGCAGATGGTCGCCAGTGCAACATGTTGTATTACGAAATGAGTTGATAGAAGCACTGGCAGAACCATCGGTAGTAGCAGGGGTGAAATGCCAAGCCCATACCAACAACACAGACGCAATCTCATTGGGAAACGCAGCAGCAAAAGACGCAGTGTATTTCAATGTCCTACCAACAACCGAATGCATTATCAAAACGCCGAGTACAGACACATTAGAAGAGGGATACAACCATACACAGATATCCCAAATAATAGAGCTTCAAAGACGTGCACCGGTAGAAGAACAAGAGTTATGGGCCAAGAGAGGTTGCAAACAATCAACGGATTTAATATGGAGACATGAATTAACAGGGAAGGTGGTGATGCCAGTAGAGTTGCTAGAAATTGCGTTCCAGCAACTACACTTTCCGACGCATGTAACTAAACAACACAATGCAGCAGATACACAGGAACATTGGTTTGTTCCAAACTTACAAGAACATCTGTCAAAACTTAATATAGAGTGCACAACATGTCAGACATACAGTTCAGGAATGACACTGAGGACACTGCGAGGAACATTACCACATCCTGTGGGCCCATTCAGAGAGCTCCACATTGACTACACGGATATGGGAGAAAGATGTAACGGAGCAAGATACCTAATTGTGATAGTTTGCCCCTTCTCGTCGTGGGTGGAAGCTGCACCATGCCCCTACCCAGACGCGAAATGCACCGAGAAATTCCTGGTACGAGAGGTGTTCTCAAGGTGGGGCATATGTGACGTAATAAGATCAGATAATGGTACACACTTGGTAAATGACCTCTTCAAGGAAGTAACATCGTTACTGGGGGTTAAGCTCAAACTGTGTTCGATTTATCACCCAATGGCTAACGGGATGGTGCAAAAGATAAACAGTCTACTAAAAAGTAAGTTATCGAAATTGTGTAACACGCTTAAGAATAATTGGGTGTACTGCTTGCCCCTAGCACTGTTTCAACTCAGAACGCAGCCAAGTAAAGACCATCATTTGAGCCCGTACAAAATAGTGACGGGCAGGCGCATTGATACGCCACTCTCCCCAGTAAGAAGAGCTTCAGATGCTCACAGAGCTGCCACAGTGCTGGGGGAAGAATTCAAGGCATACCTTACCCAGTTAACACGCGCGGTGTGCAGCATAGCACGACAGGTTGCATCACCATTTACTAAAAATGCTGCAACAGACACTGCAATGCCAGCCCAAGACAGTCCACAGGGTCTGTTAATGTCGGGAGAGAATGTAAATGTGCAAAGTTTTGTTCGGAGATGGAACTCTCCAGGGTTCAACGGACCCTACGAAGTGATATACTGCACACCTACCTCAGTAAAAGTTAAGGGATTGAAACATTGGGCGCATCTATCAGATGTGAGAAGAGCACGTGATAGTGCAATCCCTCAATGCCAACAAACTGACAGCAACGAAGTTGCTAATGGGTAAAAAAGAAAGTACGAGAAAGTAAAAAGCGTCGGAAAGAACATTTAAGTAGTGAGTAAACATTGATTATAGGTTTTTTTTCCTCTCTCTCTCGATCAATTATGAGAAATTTCATTGACTGCTTGTATAGAAAAATGATGTAAGTTACTGGGAAAAAAAAAGAGATACTTTATGATGAAATAAAGTAATCTTAGTGAAATACATGAGAAAAATAGCGTTAAGGTGTGCACACCATAGAAACTATTATTTAGCAATAGTAGATATGCTAACAATAATATGACAATGTAATGAAATAAATAATGAAATATATGTCACTTAACAATTTTATATCGCCCCTCCAGGTGACACAATGGCCAAAAGAAGTGCACTCACCGATGACGACACAGTCTTAGTTAGTGATAGGGCAGTTAATAGAGTTAATAAATATTATAATTTAGAGTGCGGCATAAAATATTCTGCAATATTATTTTCTACGATGTTATTTGTTATGGCATGGTACTATACTGTATTATTTTATTATCGATGATATTTATTTTATTATTTATTTTTTATTTTATTTTGTTTTTGATGCGTACGCACCTTTACAAAATTTACAGCAGAATTCAATACATCTCTTAAACAGACATCTTAACATTTAAATATAGGTACAAGAAAACATAGTTAAAATATGTATAAAAGAAGATTAAATAAGTTTATAAAACTCTAGTTTCTCAGCAAAATCATTTGTATACTTGATATGCATGCTATCAGGAAAATCTCATTACTTAACAAAGTTTTAAGTCTACATCACATACGACTCAAGAGCTGCATCTATAATTTTAACCAAGCGAACAGTCGCAAGAATTATTGAGTTACTTGACCCCCACATACATCGAGTCCAAATTAACTCTCTGCTACTTAAAGTGTTGGTGGGACTAAAAGAGGAAATGATTTTTAGACGTTCGATTTCAAAGGTTGGACATAGCAGAAAAAGATGTTTTAAGGTCTCATTAATTTCAGGTGTTTTACAAAATCTACATCTAGTGTCCGCGGCAGTAGTATCTTTATTTGCCCAATGTTTCATTCTCATCTTGGTATGTATCAAGTCTAAGCGAAAGCGCATATATGTTGCGCGGATTTCTTCACTTGGTAACAATAATAGATATTGCAGGCGAGGTGTTTGAGCATGTCTGAAATGTGCGTATTCAGTAAATGAAGAATACTGTGTTAATTGTTCGCACGTTTCAGCCCAGTCATTCCAAAATAAACGCTTATGTGCCGTACAAAACCTTCTTTGTAAGTCGTCTGCTGCTATGTTGATGTTCTCTAGGATAAGTTGTATACGCTGTTGAAAACATGCAATGGACCTAGGCTTGGATTCCCTTAGCATAATAAAAAAGTCTTCATATAAAGAGTTTTCTTCTGGAAAATTCATCTTAAGGTAAGTTTTCAACAAACGCCAATTATGACGAGAAGCCAAGGAATTCAATCCTAGCTCATGTCGGACAATTGCATTAGGAAGGGACGCAGGAAGGCGAAGAATTGCCTTCCACATCCCAGCTTGTACTTTATTCAGAAATGGCGATAAATCTAATAAATTCAGGTCCAGACCATATAAAATAATGGCCTCTACCTTTTTTGAATAAAATTCCAATAGGGGTACTAGGGAAAATTTGCAATGTTTGCGGAAGATTAATCTCATTTGATTTTGTAGAGGAAGGACTTTTTCCGCAATTGATTGTTGCCAAAATAATGCAGAAGAATTATTAGCCAAGTTATACCCTAAGTAAGTTGTCTGAGTAACAATTTTAATATAGTTTGAATCCAAATTCCATCGAAACTTTCGTAACTTTTTTTTAGAAGATAGTATCAGAATGCTCGATTTCAATGGATTTATTGTAAGGTTATTTTGTTTACAATATATTTCAAATGTTTCTAATTTGTTCTGAAGTCCAGAATGAGTACTATCAAAAAGTAACACATCATCAGCATATGCAAGCCAAGACAGACGAAGCTTACCTAGCTTGACTGTGAATGAGTGATTGTAATCCCAGATCCCTTCAATATCCGAAAGATATAGGTTAAACAGGACTGCTGCCAGATTGCAGCCCTGTTTAACACCAATAGCAGTTGGAATGGGCTGTGTGAGGTGGCCCTTGCTAGTAATACGAACTCTAATTGAGGTTTTATGATGTAAAAGCGCTATTAACGCCACCAGACCCGGCGGAAACTTAAGATCCAACATTTTGGTCCATAGCCTGCTTCGAATAACGCAATCAAAGGCAGATGACAAGTCCAGTGAAGCAATAAAGATTGGTCCATTAGTAGGGGTGTGAGCTTCAGCAATTAAGTGTGCTAAAATAGATGCATTCAATTGAGTTCCCATTTCTTTTCTAAATCCAGTTTGGGCTTTGTTAATGCAGTTGTTTTTTTTAATGTGTTGCTCCACCTCATTGAGTAGTAAAAGCGCAAAGATCTTAGCAGCAACGTCGATCAGAGCTATTGGTCTGAAATTGAGTGGGTCATTCAAGGGACCTTTTTTATGAAGAGGAATAATAATAGATTTAACCCAAGATATTGGGAGAGTTTTGCTTTTATAAATGGCGTGAAACATCTTCAAAAATACATTAGCCCAGAAGAGGGGATCGTCCTTTATAACGCATGGTGGAAGCCCATCCGGGCCTGCACACTTAGAGGATTTAAGCTTTGTGATTGCTAACAATACATCTTGGACGTCCCAAGGACAGGTCATTGGAATAAATTTTACTAAATCCAGGATATTCACTTGATTAAATCTTTCTGGTAGATGATATTTTTGTACAAAAAATGTATACCAAGAGTTACCATCTATAGACGACTCTATGGAAGAGGGATCAGAGTACTTAGATGCTCTAAGCAATTTCCAGATGTCCCGAATATTGTGCTTACAGATGTAACGCACCATCTTCTGATTTTCCATCAAATGAAATGCAATTCGGGTCGATTTTATCTTGTTTTTGAAATGCCTCAAAACCAATTTTTTAGCTTTGGACAAGTTGAACCAATTTGTCCTGCCATATTCATTCCGTATTGCACGTAACGCAAAATTTTTCTCCTTTTTTAATTTTGCAATAGATCTTTCTAAGGTAAAACACGGACGAGCAGGATTCAAATTATTCTCAGCATCGTCAGCCAACGTTCTCAAGTGCTGTTGTATCATCTGACTATTCCACTGAGAAATAGTCTGAGTGGAGATATCATCTAATGAGTGATCAGGCCACCAGTCGCGATTAACTAAAAAGGTCAGACGCCGACATGTGGATATGTTCCATCTGATAGAGATGAGCGGTCTATCATTCTGGATTAAGCCCAACGAATGTACCCTATCAAAGGGTTCAATGTTAACCGCTAATGAGCATTCTAAAATGGCATGATCTCCATAAGGTGGAAAGTGGGGTTTGACCAAAGATAATAGACCCGAAAGGTGCCTTGAGCTGACTATGTAATCAATTGTGGAGAAGGCATTCCCCCTATGCCAAGTAGATGAGGTTTTAAGGCAGACAGCTTTACTTATACATAGGTCCCAATCAGAGAAAAAATTGGCCCATCTTAGGCCATTCGCACATGAGATTTTCACATGGTGCGCCAATTCAAGCCCCCGGGAAGCATTAGGATATGTGAATAAGTGGGAGTTAAAGTCGCCACCAATTAGTATCTCAGCTGATGGAGCGCTATGACAAATGTCCATAAGGGCATCGTTTAACATGGTTATAGCATCACCAAGTGGTATTGAAGTCGGGTTCCAATAAAGGGAGATTAACATAACTCTACGTGGTATGTCCATATTAATAGTCACATCTACCAATAGAAACAGTTGAGTTGAGACTCTATGATTTATTACAAAAGGAAAATCGTTATTTAAGAAGATAGACAAACCGCCTACCGGGCGACCAACAGGTGGTTGCACAGCTAACTGGTTGATGGCCGTAAATCCGTCTAGTTGAAGGTTTAAACACACATAGTTTCTTGTAAAAATAAAATAGAAGGCAGGCTTTTAATAGCCTTATCATGGAGCCGTGTTAAAAGGTTCTTAAAACCACAGCAATTCCATGAATGAATAATAGGGTTTATACGTTACGACTTTGCCTCAGCAATTGGCAAAGATGACCCTGAAAGTGATGAAGCTTTAGGGGTAGGCAGAATCCCCACTAAACCATTTAATGCCAAGGTCAAAGAAGCCAATTGTGCCAGGATCTTTGCGTTTTCCGATTGCTCTGATGGCATTTCCTTTTTGCTGTTATCTTGTTTCGCAACCAAGGGCGTGAATTCTAAGAATTGCATGGCCTTTTCTAAGTGTGGAAAGGCTTGCAATTCCAATCCCAAAGATAGCAAATCAGTTTTATGTTCCCAAATGAGTTTGGCAATAATGGACGATACTACTTTGCACAGCATACGATTATTGTTAATCAGAGGCAACCTAATCCATTCTACATCTTGAGAGACTAAGTTGCGTAGTGAAGGAATTTTATACAAAGTATTCAACAAAAAAGAGCGGTTGATAGGTGCCATACCATTGATCTGCGGATTGCTGGACCATCCAATTAAGGTCTGATTTTCCTCAGCAATCTCGTACAGAGACGTAGGATCTATATTGGTAGATATTGTTGACGGAAAGGGCAACCTCATGTTAACTGATTGAAGCATTTGCTTCAACCCATCTTGCTTTTCTACAAAAGACGAAGGCCCCAACACTGCTCCATCATATGTGGATGCTGGGCTGCGCACAGCCTGGACAACAGGTGTTTCGTGTTCCACTTTAGACATGGTAAGGGACGGATTAGCAGTATCTACCAAGGCAGCATGTTTTACATCGCTTTGCATCAAGCTCTGTGATAGACTCTCGTGAACTTCAAGCACTGATGAGGCGTGATTAGGTTGATGAATCGTTGTCGAAACTGAGACCACGTTCGATGCCTCTGAAACAATTAAATCATTCTCTGAGGTGCTTGAGGCCACATGGCAGACTGTTTTTTTTGTTCTCAATCGGAAGAAAAAACCTATTCAAGTTTACTTGATTAGTAGCTGCCTGTGGTAAGTTGCCCACAACACTAGAAAGGATATGGGAATCACTCCGAGTTTCAACGGACCCTTCCAAACTTATTTGAGGTTCGGAATTATGGGAGTCCTTCTTTTTACCCTTCCGTTTGTTTTTGGGGGCCTGCCATTGAAGTGCAATCCGACTCTCCTCATTTAGTTGGCTGGAGTCAAAGGGCACTTCTGCATCTTCAGTATCCGTCAACTGCACAACAGCATCATTTATAATACCATTGACTGCCGAGTTTTGCAAGGAGGAGACTGCAGTGTAATTTTTGCCAGAGCAATTCGTGTTTTTTTTCGTCTTATTTTTGCGTTTTATCGCTCTCTGATGGGCTTTTTTCATTTTGCGTGAGGCATGATATAGATGATTAGGCCCGGCCGAATCACTCGTTTTCTCGTCAGAGACAGACTGGTCCATTAACGCTGTAAGAGCGGATGGACTGTCGGGCGTAGTTTCAACTACAATAGTGGTCGAAGGGATGTTTCTAATGTCACCTGTTTCCACATTGAAAAGTTTTGAATTCAACATGGTTTGTTCAATCTGTAAGATTCTTTCATGCTGCAATTTGGCAACTTCGGCCCACTCTGTAGAATGGGATATAGAAGTTGATGAGGCCTCTGCAGGGTCTTTAACCACTGCTTTAGCAAAAGAGGTGGGCAGACCATGAAGAAGCAGAGGAGACTCATTCGTTTGCGTACTTTGGGAAATTAAAGCATGCATGAAAGAGGTCGTCGGGATGCTCCTCCTTGCAATCTCGACCATTCGTTCCGGGCAAGATGCATGAAATTTATGGCAGGCCTCTTGGGCCAAAATGTATCCCTCGATCCTAGCCAACTGTAGAGAATTGGCACTAATTGAGTCCTTCATATCCTTCAGAATTGCGTGAGTAAATTCATGTCCTTTATCTAAAAGATTAAGGATACGAGTGAATACAGGAAATGAATGAGTTTCCTGTGCTAATGGATTGGGAGAATTCTTGTCGTTTGCATAAGGAGAGCTTGAAGTTTGGTGAAAAATGGACTCAGCGGAAAACCCAAAGGGATGCTGTTTAAATGGGGATTCCTGTTTCGTTTGCTTTTCACAATGTACCTTGTTGTGAAGTAAAGATGCATTGGGGAATGAAATACTCGTGTCGCATTCAACCAAGAGAGCTTGAATGTTTGATTGAGGCACATCTCTATTAGGCAACATGCTGGAATGAAAATGAACCTGTTCATGTAGACCATGTGAGGATGCAGCAGGAGTAGAAGGGCCCAAAGAAAGGCTAATACGTCTTTCTAGTGCCTCAATTACGCCAGGAGCCAACATGGAGACATCAGAAATCACGGGCGGAGATTTACACATTTCTCCCAAAAATACTTCTACATTGTGAACTTCATCATTGGCTGTTTTTAACGAAAAAGGCGTATATACATTTTGGTCAAGTAACGGCTCAGTAAGAGGAGTGCCTTTTGCAAAATGCTCACAACATTCCAGTGATGTTTTTGAAGCGACAACCTGTAAGGGGCTGTCAGGGGGAGTAGAATGTGAGCTTTCCGTATTTAGGAGAGCCAAGGACGGCTTTATCTTTGTTGGAATCTTACCCGTATCCAGCAAACATTTACCATTCCTTAAGGTAGTAGATGAACACTCCATTTTTCTAAATAGCTACACTCTGTCAACTTTAACAAGACTCGTGCATCAACCAGGTTAGAGGGCAAAAAACAAACAATGCTGATCACTCTTACCAAGCCTCAAATATAGCTAGATCACAGTACCTCACTAAAGCCAAAAATGTTCAGTAAGACTCTCCACTCGCCAACCGCCACGCACCGCGAACAGCCAACAGTCCTTTGCGGTGCTTCGCGGCGCGGGTGCGCCAGGGAGCCGAGGATAAGGGGAGGTGTGGAGGGCGTGGAAAGGCGCGGGCCAATCAACAAGTACCTAAAAAGAAAAAGAGCAAGCTGAGTGAGGTGCCGAACATGTAAATTATTAAATTAGCGCCTCCCACAGTCCAGTCCAAAAGTACACATTCTTTCCTCCAATGCTGTGAAAAAGTGCACTGAGAAGCGAACCCAATCACCTGGAACTGACGAAAGTCAGGCACTGCAAGGGGTTACAGGAAAAGACTTCCTCCTTGTAGAACAGCAGCGCGAGTGTGGAAACTGAGATCAGAAGCGCTGAATACGTTTTCCAAGCTGCACAAAAACGGCGAGCAGCTTAGTCCAGGACAGCCAACAGTCCTTTGCGGTGCTTCGCGGTGCGCGGCGCGGGTGCGCCAGGGAGCCGAGGATAAGGGGAGGTGTGGAGGGCGTGGAAAGGCGCGGGCCAATCAACAAGTACCTGGAACTGACGAAAGTCAGGCACTGCAAGGGGTTACAGGAAAAGACTTCCTCCTTGTAGAACAGCAGCGCGAGTGTGGAAACTGAGATCAGAAGCGCTGAATACGTTTTCCAAGCGGCACAAAAACGGCGAGCAGCTTAGTCCAGGACAGCCAACAGTCCTTTGCGGTGCTTCGCGGTATTATCGATGATATAAAAAAGGGGGGGAGCGGGGTAAAACTAATACGAGAGGGCTCAATACTTATGAAAACAATGTGGACACACAATCATGCTGTTAATACAAACCTCACTCCGGTATACAAGAACCACAAAGCAACAGCCCCCCTCCTCCCACTTGCTGCTATAAGCCCGAGTAATGACAATGAGACCAACCAGTATGATGGTGATTACTTTTGGGAGAATGAATCTAAACTGATAAATATTGATGTACGAACAACCACAGAACCTACCTCACAAGCCACTACAATGCACTTTTATGTTGCTGGTACCCAAGAGACCACAGAACTACAGGCCTGGTACACTGCAAATTAATTCAATGACACAACATGGGCATGAGTTTTTCTCATAAATTATCGAAAAGTAAAAGCAATGAATAACAAGGAAGGGGGTCGGAGGAGCTGGAAAAGGGGGGCGGGAGGGAAAAGATATGATATCTAACATGGCCTGGGATTGGATGAAACAGAAGACCCCCGCCACCCAGACCAATCAAATAAATGGTACTCAGACATGAGTGCTACAGCAAAACAAGCCACGAACGAGAGCTGCTATGTCTGCTCTCTCATACCGCATGCATCAGGCACGCCCAAAATACTTGTACCACAAGAAGCACCCTGGTCAGAAGCCCAGTGTTTAATTCATCTCGTATTATGTAGAATTCGGAGAACCTTCCAGGCACACACGGTTACAATAGAACTGCTGCAGAATGAGAAAACATGCACGAGCAGGAGCCAAGGAGTAATCTGCATTAAAGAACCATTTTTTGTCATAAAAGGAACAAGATTCACAGAAAACAAGTGGCATGACGAAACGATTGAGTGCAAAGCTGAAGCACTTAGGGGACTAACTGAAGAACATTTTCAATGGGTTAAAGAAACGTGTGCTCCTGTCTGGTCCCAGCACATTGCAAAACTCACCTGGGTTACCGCTCTAGAAAAACCTATCAAGACCCAAAAAGAAACATCACATGAGCTTTGTTTTCACAGAGAAGGGAAGGTGGAAATGGGTGCCAACAAGCAGTGCCACAAAACAATCATTATCCCGGATATGAAAAAAGGTACAGCAGTGTTGATGGACATGTATTGGGTCTGTGGCAAACAAGCCTATCTGCATCTACCGGCATCATGGAGAGGTACTTGCGCCCTGGCCACCCTGCATTCAGCTCTGATGGTAATCCCAGAAAGCCATATCAAAGGAGGAAAAAGGTCAGCTGGCATATCGGCAGCAGGGCAATCGGCTGACAAATTGGCAGCGCCCCAACTAGCAATAACAGAACTTCCTACATACAACATTTTGTCGGAATGTGACCTAAAGGACAGACTCTCACGCAAAAAGCGGTCCTCAAACTACATTTCCAGCGTATTATCTGCTCTTCTCGCCGAGATCCCAACAAAATACAAACTCTTCAATTCTGCAGAGACATTCTTTGCTTTCCTCCTAACACCAGGGCTTCAGGCACAAACAAACGCCAAATGGTTACAGATCGTCCACTGAGAGCTGATCCAACTGGCCAACGACACTGAAGAGGGATTCAATGTGATCAAGGCGGAACTTCGCACCTTGTGCTGAATGACAATGCAAAACCGGTACGTCCTAGACCTTCTCACAGCAATGGACGGCGGTGTTTGCCGAAAAATCGGGAGCACATGCTGTACATTCGTACCTTCTGAAGATGCAGATGAGACTCTCTCCCACATAATCCCAGCCGTACACAGTCTGGGGGAGAGGATGTCAAAAGAAGGAGGAATGGAGCCAAGCTACTGGTTTGACAATATGTTCAACTGGATACCATCCTGGTTCAACACCGTGATGAACATTTTTGTTCCTGTCATCGTTTTTTATTTTACTATTATTCTGTGTGTGCCAACTAGGTATCCGATGTTGTGCAAAGTCTATGCCTAAATCAACAATGATGATGGTAATGATGGGCCGACAGACAACGGTGGCTACTATGATAAATGCACAGATGCAAACTGGAGAGCCAAACCCACCAAAATATTGCATGACAGCTGTATATCACCAGAATGGGGACAGGGTAGATAATCTATACCACACCACCATAAAAGAACCAAAGGAGCTGCAATGATACAGGGAAGTGTGGGTTGACCTGGATGGGGATAGAGGAATAAACATGACACGCACACCATATGAATATGCAAGAAGGGGCCGCAGCTTGAAAAGTGTATTCAGGGCTTGGATGCCAATAAAAGGAACACCTGCTTGGGATGAAGCGGTTGCGGAAGCGGAGTATTATCGAAATGAGAATAAGAATAATAAATAGTTTGTTACTTTAGATGTAACGAAAGGGGGGAATGTGTGGGAGTGAGGGGTCGTTTGGGCCCAGTCATACATTCAGTAGAACATGGACCACTTGCTCTTCCAATGGTGGGGGACGCCTCCATTGCCCTTATGTTAACATCAGCCTTATGCTGGCATTGGCATAGATGGGGCTGTTGCGAGAGACACTTGGCATCCATTTTGTGCACCCTCAACTCCATCATTTTGGACTAGGCCTCACTGCGATAATACAAAAAGGCTTCGCTCCCCTGTGCAGTGCCGTACGTACCACGCACATGGCACCCACCTTTTATCACTGTGTCTGAAATCTTTGCAGTTCCATTGTCACGCTCGAGCCGGAGGCAATTACAACAAAAACAAATGTAACATCTTGCTCTTCCTCTGAGATCACTGTCACGTGTGTGAATCGGCCTGAACCAGGCCTTGTAGCTCATCCGTCTCAACAAACCTGCCCGTGGCCCCCTTACCCTCATTGTTGGAAAATTACTGCCAGTATAACCTTGTGTCCCTGTAAGGTATTCGCTTGATGTACCAGATATGTGACCCTGCCATGAAGCCTACCCCAGCGTGCCCCTAGCTAAAATCAGACCTCTGTCACAGTATATTGCAGCCTGCAACTAACAAATGTCAATATACCCCCAGTTTCTTTGATGAGTTCAGACCCACCCCACGATCGATCTCATCACACTGGTCAAGACCCTTAACCTGGTACCCCATATAAATCCCAACGAGTGATGGTGTGATTACATATATGCAATTTATAGGTTTATGATGATTTGCACAAAGTAGCTGTAATGACTATTGTCTAGTGCATGTTCAATGGTAGTATCTCATGTTAGCTTAGTTAGCGGCCACCCTGCCTCACAGCGACCTGACCCTCACCCCCGCTTGGACACAGTCAGATGGACCTTGCGAAACTCACCCTACTGCCATCCCAGCAGCCAACCACGGAGGAGCAGCACCTATATGCACCTATACAACGCGAGCTTGTGTCCAATCATAATGAACTCTGCAAAATTTATGTCCGACATCATTTATGATGTTTTCTGCATTTATAATCAATTGTAAGTGTATTGTTTGCAAGAGCGCTCTCGGGCAGCAGAGTTCTCTGGATGCAAATTTCTTATAAAAGAAAGACTAAATCTCGCAACCTGTTCTCTTAGTCTCATTCCCCAATGGGGTGTGTATTTATTGGTATTGCACGTGCTAAGACGGGGATGGGCCTTTCCACTAGGTTTAAGGAATTATGTTTATTAAGGCTCGAATTTCTCGGTTCCTATCCTTCTTTAGAATACGCATTTCTTCACAAAATGAATGTTTATGCATCACTCTACCTGTAGCAGTTTTCCTTATACCTGATGTGCCCCTTATTACTGACTCGATGTAAATCTCACAAACATCGTGTGAATAAATCCTTTGTTTTTTACCGAAATCATTCTTTTGGAAATCCGACTGAAAGAGAGTGTTTACTTGCCCGATATTCGCACAGTGCCAAGAGATTCTGTTTAATGATTTTTTAGACTGACAGCACAGGGATATAGTATCCCCCTCACACATATTAAGATCTACTTACAGTGACATTTTTAATATTTTATGGTCACTCTCTTGTGTAGGAATCAACAAAAACTCTTATATATGGTTAAATATCTTGGCACTAACAAAAATGTAATCAATAGTAGAGTGCCAATGTCCATTAGACCATGTTGATTGGTCCAATGTGTCTTCCAGTGGGTCATTTGCACAGTACAGCCTCCACCCTAATTGGAATTGCGACCAAATATCACCTTGATAACATTTCTGATTAACACCCCTTTCATTGAGCAGACGGACAACCCTGCTTTCACTTACATCATCTTCCAGGCAGATCTCAGAATTCAAGTCATCACCAATAATAACATTCAGTTCATTACACATATCCTGACATTCCTGGATAACTGAGTCTACTGACTCAATGTTTTCCTTCTAATCCAGGTCCGGGCACCAATATATATTTATGATTAATAGGTGTATCAAAGACTTCTCTTGTCCTAATATTAGGAAGACAGCTATACACCCTTTGTTTACATTGAAGTTCTTTATGGTTTTGAACTGGATGTTATTCTTGATTGCCCTGAGGAGACCCCCAGAAGGTCTTCCTTTGGTCTTTTTTGTTGCAGGTTCTTGGAACACCGTGAAACCAGTGATAACAGTGTCAAGGCCCAGGTTTCTTGAATAGGCAAAAACGAGAACCCAGAAAGCATTGAGCAGGTAGTAAATTAGGGCATTAAAGATCGATATCCCCTGGAGTTCCATGATAAAAAGGTGGATTTGCATGGACACTAGGGGATATATTTCATGCCCTGAATCTTAGAGATAGATTCTCTAAGTGTCAGTGTCAACCATCTAAGATCAGCCTCATTGGTTGGTATCTGTGGATTTGTGCTTCCCCCACCTTGAACATGATTGCTCTCATATGTATATCTTTGATTCACTGCCCGCTCCTCTCCCTGTTGTTTCACAAAAACCTGACTATAGTTTTCTATATCATACTCAAATCTTTGCATTGATGCTACTTCAGAAAGAACAAGTTCGTATGTTGATTTGGAATAAATAGACTATCCTTACATAGTCGTACCTGGTCGGATGTATGTAATGAACAAGCTTAATGTCACTAGAAGATATTAGCGAAAGGTGGGGTATCTCATTAAACAAAGAGGATCCTCCATCGATTTAGAGACAGGGACCTCCCATTGTCAACATGAAGTTCAATGTAACACTGGGGTCATCCACAAAGTTAGGCGGCCTCCAGTCAATTCTGTCCCCCAACCATGTTTTAGAAAACATTTGTTCTTGACCGTCTGTGGTAAGGTATCCTCTACTTCCCCCCACCTTAATACCACCTCCAAGTGTACAGTCCTCCCCATCATCATCTGGTGTGGAGCTTCTACCCTGCTCCTGGGCCCTATCTGTATTCCACAATTCGTACTTCTCTCTCATCTTCTCTCCAAATACGTTGGCCTCATCTTGTGATTGACTTCTCCGGAGCCCCGCTCCAATACCTTCCTCTCTACTATCAGCAGAATTAACCTGTGGGTTGGATGTATCTGCCCTGTGCTTTAATGTTATCACCTGTGTGTTAGTAATTTCTCATTTATTTTGTTCATTCGATCTCTGGGAAATTTGCTCTGTAGGTGTACACAATATAACATTCTGGGTGCCCTTCTTCAGAACTCCTTCATGAACTTTAGGATCATAGAAAGGTAATTGAAGACCATGCTTTGACGAGTGTTGAAGGAGGTTAAAAAGCGCTTGTTGAACCATTTTTTTTAATATCTTCACTTGGAATCACAGTTGAATCACTGGATTCGCTGTCACCCATACATTCCCCACCCACCAATACATTCCCATCTTTACGTATTGGTGTAACTTGAGCGTTAGTGCTATCTATAACGTTAGGTGAGGGTAGGATCTTCGTATCATTACTTAAATTGACAGCTTCAGTCGCCCTAAGTGTACTGTTTGTCATTTCCTTAGTTTTACGACTGAAGAACTGTTGAATACCGATTACCTCATTAGATCCTTCTGCTTTAGTATCATTCTGTTTATTGCCTTCCTTTTTTTAATTTATTTTGTTTTTTTGTTGTTTTTTGTTTAGATGTATTAGCTTTCGCTACCTTGTGATTCATTGCTTCAGTTAGTAAATTAGTTGCTTCTCCATATTCCTTAGGGGATACGTCATTTACTTTTTCTGTAGTTAAATCAATGGTGCCCACCCTACAACGTTCATGTAGGGCAGAGGTATCCTTTACCTCTAGAGCCTTTTTACTTTGTTCATTTGAGTAAAGTCCAGAATTCCTCCTTCCGCTGGTAAACTACAAATATCCTTGATATTTGTATTAGTGTTCTTTGTTTTAAGAGAAGGTACATTTTTAGATTTTTTGTTGGTGACTGTATTTGTAATATTCATAGTCTTAGCTCTTCTTTTAAGTGTCCTAGCTTGCATTTTCTTTTCTCTGTGCAATATGTAGTACTCAAACGGGGCCTCTTGTTCGGGAATGGAGTCTTCACCCTGCTCATCCTCCGGTGCCTGCTTTAGGATAGCCTCCTCCTCTATCACGTCCAGCAATGCAGATGGACTATTCAACTTAATCAGTGGACTCTTTTCTTTATTAGTTACTGACTCACTGTCTATTTTCGATGGAACTATTCCCATTAGATTTTCCACACTTTTGATTTATCTGAGTTGGTTAAC
The DNA here is from genome assembly GCF_040938575.1 of Ambystoma mexicanum. Lineage (NCBI taxonomy): Eukaryota > Metazoa > Chordata > Amphibia > Caudata > Ambystomatidae > Ambystoma > Ambystoma mexicanum. Next base: position 640,290,847 of record NC_090928.1, on the reverse strand, counting down.
ACCAGTCTCTTTAGTTCCTTCAAATCGTCCCATTTTGTTGATAAATTCATTTCTTTCCCACATAATAGGGTATCCACGTAAGTCTGGCCTTTTAATAGAATAGCATTTAGAGGTGTATGTTCTACAGCATCATTTCCACCTATATGTTCAAGCAATGTTTGGGTGCCCTTGGAGTGCATCGTTTTTATTTAATTATTTCCGTTGGTCGTATTATCATTTTTGCGCATTTCTAAGGCATGTACAAATCCTTCAAGTCTACTTAATTTTTCTGTGCTTTCAAGTATCATAAATCTTAATTCCTGTATCTCGACATGCGTCCTTTCATGACGCCTATGCAGGAGGTTAAAAATTCTAGTAAGACCGGGAAGGACTCAAAAGAAGACAATGTCTTCTGCTTTTAGTCCCTCACTAGGATGATTAATATTGGACGCCTCATGTTCGTGACCAGGAAGTAAGTCCGGAGTAGACAGACTTGAGCATTTATGAGTCAACATTTATGGCGCACCTTGCCTCGACCCCAAAAAATCCTTTCATTTACCCCATAGTAATTCTCATTGGCATGTTGGGGATACCACATGCATCATTACCTCCGAATTTTGCCTCGGGCATAGTAGCATTATGTAAATATACATTGTCCAGTCCTCCCCCCACCCCCCGACACCTACAGGAGTTGAGGGGCCCCTAGAAAGCCTGACACTTTTATCCAACTCAGCTGACACCAATGGGGCCAGCAGAGAGGAATCTTATCCAACTCAGCTGACACCAATGGGGCCAGCAGAGAGGAATCAAGCTGAGGTCTGGCAGGAATAGGGTCTTCCATATTAAGATCTGATGGCCGCACCGGTATTTCATGCATATTCAAGAAACTTTTCTGCAAGTGTTCATTAGGATGGTCTTGATTGTTGAAGGAGTCCGTTTGATCCTTCATCAAATTACCTGTAGCAATTGGGAGGGGGGGGGTGTCTGTTCCACTCAATTCCCATTTGTCCTTAACAGCCGGCGTTGACAAACCCTTCTATGTTCATTTCAGTTAAATATTTATTTGCAGCCTTAGAAGTGTTTCTATGTGAAAATACAAAACTGCCACTTGCTATCAGTGAATGCAGTTTTCCAGGCTTTTTCTGTACGACACCAGGAGTAGGTAGCTTGCCACTCCGTAATGATCACACCATAATTTGGATACTGAGACCTCCTGCCTTTAAGGCAGCATTAGCTCAGCCTCAGAGAATGGTGCTTACCTCAATCCTCAGGAATTATCAGGGACAACAGTAGCGAAAAAAAAGGTAGGGAAAAAAATTATATATTGCTGATTTAGTAACATATGATTTAATGTTGCCTCTCATCCGACCGCCGAACAGCCAAACAGCCCAAGTACTTGTGGGCGTACTTCTGGTGCACGCGCACTGCAATGAAATAGAATGCTGGGAGGTGGTGGGCGGGACCAGGCGGGGCACAGCGGCGACAAAGAGAAGCCTCTACAATGGAATGAACAAAAGAGGCATGAGCTCACAGAGTCCGAAGCGAAAGCTGCGCTCACAGAGTCACAAAATCAAAGTTAAAGAGAGTTACTTTTTCAGTGACGGGTCCTCAAGGGCGTAGGTTTCACCGCATATATATCCAGAGCTTGTGGGCGTACGCTGGTGCGCGCGCACTGCAATGAAATAGAATGCTGGGAGGTGGTGGGCGGGGCCATGCGGGGCCAGGCGGCAGCAAAGAGAAGTCTTTTTTCAGTTGCGGGTCCTCAAGGGCATAGGTTTCGCCGCATATATATCCAGAGCTTCCTCTTGCACACCACATACACTCTCCTGGAGCACGGAGCAGAACGGAGCAAACGTTCCCAGCCCAGCCAAACACTCCAATTACTTGTAGGCATATGAAGACTTTATGCATGTCGGTGTAGCATCCTCAAACCAGATTCAATTGAGCGCTGAACAGAATCATGAGGAGATTCGTTGGCGAAGGAAGAAATTCAGATCTGATTCCATGGGCTCTCTTTGCCGTACAGAAAACCCCACAAGCCTGTACAGCATTCTACCCCTTCTAGCTGGTTTATGGGCAGAACCTGTAAAATGTGCTCAACATAATATTAGAAGAGTGCAATGACCTAGAAAATTGGCATATCAGTGACCATCCATTGGAACAGAACACTTTGGAACATATGGAGAAGGTCAGGGCCCTGGTAAAGCCTCACCTCCAAGCGACACAGGCAAGACAGGAGAGATCATATAACCAGAGGATTAAGCTGTAAACTTTCAAAGTAGGTGATGGTTCTCCTGCCCATGACTCAAAATAAATTGTAGGATTGGCATGTGCCCTACGTCATTACGGAATGGTATCCAACCTGACCTACAAAGTCCAACAAGTGAATCAGAGGAAACCATCTCAACTCTATCACATCAAACTTAGAATGTGGAAGGAAAACAGCAACCGCCCTTCTGCTAGCGCTATACAAAGATAACACTCAAGGAACTCTTGTACATGGGTGATGATTCCACTTTCCTTCAGTATCCTGAGCCCCAAAGACCAAGTGAATTTCCTGGAAGCCTACCCTGATGTCTTCTCTGAAAGACCAGAAAGAGTACAAGTTATTTTCCACCGAACCAAGACACAGTTAGGAAGGGTAATCTGATTGAAACCCTACCAGCTGCAAGAGGCACAGAAAAGAATCCTGCAAAAGGACCTGAAAATAATGATCAAATTTGGGATAACTGAAAGGTCCTACAGTGATTGGTCATACCCAAAACTTTTCATACCAAAACGAGATCAAAGTTGGTAGTTTGCCACCGAATTCAGGAAATTTAATTATCAGAATTCAATGATTAGCCGAAGCCTCAAATCAAATGTTGAAACCTTGAATAAAGCCTCTTTTATATCAACATTAGATCTTACAAAAGGATACTGGTAAGTAAACACTGGGCCCAGAAGCTAAGAAAAAGCGCTTTTTCAACTCAAGGCTAACCCTTCCAGTTGACAGTGTTGCCCTTCAGATTACATGGGGCCCCATGTTTCGTCAACTCACAGGATAAAGTCTTGGAACTATGCCACAGCTTGACAGCTGCCTAGTGTGGATGGCCCGAAACAAAGAAACCAACTTGTGAATCCTGAGGTGGTTCCTAGCTCCTCAACCATATTCCTCTAATATTCAATTTGTAGTCATGAAAAGACAAGATAATATAGATTTCTAGTTCAGATATCCTCAGGTGGTTAGAAACATCGAAAAAGATGGGGACTTGGAAGAAGGGGTGGAGGAATGTGACAGGATCAGAGGTTTTACGCTGTTGGGGGGGGAACAGGGACATCTTTCAACCTGCGGTCACCTGCCTACCAGGATGTATGCCAGAGCCAATCTGACCCTCATAGTTGGGTTAAGGGAGTTGGGTGGGCCCAAATGTGCCCCGTTTGTGCATGGTGGTGCTGCTGTCAATCACACAATACATACCAGCCTCTTTTCTGGCCAGTGTTTTCTTTTATCAGTTTCAGGACCACAAGATCCAGATCCAATGTGGCAGCACCCAAACCAAATGCGCAGAAAAAGAAAGACACTGAACAATAAGCTACCATTCAATGCAACTTCCTGGCCCAGAACGCAGTCTCTCAAAACAGAGAGAAAGTGAGGAAACCAGGCAATGCCAACCTGACTGGGCTGCTGGGACTGCAAGAATGAACAAAAAGGAGGCGCGGCATAATGGGGGCTTTGAACCTGTGTACCCTGATGAATATGTCCCAGAGAAAAAACAAGAATGAGCTTGGCCCTAGAGAACAGGTGAAACAGGGAAGCAATGGGAAGGGGAAGGAAATAGGAAAACAAAAGACCACAGTTATAAAAGGCCTGTATGTATACAACAGAGTGAAAGGTGTTTGGGTGAGGTCAGGTGGTGTGGTGGTGGACTGAGAGACCAAGGGGAAGGTGTAGTGCAGTGTTAAGAAGTCTGTAGAGTTCTTTGATATGAGTGCAGGTGAGGTACTGGATGTAAGAGGGAGTGGTACAAATGTGAAAGGTGACAAGTGTGACTGTGGGAGTATATGTTAGACTGTAAAAGTAAAGAGAGGGTGTGGGAAATAGGCAAGAATGAGAATGATGGACCGTGAGAGTGGTAGAAAGAGGGGGAGTGAAAGGGAGAAAGTGTGAGTGAGGGGCAGATAGGAGTTGAAGGGGAGGATGGAGATAGAGAACAGCAGGAGAAATGGGGGTGTATTGAGAGCAAGGAGATGTGTAAGAAGACTTTCGTCTGATCTTTTTGTCTTAGATCTTCCCTTGTCACTTTTAGTATGAGCAGGGACATGGCCTTCAATAGACTTCTTTGAGGGGGTCTGGGCTGCATTCTCAAAGATTTTTAACATTGAGGCTCTGAAGGCCTCCCACTTCTTCGAAGAATCATATTTAGAAGGGCAGGTGATAACCTCTTCTGAAGACGTCTAAGAACAGGAAGGAGGAGACCGGTGTCGCCTTTACTTCGACTTTTTTAACAAGGAAGACTACTTCCTAGATCTACTCCTCGACCGTGATTTCTTCGATTTGTGACGTCTTTCACTAGACTAAGTTGAGCCTTTATTTCTTCTCAAAGAAGACTTAGAGGACTCCTCCCCCACCGCCAGTTTACCTCCTGTTCCTTTATAGCTTTATTGGCCATCGACTGACAGGAACCGCACTCGTCTATCCGATGGTTGAGACTCAAGCACCAAAGGCAATTTCGATGGGAATCGGTACACGAAATCTTCCTGCATTTCTGACATTTTTTTAAGGCAATTTTAGGCGTGGAAGGGTTTGATGACGAAGAAATGTTCACGAAAATTGAAGCACTGTTTTCTTGATACAAAGCAATAGCTATCAGAAAAATGGAACTGAGGCCAACAGGCGCGACTCGAGCTATTTATACAGCGGATGACATCAACGTGCGACAGATACCGCCGAGGGACATCGACGCCGCGGACTCGAGCAGAGCGCCCTTGGGTGGAGAATATTTTTGCCCGAAAGCAAAGCTGAAGGTAAGGATATATATATCTAAGATGAGGAATACGTGGGAGGACACAATCCATTCAAAAGTATGTTTTGGGAGGGTTCATCAAGCGCATTAATTCAGGGCAAAGGCCCTGTCCAGTCATCATAATTATCACTTGCCATGTAGGCTCAAAACATGGAAGTTAAGGGATATCTCATTGTCTTTTGCGATTGGGATTCCTTGTCCCCTAAAGGGGAAGTCACTCCAGTGTGATCCAACTTGCCCAAACCCCTAGGAAGTTTCTTGCGAAGCGGGTCACCTAGAGGCGTCACTTGGGGGCCACAATTGCAACCTCTGACAACTTCCATGCAACCCCTGGTTATTAGAGGGGGCTGCAGGAGGCAAGCTCAGATTTATCTCTTTTTGAAGTCACTGACTTCAGAAAGAAATTATTTCCTCTACGGTTTTCGTAATGGAAATAATTTCTTTTTGAAGTCAGAGTGACTTCAAAAACAAATGATTTATTTTTTAAATCTGTGCTCTCCCCTCCCACCCCTCACTCCCCCAGATCTGGAGGACTCCAGCTGCTTTGCTGTGCATGACAGGAACCAGAGCTAGTTCCTTGCGTGTGTGCAGGAGCATGGGAGCTAGAGACCTGCCTGCAGAGGAGGAACAACGGATTCAGGAAGTTAAGGAAACGTGTTTTTAAGTGTGTGAGAGTGTGTGTGTGAGTGAATGGGTGCATGTGTAAATGAGCAAGTATATGGTGTGTGAATGTGTGTGCTTGTGTTCAATGCCGGGATTACTTCCTGGTAGTCTTCAGTGATCCTAGTACTAGTCCTAGTGTTCCTCATCCCAGTACTTGCATATGAAGCACCTTGCTTCATACATAAGTACTGGAGTGAGGAAGAGGGACGTGGAGGTAATGCTGGGCCGAGGAGCTGATATCGGAGGTTGGAGAAGGGTGGGGCAGGAGAAGATTGCGCTAATACATAATGGTCATCAGTGACAAAACAGGCTTGATATGTGTTATTAGTGACTAGAATGGCATTTGGGTGTAGCCAGTCTAGCTATTTCTTACTGTGTCATGGCATATATAATGAAGTAAGCATTATAAGTGCTATTACGTGGCTAGACTAGCATTTTGTTGCAGCTAGTCTAGCCATTTCTTACTGTGGCTTGACATTTTGTACTGGGCATCTCTAATAAAGCAATCATAAGTGTAATTATCTGGCTAGACTGCCATTTGGGTGCAGCCAGTCTAGTCTTTCCTTAATGTAGCATTGTATATTTTTCACTGCATCTATGATAAAGAAAGCATGAGAAGTGCTGTTACGTGGTTAGATTGGCATTTTGGTACAGGCAGCCTAGGTATGTCTATCTGTGGCATGGCATTTTTTTACTGTGAATCATCAAGGCTACCGCAAACATGATAAGTGTTGTTACATACCTGGCCTACATTGTGCAGCCAGTTTGACATGTTTTCTTACTGTGGCATTGCATTTTTAATAGCAAAGCGGTAAAATAGCTCAGAGTTGTTGAGCACTTGCTACTGTGATCGGTGGGTGATCTACAGGTCGCAGGTTGGAACCCCAGCAAGTCCAACTCAGACTTTCATTCTTCAGAGTTTGCTAAATATGGACCAACTTTGGATAATTGTATGTATACATGTGCTACGCATATCGCTTTGGCAAAAGCGCTATATAAATAACAAATCATTATCATGAATTAAAGCATTAATGCTCCTGTACACTGTTGGTGACTTTCATCTATTGGATTTTTCAATACCTTATTATCAAAGGAACTGACAATATACGGGCTCTACTCGTCATATGACAATACCCGACATGCAGCTATAATTGGCATAATATGGAAGTAACTGGCTATACAATGCTGATGTGGCATATCTACGGCCAGGATACTGTTCAAGACTGCATGTAACATCTACAAAGCAGTCAAGAGTAGCACACCAGCGTACCTGGTGGCTAAGCTCCGCATATCTAGTCGCACAGGGTCCTCGTGCAGAAAATAGACCAACCTGCTTGAATTATAACTCATCTGCAAACAGGACCTGAAAACAATCCTTTTTTTGTCATGCACCCAGCATCTGGAACTCGAACCTGGTGTTGGCTCGGAATGCCCCCAAAATTCTCCAATTTCATAAATTTCAAAACATGGCTCCTTCAACAACGTCCTATAATGTCATCAGGTGTGTGCGGTCACTCCCTCTACACCAGGCATTTTGGTGAATCGACGTCCCTGGGCTCCCGACTCAAAGGGTGTGGAGATGGGAGGAATTCCCTGGATTCGTTGCATAATGCTTGTGTGCCTGCAGTCCAACAATGTAGGCTCCAGTGCACTCAAACGTCTGCACTAAAGGGCTCCTCAGCTCTGAAGTGCCAGTTCTATAATGGGGATAAGTGGGTAACCCTCAAGATGATTGCATGCAGGGGTGGCCTTCAGTATGTAGGTTCCCTGCTGTGAGTACAGCCCTGGGGCTGCTGCCCGAGTATTGAAGGCAAGCGTCCCCAGCCAGCACGATCCTCCCCGCAATGAGAGACAATGAAGGACTCTCCCAAGTCGGGAATAAAGCCAAGACAGAGTGCGGGTGAGCTTAAATGGGAGTTTATCAATCAGAATAGGGCATGCAAAGAACTCTGCAAACTCCGAGAGCGCTCTGTCCGACAATAGCAAAGACAGGCGTATATATTTACAAAAAACGTCATAAGAACCTACATACTATAGGGGGCACAAGTTCGATGGGATTGGGTGGCGATGACTAACTATAGGTGCTGCTGCGATGTGGTTGGCTTTGGCTGGAGGATGTCACTGGTCAGCCTCGTGGGTTGGGCTGGGCCTGGCAGGTTGGCTGAGTTCATCCGGGCGGTGTTTTTGTGCCATCGCGGCCAGTGTCAGAGATGAATGTCTTTTCCTGATTTATTTGCCCTAGGCCATGCACACCGCAGTCATTCAGTCATTACAATATTATCTTCTTTAGTAAATCTTCCAATAGGTTATTCTACAGGTTAATGAACACAGGAGGAATGCACCTTGTGAGGGGTCTGATCGTCATTCGTCATGGCATGGTTACCAGTGTCCTGTTGACCGGAGCCATAGGTTGAGGGGCTAAGCTTCAGGGCATGGGACGGGCGGTAGATGCCTCCCTGTCTTGTTAGATGTGGTTATGAATGTGCCGCTGTGTGTTGCCACAGTATTGGGTGTCCTGATTGCACAGGGCCAGAAGTCTAAGATGATCCGGTGGGTTGTGGGGTTTACGAGGGGGCGCCTTTGGAAGTGTGTGTTCAGGCAGAGGTTTACTGCTGTGCTGTAAATAATGCAGGTGGCGGGCCGTGGCCTTGGGTGCTGCAGAGGGGGCTACAAATCTTTGAAGCGGCTCCAGTCTGGTTGGGGGAGGTGGAGCAGTGCGGCGCGGGCCTCTGCTCTCATGTTTGGCAGTCTCCGCAGGGTGGGAGGGGAAATGGCCTTGCACATATTCACAAAGGTATCTTCCTCGTGTGTTGCCGGCTTTTAGAGGTGAAAACATCACAATCATTTGAACACTTTATAATATTTGTTTGAATACATTTCAACTTTGCTGGATGTGTCTCGATTATATCCAGTCTGAGCACCTTATTCGTACACTATGTTTTAACAATTACAGTATTTAGTTATATGCATATACATTTGCAGTAAGTGAGGTAGTGGTGAGGTTGGTGGAGTACATAGAAAATGACCCGCCACCGTACGTGACGGTGGTGGCACATAAGGGGCTTAGACATACACGCATGACAAGTGCATTCTCGCACATCCTTCACATGAGCCCTCTGTATGGTTACATTCGTCTTCTTGTGTACTCTAGCAGCATTAGTTCAGTTATGGCGCGGGACCGCGGGGTGTACGGTTTTCAATGATATATATAGAGAATAATCCCCCGGAATGCTTTTATCATTTGCACACCCCTGCAGGGGTGTGGGTCCTTCATTGCTGGTGTCATGTAAACATGCGTTTCTTACAATAATTACACAATTTTACAGGTTTCTTTAGTAGAAGTAGTTTTATAGAAAGGATACACGTATTACAAGTAGTTTTTGAAATTCGTATTTGGGTATTTTTCTGCTTTCATCGGATGACCATTCTACAGATCTCCCCATCACCCAGGCCTCGCTGACCGGGTCATGCTGGGAGCAGTGATACACTGTGGACGGTGAAATGTTACAGTGTTAGTATCTTATGCTAGCTCATGTCCGTCTTGTTTGTGGGAATGGGCTCACAGCGGATCTGGCAGGGTGCTGCGGCGACAGGGATAATTGAAACTCTCCGAGGGTGGGGGCCGCGCTACAGTGCGGGGAGCTCACACCATCTTTGATAGACAAAATGGTTTCTGGGCCTAGATAAATTCAATACGTGTGGGCAATGTCTTCAGCAGGTGAACCCTCCACCACCTGGGCCCGGGTGGTCTGAGGGGACGCCCAATGAGCCATGGCCCTCACCTGGGGAGGGGATGTAGGCAAGAAGGGTCTTTTGGACCACTCCTCCCCTACATTTCCCCCCTTTCGTTACTTAAGTAACGAATACTTTAAGTCCTCCAGCCTTCTACATTCTGCTTCGTCCATCACTGCCTCATCCCATGCAGGTGTGCCTTTTATGGGCATCCACACTCTGCACCCCCCCCGTAAGCTCTCCCCTCTTCTGGCATATTCATCTGGGGTACAAGTCAGGTATATACATCCGCCATCTCCCGCCAAATCTACCCACACCTCCTGGTACCATTCTAATACACGGGGCTCTCTAATGGTGGTGTGCCATGCTTAACTACGATATCCTTGTCATGATACCTAGGCACTAGTTGATACCTTGGTGTGTCATCAGTTCCAGTTTGTACCTGCACTTCCTGCATAGTTTGCATTGTCCCACGGGTGTTGCCCATTGTCACCATCATCATTGCACCATTGGGTACTGCGTTAGCACAACATCGAAGACCCACCTGGCACAGGCAAAAAATTAAAAGGAGGAACACCACAGCTGGCATCAAAAATTTCACAGTTGTTCCAAGCCATGAGGGGACCCAGGAGAAGATGTTATCGAACCACGTACTGTCTTCTGCTCCACCTTCCATTTTCATTTTTTCTCCTAGGTTGTGTACTGCTTCGATCATATGGGACAGGGAGCCGTTTTCTGCGTCTTCGGAAGGTACGAAAGTGCAGCAGGCACTTCCAATTTTTCGGCAAACACCTCCATCCATCGCCGTCAACAGGTCCAAGACATACCTGTTTTGCATTGTCATCAGCCGTAAAGCCCTTAGTTCCACTTTTATTACGTTGATCCCTTCTTCAGTGTCATTGGCCAGCCGAATCAATTCCCAACGTGTTATCTGGAGCCATTTTGCGTTTACCCTTGGCTTGGACACTTGAGATGAGTGAGGCAAAGAATGTTTCTGCTGAGCTGAATAATCGATATCTGTCTGGGATCTGAGCCAACAGTTCTGATGATGCCTTTGATATGTAGTTTGATGCTCGTCTGTTACGGGTCAGCACCTCTCCCTTGCTCCCGGAAGACAGGACATACATTTGTGACTCCGCAGTCGGCTGGGCTGCACTCTGTTGTATGCGTTCCTGTGTCTTTTTGGTCCCATCGATGTGGCTTTCTGGTATTACCATTAGGGCTGAGTGCAGAGTGGCCATTGAGCAGCTGCCACTCCATGACGGGGGAAGGTGCAGGTATGCCTGGTTGCCGCATACCCAGTACGTGTCCATCAGGGCCGCTGTCCCGTTTCTCAGATCTGGGATGGTGAGGGTCTTGTTACAGTTCTTGTTTGTTCCCATGGAGGTTTTCCCCTCTCCTTTAAAACATAGTTCATAGTCTATTTCGTTCTGTAGTTTGAAGGGTTTTTCAATGGCGGTTACCCAAGTTAGTTTTGAAATGTGTTCCTTCCATACTGGTGTGCATGTTTCTTCTATCCACTGCAATTTCTCTGGTGCCACACCGCTCAGTGCTTCAGCTTTACACATTACTTCTTCATCCTTCCACTTGTCCGAAAAAAGTGTCCCTTGTGTTACAAAAAATGGTTCTTCCAGACATACCACCCCTGCCGTCTTTGGATAGCAAGTTTTCTCGTTCTGCAGCATTCTAAAAGTAACTTCATGTGCCTGGAAGGTGTTCTTAGTCCTGCATAACGTGAGATGGAGACATTGGGCATCTATAATTGGCAACTCTTTGGGTAGCAATACTTTGGGTGTACCTGAAGCATGAGGAATGAGGGAGCAGACATAACAGCTCTCATTTGTTGTTTGTTTAGCTGTGGCCCTCATATCCGCATACCATTTATTTGTCTGGTGGGGGTGTCGTGGGTCTTCCATTTTATCTAGTCCTAACCCATAGTACTCATCATACCTCCTTCCCCCTGCGTCCCTTTTTCGTCTGTTGTTCTTGTTCCTCATGTACTTCCCAGCCTCCTGGGCGAGGGACAAAATAGACCCCCCTTTCTCATTCCCGCCCCCCTTGGCCCATTCATCATATAAGATATCGTGTGCTGCTAGCATCTTTTCCTTTTCGTCCCTGACGTTATCTTGCAGGTTGTTTTTTAATATGGGGGCAGGTTGGCTGGTGGGGGTATTATACAACCACGATATAGCAGACGGGTTTCGGTCATTTAAACTGCGAGCATTATAATTAGATATCTTTGGTGGAGACACTGTGTTGTTTTGCATTCCACCCTGTGGCTCTTTCTTTTCTAAGATGACAGCATTGGATGGTGTAGTATGGTAACCCCATACAAGTTTAGTTCCGTCCCATACCAGAAAATCACCTTCCCTCGTATTGACACTTGCAGTTGTATTGGTCCCAGTAGTGCTGTTAATCCCAGTGCTGTTAATCCCTCCCCCCTCGTTCATCTCGATAGAGATGAACGCTACAAACCAATATGTAACCAGGCCAAACATTATTATAAAAAAACAACGTAATGCACACAGATAATCCACACTCATACGAATATCTGCATCTCTCATTTAATAATTCTCTCATTCTACTAATTCTATCCGTTGCAGGCTGCCCGTTAGATGCCATGGTAGTTCCTGTTCGAGATATAAATGTGCATTAAGTGCATGCATGTAAACATTTTGTTGGCACTATCAGTGCCAATATATATTGACGGGGAATGGAAGCGGGTAGGGTTGCAGGGAATTGTATTCACAGACAAGGGTGTAAACACGTCATAATTTGATCACTTCATTAATAACATATAAGTCCAAAAAAGAAAAAAAATGCTTTTTTTTTTCCAGTAACATCTTAAAAAGAATGCAAGTATACTTATCAGTCATTTTCCCATTCAGGTCCATTACTGTCACACATACACAAGTTCATATTCAGACATTCTGCTCAGCTGCATCGTTTGCTGTTGTCTGTGCCTCCTCATCTACCTCCTCTTGCACATTACTATATGCTTTTCGTACATCTGTCAAGTGTACCCAGTATTTTAGGCCCTTTAATTTTACTGTCGTGGGTGTGCAGAACACTACCTCGTATGGGCCATGGAACCGTGGTGCATTCCATCGACGCACAAAACTCCTGACATAAAATGAATTCGCCCGGCATCAGCTGTAGCTGTTGCTCAGGCTCCGTGACAGACCCTGTTATGTTTCCCTCCTCTCTAGTGAAGGGTGGAGAGAGCTGCTTTGATATTGCACGCGCTGCCCTTGTCAATTTCTTCAAATAGTCTGTGAACTCATCTCCCAATATCGCGCCGCTTCTGTGTGCATCTGAGTGTTTGCGCAGTGGAGAGTGTGCTGTGCACATTCCTCTCCCAGTCACGATCTCGTGCGGGGACAAATGGTGGTCTTTGCTTGGCTGATTCCTCAGCTCAAATAGCGCAAGGGGCAGACAGTAAATCCAATTCTTTTTCAATGAAAAGCATAGTTTTGATAACCTGTCTTTTAACAGTCCGTTCATCTTTTCCACTACGCCATTACTTTGAGGATGATAAATCGAACACAATTTATGTTTTATTCCCAATAATGTAGTAACTTCCTTGAAAAGCTCATTTACAAAGTGAGTGCCATTATCTGAGCGAATCACGTCACAAATTCCCCAGCGCGGGAACACTTCCCTCACTAGGAACTTTGCAGCGCTTTTGGCATCAGGTCATGCACATGGTCCTGCTTCTACCCACCTTGAGAATGGGCATACAACCACGATCATGTACCGTGCGCCATTACACCTTTCCCCCATGTCCGCGTAATCACTATGTAGCTCTCTGAATGGGCCAATGGGTTTTGGAATTGTTCCCCGGAGCGTGCGTAATGTCATTCCTGAATTGTATATCTGACATGTTGTGCATTCCATCGCTAATCGAGATACGTGCTCCTGGAGACAGGGCACGAACCATTCTTCCTGTATTTCTGCTGCAATGTGCTGTTTGGTATTGTGTGCAGGGAAGTGTAGTTGTTGAAACGCAATTTCCAATAACTTTATTGGCATTACCACTTTCCCTGAGTTGTTTTGTCGCCACAGTAAGTCTGTTGCCGACTTGCTGCACCCTCGTTTTGTCCACATCAATTTTTCGTCTGCACTAGCTCCTTCCTGTAATTCTAGTATTTGTGATATAGGCATCATGTTGTAGCCTTCTGGGAGCTCTTCGTTTGTCTTGTGCTGCAGCATGTACTCACCTGCTTCATATTTCTGAAAATAGGAAGCCTCCTTGGCGGCAGCGTCCGCTGCCGCGTTTCCCAAAGACACAACGTCTGTGTTGGATGTATGTGCTTGGCACTTCACTATTGCTACTGCAGTAGGGTTTTGTAGGGCCTCAATTAACTCTTTCAACAATTCTGCATGCTGTACTGGTGTTCCGTCTGCCCGTCGAAATCCACTCCGCCCCCATCTCGCTAGACCTCCATGTACTGTCGTCGTCATGTAAGCTGAGTCTGTGTATATTGTCACTGCGCAACCCTTTGCTGCATGAAGTGCTTCTATGAGCGCAATCGGTTCTGCTGCTTGTGCGGAGTAATGTGATGGGAGGCGGTACTCACCGTCTTCTAACCTCACCACCGCCAGACCAACATGTTTTTCTCCGGTGTCCACATCAATCGATGCAGACCCATCCACGAAGTACACTTCCCCCTCGCTCAGAGCGTTCTCACACACCACTGTGTCCTCCCCTCTTTCTCCTGTGTAAGTTGCACAATCGTGGTCCTGCATGTCCTCTAGTGTGCATGCTTCTGTAATGAATGTTGCGGGGTTCACTGTCTTGCATCTCACCACATGGATATTGGCGCTAGACAATATGATCTCATAGGCTGTTGCCCGCTGTGTTGTCAGTGTGCTTTTTGACCTCCCAAGTATTGCAAATAATGAATGTTCCACAAACAATGTCACAGGGCAACCCATTACTATTGTGGCACTTTTCTCAATCGCGAACGCGGCTGCAGCGAGTGATTGCTCGCACGCGAAATGGCCTTGCATCACGGCATCTAAAGTACCACTATAGTAAGCCAAAGGCTTGTGTCCTAGGGACGTCTTTTGTGTCAGAACAGCTGTCATGAGTGTTCCCTTGCAGTGTGAGAATAGGTAAAATTCGCGTCCATAATCAGGATTTGCTAGCACTGGAGCGCTTGAAATTAACTCTTTTAATGATTTGAATGACGCGCTCATTTCTTCTGACCATTCAATTTTTTTATTTTCCTGTTGTGCTTCTTTGAGTGCTTGTAGTAGGGGTCTCGTGTATGCTGCATAGTCTAATATCCATGCTCGGCAATAGTTGCACATTCCCAAGAATTTCTGCATGTCTTTCACTGTTGTGGGTTCTCCTACTGATATTATCCTGTCGGGGATTATTCTTTTTCCATCTTTTGATATCAGCTGTCCCAAGTATAAGACCTCTGTCAGGCAGTACTGTAGCTTCTCCTTGTCTACCTTGTACCCCTTATTGCCCAATAGAGTCAGGAGCGTTGTTGAATCCTTTCTACATGTTTCTTCGTCTTGTGCACACACTAGTAAATCGTCTACGTACTGAATGATCGTACTCTCAACTGATAGGTTTCCCAAGCCTTCATGCAATATGCGGTTGAATATGCTTGGGCTCTCACAGTATCCCTGTGGTAATCTGCAGTGTTCATATCTCTTTCCCCCCAGTGTAAATGCTGTCAGGTATCTATTCTCTTCAGCCAGGGGGATTGAGAAAAATGCATTTTTCAAGTCTACCACTGTGAAGTGTGATGCCGTTTTTGGGATGCTGCATAATATTGATGCAGGGTTCTGGACCAAAGGGAACTCTTTCTGAATTACATCATTTAGGGGGCATAAATCCTGTATCATCCTCCAAGACCCTCTCTTTGCTTTTTTGATTGGATAAATACATGTCTTACATGGGGAGTTTGAAGGCACTATTATCCCTTGTGCTAGTAGTGCATTTATTGTCTCTTTTATCCCTTCTTCAGCTTCACGGGACAATGGATACTGTTTCACTCGGGGTAAAATTGCTCCTTGCTTTAGTTTTATTATCACAGGTTGTACTCCATGCAACAGCCCTACATCATGGGGGCCTGTTGTCCACAAATTATTTGGTACGAGCCTCATGTCATCATCAAAGAATGACGGCGGTGCTCCTACCACGGCCATCAGTTGAACGGGGATTTCCCTGGCTTGAATCAAAATGTCACAGGGCATCGCTATTTCCATTACTATTTCACCATCCCCTTCTGCATCTGAAAAGAGATCCTCATCTGTTAAGTCTCTTAGGGCGACGTTGGCATTTGTACACAGCACTGTATGCCACTCACATCCTTCCCTATCTAATCCAATCACAGCAATCCTTTTCACTGATACCTGTACAGCGTGCAAGTCTAATGATACAACTGATCCTGGTGCTGTGTCGGGGCACACTATGGGGCGGAAGAGTAACTCCGCTGGAATCTTCCAGTCCATTCTTCTCAGCTCTGGAATTATGAGGGCCAATGTCTTTAGCCCTTCAATAAACATTTCCTCATTTTCCGGCAACCCTCGTACTTCTTGTGTGGTTGTGTAGGCTTGCACTACCAACATTGCACGCAATTGGCATATTCCGGGTGTTGAACACACTATTCCTCTCTCAGTGAATGATATGGTCATGTTGAGTTTACTCAGGAGATCCCTCCCTAATAAATTTATTGGTGAGTGTTCATAATACAGTAAGGGTGTCTTTACAGTCTTACCCCCCACTGTTACATCCAATGCTTCTGTGTAAGGAACTTCAATTACAGCCCCAGAGAACCGCTGCGTCTCTAACCTCCTGTTAGATAACGGGAACCGGCCCTCCCTGATACATGATTTCTCCGCTACCGAATCCACCATGAATATGAACTGCTTGTCTCCTATCTGCGCCCCTACCAATGGTTCCTCTGCTGCATCGTAGGTGGTAGATAGAACTGGACACGCAAGTGTTCTCTGTGGGCTGTCCTATGCGGGGTGTCTCATCGCCCCCCCTTGATTGAAGACACTCCCTGAAACTACTGATACGCCGCTATAGGGTGCTGGTGCGGGGGCCCCGTTTGCCGCTGTCGCAAAAGGGTTGCCTGGCGTGTACTGCATATTGTCATTGTTTTGTGGGTGGTTCTGTGTTCTATACTGGTGCCCCGGTTGTTGCTCATTATTACCTTGGCCTGGGTTTCTCGGTTGTTGTTGTCCCATTGGAAGACCATATGGGCTCCCCGGGTGGGGATGGCCATACTGTTCTACCTCTTGGAACCCGTTGTTGGGTCTGGCTCTGCACTCCCTAGAGTAATGCCCCCATCTTCCACAGGTCCAGCAACTCCCTTGTGCACCTCTAGGGCCCTGCCATCCATTTCCTCCCATTCCCCCGTACCCCGGTCCACCCCTTCGGCCCCTGTACCCACCTCGTCCTCCTCGAGGGGCCCACTCCTGCCACTGCGACCCTCCGCCTGTCTCCTGCTCATTCCACTGCCGCTGTCCTGCTCCAGCCCAACTAGTTGCCATCCTTCCTTGTATGGCTATCAGCCCCTCCTCCTCCTCCTCATCTCCCTCCCTGCTGTGGGGGAGTGCGGCTACAGCCGCTGCGACCTTCACCAACTTTGTCTGCACTAGTTTTGCTTCGTCTGCCAATCTCCTCTGCGCCACCTCCTTCTCCCTTTCCTTTATTCGCTTACAATGCTGCACTATTATGCTCTGAATCTCAGGCCATCCCTTCGCTTCAATGCCTGCTATCTTGTCAAGCGCCTTTTGCACCTCTTTTGGGAGCCCTCTTTTTATAATGAAGTAAAATAAAGATGTCGATTGATACCAGGGCGTGCCCGTTTCTGCTCTCCACATCTCTTGGACCCGAAAAATGTAATCCATAGCCTCCTCCCCGTCATTCATTGTACACTGCATTACTGACTGTAAGTCTGGCGTATCTGGAAACGTTTCTCGCAAGGCATCCCACACCCTCGCACGCACTGTGTTAAAGGAGGCTCCGTCATGGCGGTCGCAGTCTAATGTTACTCCCGGGAAACCGGCCTTGACCCATACTCAATCAGCCTGATCCCCCACTGCTGATACAAGCAAGCTCTTCACATCTCCTATTGCTAGGGGTACCCCGGCAGTGTGTTTCTCAAAGGCGTATTTCCACTTACTTGCCCCTCCCGATAACGGGGGCAATAGCTTTAATGAATTGGCTTTATCCATCTGAGCCCATGGGATATAATTCGGCCTCCCTCCTCCCCTATGTATCAATGGGAGCTGTAGCCTTCCTTTTGTCGTTGCATCTGGACCCGTTTTGGCTGCTGATGTTCCCAGTGATGCCATTGTCCCGACCCTGTTCCTTAATCGCCCCGTCCACTCATCATCCATTGTTCTCATTGAACATGTACCATCCACCCCTTCACTTCCCCCTCCCATTGCCATGCTCAACCTGTCGCTTTCTTCTAAATCGTCCCTTATATCACATAGTAGTTCCTCTCTGTCCCCTATAAGCCTTTCTTCATTATCAATACCTCCCTCTCGTGTCCCTACTTCGATTGTTCGTGTCGGTTCTTCCTCAATTCTGAACAGTATCTCACCTTTTTTCACCCGTCTTCAAGTGTTCTATTCTCACTCGGCGCTCTAGACGTGCGCCCTGATCTTGCTGCATTAAGTGCTGTTTGTTCACATATGTCTTTTATCCTTGAGAGCTCATCTTTCGCTATTGAGAGTCTTGATTGTAAATCATCTGTTAGCTTTTCTATGTCCACCCTTTGTGTACTTGCCTGGGCTCGCTCCCTTGTACTTTCATATGGCGGGGGTGCCGTTGGCCGGTGGGGTGTAGTAGTTGTCGGGGGAGGCACACAAGTGGGGTCACTGTACCCTTCTGCGGGCACAGGCTTGTTTAATATCGGGTACAAGCTTATTACCTCTATTGGTGGCGCTACATTTGACGATTCTTTAGCATCTTTCTGTATCATCAGTGGATTGTCAGTGGTGGATGGGAGGTCAGGATTTAATGCTGGTGCTTTAGGCGGTGGTATCTCTTCAAATAACCTCCAGAGATCTAATATTTCCCTCCTATTGTGCAACTGCTTCCCCTTGTATTTCAAACAAATGCATGTGGCCACCATATCCAGAACACTTTTATCAAATGACCCCCCCTCGGGCCATATCTGGGGTAACCCCTCTCCCTTCAGCTCTGTTATCCATTGGTCATGATATTTCTTAATTCGCTCCGCGTACCCTGGTAGGTTCTTACAAATATGTGATAAGGGTGTTTCGGCCCCCATCTTTGTGTTTTCCTAGTACTTGTGTGTCTCTGTGTGTCCACAATTACAATGTAAACCTATTACCAATATGGGTTTCGTCTTCTACTTCACATTCAATAATGGGCTCCTTTGTGCTCTTCCCCCTGCCTGCACAATACAAAACTGGCTGTACACAGTCTTTATTCTATTCTCTTTGGGGGGCACATACAAGAGCAAACCATCAGTGATTTCGACAACATTAACCCGGAAATCAAAAAGGTACACACTCACTTCACCTTGTCATTTTTGTCTTCAAGAAGCTCTATCCGGCCACACTTACCATGACCATTCAATTACTATACATTTATAGCCATGTTACACACTCACAGCACCAAGTTGTCTTCTGACGCATACGAGGTGCACACACCTCTCTGTAACACTCTATTCACAATTCAAGCTGCCCTCCCTTTCCTCCCTAGCCGGCTGTCCCTGTCCGTCTTATTCAGATATATGGATGCGCATATATATATATATTGGTCTGCTCTTCCCTCTTCTAGTAGGACTCTCTCTCTTTTACTTTCTCCCTAACGTTTTGTACTGATCTCACTTTTATTTTCCCCCCAACCCTAAAGAAAAGAAAAGAAAGAAGAAATAGCAGTCACTAATATATTCTCCGTGTCCCCCTTTGCCAGACACTTTTATCTTATAATCCACTTCTTCATATATTCCCAGTACTAGTCAAGATAGCACTATGCGGCGCCGCCTTCCACCCCCTTTCGGAGCTAGGTTCCCGTCACTTTTATCTCTTATTCACCTCTTAATCCTAATGGCCATATGCAAAGAAAAAGCAAAGAAATTTTAGGATGATCCTTAGTAGATCTGCGTACCCCCTTTTCTACCCCTCTTCGTTCTCGGTCCTATACTTCTTCCCCCACTCCCTTTACGATCGCTCGCACTCAATACTCACGTGCCCGTCTTGAACCGATAGTCTCCGAAACTGGGTCCGTCCAGGCAGTGTTGCCGTCCGCTCAACAGTCAGCCCCGGCTCCGGCGAGCGGTACTCAAAGGGGATTTTTCAACTGGGATCCCGTACCCTCTCTCTTTTGAGTGCGCACTTCTTAGTGTACCGGTCGCCGTTGGCGGGCAGCCTCCCGGAGCCGGCTCACCGTGCGTATCCCTTTTCGACCGTAGATTCTCGTGCCAAAAGGGGACGGTAATGTTAGGTCGGGAAAAATTATAATAGTAATAATCACGCTTTCGGGGTCACCACTGAAGGCAAGCGTCCCCAGCCAGCACGATCCTCCCCGCAATGAGAGACAATGAAGGACTCTCCTAAGTCGGGAATAAAGCCAAGACAGAGTGCGGGTGAGCTTAAATGGGAGTTTATCAATCAGAATAGGGCATGCAAAGAACTCTGCAAACTCCGAGAGCGCTCTGTCCGACAATAGCAAAGACAGGCGTATATATTTACAAAAAACGTCATAAGAACCTACATACTATAGGGGGCACAAGTTTGATGGAATTGGGTGGCGATGACTAACTATAGGTGCTGCTGCGATGTGGTTGGCTTTGGCTGGAGGACGTCACTGGTCAGCCTCGTGGGTTGGGCTGGGCCTGGTAGGTTGGCTGAGTTCATCCGGGCGGTGTTGTTGTGCCATCGCGGCCAGTGTCAGAGATGAATGTCTTTTCCTGACTTATTTGCCCTAGGCCATGCACACCGCAGTCATTCAGTCATTACAATATTATCTTCTTTAGTAAATCTTCCAATAGGTTATTCTACAGGTTAATGCAACACAGGAGGAATGCACCTTGTGAGGGGTCTGATGGTCATTCGTCAGGGCATGGTTACCAGTGTCCTGTTGACCGGAGCCACAGGTTGAGGGGCTAAGCTTCAGGGCATGGGACGGGCGGTACATGCCTCCCTGTCTTGTTAGATGTGGTTATGAATGTGCCGCTGTGTGTTGCCACAGTATTGGGTGTCCTGATTGCACAGGGCCATAAGTCTAAGATGATCCGGTGGGTTGTGGGGTTTACGAGGGGGCGCCTTTGGAAGTGTGTGTTCAGGCAGAGGTTTACTGCTGTGCTGTAAATAATGCAGGCGGGCCGTGGCCTTGGGTGCTGCAGAGGGGGCTACAAATCTTTGAAGCGGCTCCAGTCTGGTTGGGGGAGGTGGAGCAGCGCGGCGCGGGCCTCTGCTCTCATGTTTGGCAGTCTCCGCAGGGTGGGAGGGGAAATGGCCTTGCACATATTCACAAAGGTATCTTCCTCGTGTGTTGCCGGCTTTTAGAGGTGAAAACATCACAATCATTTGAACACTTTATAATATTTGTTTGAATACATTTCAACTTTGCTGGATGTGTCTCGATTATATCCAGTCTGAGCACCTTATTCGTACACTATGTTTTAACAATTACAGCATTTAGTTATATGCATATACATTTGCAGTAAGTGAGGTAGTGGTGAGGTTGGTGGAGTACATAGAAAATGACCCGCCACCGTACGTGACGGTGGTGGCACATAAGGGGCTTAGACATACACGCATGACAAGTGCATTCTCGCACATCCTTCACATGAGCCCTCTGTATGGTTACATTCGTCTTCTTGTGTACTCTAGCAGCATTAGTTCAGTTATGGCGCGGGACCGCGGGGTGTACGGTTTTCAATGATACATATAGAGAATAATCCCCCGGAATGCTTTTATCATTTGCACACCCCTGCAGGGGTGTGGGTCCTTCATTGCTGGTGTCATGTAAACATGCGTTTCTTACAATAATTACACAATTTTACAGGTTTCTTTAGTAGAAGTAGTTTTATGGAAAGGATACACGTATTACAAGTAGTTTTTGACATTCGTATTTGGGTATTGTTCTGCTTTCATCGGATGACCATTCTACAGATCTCCCCATCACCCAGGCCTCGCTGACCGGGTCATGCTGGGAGCAGTGATACACTGTGGACAGTGAAATGTTACAGTGTTAGTATCTTATGCTAGTTCATGACCTCTGTACCTGCATGAAACACAAGGAATGTACCACCACTGACTGAATGCAAACCACAGGGAACGGGGGGGTTTCAATCGCAACATAATTACCTGACACGTTTGCACCATACATTCTGCTCACATGTGTACTTCCTTCGCCTCTGCGGCTTGTATAGAATTATGACTTTGGTACGTTAGTAGGGAAAATCTGAATTCTATGTCAAGACAGAAGGCTCGGATTATGCTTGCTTGAAGATTAATTACCACCAACGTTGACAATTGCTAAATCGGGCTGAAGTAAAAGGTGTTAAAGACTTATTTGTTAGATCAGTCAACCGCCTTCATGACATCTTCCAGGCAAGCCCATATGCTGAAGGCTTTGGACGCCATCGCGCCCCAAGCTGAGTGAGCTCCATAAGCTTGGATATAGATGCCTGCTTGATGCATGCACCAACGGATCCATCTGGCTAACGTAGCCGAGGATACCACCTTGAATGGTTTCTATAAGGCTAATAATAGCCGGGATTGCTCCAGTGGCCTAAGCTGCTACGCCATAGCCTCATAGACTACCGGGCATTTCAATGCACACAGCTTCAGTTGATCAGGAAATGCAGAACGTCACCAATCTAATCCTTGTTTTCATTCTCTTGGTAACATAAAAGGACACCCCAGACGGCGAAAAAGACTTGTTATGGGCCTCTAACACTTTAACATCCAACGTCCTCTTGCAATAAATGAGGCAAAGCAGCTTTGCGAGCTTAGCTGAGAATGCCTTACGCGACAGTGCCTCATTCTCCGACCAGGATTGAAATAGCCTGAGGACTACATTAACATCCCACAAATAGGAACACTTGGATTCTGGGGGTCTCGAAAACCTTACCCCCTTGAGCAGCCTGCACACTAGAGGATGCTGTCCCACTGAGAGACCCTCCACACGTGCATACCCCTCTGCTATGGCCGCGCGTGCTGTGTTAAACCGTCTGTTATGCCTTGCCCCGTATAGCCAGAGAACGGCCAAGAAGTTCACTACGTGGAATATACCCGCTCTAACAGGATGTACGTCCCAACCCAGGCACCAACTATGCCTTTTCCCCCAGGCACCCTAGCAAGCTTCTCTTTGTCCCTGATGCCCAGGACTCTCTGATAAATTGCTCAACCTCTCCCGAAATGCCTGGCAGACAGCAGGCTCTCCGAAAATCCTCCACGCTATGAGGCTCAAACTGCCTGTCTGAACTAGCGGATGCCTCTCGCCTGCTGGGTCCCACAGAATCGACATGTCCCAAAGCGGTAGAATTGGAATCTTGCATGACATTTCTAGCAGGCTTGGGAACCAGGCTTGCCCTTTCCAATCTGGAGTGACCAGCACCAGCATCACTTTCTCCCTCCTCACTTGAGCCAGTGTCTGCGCTATCATGACGAATGGAGGAAACACATACTCTGTGCTTGGTTCCCACAAATGGAGAAAGGTGTCTGTTGCAACTGCCTCCGGAACCAGCCTCAAGCTGTAAAAGGGCTGAAGCTGCCTGTTCAGCCTGTACGTGAAGAGGGCCATCTGACAGGAGCCCAGCCAAGCCATTATCTTGTAGACCACCACTGGATTCAGCTGCCAGTCGCTGGAATCCCTGAGGTATCTCAAATTCCAGTCAGCTACCTGACTCTGTAGGCCCGCGAGATACTCTGGTGTCACGTTGATGTTGTTCCCTAGACACAAGTGCCAGAAATCTGTTGCTAGCTCTGCTAGCACTTTGGACTTCACTCCCCCCCGCAGCCGACTGATATATATCAGACCGCAGAGACATTGTCCATCTTGAGCAGTATGCAGCATTGCGCCTTCTCTCGGGTCTAACACTTCACCGCAAAAGAGCCTGGCATCAACTCAAGGCAATTGATGTTCAGACTGAGCTCATTTTCGTACCACCTCCCACTGGTCATCATCTCCCCACTTCAGGCTTCCCAGGCCCAATGGCTGGCATCCGATTCTATGACTAGGTCTGTGGAGGAACCAAAAATCGCTCTCCCATTCCAAGCCTCATGTGGTGATACCACCAGGACAATTCCGTCCTCGCTTCTTGGGAGGGTGGGACTCTCTGCTCATATGAGAGGCCCTTCTGGAGATGCTGAACCTTGAGGTGTTGAAATGCCCGGTAATGGAGAGAGCCAGCTAATATCACCAGGATCGACAAGCAAGCCAGTATACCAGCTTCACCAATTCCCTTAGCAAAACCAGATCCTTTGATACGAATTCCCATGATCTTTTTCCTGATACTACTGACCTTTGCCAGCGGTAGACTGAGGGTCCCCCGAGCCGAACCCCCAGGAATTCCATAGTTTGGGATGGAGCGATCGCCGACTTCTCCCAAATGAGGAGGAACCCCAGATCTTGCAGTAACTTGACTATGTACGTTACCTACACCCCTAACAATTGCTTGTCCTGGCACATCAGGCACACATCATCCAGATAGATGAGCCAAATGCCCTATTCTCTCAGCTTGGTGACCACTGGTTTCATCAACTTGGTGAAGCACCATGGTGCCGATGCTGGTCCAAAAGGGAGGCAGGAGAATGCCCATCTCTGGCCCTGACAAAGGAACTGCAGGAAGTAGCGATATTGCGGCACAATGGGCAATATGAGATAAGCATCCTTCAGATCTATCAGTGCTAGTCAATCTCCTGTCTGGAGACTGTCGCGCAAGTGGTGAATACCCTCCATCTTGAAGTGATGATACACCAGAAAAGCAATCAATACTTTGAGATTTATTACTGGCTTGCTTTTCCTTTTTACTAGGAACAAGTTGCTTACGAAACTGCTTGCACCTCCTTCCCTGACGTGATCGCTCTTTTGCACCGTAGTTGCGCAATCTCTGCTGCTAGCAGGAATTCGTCTTCTACAGAGAACACCATGGGTTTTGGTAGCTGCACTTGCAGGGGGCTGCTGATAGAATTCTGAACAGAACCCTCATACTGGCTCAAGCACCCATACGTCTGAGGTGAGATATAGCCATCTGTCTACGCACTGTGCCAACCTCCTCCCGACAGGATGGACATACACGCCTGCTTGCTCGCCGTTGAGCGCAGCCAGTGCTCTCACCTAGGTTAACCCGTTGTCGCTTCCCATTATAACTCCAGCCCCTTCCTCTACCTTTCCCCCAGGATGGAAGAAGGCATTTGGCTTGCAGTCCTGTTCCTGCAAGTTGCCTCTGCTGGAAGCGGGCCTGTAGCCGAAGAAGCGACTGGCCGAGCGGCCCCAGCCTCTGCCAGCCCTTACAAAAACTCCACTGCTGAACACTTTCTTTAGGGAGGCTTGCACTTTATCTAGCGCTGTGTAGGTATTAGCAAACTTGCTAATGTCTTTTATACAGGCGTCTCCAAACAACTCCCCTTTTGCGGCTCCCACCACTTCCGATGAAGCAAGCTCTCCCAGCTTCGAATCAATCGTGACTAAAATGGATTGCCTACGTTTGGTAGCCATGGCGCAGTTGGCATTCCCTAGAAGGCAAATGGCCTGTTGCGCCCAGCCAGCTAGAACATCTGGATCGATGGCTTGCTGCTGTTGCTTTGCTTCCTCAGCCAGCTGCCATATCTTTGCGAGTGGACTGACCGAGTCCAGCATTTTGTCCTGGCATGCCCTCCAGGGTCTATTGATACCCTTTTCCACTTCTCTCCCATAGCGACCCATAAAAGTGAGCATGCGTTCATCAATGTCCGGGGTCCCTCCCACTTTGCCGGGAAGAGGTGGCTGGGGGCACTCAGGCCGGAGCTTACTCCTGTCTTCTTTATCTGGAAGTGTGCACAGGCGTTTCCCCAGATAGGCAGCCATTTTTTCTGGCGGATTCCACTCAGCCGATCTGGGCTGAATGAGACTGTCCGGTTCAAACACGTCCTGGTCCTCTTCCCGGAGTCTCTCTCCTTTCTTCACTGCTTTGTTCAGTTTCCCTCTGCCCGAGGCTGATTCTTCCCTCTCTTCTGTACTTATCTCAGAGGTGTCTGCACAGCTGTCCTCGTCTTGTACGTCCAAGGAGGAGGTATCCCTTCTGCGACCTCAGCCTTTGCTGTACATGACCTTGCTCTTTTACTTTTGCTGCACTTAACACGCCTTGAGCCCAGGGGAATGGGCACTCCTGGCCCTGCCGGCTTTATGTCTCCCCACCCCCTTCCCTGCCATCTATCGCAGGGTCTCTGAGGTTGTTTGCTTGTTTAATATTTATTATGCGCACCGGACCCGAGGGTATCAGGGCGCAAGCAATAAGAAGTCATGAAGCTTGGTACATAGGTTACATTAGTTGCAATATTATCAAAAAGGAAAAAGAAAAAAGAAACATCTAAACTAACAGATATTGGATATAGGAATAAACAGACAATCTATATACAGTCGGATTCACAGTTATTTACAGGTGAGGTCAAGTTCTGCAGGTTTATCATCCTCTGGGAGCCATATAATCAAATTTTGCCTAAATTTGGTGAAGGTTTGGTCCATTCTAAGTGTGGTAGGTAATGAGTTCCACAGTT
The DNA here is from genome assembly GCF_040938575.1 of Ambystoma mexicanum. NCBI lineage: Eukaryota > Metazoa > Chordata > Amphibia > Caudata > Ambystomatidae > Ambystoma > Ambystoma mexicanum. Next base: position 640,264,748 of record NC_090928.1, on the reverse strand, counting down.
GAGCTGCTTTGACTGGGAAACTGATGCCCCCATTGGCGGATAGTTTAAAGCGAGGCACCTGAAGGCAGTTGGAATTGACTAGTCTCCTGGGTCTAGTAGATGTTTTTATAGAAAATCTTTCTATAAGATATCGTGGTGCTTTATTGTTTAGGCATTTGTGGATGAGGGATGATGTTTTTAGTTGGATTTTCTCATTTGTGGATAGCCACTTGTGCTTCCTTCTTGTTTCAGAAATATGTTCTTTCGTACAGATACTGAGGGCAGCTCTAAGGGCATTGTTTTGGAGTATCTGTACTTTGTTAATAATGTATTTATTGGTTCCAATGTATAAGGCGTTACAGTAATCTAGTTTGGATAGGATGAGGGCTCTGGCTAGGATCATGCAACTGTTGGATGAGACAAATTGTTTACCAGCTCTAATTTATTTGCATGTATATGCTGTCGAAGAGGCTAGAGTGTTTACCTGTTTAGTGAATGTTAGGGTGGAATCTAAGTGAAAACCTTAAGTTTTTACTTCATTGGCAACCTTAATAGAGTTCCCCTCTATGATGAAAGAGGAGTAGTCCATGCCAAGTCTGGTGAGAAGAGATGCAGATCCCTGGATGAGAAGCTCTATTCTATCATCGTTCAGGCAGAGGCCGTGAGTGGCCATCCATACTTGAACGATGCTGTAAATTCTATTCATCAATGCTAAATCCATGCTATAGTCCTACGTAAGTGGTAGGAGGATCTGGGTATCATCTGCATAATTAGTGTAGGTGATACCCAGATGGTTCAAATCATCAAACAGGGGCTTGGTGAATATATTATACAGGGTTGGAGAGACACATGAACACTGTGGCACCCTGCACGTGATGGGGATAGGTTCAGCAGCTGCAGATCGTGAGAAAACACTCATAGTTCGGTCGATGAGGAAGGATTGTATCCACACTATTGCCTCCCTGGAGAAATGGGCAGCTGAATCTAGGTGGCTGCATAAGACGTTGTGATCCACTAAGTTGAAAGCCGCCGACAGGTCAAGGAGGAGGAGTAATGCTATTTTTCCGTTGTCTCTTAATTTGTCTATTTGGGCTTTAAGATCGATGAGGGCTGTTTCTGTGCCATGTAATGGCTGGAAACCAGACTGACGAGAGCCTGGGAGTTGGTTGAGTTCTAAGAGGTTCTGTATTTGGATATATGCTACCTTATCTAAGATTTTCAGCAGGAATGGCACAGTGGTAATGGGCTTGTAATTGGTCTGTATGGAGGGGTCTAGCTTTTGCTTCTTAAGGAGTGGGAGTACCCAACATTCCTTAAGATTACTAAGTATAGTGCTGGATGTAAAGGAAGCATTGATCAGTTTGGTAATGAAAGGTGCTAGATCCCTAACAGCGTCCTTAATAAGTTGTGCTGGGCGATGGTCACCCTTGCAGCTAGATGGTTTGAGACCCAGTATAACTTTCTCAACCTCTATAATGGAGACTTTGGAGAAGTGAAATTGGGTGACATGTTTAGTTTTGGGTGGTGCTTTTTTGTTGGAAGGTGTCGTAGATGTTAGTGACGCTTTCTTTTGTGCTTTTTTATTCTGAAGGTTAGAGACTTTGTTGGCTAGAGCATGCTGGATATCAAAGCACCATGATTTGTCTTTGACACAGTTGTCTTGGGATATGATAGGAGTTTAAAGTTCTTTTAAGATAGTGAAGAGCTCCTTCATACTAGAATTTGCTTGCGTAATTCTGTTATTGTAAGTTTCTTGTTTTGCCAAAAGGATATCCTTCTTGTATTGGGATGAAATATTGCTTAACTTTAATTTGCTCTCTGCAGTGGGATGTAGTTTCCAGGCAGTTTCACACTTTCTTTTGACGAGTCTTACATTTTTTCAAATGAGGAGTAAACCAATTGTTGAGGTGGCTTTTAGGTTTACTATTTCTGAGTTTTAGCGGGGCGATATTATCAAGAGTTGTGTTCATAACTTTGTTATATTCTCCAACTAGGAGGCTAGGATCCATGTTGTCAGGTAAAGAATTGAGGGTAGGCAGGATATAAGGGAGTAGTTTATCTGCTGTGATATTTTTCTTATTTCTAGTGAGAGGGGCACAAGGTGGCTGTGGGGTGGGTCTTTTAGTTGCTAGTGTGAAGGATATCAGGTGATGATCTGTCCGAAATCCCCGAAATCTCCTCCCTGAGGAGGTGATGGAGACATTGCAATTATGATCTGCCTTTTTGTATTATTGTACTCCGTTAGCTCCTGCTTGCCTTGCGAGAAGTCAATTAAAGCCCTCCATCATGCTGACCTGCCTGCCGAGCGGCCCAAGCCAGAGCTGATGGCCTTCTGCATCACGCACCCCATGGAGGGGTGCAGTCTTCGTGTGAAGTGCAGCTCATCCAATTACTCCATGAAGCTATGCTCTCTGCGGCTCATAATGAGCCTACCCCTGTCAAAATTACCAATGTCATTACCAATGTCAATGTGGGCAGCTGCTGAAATCTGTGTGCGTACACAGGACTGAGCCGATCTGTGCCCTGGCCTATGGTTGTTCCACAGGCTTAGGTTGCACTGGGTGCAAGCTTTCTGCTCTTTATTGGAAAAATCCTCTTATCGCCCTGTGGCCGCTGGGTGGCGCTGCAGCGATGCCTCTGATGGTGCAGAGCTGCTAGGCTTTGCTGCACACTGAGGGGACCCTGATCCGTCCAGAGCACTGTTCTCAGTAGCTGCTGCTTTCAGAAGGCGCGCGGAAGTACGCTGGTGAGCGCCGGAACTGTATGTCCGGTCGTGCTCCACCAGCGACTTCCGTGTACTGTGCCCCCTGCCGCTCAAAACTTCTCAGAGCGCCGGAGATACAAGGCCCTGCCGTGCTTCTACTAGTGATATCCACGGAATCGTTCCGCCTCGCATGCATTGCCACCACCTAGCGCTGCTACTAATGTGTCGGGTCGCACGCTGACCCTCTACTCAACCTACACACACAATCACACATGCTGAAAGAAAATAAATGTGTACTTATCTGTTGCTCAAGCAGAAAAGAAAGAGGAGGAAGTTCAGTCAGTCAGGGATGCTCTAGACACGGGTGGAACAGGATTGGATGGTCATTTCGCATGGACTTTAACACCCTATAAAGTCTAAACTACAAAAACGTTTTGTTTATTCTGCATGTTGTAGTTTTACTTGTTTTGTGTTTTTATACAGTTTTAAATAATGCTGCTCGAGAAGTAAACAGTAGACTTGAGCATAATCCGAGCCTCCGGTCTTGACATAGAATTGGATTGAAACACAAATAAATGTGCTCCAAAACAGTCTGGCAGGCATTATCAGTGCACAACTTAGATATATTTAGACATTTTTTGGCGATTGTTCTCGATATGCACTTATTTATTTGACATGTTGTCTATACTGTGAACATGCTCACAGTAGTTAACTTGCTGGCACTTCCCAGCATATGAAACATATGAATGAAAGAGCGAGACGAGAAGTGCTATAAGTTTCTTTATTGAAAAATTGATTTTGAGGACTGTCCAGAATTTTAAGCGCTCTCCAGTGGATCAGAATAACTACGATAGGTTTTCCAAATACGAGTTCCAAGAGTCGCAAGGGAGCAAGCTTTGCAGTGGCAAGTCATACAGGAGAGATTTGATGAGTGATTTTAAGTAGGTTTTATGTAGAGCCAAGAAAGTATATTTGCTTTTTGATCCATAGGTAGGCTGGGCCAGGACCATGAATGCATTTGTGATTATGAATTAAGATTTTGCTATGATGTGAAGAAAACGTACCAATGTATGGACTGCGGAGATGCGATTGTGATTTTGGGCCAATACAATACTGATTAAGCAAAACTAATTAGAACAACTTGGAGTTGATAAGACATGCATTCTATCAGTGGCAGCTGTACAAAACAGTGAGGACAGTTGCTACCTCTGAGCACTCCTTTTAATGAAGCCCCCATTCCGAAGGAATGTGTTTTCGGGTTATCTTGAGTGCTCTGTGCATCGATTTCCCCTTTCTTTTTCTAAGGCAGTTGTTGATCCCTTTCTTTTATAACCTGGGAATTGCTGGTTTCGGGGCAGAAACCCTACCATGCACACCTGGATCACACACTCAATGCTTCTTCCCACTCCCCCCAGACAAACTATTATCCATTGGGGTTTGTGTCGGTAGGCTTAGTGTGTATATGCTGGCGCTGGTAGAAGGGTCGGACTGGGACAAGAAATAGGCCCAGACACCCAAAAAAAAGTGGCCCACCCCTCGCCCCAAAAAGTGGCCCTCAAACCATCATCCGTGAATCACATCAATTCACGATTTTACAGAAAATGCTACTTATGGAGGGTTCATGTGTCTGTTACATTACAACACAACTCATAAAATAACCTAACTTTGCATACAGTTCTGTGAGGGGTCTACAGCTTCGGGGCGCAGGAGAGCAATGAACCAACCACCCCCACTGCGGTTTTGGGACCTGCTGCAAGTCAATGCTTATACAGTGCTCCGCAACCCCAGCAGGGAAGGAGGGTTAGGGCGACGATGGTTGAGTTTTTTTGCCTTGCATTCTGGTGGTAGAGTTGCAGCTTTCTTTTCCGACAGGTAACATGGACCTCGCTCGTTCGGAAGGGACATTGCCAAGATGATTCGTTTCAGAATAGACTTTCTTGCACAACAAATAGAGTGTGGTATTCTTTTTGTGGTTTTCGAATTAGAATAAATATTGATTCATAGCCAACTTAAATTTCTATTCCTGTAATGAACGTTAGACTTGGACTATGTTGTGCTTCACACACAACCTCTAACCTATTCCAGAAAGTTATAATGAACCTGTGTTTGGGGTTCTAGTGTACACAATGCTTTTCAGACTGAACTTGGACTAACATTCACAGTGCTTCATGTATTCTAGTCTTTTTAATTTAGGATATCGCACTACTTGGTCCCTGAATGCATCTGTTCTCACACCTACCTGCCAGGTTTCCCAGTTCCATGTTTAACACCTCTAGCCAGTCCTATTGTTTGCTACAAATTGCATGCTGGAACTTGTATATTTCTTTTCTCCCCCAGTGTAAGGAGGGGACTACAAGTCCCAACATGCAGTGCAAAAAACAGGACTGGCTCAGAGTCCCGCATGGAGCTGGGATACTTGGCAGCTATACACGGGCACTCTGAGAATGTTACCAACTTGACCTGGATCAGTTCCCAGCCTTTCAACTGTTCAAGTCCCTTTATTCTAGGACCTCATACTTGTACTTTTCAGACTTGGTCAGCGCTTGGTTCCCACCACCATTTAAAGGGCCAAAGTCTCTTGTCTTGTCTTGTCTTGACTACTGGTCTTAGTGTCTGGTCTCTCACTCTTAGCGTATACCAGACAAAATGGGTGCAGAACCTTCTGGGTTCACTGGGATTTCTAGTGAATACAGAGAAATCCGATACCACGCCAGCACAGAGATTAGACTTCCTAGGGTTCGTGCTGGATACCAAGAAGGCGACATTAGAGCTTCCGGCCCGGAAGATAAGAGATATCAAGAGAGAGATCAGGGCATGCTTAGAAAAGCAACAGGTATCACTCAGAACCTTGGCGAGAATAGTGGGGTTCATTGCAGCTTCTATTCAAGCCATATTCCCAGGCCCCCTGCACTACCGAGTGCTGCAGAGGTTGAAGATAAAGCACCTTCAACAGGGGCTGAAGTATCATCAGCTAGTGCCGTTAGATCAGGAGTCCATTACGGAGCTAGAATGGTGGTTGAAGAATACGGATGCCTGGAATGGGCGAGCCACTTTCGGAGACAAGCCGGATCTGATAATAGAATCGGACGCAAGCCGGAAGGGCTGGGGTGCCAGATGCGGATCGCTACAGACCGGAGGCAAGTGGAGCGAAGAGGAGCTTCGCCTCCACATAAACTGCCTGGAGCTCTTGGCAGGATCGTTCGCGATCAAGGCATTCACAAGAGAAAGAGTGAAATCTTGTGTCCTGCAGAAAATGGACAACATATCGGCAGTGCACTACATCAACCACCAAGGCGGTAGGAGGTCCAAGATGCTTGCAGAGCTAGCGAAGGACTTGTGGCATTTCTGCCTACGATCAGAGACATCGGTGACGGCAGAGTATCTGCCAGGTTCACTGAACGCAGTAGCAGATTGGAACTCTTGTTATCTGACAGACTCCAGCGACTGGAGACTGGATCCAGCAGTGTTTCGGAAACTGAACACGAGATGGGGTCCATTAGGCATGGACCCTTTCGCCTCCCGGCTCAATGCTCAGACGAGCCTTTACTTCAGCCGGAGACTAGATCCGGGAGCGCAGGGAACAGATGCCTTCCTGCAAGAGTGGACAGGAGGCCCCCATTACGCTTTCCCTCCCTTCGTGATGTTGAGCAGTCTTCTAGCGAAATGTCAGAGGGAGAAAGCGGAGCTGGTGTTAGTAGTGCCTTTGTGGAAATCTCAGGTGTGGTTTCCAACGCTAATGGAGGTAGTGACGGACATACCCAGAGTACTCCCCGAAGGACAGCGGCTGCTCATGGACCCAGCTGGGTCATATCATCCTCAGAGTGAGAGGGACACTCCTGCTAGCCGCATGCAGAATATCAGGACACGCTGGGCACTGCCTGGAATTTCCATGCAGGCTGCAGAGCTTATTGCTGAATCCTGGGCTCCATCCACAAGGAGGAGCTATGACGCAGCTTGGGCAAAATGGACAAGATGGTGTAAGAACAGAAGTGTTCATCCCATTTCAGCGCCTGTAGTGGAGATACTGATTTTTTTTAGCAAACTTGTTGCAGAACGGAAGAGCTTTCCGTACGATAGGTGTGTACAGATCAGCAATCTCAGCAGGTCATATGCCAATAGAAGGAGCCCCAGCAGGAGAACATCCTGCAGTAGTAAGGCTCATCAGAGGTGCGAAATTCAGAGTGCCACCAGAGCCCAGGTATAGTACAACGTGGGACGTGGCAGTTTATTACGCCTCCTATCAGATTGGCCAACGGATAAGTACCTTTCCCTCAAGCAGCTATCGGGTAAACTAGCTATGCTATTATGTCTGACTTCCTGCAAACGAGTATCGGATGTGAGAGCTCTGGAGATTAACAGAAGGTCTTTTGGACCAGAAGGAGTGACATTCTCGATAGTCAGGAGGACCAAGGCAGGGACGACTATGGTTCATTATCCCTACTTCCCTAGTAATACGAAATGGTGCATTGCACGTTGCATTAAGGAATACGAGAGCAGGACGGCGGCGAATAGGGCGGTAGGTACCACACAGCTACTAATAGCGCATTGGAAGCCTTTTCACGCAGTTACTACGGCGACCATCACAAGATGGGTCAAGGAGATTATGCAAGCAGCAGGTGTGAATGTGGGCATGTATGGGGCGCATTCAGTGAGAGGAGTAATGGCCTCGCGAGCCATGAGAGCAGGAGTATCTTTAAGTGAAATAATGCTAGCAGCAGATTGGTTGAGTGATCGCACGTTTAAAGAGTTTTATTTTAAACCAGCAGAGAGTCTAGCAGGAACGGTGTTGGGGAAGCTTTGAACAAGCATAATCCTCGCCTCCAGTCTTGTCATAGAATGAAGATTAACCCTGATAGCTGCGCAGGGAATATTAATTATATTAAAGACTAGGAGGTGAGCATTAAATTACCACCCGAGTATTGTACTGTCTATAATTGCATTGTATTATGTTAGTAAGTACACTACATAGACTCCACCCTAAAATCTCCTATTGTATTGCCTCTTAGGAGAAGATCAGAAGAATAACTGAAGACAGAGCAGTAGCAGAGTGATTCAGGAAGCTGGAGGTTCGCCGGCAGTTGAGTTTCAAGTTAAAGAAAGGCTTTGCATCGTTGGCGAGGATCAGTTGTGGAAGTTGTGAAAATGTTCAGAGCAAGTAAAAGCAGAGCAGGAGTCCAAGCACAGGAAGTGGGTTGTGACTAGTGGAGAGGGCATGGACTACAGAGGCTCATGAATTTTGTAGTTTTGAAAAGGAGAAAAGTTTGTTGAACACTTTTCAAAGTTCATATGTGTTTTGTTGAACTGCTGAAGAGCAGAAATAAATTAAGATGAAGCATAATGCTCGCCTCCTAGTCTTTAATAGAAGTAATACTCCCTGCGCAGCTAGGAGGGGTAATCTTCATTCTCTGCCCCTCATCCTCCTGCTCTGCACTTATTCTCACTGCTTTGCACTTCGTTCCTCACTCTTGGTTTTCTGCCAGTTACACCTTTGATTTTCTCTGTGCCATTATCCATTCCGTGCTTCATGATCTTGGCTGGCTGAACAACTTACCTAACCTTTAACTCATTGCAGCAGTAATGGTTGTTCGCTAGCTGTGGGCTGCTGCTTCTTTCAGTGTTCTAATTCCTAGGAGTTTTCTTGGTGTCAAGGTCTCCGTTTGGTTATTCCAACTCAACGTCAGGAACTAATGGTCTGGGATCTCTGGTGCTGCTGCTGTGCTCCGCGAAATAGGCAGCTACATTCGGTGCAGGGAATGAGCCCGAACAAGACGGGGCGGCGCACCGGCAAAAAATATCTTGACTGAGCTCCGCTCCGTCCCCCAGAGCGATTGGCCAGCACATGACACACCCAGGGGCCAGCACATGTTGTGCCCAGCTATTGCTGCTTTCACGAGCAGAGCGCTTTCAGAGGACTCGGCACAGAGGCTGTCTAATTATCTGAAAGCAGTCTGCTTGTGACATAGTAGGAGAAATTACTTATCGTAATGTTCTTTCTATGGATTATTCTCCCGCAGATTCCATATTCCTTCCAGCTCTGCTGCTTTGGAAAACGTTTGACTGGGGATCGTAGTAGACCTCGACTCAACCGTCTATCGACCGTCTTGCTCGGCACTCGATCGTTGGTTCAGGACACAACATCAGGCGTTGTATATGAACTCTGTCACTACGCCCCATACCTCAGTTCACCCCTTTTTCCCCAAGCCACATACTGCATAGGAAAACAGAGAGATAACAACGGGCTAATAAGCTTCTAGAAATTAATAACCATTAATCTCGAAGGAGGTTCAAAATATGTAAAGAAACACCACAGATCGTAGCGTCAGGAAACCATTTCTTTTTCTTTCTTCCAAAAAGCACATGGCAAAAAGACAGAAAACTATCACCAAGGGCCATCACCAAGTAATTGCTTGGGATAGAAGATGCACACCAACCATCGACTTTATGAGCAGGGATGGATGGAAGGGGAGATGAGGAATCTGCGGGAGAAGAATCCATAGAAAGGACATTAAGGTAAGTAATTTCTCCTTCAATGGATTGCTTTTCTCCCGCAGATTCCTCACCTGATAGACTCCCACAGCAGTAGATGAAGGAGGCGGGCAGAAAGTTAGAGCAGAATGTTTTGCAATACCGCCCTGCCAAAATATGCATAGGCCATGCAAGCAACCTCCAAACTGTAGTGCTTACTGAAAGTATGGAGGGATGACCATGTTGCTGCGCAACAAATATCCATAGCAGGGACTCCTCTTAGCAATGCGGTTGATGCTGAGATCCCCCACTAGTCGAGTGAGCCCTGATGCTTGATGCTAATTCTTTGCCTGTAGACTGGTAGCATTCCACTATACAGAAGATAATTCAGCGGGACACAGTTTGTTTAGTTATAGCCAGGCCCTTGCGGGCTAAGGAAAAGGCCACAAAGAGTTGATCAGCTCGTCTGACTGGGCTGTTCTTGCGATATAAAAACCTGTGGCCCTCTTTAGAAGGTTGTAGTGTAGGGTAGAAAACTGGGAGGTCAATGGATTGTGACAAGTAAAACTTAGAGACAACTTTAGCAAGTTGGGTCTCACCCTAAGCAAGACTTAGGAAGAAACGTAGAAGAAGGTGGCTTGCAGCATAAACTCTGCAGTTCACTCACCCGCCTAGCAGATGTAATAGCCACTACAAATGCTGTTTTCAAAGATAAAAGCCTCAAAGAAAAAGAGTGCTTCGGCTTAAAAGGAGCTGTCATGAGAAGTTAACACCAGATTCAGATCCCAATCTGGGACAACAAAGGTTGGTGGAAACATATTTACAAGGCCCATCAGGAACTGTGCTATCACTGGGATTGTGAAATACGAACCTTGATCCAGGGATATTTTAAACACAGACAAGGCCACCAAATATCCATTGGCTGTGGTTACCTGTAGGCCTGCTGAGGCTAGTGAGAGAAGGAACCCCATCACTGTAGTGGTGGGGCAAGAGATGGGGTCAATCCCTGCCCACGCCTCAAATCTTCTCCTCCGACATGCATACAATGATCTTGTAGATGGCCTGCATGCAGCCAGCAACACCTCCGAAACCTCCTGAGAGAGCTCCCAGTCACCATACCTCTTCCTCGCAAGAGCCACACATGTTGGTTGAGGGACTCTGTGTTCGGGTGGCGTACCCGATCTTCCGACTGGGTTAGGAGATCCGGCTGCCGAGGCAACCAGAGAGGTGGGCAGATGCCTAGATCCAGAAGATGCCAGTACAGGGTCCTCCTCGCCCAGTCTGGCAAGATCAGGATTATGGATGCTCTCAACCTCTTGAGCCTCCTGACAACCCAAGGAATGACGGGAATTGGAGGGAAGGCGTTGTGGAAAGGGAAGGTCCAAGCCACCAGAAACGCATCCCCAGCGCACTGTTCGCTGGGAATTCCCTTGAGCAAAACTGCTTGCACTTTCCTGTTGGGCTCTGTGGCAAACAGGTACACTGATGGGGTATCCCAGTGAGAGAAGACCTCCTCTAGGACTTCCTGGCACACTCCCCACTCGTGCCAAACTATGCTCTGCCTACTCAGAGCATCCGCCAAACTGTTCTCTGTCCCCACCCGGTGAAATGCTGAGACTGAGATCCGGTTCTCTAGCAACCAGAACCACAGCTGCATTGCCTATTTGCAGAGTAATCAGGACATGCTTCCCCTCCAGAGACGGAGCAAATGCCCTCAGGGCTAAGCTGATGGCTCGCAATTCCAGGCTGTTGATGTGCCATCTGGCTTCCATCGCTGACCAAAGGCCGTTCACCTGAAAGTCCTCGCAGTGAGCACCCCAACCCTTCAGAGGCGTATCCGTGACCACTCAGGCCTGGGGCCATGGAGGAAAGAAGGGTTCCCCTGCCATGAGATTCCTGTGGTCTGCCCACCAGGCGAGGTTGTTGACCACAGGTGCAGATACCTTGATGGGATCCGAGAGAGCTCTGAGAGAGCTCTGAGATGTTGTGCCCATTGAACCCTCTGGAGCCACTGTAGGGTTCTCCTGCGCAGCCTGGCCTCAGGCACTAGAAAAATACAAGAGAAATACAAGAGAAAGTAAGCCACTGTTAAAGTGCCATGGTTCTGTAACAAGTCGAGCATCTGTGGCAAGCTGTTGACTCTCTCTTCAGAGGAAAGGCCTTCCCTACCCCAGTGTCTAGGACTGCTCCGATGAACTGGAGCCTTTGGACAGGTGTCATCTGAGACTTCTTCAAGTTCAGGGAGAAGCCCAGCCTGTGCAATAATAGACAGGTGTCCTCCAGATGAGACAAGACATGCTCTGCTGACTCTCCTCAGATCAGCCAATCGTCCAGGTATGGTAATACGTGGACCCCGGATCTCCTGAGGTGAGTGGTGACTACTGCCATGAGCTTGGTGAAGACCCCTGGGGCAGAGGTCAGACCAAAAGGGAGCGCATAGTGGTTGTCCCCTATGGTGAACCTCAGGAACTTCCTGAGCTTTTGATGTATCGGCACATGGAAATAAGCGTCCTGTAGATCTATTGACACCAGATAGTTCTGTAGTTTAAGAGTGTGGCGAATGTCTCTCAACGTCACCATTCGGAATGTGTCTTTCCTCAGGAATTTGTTTAAGGCCCTGAGGTCCAGATTGGGACAGAGACCTCTTCCTTTCTTGGATACCAGGAAATACCAACCCAATCCTCTCTGCTCAGGAAGTACCTCTTCCACGGCACACTGCAACAACAGGGCTCTCAGTTCAGTTCTTCCTGGAGCACCTGTCCCGGTTGCATCGGAGGTGGTGGGGGAAGGGGGTCTGTCCAGTGCTTTTTTTTTTTTAATGTTTTAATAAGGGCAGACAATAACCCCACCGAACATGCTGTAAAGCCTAGGCATCGGAAGTAATTTCCTGCCACTGAAGCCAGTGTCAATTGCCCGCCAACTGGTAAATTGTGGGAGGGGAAATCTAAGTGGCTTAGGAAGCTGGGTCGCCCCGCTGACTTTGCTGCTTGCTGGCCCTTAGAAGCCCCTCTCCCCCTTCCGGAGCACAAGAAATGCTTCTGCCCTTGCCTGGCCTGTGGGACCTGCGCTTTTTTGCCATAAGGTGTATACCCCCTTTAGCCCCTTGCCCTAGAGGCAAAGCCAAAGGCAGGTTTGCCAGGCTGTGCAGCTAGTCCCAAGTATCTAGCAGCGATTTTGTATTCCTTTAATTCTTCTAAGGATTCTTCAGCCTTTTGGCCGAAAAGGAAATCGCCCTCGAATGGCATGTCCAACAATTTTGCCTGGACATTAGGTGAAAAGCCAGCAGTTTTTAGGTATGACTGTCTCCTCAGTGTTACTGCTGATGCCATAGATCAGTCCACAAAGTCAGCGATGTCCAGGCCGTACGCAGCGACTGCCTGGCCACCTCTTTCCCATTCTCCATCAGCTGTAGGAAGCCCTTGTGCATTTCACCCTCAGGGTGAAGCCCGAAACTCGAGTGACCTACATCTTGCATAGAATGAAGTGAAACATTTGCTTTAAAAAGAGGTTTTCTGTCAAAGCCTTGCAGTGTTACAAATCAGCATGTTAACCCACTGAAAATAGGAACTAGTAGTAAAAGCTTTATTTCAGTTATAAAACCATAAAAGCAGGAACTGAGGTGCGGGGCATAGTGAGAGAGTTTATATATGACGTCTGGTGTCATGTCCAGAACCAACGAGCGATGGCCGAGTAAAGGTCTACTACGCTCCCTGTCAAAAGCTTTCCGAAGCAGCAGAGCAGGAAGGAATATCTATCAGATAAGGAATCTGCGGGAGAAAAGCAATCCATTGAAACCTGTTTTTTCAACTGAGCTCACAGAAGACTCAGCACTCCATGCATAAACTGCCAAATCCTCACCTGCGGTTTTGCAGCTGTCCAAACTAGTGCATATGTCTTGCAATTTACAGACATCTCTTTATTAGGGTGAATATTGTGACCAATCAGAGTCCATTATTTACTTAAAAGAGCTTGTTAGTGAATCACTATAAGACATGTTTAACATAATGCTCTGTTTTTATGCAGATTGCTAGGATTGGGTTCTATGAAGGGATACTGTGTTGATCAACCTGGCTAAAGAGGTGACAGTGCCCTCAATAAATGTTTTCCATTTTTAGGACCGACTTCATTAGTACCTATTGCCAGTATGCCTCTGCATTCACACCGAAAGCTTTCTCTGCCCTCTATTTTATCTTTTTAAAAATCCCACAGCTCGGTGGGTCCAATCAACTGGTGATAAACATAGACAACAGACTTCTCATGTTGCAGACAACACTTCCCAGAAAGGGAAAATGCATCACACGTTCTTCCAAAAATGCTCCAGTAACAATATGAAACCTAACTAAAATACCAACCACTTTTCCCATTAATGTCTGAATATTTAGGCATTTGACCTGATTTGCACAAACTACTTTCTTTCCACTAAAATGTAACTTCAGAAATGGCAATTTTGTGGAGAGCGCTTTACTTACAATTTCAAGTCATCATATATATTTAATGTCTATAGATGCACATACACAAACACACAAACCTCAAGGGTCCTGGCTAAATCTTGCCCAGTGTAGTTATACTCAAACTAACACCAACTATTCAAACTGATTTAAGCATAATTGGCCTTCTGAACCAATGGTCATTTTGCACCAGTGCCGTTCTAATTACTGAGCACTATGTTGGACTATCACCTAACCCGTAAAGCAGGGTTCAGCAACCCGAGGCTCTCCAGATATATTGGACTATAACGTCCCTGATTCCTCACCATTTATAAGGCTGTCTAGGGCTGATGAGTGTTATAATCCAAAACATCTGGTGAGCCAGACGTTGCTCACACCTGCTCTAGGTTATTCTCGGTCCACCTGTATGCTCAACTACATACAAAGTTCTCAGACAAAGACTAGGGTGACTGGGTTCCGTAAGCGCGCAACCCTGTTCTAAGAGTATGCTGTGTTAACAAGTAAAAACAAATAAATTTATAGGATTCTGATTTTGATTTATCCAGTTAAAAATTCCTTGATTCCCTTGAGCCAACACATGTTTCGAGCCAAAACGCTTCTTCAGGGTTCTATATGAATAAATTGGATTCAAAAAACGTTAATTGAATTTAGCCATTCATTTGAACCTTATATGTGACCTAGTGTTAGACCTATGTGACAAAATCATGTGCATTAATTGAAAGACCCACAGTCCGCACACCTCTTAAATTCAGTCTTTGGAGTAGACCTACTTCAAAGATAAAAGGTAAAACACAGTTGAAAATCGCTGAGGCGATTGAAATTTTCGCAGTGTGCTGAGCATCCGGAAAACAGAACTTAAGCTACGGCTGTAGTGCGTTCTATTTATGCAAACGTCGATGTCATGTGCGGATGGAAGCCGCTGAGGGACATCGAGGCAACGACGCATGGCGCCCCCTCTGCTGTCGAAAAGTTTCCAAAGCTGCAAGTAGGTTATCGGATATATCAAAGATGAGGAATCCATGGGAAGACACGATCCATTAGAAATATGAAATTTTACATGCACAGGTGGCTGCCTTGAAATATTACTGTGGAATAAGAAAAGTAATTTCCTGAAAAGTCTTAACCTTAACTATGCCTTGTGCTAGCACGATATACATATCTAAAATGGGAATGTACATACAATGGCATACCACTTAACACACGCACATAGCTGAAATGAAACAATAAAAAGTCCTATATCTGCTGAAAGTAGCTAAGGAAGAGGGTATGAGATCATACGGGAGGGAAGTCTTGGCACTGGACTGCAGGCTCATGTGACCTTAAACTAGTTCGGAAAGAAGTCAAGCAATCACTTCAATCTCCCAGGTTTTCTGACAAATGTGTTAATTTTTCTTTCTGCAGAAAATTTCAGGTAAAGTTTGAAAAGGATAATACCCGCCTGCCTCCGTGTCCTGCTATAGAAACTGGGTAAAAGTCATCTGATTGGTCGGCAATTCTTAACACCAGCCAACACTGTGCAAGATAAATGGAAAAGGCATGGTTTATTGCGCAGATGTTTTGCAAATGTTAACATTTATCAGAGCAGCATTCAACCTGTGCATGTCTATTTTTTGTAAGTAGTGCAGAAATGGCGTGCTGCTGGTTTGTAACTCCCAAGTCCTCCTTTTCACAATGGCTCGGATAATACAGAACTATTTTCATGCAAGCCGCGATCGCTCGCTGGATATGACATGATATACGTTTCCTACTATGTTGGAATGATTTGTAGTACATTTTAAAAAGGTTAAACTCTTAAAACGTTTAAGTAAATGAAATACCATGAGAACTGTAATTAACTAGTAAAGCGTATGTTATATTTTTCAGATTACAGATAATTACTGAAGTCAAGATTAGCCAGCAATCAGTGATTGACGTCATAATAACCTGTACAATGATTACAGACCTGTTTTGGCCGCAGAGGCCGCTTCCACTGCTACTACAATACATTTAAAATAAAAGTATTTTTTTAGGTAGAAACCGGTTTAGGAAGGATCTTTAAAAACTTGACAAAATTGTAAAAACAGCCTCACTATGGGCCTTACTCATCTCCAGCAGGTGGAGATACAGAAACATATCCAGCAAGGAATAACATTTATGACAAAGCCAATTTCTCATGCGTAGCCTGAAATGCCCCAATGAACTTTATGCCACAACTAAAGGAAAACCATGAACCACAAATCATTAGACGTGATGACAACCACTAAAATATTTAATACCAAACAGGCACACACTTTTAACAAAACAGTACTTAGTCAAGCCCCAGAGAACTATGGGGGTCATTCCGACCCTGATGGTAGGGGGTTAAGGGGGCCGGTAGAGCAGCCGACCCCGTTAACCCACTACCGCCTCATTACGAGTTCCGCTTGCGGGACCCGCTAAGGACGGCTGGTAAAACCAGTTGTCGCGGGTCCCGTGAGCAGTCCAGCATGCTAACAACGGGCCCGTCATTAACGGGCCCGTTGTTAGCATGCTCCCCATTCCCATTGAGCCCTATGGGAGCTCGAATGGGAATGGGGATGGGTTCCTGGAATGGGGAAATACCGGGCCCTCCAAGGTCCGAATGGCCCGGCATTTCCCCATTCCAGGAACCCAGACCCGGTACCCGGAATGGGGGTAGCAATGGCGCAAATAGCGGCATGCCTACCTCCATGGTCGTAATGACATTGTCAGCACAAGTAACCAATTGCACCCAGAATATTAAAATTTGAACAAATCACAAAATCAGAGCATTACAAAAGGAGGGTATAATGACATCACTAAGGCGGATGGGTTTTACTTATTTGATTGTTTTGTTTGTTTAGTGCTGGCTCTACCCAGATGGTCTCGGAGCACCTAACATGGTTCACATATTGAAAAGGTGGGAGTTGAAAAAAGAAGTTACAAAATGTTTTTAGGCAAGGACAGGAAGATTAGGATAGACAGTGATAGCGGGGGGCAAGGGTGTTGTTGGGGTGTCCAGTGAGGAGAGAGTTTCCATAGTCCAGCTTAGAGAGAACAAGCGCTTGGACAGCGATCCAGAGATCGTCAGGAGGAAGGATATGTCTGATTTTGCATATGATGTGATGATGTGTAGTTGTAGATTACATGTTTTGGTGACAGTGGCTATGTGGTGTGTGAAGGACAGGTGG
Source organism: Ambystoma mexicanum (assembly GCF_040938575.1). NCBI lineage: Eukaryota > Metazoa > Chordata > Amphibia > Caudata > Ambystomatidae > Ambystoma > Ambystoma mexicanum. The sequence continues at coordinate 640,247,985 of NC_090928.1, read as the reverse complement.
GGGGTCGATGGTGAAGGCAAGAATTTTAACAAGTGTGGAGAGTGATATGTGTGGGTTGTCCGTGGCAAGTTCTTGTGGGCAGATGAGGATTTATTCTGATTTGGAAGGGTTGAGTTTGAGGAAGTGGGTGGCCATCCAGTTGGTGATGGTGGAAAGACATATTTGTCATCTTTTACCAGCCATACCAAAATATTTTGCTACACTAGCTGTCGCTAAAGTGATACCTATAAGGCAAAACGTAACAACCAGTATGTACAGACAAGGTAGAAGGAGGAGAATGTCTTTGTCAGTTTACATTCCTAAAATGGTGAGCAAAAGGTTAAAGGGACAACCAGTGAAGAGTCTATGAGGCAGTAGCAATTCCCCAAATATAGAAACTTGCAGTGGTGTAATAGGGGTCCATCACCACTCCAATTGAGCAACTACTGCGTATGCAGAAAAACAAGAGGTAGAAAACATGGAAAGGGAACAGAAGAGTGGGTCATAACTGATAAGGATAAGACAAAAAGGGAACGTTCTAAACAAAAAGGAATTTACTAACCTAGCAAATAATTTCAAGTAGGATGTCATTACCAAATCCTTCTGCCAGACATCATGAAGGCAATTATAGGATGTATTGTCATGCTTCTTTTTCCGTCGTACATATGCCCAGCCCACCCATTACAAACCAATGTTTTCTCTCAATGTAAACCGTGGCAGCACCTTCAAAACGATGCTGGCTCAAATTAAACCTGGAAGTTGGAGATGTATGATGCAATTATATATACTGTCTAAAAACAGAGCCAGAATGTGTTACTCACTATAGTTAGACTATGGCATTTCAAGTCCATGGTCACATTGTCCTCATACCAACGGCAAATCCAAGCCAGGACCAGAGTGTGTTCTGCACAGGGTTAAAATCATGAAGGCATACTGCTTTTAGGGAGCTGGAACGTGTGCAGTCTTGGCATTGTCTGGCAAGTGTGCACAGTGCCATCAGGGAACTCTCCCGCCTCTGGCTTTAACAGGCATGCCTTCATTCTTCCAGAGGTTTCGCTGGCCTCTTCCCTTTGTCAGAACAGGTGGTATTCACATCTTTGCCAGCCTCACTGTGAGGCAAGTGTTTCTTTAGAGGCTTCACTAGCCTCACGGCATTGTCAGGCAAACCTTTCTCTAGAGATGTCAGTAGCCTTTTGGGATGTTGTCAGACAAGCATTTCCCTCAGAGACTTAAGAGTCTTCGCTGGGTTCCTAGCTTCATGTGACAGTTTCTTTAAAAGACTTCACCCGCATGTGGGCTTTGCCAGGAAAGCATTTTTCGAAGACGTCATCAGCCTCTTAGCTTTGACAAGTAAGACTTGCATCACCGGCTTCACTGACCTCTTGGCTACGTCAGATAAATATTCCTTCAGGGACTCCATCAGCCTCTTTGTTAGGAAAAATGACAGTGCATCATGCATCAGCCGCATGTCAAACATTTCAATATATAATTAAAGTTTGTTAAATTTATTTAAATTTATTTTGTGTTAATGCATTTGGAAGTACATTGTCAACCTTTCACACTACATATTATTCATAATACAAAGATACATTAAAGACAATACTATTATTCTCTTATCAAAACACTAAAAATTGTCTGATCGTTCAATTTCTTCCTAAAGTCAATGATCTCATAACATAAAAAACAAGAGCATTGTGAGCCTTTCACACAATTCATAATACAATAAAACAGAAATCAATGCAATTATTCACTTATCAAAATACTAAAATTAATTGATCATTATGTTTGTTAATTCTATTACTTCCTAGGCTCAATGTGCCCGTAAAATAAAAGATTAAAAATTACCTTTTGCCAGATATGGTGAGCTGCCGAGGCTATCACTAGAGAGACAGCAGCGAATATTGTAGCCCAAAGTTTTAGTTGTAGTGAGCCTAAATTTCAAATAATGTTTTTTGTATTCTCTTATAATGAGTGTCTTCCCTCCTGTGTCTTCCCTGCAGCGGTGATGTCAGTGGAATGTGGTGAGGTCACTGTGCTTACATTGTTGTCATCTGAATGTGTGTTCCATGGGGGACAGTTGGAGATAGAGAGCTGGCTGGCAAGGATGTGCCGGTGTTTCCTGCTGTGAACATGACTAATAAACCCATATAACTTACCTGCTGGCTCAGGTGTGTTGATGACAATACGACATTGTTACATATTCCTCTTCAAATGCTGCATAGGTAGTGAGAATGTGCCTTTGCATCACAATATAGTTCCTGCACAGTCTACACAACCGGCATTCCCTTGGTATTCCCAGCCAAGACCCCGTGTTTTCATACACTGGCAGGAGATTTAGCTGCATAGCAACTATAAACCTAGTCAAAGCAGGGGTGCTTATTTTGGTTAAATAGCTCCTCGGAGCGTCAGCCTTAAACACCTGTTGGTAGTATTCTGTATATCGACACAGTTTGGCTAAGTGATTAACAGCTTCGGACATATCCAGTTGTCTAGTTTTCTTTTCCAAATTAGGTAGAACTCCTGCCACGAAAGGCGGACTGGAGGGGGGGCATCTATGCTTAATTCCCAATAAACTAAACATACCAGTTGTGTCAATTTGCAATGCCATCCACTTTTGGAGGAGCGTCCAGCATGCAAGACTGAGATTCAGTAATGTCACCTCCTGCACCCCACTAAACTGTATTTTTGCCCACAGCCTGCAGGCCGCCAGCCTCCAAAGTGATAGCAAGGATTGAAGCCCCAGCTCCAGCCGAATGGCCTTTACTGGGACCATTGCAGGCAAACCCAATAGGGAACCCAAGATCTTTCCTTCTAGTTTAGGTAGCCAGTTAACTAGTCTTAATGGGAAAACCTCTAAGGCATTTAGAATACAAGGACCAATAGAGCACCTCTATGCGCTTATCGTATGCACTTATCTTCGCCTCCACGGATCACCCTCTGTGTAGATTTGTTGTTCTCTTTAAGACCAACAATTTCTTCCATGCTTTGCTATCAATGGATTGATGTATGTGTGCCAAGGTAATTCTGGGTCTGATGCTCACTCCCAAGTATTTATATTCTTCCACCTGTTCCAAATGTACCCCCGCTAGCTTCCATTTAAAAGGTGTCGCTCCCTTAAACTTTTTTCCCGCTATCATTATCTTTGGTTTTGTGGGATTGGGGCTTAGTCCCAACTCTTTTTCAAAAACATGGAGGACCTCAATTGAAAGTTGCAACCCAGTGGGGGTTCGATCTAGAATGACTGTCGCCTGCATAGGAAATGCAATGGAGTGCCTTGTTAGCATACTAAGGAGGGACGTTACTTACCCCTAACGGCCAATGCTAATTCTGATACTAATAAGTTGAAAGGTATGGGGGCCAGTGGGCAGCCTTTCTTGAGCCCTCTGTTGGTTTTGGAGGCATTAGAGAGGGTACCATCTTCTGATATTCTTACCCTCACCTCCGTGTCAGAGTACAGTGCTTTTAGGAAAGATAACAAGGAAGGGTCTATACTCCAGCCTTTGAGTTTCTCCCACAACTTAAACCTTATTACACTGTCAAAGGCTGTGGAGTAGTCTACAAAGGCGAGGTATAGTGCAGATCCAGAGTAATTATGCTTATCTGCCATTAATGTCATTAATGCCCATACTGGGTCACATGTTCCAGAACCCTTCCTGAAGCCTGTCGGGTGAAAGGGCAAAAGTCCCTATCTCTTAACCCAATCACTCAGAAAGGTGAGCAGGATGGAAGCAAAAAGCTTTGCGCTACAGTCTAACATTGCCAGAAGTCTAATGTTTGTAGGCAAGTTATGGGGACCTCCCTTGTGAACGGGGATGAGTATGGAGCTCTTTCACAATCACTGAATATTTCCCTAGTCACATAAATGCAAATAAAAGTATTCCAACAAAGCTCCCCAATAAAGCCCGTCACTTTTTATTACTATGTTAGACAGGCCGTCTGGGCCATTAGCCCCAGCGGGTTTCATAGTAACTATCATAGTCTCCCGATCAGTGTCCTGTAATCCACCACCAATGAAGACCTCATAGAACAATTGCCCCTCTCTTCTTTGTTCTCAGCATTCAGCCAGAAATTCTCCTGGATATAGACACCCCACTGTACCTCCGATACACTGCTAACTTCCATGGCAGCCCTACCTAACTCGTTAGTGTGAATCAAGTGCTAAAACTTCTTAGAATGGTTTGTTCGTATGAGAAGGTCAATATGTTTCCAAGTGGCAGAATTTATTCTGTATCTATGGCCTCTTAGCCAGGACTTAAATCTTTGCCTCGCTGTGGTCAAAACCTTTTTCTTGTTCTCCTCGGGTGTTATTACTTTGCTTAGTTTTACGAATCAGAGCATTTAGCTCTTTCTTTTTCTTAGCCATAGCAATATCAAACCTTCTCCCGCCGTTAAGGTTATAATGCGCTATAATGGGCTGTCTAGTTTTAGGGAAGAACAAAGACACCATTCTGCCCAGATCCCAGTCACAATATGATAATAACTTGACCTCGTCCCAACCTTACTATTTTAAGGTGAAGTGAGAAGAGTTCAACTCAAGTGAGAAGAGTTCAACTCTGGCAATTGTCCATCGAAGCCTGTTACCTTGGCAGTTCACTGTTGGGTTTGCTCCGCCGAGAGTAGGAGGCTTATTTTTAGACAAGCCACAATTCATAGCAAGAATGGAATGATCGCTGGTGTACATTGAGATGGTTGTCATTTCTGTTTGGAATGGTCAGATCATCGTATTAAAGATGAAATCGATACAGCTGTGCGAGGTACCATTGGAGCAAGTAATTTGGTTCTCACCCTCTCTAACCCTGAGAGAGGAGAGATCGAATTTGTCCAGTGCCTCACACCATCATATTGCCTTGGGATCCAGACTCTTTCTCCCCATTACTTTGGTTGCCTGTCTATGGTTGGTGCAATCTATGTTAAAGTCCACAGCCAGTGCGATGCCACCTTTTGAAAATTTTGTTGACCAGTTCTTGAAGTTGTCTATCAACACCACCATCAGTCCGGCTGTTTGTTCCCCACCACGAGGGTTGTAAAGAGTTTAAATTCCAGAATTTAAGTTTAGGAGCTGTCCACAAAGTATGTTCTGGTGAAATTTATGAGGGGGGTATTCAGAGAGGGACATACTTGTTCTAGCGCCTATACATAGGCCTCCTTTTTGATGCCCCTTTTCTGGACGAGGGGAGGTTCTGAACACAGTAGTAAATCTGTCTAACTCAAACTGGGATATTAACGAGGTTTCTTGTAAACCGAAGATGGGGGCCTTCTTTATAGCATCAAGTGCAGGTTGATAATTCATACAAGAATTGTGGCCTCTAGTGTTCCACGATATTACCTGAAGGAAGTTCCCTTCCTCCCCGCCTGTTGGTCATTGAGGAACCTGTTTGACTGGTGACCAGAGCCCCTTCTGCCTGCCCTGGCTCAGTCCTTCCCCCTGCCCATGTTACTTGTAAAGGACGGGGCTAGTAGAAATTGATTTTGCTTCATGGAAATATGTGGGCTGGGGGCAAAAAAACATGATTTCGAAACCCAGGTCCTTCAATGCCACTGCATTGTTAAACACACTTTCCAGAACAAAAGAAGAAACAAAGTTCACCACAACCCAATTTGAAGCACAGTTGTATGCTGGTAGTTCAAGTCTACTAAAATCTTTCCTCATTATGGATTTAAACACTGGTACCATCTGCATCAGCTCCAGTAGCAATGATCGATTTAGGAAAGGGCTACTTCCTGTAGTATTTGTCTCCATCAATTTGATGTGGTGTATAGCTGAATACAATGCTCTTAGCCCATGGGTTGAATCAAGCACTTTTTTTGTCGGACAAAGACCTTCGACTTGTTTCAACCAAGAACCAGAATTAGGGCGGGAGGGAGGATGCGAAACTGCCTCAAGATAGGTTTTCCTCTCTAACTGCCTCCCCTACTCGGGGGCTGTAGCCGGCCCCTGTATTCTTTGGGCCACGCTTATCGTGCCACCCTCTATAGTTGAGGCACCATTGCCTTCAATCCCTTGTAGTGGATGAGCCCTCCAAGATTGCTCTTTATCACCAGAGACGGCCTCATTTGTTGGTGCTCTCTTTTTTAGTTCTGACTCTTGGGAGTTGGGGTGGGCTCTGTAAACTCCTGCCTCCATTAGTGCCAGGAGCAATCCACTTGTCCATCGGGCCATGTACTTGAACCATTCTGACCGTGCCGTCACCCATATACTTAGTAACAGATCTTTTATCTGTAACCTTCTCTTCACCTCTGTCCATTCTCTGGTTCCGGGGGGATGTCATTGCCTTCTTTTGTAAGGGGTTTCACAGGCATCTTTGACAAGGGGGAAGGGCCCCTTACGCTGGGTGCTCCTAGGATGGGATGCTGGAGTATTTATTAACACATTTTCCACCATAAGAGCCTCTAGTGCGCAGCTCTCTGATTGTGCCACAACATAACAAGACTGGGATGGCTGGTCCCCATGGTAGGGTGATGAGGTGTATTTCTGCCCACGTTTTGGGCTCCACTTGGTCTTGGGCCTTCCTAATTTTCTAATATTTGTTTCCTTGTTGTTAGTAGGAAACTTAGAGGGGTCAGGTTGTTCTTTGGGTGACCCAGTCAAATTTGGTTGGGCTGTTATTTCCTGAGCTGGGTTTTTATAAAGTGAGGATTCTAATAACCTCTCAACCGTTTCCTTAAGCACCTGCTGTTCTTCTGTCATTTTAGAACACAATTGCAGGAGGGCTTCAATATGTGCTTCCAGGGGGCCCACTGACTGCTTGCTCGATATTTGCATTATGGTGGAGTCCTCAATTGAAGAGACTGAAGGTATTTCTTCATCGTATTCACTTTCACTAGAAGTTAATTCGTAAGTAGTGAGTAATTTTTCTAGATCAGGTGACTGCGATAGGCTGGATATTTGTGTGTTAGTCTGTACAAAATCAGCCGGGCCCGCGGAGTTCCTTTGTATGGTTTTACATAACTTCAGGAGGGAGCCATTGTTGTCCAGTGAGTTATTAGCCTCGGCTGAAATCTCCTCTTCAATGTCGCTCAGGGCATCATGGACCACTCTCTGTTGTTCAGCGTTTGTCCCTTGGTCCAAGCTGTGCTGAACAGCATTTATTGCCGGTAGCTTATTTTCAAAAAAGGAGTAAATTGTTGATTGGGTTTTGTTTGCCGGGCATACCCTCTGACATTTTTCATTTTTTGCTCGAGGGAGAGTTTTAGAATTAGCCTTTTTTCCCTCAGCGTGACATGGAGGTTTAACAGAGAGGAGTTTATCACTACGCAGAGACACACATTTAGATTTCATTTTGTAGAGTACTGGTCTCTTCTCTGTGTGTTCAGCCTATTTATCTCATTCTGCAAGTAGGAAGCAGGGGGCAGCAGGCAAAAAAGGGGGTTCGAGGGTGGAAGGATTGGTTCAGTCAAGGAGAGGTATTCCTATGTTTGGTGATTCTTCAGTGCTGACCGTCACCGGCAGAAACGTTCCAGTTCTCAACTTTAGATACAACCACCCTTTCCCCAGCTTGGACGGCAGCTATGTTCTCCCACTTGCCAGTCACTGGGGAAACTCCCCGTGGTCACCCTCACCTCTGCCTTCCTGCAGAGGGTGGTCCACTGGTGTCTTTGAGGTGATCAGAGTTTGCTAAATTAAGAACGTACTTGTTGTAGCCAGCAGTCCATCAGCATCAGCAAGATCACAGCAGTCACTCCGTAGCTGCTCCCACTGTATACCCAGATAGTTCAGCGCTCACGTAGCTCGTGTCCTCTTCCAAGGGCCGCACCCTCAGTCTCGACCACTCCGTGCAGCGCTCCACGCTGTGTGGGAGTTTATATGTTGTTAACACAGCAGCTCCTCCTTACAGCAATAGAAATGGAAAAAAAGACTCTCCTCAGCCCACAGTTCTGAGAAGGCACAGCAGACCACTCAGTGTCGACCACTCCGCTATTGAAGTTTTAGCATTCTAAATCCTTCTTTGTCATTTGATGTAGGTAATTTGTCAGAGAGACTACAATTAGCTACAGTGAGTAACTCATACCTACTCATATGTCCTGCCCACTTTTCCACATACTCAAACAAGATCCTCCATCCCTGGGCATGGAGAGGGTTGCGGCAGCATTAAGGAGAAAACAAGTGAATGTGTAATCTAACGAAACCACTTAACACTTAACAACTGCCATGCCAAACTCAGCATGTGTCAGCACAAGTTGTGAGATTTACCCCTTGACACCCTACAACAGATGGCCAAAGAAAAGGGGCAATTGAAGGCTGCTGATACTACCTTGGCTCCGATGGTATGAGCGCAAAGCCTTTTGGGAGGAGAAAGACCCTGAGTAGAGTATCACCTGGAAATACAGGGAAGACCCATTGTGAGGTAGAAGCTTTAGATGCCTGGCACCCTGTAACAAAGCCATTGAAGGAAACAACCTATTGAATTTCCTGAATGCTTGTTGTTCTGCAAAGGAAGAAACATACTTTTCATACATCCAGAATATGAAGGAACATTTTGCCTAAGAGGCTGAGTTGGGAAAAATGTGAAAAGGCAGATTTCTTGGTTCAAGAGGCAACCCAACACTAGCTTAAGCTAAATTGATGAAGGAGTACCAAGTAAAACCTAATCTTCGTGAAAAACATTAAAGGATTCCTCAGAGAGAGACGGTCTGAAGCAAACTTGCGTGCCTCGCAGAGTTCACTGAAAAAAGAAAAACTTTCAAGAGTGAATAATCCAGCATCAACTGAAGCCACGGGGATTTGAGAGCAAACATTTGAAGAAATACGTTCAGATCCTAAGTGATGAAAAGAACTTTGGGGGAAGTAAACAATCATAAGAGGCTGTTAAAATGCAGCCTCACCAATAGCTTAACTAAAGAAAAAAGAATTCTTGCGGGGTCACAAATGTCAGCTAAGACTTTCAGTAGTCAATCTGGGAGACTGATTCTGCTAGGCAAATGAGAAAAGAGGATGGAGCGGCAAGAAGGAAGTTACACTCCTTGTCCAGATTTCAATGGCAGAGCCATAGCCATTTGCTTCGGTACTGCATTCAAGATGAAAGCTTCTGGGCTGCCTGAATTACCGCTTTGTGCTGTCTGTAGAAAGGCCAGGTTTCCTGGGTTGAGGTACTAAGATGCAGTCGACCAAGCGAGGGCTGAACAACTCTGCCCTCTTGTTGACATAAGAGGGCTTCTTAGAGTGAAAGAAGAAAGTGGGATTCAGGAAGGGCCATATGTTCTGAACAGCAGTGTTCTTTGGCCAGTATGGCGCAGTCAGTATTGGCTGCAACTTGCAACTCAACCATAATTTATGGACCAGTTTGGAGAACTGAGGTAGGGGAGGATATACATACAAAAAAGCGTGATGATCCCACTTAATGAGAAAGGCATCACCCAGAAAAACAATGTTCTGCCCCAGAGGTTGACAACTGTGGGCATATGCTATTCTGATCAGTACCAACAAGATAGATCTGATTGTGGGCGTGTGTCTTGCGAATTCTAGTGGGGACATAAGGAAGGAGTCCCATTTGTGAATGGAGTGATGTAATCAGCTCATGAAGTTTCCCTATTTGGAAATGTTGTGTTAAAAGGGCCCACAGTAAAAATACACTCTTGGAAAACGGGTTGTCATTATATCTCAGTACACAACAGCTCCTGAACAAGAGGAGAAGGGCTTTCAGGTCTAACCAAAAGGCCTTCACTGTCATGTAGTTGATGGGGACTCATTGTGTGAAGGTAATTTAGGAGACTGTGAATACGAAAGGTGGTCAGCATTGCCTACAGGCAAACTGGGAAATGTCAGTGGTGAATGAAAGTGGGGCTCAGGTATAGAGAAGGGGAGACACGAGACAGGTTGTGACGTTTAAAGCCCTATTTCATAACTGACATGACCTCCCAGAAGACTGGGATCATCTCAGATGGGGTAGTGGTCCTTAGTCCCAAGTGAAGCCCAACGCTAATTGAGCAATCCTCATTCTCAGGTGAGTGAATGGGATGCAGTAAAACAAAAGAGGTGATGGCTGAAAGCTGCTCTGGGAAACCCGCCAGACCATCATTCTTCACATGCCAATCCATTACAAAAGGGGAAAGAAAATATGCAAATCAGACTTGTTCCCAAACCAAAAGTGAATGGGATCACCTGGAAACAGGCTGAGAGTAGGCTCAGTGCCCCGTAGAACATTTGTACAAATACTACACTACCAAAAAGGAGGTTTGAGCATGCAAATTTTACTGCCGGAATCATCCCACAGGAGGAGAATACATCACAAGTCTAGAGTCCCAGCACACATTAATGAATCAGGTCTGGTATGTGAGAGTGACTGAGGACTTCAAACAGTTGAGATGCAGCCCTGAGGATGACGTCAGTGCAAACAGTCTCTACAAATGATCTTGTGCTTCTGAAGAGCATGGGCCATGAATGAGAAAGTCATCAAATTTTGGGTGGATGTGCATGCAATCCTTCAGGGATGAGCGCAGCGCTACGATTACGTTTGTGAATACATAGGGTGAGGGCGTGCTGCTGAGCTCAAAAGAAAGTACTCAAAACAGGTAGTGAATACCCCATACCATGAAAAGAAAAACGTTTTGTATGGGACCCAAATCAGGATGTGATGGTGTGCATCCATCTGGTCCACTGAGCCAAACCAATCGTTATGCAGCAGGGACGCAAGAAGTTGATAGTGGGTGAGCATAATGAAATTCCATTGGGGAATTACACACTTTAAATTCAAGAGCCGACTTGTTCTTGTTGATGGTGCCCGCTCTATTCCTTTTATGACTAGGACTTTCTGTATATCTTGGTTTAGTGGGTTTGACCATGAGTATGGTTATGAAGAACAGTGTTTTGTTGTCATGTCACTATTTTGCTCTTCTTAATTAATGGCTTTTTGTACACCCAAATAATTACACGTCTTTGAAAGAAGAGTCAAGCACCTGCTTCTAGTGGAGATGGAGGCTTGGCAGCAGGCAGCGCATCTCAAGCTCACCCTCAGATTCATGCCCCTCATGGCAGTGTCTACATGGATCTTGGTGGGCAGTGGGCCTGGAGAGATTATCGGCTTCGATGGAGCCAGTGAATCTTAGAGAAGTGCCACGTTACTAGTTAAACTGTGTGTCTGTATACTGTGATGAATCTGATGGAGTCATCACTGATCTCCCGGCTGTGACCACCTCCCATGTGGCCAGGGGGTGGCAGCTGCTACCTGATCCTGACCCTGGGGGTGGGTATATGAGGGAGGATCACCTAGGAGGAGACAACTTCCAGGAAGATGATGTAGCTTCATTGGATGAGACATGGTATCGCCCATTTGCCCTTGAAGATAATCCTCTCATACCCAATTCTCTCATGGCTTCCAACTTTTGTCCACCTTGTGGAAATTACAAGACAGTCTTCTACAGTTCAGTTTTCCATCATCCAGAAATGATTTACTATTTAGAACTTTTGAAAGTAGTTCTTCAAGATTTGTAAACCAACCATCAACAATTAACCTCTTTTCCCAGAATCACCGACATACTGGGACGAAGAAGAGGGAAAAAGCAGTGCAGAGCGGAAGAAGCCACAAGCCCAGCGAGCGCTCTAGTTGTTTCCCGCAAACACCTGTGCATGGGAAATTGAAAGAACAGAAGCAAATTGGTAGAGGATGCTGTTGGCGGGGGAACGTTTCACCTCTCGGTGAGGCTCGAAGATCTGAAAACTACAGACACGTGTTGTGGAGCCAGGCAGCTCACCATCCAGGAATAAGGGATACGCTGCGAGAACGGGATGCACTGCAGAAATGCCAGGAGCCGGTGACAGATTCTATGACAAGACTGGAGGCGAGCATTATGCTTTATCTTCTTTATTCACTGCTCAACAGCAATTAAAAACTTCACTTTAATTTTTTTTTTTTTAAAGTATGCCCAACTTGCTTGAAAAAATAAAAATAAAGAAACATGATGAGCTCTGAAGGAGCTCCTGAACTGCATTTCGCAAGGGTCTCAGGGGTTCAGTAGTCCCTAGCCTCGGTTCAGTCTTCCAATGAGGTCTCCTTGGTAAGTATAAGTCCCTGCACCTCCAGGTACTTTCCTCTTCTTTTTTGCTGATCTCGACAGCCAAGTACCCCTTTATGACTCTATTAACATTGCTCACGTAATGTCTTGTAAATGCATGTAAATACTTCGAATTAGTATGCTAATAATATTTTGTGACAACATCAGGATAATATCGTTTTATTCATAGTGATATTGGCGCAACGCGAAGTTGTAGTGCGCGTACACATTTTTCTAAAGCATTTTGTTTTGACCGCACGCAACATTCGGTTTACCTCGAATGGTTTAAAGAGGGTATGACGGGCCCGCGAGTGAACTCGCTCGCTTCAGGGCAGTTATTTCCCCTCTGAGAAGATTTCTGTTAACAGCTGCGTACCGCTCCGGCGCAGTACGCATTTCATTTAGAGAAGATGTATTACAAGCGTTCCGCGCAAGTGCGGCGGTCGGTTTTCCTCCTCCAACGTTCTTTTCTCGAACATAACGACCGCAGAGACAGCTCAGAGGCTCCCGAATCTCCGTTCCACGTCGGAAGAGCGGGAGTTTGAATTGCAGAGGTGATTTACATAAAAATAAAAAATAAAAAAATATATATATATAAGAATACAGAGAAGAAAGATAGCACTATTTCACTGCCGCTGTAGCAGAGAGGTCAATTAAGGGACCTAGATAGTGCATCGTCACAGCCCCCCACAGCGGTCAAGCATGGCCTGTGACAGAGGGGAGGAATACTGGAAGGAGTACAGTGACCAAGAGCAGGAACTGCAGGAGAAGGAAGCAGACCTCTCCCAAAGCTTTAAAAGAGTTTTGGGAGACTTCCTAATCAGGGCGGTAGCCCAGGGAGTTCAGCCTATACAGGACAGGCCACAGATCCTGGAGAATATTTTGGGCACTAGATCTGGCAGGCTAGAGGATCCAGGAGAGGGGACCTCCACCACAAAGCCTCTGCAGGAACCACATAGGGGGTGTAAAGCGGCCCGGAAGAGGAAGCACTCTTCTACCCCCTCTTCCCCCCGGGCTCAGATATGGGAAAGAGAGAAAAGTCCCAGGAGGCAGCTGATGCCTTTGATAGGCTCAAATACGCTTTCCTTGCAAAATCAGCAGTGCCCTGCCTCATACCCCCTGCCCCAATGGTGAAAAACATAGGGGACGTACTTTCATCCTCGGAGGAATACGACCAGGAAGAGCAGGAGGAGGATGAAGGAAGTCTGTCAAGAGGTAGTTCAGGAGATAAGGAGAAAGACAGACCTACAGAAAAGAAAGCCAGCTTGGTGGAGGGTACCCCCGAGGAAGAAGACATGTCGGACATGTTTGAGCCGGAGGCCATTACGCACCCCAGATCCACTGACTGGACCCCATCCCCGAGGGTAGCGCTATATATGGCTCAAAAGATCAGGAAACCTTTGGAAAAGGAGACTAGATTCCGGCGTAGAGCGGAATGCCCTAGACCCGAGCTCACAGGAAAGGTGGCAGAGACTCCGGAGCTCGACCCCAAAATGTTGACTTTTGTCACTAAGGCCGGTAAGGATGCCAGAAGGGGACTGGATCGTGCATGGCGGTCATGCCAGGATAAGATCCTGGACCTAACAGGTCCCATAGTGTAACGCTCACCTGATTCCCGCAGAGGCGCCGGTCTTGACTGGCTGAATGCCGTATCTTCAAAGGTGATGTGTAACACACGGTTGGCTCTTTGGGCTGGACCTCTGTGCACTGTATGTCTGACTCGAAGAGTAAGATCTCTGCAGATCGAAAATATGGGATTAATGAACTGGGGTTATTGGGTGCCTCTCTCCTCTTGCCTTTCTCTTCTGCTGTAGAACCCCAAAGGTTAACACCCTCACCTTAGGTAAGTGAACGCCAAGCTCTCCATCTGCCTCGGGGCAGGGTGCCGTAACCAGTTTCTTCACTGGATAAGGGTGCAGGCCTCTTGACCTCAGAGGACTGCTGTCCGTCGTTAACTGCACGAACGGTAAGTTCTGGGCACTTCAAATGTCTTAAAAGTCTTTTGTAATGATATCTCTTGTTTTGCAGGGTTCCGGCGATGGCGGATGGCGGGCTGATGAGAGTTGAGGATCGAACCCGCGTGAGGAATAGAAGCGCCTGGAAGCACGTAAGTAAGCGCTTGTAGCCTGCTTCACGATGCGCACTAACTGTCCCTTTTATCTTGCAGGTACAAGTTCGGAGCTTTAGAGAAGCTGAAGGGTGCTGGAATACCCACTGGATTCGGCGTGGGAAGGAGTAATGGCACGTGAGTAATAAAGTTGCCCAATGTCTTTAAACGCACCTTCTTTTGTCTTTCAGATGCGGGATGCAGCGCCGAAGGCCTCCGGAGCGTACGAAGAGCTGGTAAGCTTTTGTCTTTCAGATGCCGGAATGCAGCGCGAGGCGTTGGTGACAGCCGATGGACCAGGTAAGAGATGCGCTGCCACTGAAGACCGTAGTGCTAACCTGTTCTTTCTTTGTCTTTACAGGTGCTGCTGAAGACTGCATTCCAGGATGGTAAGCCTTTGTTCCCTTAGGCCCAGGATCAGAAGCAGAAGACACGATGAGCGTTCTGCTGCAGAGAATGCAGAATAACGCAAAGCAAGATTCATCCATCGGGTGTGGTTTAAATAGCCTCCTGTAGTGCTTAGGTGTCTCCTTCCACAGCCACGCCTAAGAAAAGAGTTCCTGCTTTCCAGAAGAGTTCCAGTGTTCTGAACCTAGGGAGTGACTCCTGCCCCACCCAACAGGAAAAGTAGTCCCAAACAGAAGAGGATCAGCCGTTCAACTGGCAGGTAAGTAAGCAGCATGGTCTGCTGCAGGTAAGTCCACCCAAGCATTATGAGCCCAGCGCTTCCAGCGCTGGGACTGGGCATCTTTATGAGCCTGGTGCCACTGGCGCCAGGACAAGGTCCAAAAGGTCCCCCGGAACCGGGGTTATGGGTCTGCTTCCAAGGGAGTCGGGCAAGTCCTGATCTTTTGGAAGCAGAGATCATGACACATAGCTAAAATTATGGACCTCGCTGAGAGAGCAAAGGACACGGGTGAGCCAGTGGATCCTTGCTAGGTGGGCCCAGCGACCCATGTGTCTTCTCGGTAACGCAAACTCAGCCATTTTGCCGAGAGACGTAGGTTTATGCTTTTGAAAACAGACAACAAACTTGGGGACCTAGCCTCGTACGAGGCAGGTGAAGGGGCGCAAGGCCTACTCTTCGGCGACACATTTGTCAAAGAAATTAATACGTTTGTAGGAACTTATATGGCGCTCGAGAAGGCGCAAGCATCGATTAGGAAGGTGTTCCCTACTCAGGTTTTTGCAGGGGCCGGCCGTTTCAGGGGCTGCTCGACTGGCCGCTCCAATGCCATCAGGATACCCCAGGGGCCCAGGGCCCAGGGCCCAATACTTGGAATCACGCCAGCAAGACGCATTCTTCCCGAACAGAGGCAGAGGTTTCAGAGGCCGCACAGGCAGAGGATACTTCAGGCGTCAGAATAATTCCACAGGTGAGGGAGCGCTCAGTGAAATATCCCCCAGTAGGAGGGAGGACATTGCTTTTTATGAACAATTGGCGCAAATTAACAGCAGACACATGGGTACTGCAAACAGCGCTGGGGTTTCACCTAGATTTCATAGGGGAGCCAATTCAGCCTCAACCCCCACAGCGCATGTGTTCCTCGAGGGAGGAGGTAGCACTATTAGATGGAGAATTAGAAGCGCTGGCGCGAAAACACGCTATAGAGAGAGCACAGCCCCACTCAGAAGGATTCTTGAGCAATACGTTTTTAGTACATCGCAAGGGCAAGGTCAGACCTGTCATCAATTTAAAGGAACTGAACAGCTGGTTAGTTTACAGACACTTCAAGATGCAGGGAATCCATCTGCTGGCTGACCTCCTCAGGAGAAACGATTGGCTAGCTCGGCTAGACCTGAAGGATGCGCACCTGACGATACCTGTAGCCCCTCTCTACCTTCGTTTCCTTCAATTCGAGTGGAAGGGAGAGATATGGGAGTTCAAGACACTGCCTTTCGCACTAGTATCGGCATCTTGGGCTTTCACCAAGTTGATGAGGCCCCTAGCGACAGCGATGAGAGAGCAGGGAATAAGGATGATACTTAGACGACATCCTGCTCATGGTGGAGAACAAGGCGAGGCTGCAGAGGCTTTCATCTCCAGTCTGGGCTTCCTGATCAGCGAGGAGAAGTCAGAACTCATTCCATGCAGGAAACTGCAGTTCCTAGGTTTCACCATAGATACGAGGAAAGCCACTTTAGCCCTGCCGACCTGCAAGATAAGATCTATCAAGAAGGATCTGAGGACAGCCCTAGGGAGACCGTTTATTTCGCATTGGAATCTAGCCAGGATAGTCGGTCTGCTTGTAGCCTCGATCCAAGCGATCTTTCCCGGGCCTTTACACTATCAAGCTCTTCAGAGGCTCAAGATCAGGTACCTGCAAAAGGGATGGAGATACCATCATCAGGTTCCGTTAGACGAGGACAGCAGAACAGAGCTCCTCTGGTGGCTTCACAACATGGAAGCATGGACCGGCAGGGCCATCTTCGGAGACCTCGGAGTTCATAGTGGAATCAGCGCCAGCAGGTCAGGCTAGGGAGCCAGATGCGGGCACACAGAAACAGGAGGAAAATGGTCCCAAAAAGAGCTACAGTTGCACATCAACTGTTTGGAGCTTCTAGCGAGATCGTTCGCAGTCAGAGCCTTCTCCAAGGACAAGGCACGGTGCTGCATTCTGCTGTGCATGGACAATATATCAGCAGTGAGATATATCAACAAGCTGGGAGGAACAAGGTCCAAGATGCTGGTGGAGATTGCCAAAGACTTATGTTTCTGTTAAGGCAGAAGTGCCAGATCGGTCAAATCAGAATATCTTCCTGGAGCGAAGAATACTGTAGCTGACTGGAACTCCCGGTATCTGATGGACTCCAGCAATTGAATACTACACAAATCAGTCTTTGACACGTTACAACACAGGTGGGGTCCATTTCATACAGATCTGTTTGCTTCCAGACTAAATGCACACCTGCCAAACTACTTAAGTTGGAAGCTAGATCCGGGAGCGATAGGGACGGATGCGTTCCTGCAAGATTGGGGACTCCACATCCATTATGCTTTTCCCCCCTTCGCAATGTTGGCCATAGCACTAGCGAATGTGCGCAGAGACAAGGCCAGATTAGTGATGGTAACTCCGGAGTGAAGGTCTCAAGCCTGGTTTCCGATTCTGATGGAATTTTCCATGGATTTCCCTCAGAAGATATCACACCGAGAGGATCTCCTAGTAGATCCAGCGGGAGCACCACACCCTCTGATTCAGGATCGGACCCTAACCCTCCTGGCCTGCAGAATTTCAGGCGAAGGTGGTACTTGCCGGGACTTTCAGAAGAGGCTATGGAGCTCATCAGAGTGTCATGGGCTCCCTCCACAATCAGGAGCTATAATTCCGCTTGGCAGGCCTGGGAATTATGGTGCAGGGGGAGGAGTATTTCTCCCATTTCAGCTCCTATAACTCAAGTTATAAACTTTCTAGCGTCCCTTAGCGCAGGAGGAAAAGCATACAGAACAGTAGGAGTGTACAGGTCAGCCATTTTGGCTGGTCATGAGCTGGTAGATGGGGTACCAGCAGGAGAACATC
This sequence comes from Ambystoma mexicanum, assembly GCF_040938575.1. NCBI lineage: Eukaryota > Metazoa > Chordata > Amphibia > Caudata > Ambystomatidae > Ambystoma > Ambystoma mexicanum. The sequence continues at coordinate 640,230,393 of NC_090928.1, read as the reverse complement.
CAGCAGTGGTGAGACTTCTCAAAGGTATTAAAGTAAGCAAGCCTCCGTTACCTAGGTACTCAGTCTTGTGGGATGTTACGAAAGTGCTACATTTGTTTGAGCAGTGGCCAAGAAATGACCTCTTGTCAGGGAAGCAACTGTCCGGGAGGTTGGCCACTCTACTGTGTCTAGTATCTTGTAGACGAATTTCAGATGTGAAGACCATTGAGATAGATTGAAAAATGTTCTAACCGGAAGGGGTGGCATTCAACATAGCGCAGCGTACTAAGACCAACTGCAGAATAATTACTTATCCATACTTTCCAGATAACAGCAGCGTATGCGTAGCGCAATGCATAAAACAATTTGAAGCGGTTACAGCGACGATAAGACCACTGGGGGTGACTCAACTGCTTATTGCAAGTAGGAAACATTATAATGCAGTAGCCCCGGCTACGATAGCGAGATGGGTGAAGGAGATTATGGAATTGGCAGGAATAGACATTTCTGTTTTTGGAACTCATTCGGCCAGAGGAGCCATGGCTTCCAGAGCTTTTGCAGCTGGAGTTCTGCTGCAAGAGATCATGAAGGCTGCAGATTGGTCCAGTGACTCAGTATTCAGGACTTTCTATTTCAAGCCACTAGCGAACATCGCAGCAGCGGTGATGCAAAGCTTTGAACAAGCATAATGCTCGCCTCTGGTCTTGTCATAGAATGAAGATTGCCCATGCGCTAAGCGCAGGAAGTCTTGATTCTATTAAAGACACGGAGGCGAGCATTATCCCTCCCTACAGAATTCAATTGTGTGAATAATGTTGTGTTGCATTATTATGATTCAAGGTTAGAGACGAATTCCCAGCCCTAACAATCCTGATTTCTCTTTGGCCAAAGGAGAGGAGCAGAAGAACAATCGGGATTGATGGAGAGCGACACATCGAACAGTGGACTATGATATGCAGAGTAGCAGAATTAATTCAAGTTGGTTAAAGTTGGAACTGTTAGACAATTACAGGAGTTAAGCAGCGAGAGAACAAAAAAGAAGAGGAAAGTACCTAGAGGCGCAGGGACTTATACTTACCCAGGTGACCTCATTGGAGGACTGAACTGAAGCTAGGGACTACTGAACCCCTGAGACTCTTGGGAAATGCAGTTCAGAAGCTCCTTCAGAGCTCATAATGTTTATTTATTTTTATTTTTTCAAGCCAAAAAGTGAAGTTTTGAATTGCTGTTGAGCAGTGAATAAAGAAGATAAAGCATAATGCTCGCCTCTGTGTCTTTAATAGAATCAAGAATTCCTGCACTTAGTGCATGGGCAATCTTCATTCCTGGGCGTTCGCCAACCACAGAAAGCAGCACCTTGCTTACCAGAACCTGAAATCAAGCGGGTGTGCTGAAGAGAAGCCGCAGGAGATGGAAGAGCGAAGGGAAAGGAGCCACAAGTGGAAAGCAGTCATGTACCTTCGCTGGTTGGCCGTGAACGGACCCAAGAACGCCAAGAGCCGTGGAGTCAAACCAAGGATAGTGGGGACACCAGGGACACCAGCGTATTGTCAACTGCACCAAATACGAATAATAGTAAACAGAACAGACGAAAGAGAGAAGGCAAAGAGACTAATTGTACAAAGGGGAAGTGAATTACAATCAAGGCCTTTACCGGTATGTGAAGGCATGAAATGCAAATACATGAGGACACTGAGTCGAATAATGTATCAAAAAGATATATCATCCAACCAAGTAAATGTACAACTGTGGAAGTGGATAGAAACACTGAGTGAGAACAAGAAGCCCTGATAGGAGAGTATACGAGTAATTGCAATTGCATATATCCAATAAGACCTGGTAGAAAAGTATACTAGGCAAATTACAAGTGTGTAAATATAAAGACGCCCTGGCGGGAAAGTATACCAGGCAACTATAAATATATGAACATAAGAAGTCCTGGCAAGAGAGTACACCAGGCAATCCCAAATACGTAAAAACAAGAAATCCTGGCAAGAGAAAATATTGGGTAATTGCAAGGATGTGGAAACAAGAAGTCCTGAGAAGAAATATCAGGACTGTGCTGATTGGAAGACAAAGAGTAAAATCCTGACAGAAAAGGATAAACAGCGCCCTCAAAAAACAGAATTATAAAGATAAACAGCTGTGTGTACGACAGTGTTCTTGTGGGTCAAGAAATATACAAGGAACTTTTATGTTAAAGGGAAAACCAGGGGAAGGGAATTTATCCTTGGAGAACCTTTGTGCTAAAACTATTTATTCTTCCTTTACGAACACTTTTTTCAAAAAGCTTCAAAGGTTAAAAAGGCATCATCCCTTTTCTCCTTATAGTCTAGTTTATATTGTGAAGGTCAGAATAGAACATTTAGACACAAGGACAGTTTTTGACATACAGGCATATCCTTAGTTTTAGTTTAGGTAAGGAAATTCCTCTTAGAGCAGGGTCAGAGAGGCCTTTCCCAACCCTTTTATTTTAATGTTAAAGGTATTTACAGTACACCACCTCTCACTTTCCTACGCACTCTTCGCCCACTAACCCACCCCCACCTTTTGTTTACAGATCCACCTGAGCGCCTGGAGACCAACTCCATTGGTGACGGTGTTATATACAATCACAATAACTCACTTTGTGCTTAGTTAATCTATAATGGATGAATAACCTAATTATATAAAGACTGTGTTTTAACTAATACAGTGTGTGGACATTCCTTTGTGGGAGCTTGGGGACTACAGGACTACACTGTACTTAAGAACCAGCCTACATCACCTCCTGAGAAGCTAGGCATTGATTGCTCGTCCATTGCTACCGTAATAGAGAATCTTGGCTGGGGTCCTCTGTGCCTCTCCTCTACCATATAGAGAGCAGAAGTACAGACCCCCCTCCAGTCTTTACAGTAAGATATGCTTAATGTTGAGTTGTTGTAATGCTTAATATTGAGCCTTGCCACCTACCGTGGTTGTGCATGTGTGTACTGCTATGTATTCTTTTATTCATGAGCATGTGAATCCATGCCAGACCCCATGCTGGAGAAGCAACAAGTTACCTGTAACTGTTGTTCTCCAGCATGGATTCACATGTGAACCCTCCAGCCTACCCCTCTGCAGCTCTTCTCTTGGTCCTGCTGCCACTTTACGTGTTACCAAATCTGAAGATGGCTGCCAGAGGAGGGGCTTAGGTAGAGGGCAGTCATTGGCTGGGGGCAGTATGACCCAGAGAACAGTGATTGGTTATTAGGAGAAAGACAGTTCAGAAACAAAACTGAAACTGATTTTTTCTTTTACCGAGGATTCCCAGCGTGACTACGGGGAATATTCATGAGAATGTGAATCCATGCCAGACCCATGCTGGTGAACAACAGTTACAGATAAGTAACTTGTTCCTTGTCTGGTCTGAAAGGCAATGTGTTAATTGATGCTATTCAGCAGTCCTAGTGTACTTTCAGCTTCTAATGGATTCCATCCTCCCACAGATATATTACCTATGATGGATATTGTTTTTCCAGCATAGCTGTCCATTGGAATTCTTTTCACCACCAGGTGGTGTACAGCGTGGCTTCGCATTGGCTCTGCACATGCCAGGCATGATGTTAGGGTCAGTATATATTGAGGTGCCACACCCCATGACCTCAGCTCCTTTTTTCTGTGCACTCAGTATGCTTTGGGAATGCCACTCTAAAAACCTTACCCACATTGTCATGCCCTAATTTGGTATGGCCTCAGGTTTTAAGCACTGCACGGATTACAGGAGACACATTTCTGTCTCTGACACCCACAGGATTTTTCTTGGTCTGGGGAGAAACACCATCGGCAGCATTATGGCTCCTGCTAAACCATACAAAGCTATACATATAAGGATCTTGCAGAGAATGCTGCAGAGCTTTTCACCTTTTGTCACAAGGGGAAAAGATCCCTTTGAAGTCGCTGTGCATGGAATAGTTCAGAATCAAAGACAGTCTCTGTCCCGGCAAGGTAAGAAGCTGCACCATAAGAGATCTTGTTTCTCGGGCAGTTCTTCGAAACACTTTTATTCTTGGTCTTTGAAGAACCAATCCAGGGACTCCTCAAAGGATTAATCTCAGCAGGTACCGTTTTCTACCCATTTCTCAACCTGGGAGGAATGTGAGACCTGTCGTCTGACGATGCTAGACATTCTGCAACCAAACCCAACCCACCCTTCCACCATGACCCCATCCCATTCATCATTTCTTTTTTATTTTTAAAAAGGCCCCAAACACACCCCCTTAAACTACACCAGCCCCTCTATCTTCTTTAAAATAAAGCCCCAAACCCACACACCCTTCCACCACGACCCCAGCCCCTCCATCTTTTTTTAAAGCGCCAAACCCACCTCCTTTTCCACCACAACCCCATCCTCTCCATCTTTTTTTATTTAAAAAAGACCCTTCATGCCCACCCCCTTTCCACCAGGACTCCAGCCCCTTATCTTTTAAATAAAACCCCAAACTCTGTTACGCTAGCCTGGTATCCACAGGAACGCCACCCAGCCGGGTTACTCACTGCTATGCTTCTCAGCTTTGCCCTGATGTGGTCTGCGGGGAAGGTTCTTCCTGAAAATACAGGAGGACTGTGTTCAAGACTGACCGACTGGGGTAAGTAGCCTCCCTCCACCCCCGTATGATTTCAGTCCCTCTGGCGCCCTCTCCTCACCTTGTGGTAGAATTAGGTGTGCTCTCCATCCTGCCTTCTTTGCAGGGGCGCGTTATCTTTCATGGGCGAGTGAGGTCCAGTTACTTCACTGACGCCGGCCCGTTTGATATTGTTAAGGTAGGTCTTATTGCTGTTCTTTAGTTTTGTTGCTATCCTGCATGCCTTTCTTTGTTTAAAATGTCTCTTTTTTCTCCCTTAGGTATGCAGAGCTTCAGCGCGGCGAACTGGCTTGGTTGAGCCCCGCTGGTAAATGATGGCGCATTAAGAGCGTTATGATGCGGTAAGTAAGCGCTATGCGCAGTGCTGCGAAGTCTTGCCTTTGCTAACCTGTGTTTTCCTTCCTTGTAGGTCGCGGTGTTCTTCAGCGCGAGTGGAATGTCCGGAGTGGTGCCAGCCGAGAGGCGACCAGCCAGGTAAGCCTTTTGAGCAGTTCGTAATTTGTAAATGTCTCTACTGCTTTCTTTAATGTTGCCTCTATCTTCCTCTTTCAGGTCATTCTGTCCGGGAGGCGTGCAGATTCGAGGAAGCTGATCTCAGTAGCTGCGAGTGTTTAAAGATGAAGACTGCAGGTAAGATGCTGCTGCTAATGATGTTCCTTTTGTCTCCTTGCAGGTTCTGCTTCTCCGAGGTTCGTGGGAATAGCTGGACACGGTGAGCGTCACGTTGCAAGCTGCAAAGTAACGCGAAGCGTGTTGTCTTGCTCGGGTGTGGTTTAAATAGCCCCAACAAAATAGTCCAGGTAAAGTAGTCCCTAGGCTACCACACCCAAAACACTAGACCACATAGCTTGGTTCTTAGGAACCAAGCTTTGTGGATGCCTCCATGTTGGCTGACAATACAATAAAGTAGTTCCCAAGCACATTGTTTTTCACGGTGTATGAGCCTGGCGCCATAGGCACCAGGACTGGCCCCATGAGGGCTTTTGAAGAGGATGCCAGGCTCTAGAGGCCTGAGTCCTGACTCCACCTAGCCAATGGGTTTGCCAGAGGGGGTTTTGGGCAAGGGTCATGACAAACTCACTCCCATTCCAGTATGAACCGAGCCTCTACATCTTTTTTTTTTTAAAAAAAGCAATAAACCCACACCCTTCCACCACAACCCCAGGCCTGGCATCTTTTTTGTTTTTTAAAGGCCCCAAACCCACCTACTTGCACCACAACAGCCCCTACATCTATTTTATTTTAAATTTTAAAACCAAACCCACTCCCTCTTCCACCACAACCCTAGCACCACCATATTTAAAGAAAACGCCCAATCCCACCCCTTCTTCCACCACGACCCAGGCCCCTCCATCTTTAAAAAAAAAGCCTCAAACCCACTCACATTCTGCTATGACCCCAGCCCCTAGACCTTTTTTAAAAGAAGCGCCAAACCCACCCACTTCCACCAAGACCCCAGCCTCTTCATTTTATTCAAAAACCTAACCCGCCCCACTTCCTCCACAAACCCAGCCCCTCCATCTTTTTTTCACAAAAGAAAGCTCCAACCCAAAGCCCGCCCTCCCCAGGTACCGATTGGTGTTGCTGAGGGTCACGTGACCAAACAGCACTCCTATTGGATCTTCCCAGGGCAACCTTGCCCAGGCAGCCGCAAAGGACAATTCCTGTTGGCTGCAGCCCCCCCTACAGAAAAATGGGTAAGGAACATCGCAATACAATTCAAACCAATTCAGTTTATGCAGCCTTGAATTTAGCCACACTAGAACTGTACTGACCCTGCCCACACTTTGATTTTAGCCACACTACAAATGTACTGACTTTGCCTCAGCTGCTTTTGAATCTAGCCGTACTAGAACTGTACTGATTTTGGTTACACTGTTTTAAATTTAGCCACACTAGAACCATACTGATTTGGTTCCCCCTGCTTTTGAATGTATTCACAGTAGAACTGTATTGACCTGGTTCACACTGCTTATGAATTTAGCCACACTAGAACTGTACCGATTTGGTTCTCGCTGCCTTTGAAAAACTGCACTAGTTCAAACTCTGCAGCTTTTGAATTTGGTCACACTGAAACTGTACTGTTTTAAATCCTGCCACATTCATGACTACCATAACATATGAGTACGAAATATATGGCTGGCGATAGTCTTTTCTCATGATCTAGAGGAATTTGTGCTCCAACGATGCCACATGAACTAACTGCTGGACAGATTACAATTCCTCAGTGAAATGCAAATTCTCCTGTGAGTTATTCCCTTAGGCGAGTCATCTGTAGGCCTGCACCTAAGGACTAAAGGTAGCTTCCCACCTGTCTGTCTTTTAGAGACTATCCAAGTGAGTGTTCCCACTGGGAACAGGATGCAGCAGCACTGTAATCTTTTCTCTAGGCCAATCCATCCGGTCCATATGGCGCCTAGAAACACTTGTGTACAGGTGCGTTAAAAATACCTAATCATATCAAATGGGTTCAAAGTATGGTCACGCCTACCCAAATTTAATCAGTTGGGGAGGATCACTCTTAGAGGTCAGGTAGAATCAACTAAGCCTTCTATAAGGAGAAAGCCTACCTCTACCCCATATCTGAAGGACTATGTCTCATAAATATATTGTTTCCCAAATATCTGTTTTTCAGTATGCTGATCTTGACAATGTGCAGAGATATATAAGAGAAGTCTTAATATACAGTTAATGATTACTTATGTGTCCTTTACGGAGTAGACTCTATTTACCTTTGGTCTGCATATAGACTGATGTATGTATTGCGAAGAGTCAGGAATGAAACTCAGACACAAGTTTGACATGTTTTTGGTTAAAGACTTTTATTAAAATTACAAGACTCACAAGAAGACAATTCAACACTAGAGAACTTCTTTCATGAAATATACAACTGGATGAACTTAAACTACCTTAAACTCAACCCAGGCAAAATAAAAATAATGATCCTCACAAAAAACGGAGAAGACAATCTCTACATCCCATGGCCAACTGAACTTGGTGAAACCCTAGCCCCATCATCAACTGTAAATAACCTGGGAGTCCTGATGGACAACAAACTCACTCTAGAACCACAAGTAAACACCCTTATCAAAAAATTCTTCTTTCTCCTGTGATCGGTTAAAAGGATCCTACCATTCCTCTCATTTACCAACAAAACTACTACCGTCATCGTCCTCATCAGGTCCAGATTAGACTACGCCAACAGCCTATATCTAGGCATGCCGGAATGACTCCTAGCTAAACTCCAACACATATAAAATGCAGCGGCCAGACTGCTCCTTGAACTACCTCGGAGAGAATACATCACATCAGCGCTTAAAACACTACACTGGCTACCCATCAAACAGCGGTTCAAGTTCAAATCAATGTGCATAACCCACAGAACAATCCACGACCGAGGTGCAGAGTTCCTCAGAAGAAAACTAAACGTTCATCACGCTACAAGGCCACTCGGATCCAGCAGAGATATTCATTTGGAACCCAAATCATACAACAAGAAAAAACTCGGAGGATCCTCTTTTTCTCACCTAGCCCCAAAAACCTAGAACAAACTACCAAAGAACATACGGAACACAAGAGATCACCTACAATTCAGGAAACTCCTCAAATCATGGCTCTTCACCCCATAACTAGAATGTATCCCCATAAGGACATACACAGAGGAACTAGGACGAGAAGAACTTACCCCGACTCCCTAAGTCATCAACCCTTATAAAATAAGGATATATGGATCTCTAACATATCCACCTATCAATTAAAAGACAAACCACATCGAATCCTACCAAAGAACACCCACAGACCAATCGGAAGGGAGAGCAAGGTGTGACCCAGCAATGGTACCTGGCCTGCCTTGTAGGCACGGGCAGTAATGGACCACTGACAGTAATAGATAGGAAGGAGTGGGGAATGGTAATATAACAGCACTACCTAAGTAGGGAGTATGCTCGCCCCCTGGGTGTACTAAGCTCAATAACTTAGCTGGAGGCCAACCTCACCACTGCCCCTGAAACTAGACAGTTAGGAAAGGGAAGAGAAGAATATACCACCTAATGGTTTACCGACAGTAAATAGATAGAAAGGAGATGGTGAATGATAATATAACACCACTATCTAACTAAGGGATTATCTAACACCACTATGTAACCGGGGTTACTAAGCCCTATAAATCTGCTGGAAACCAGCCACGGTTTCACCCACAAACTAGACAATCAGTAAGCCAAGAGAAAGAATATACATACCCAGTATGACAACCTGCTACATAATACTAAACTACAAGGATTATGAGACATACCCACTAACCAAACCCTCAAATTTCTGCATACTTCATTTACACAAAAACCCACACAACCACCTCTCTCACAGCAAATTGCACAGACTTCACCAAACCGCAACAACAATCAACACATAGATCGCAACAACAGCACGCAAGGACTCGCTTCGATCCTATATGCACACCCAGGCTCAGCGCACGGTGAAAACCGAACTGAAGCTGCCAACAGTACACCACCTCTCACTTTCCTATGCACTCTTCGTCCACTAACCAACCCCCACCTTTTGTTTACATATCCACCTGAGCGCCTGGAGACCAACTCCGTTGGTGACTGTGTTATATACAATCACAATAACTCACTTTGTGCTTAGTTAATCTATAATGGCAAATATATACAGTTCTAAGTGGTACCACAATTATTATCAGATCTCATTAAAGTGCATCAACTATACTCTGGTTAAATGTCACACAGATCACTTAATAAAGGTAACCAACAATAGATTTAGGAGGAAAGCAATTGGTTAGAACAATTGGCAGAATACTGGCCCCTTTACCTAGACACAGTTCTGTGTGGAGATCCCCTCACCTGGGCAACCTGTAAAGTAAATATATATCACAAGCCCAGTCCATATATTGTTCTATAAGCCTTATTTCCTTCTATAATTTTTCTACCACCCGAATGTAACTGGAATAGCAGAGTTCAACGTCGGGTCGTCGACGGATCCTTCTTGAGCGGCTCCCTTTAAAGCAGGAGCCACAGATCGCCGAGATCCCACAAAGAAAGTGAACTCGGCGTCGAGGTGGCATCTTCGGTCCCAGCGGTGCTTGTCGACGACGGAGTGTAGCCGTCCTGCAAGGAAGAGCCTTGCGGGGCACCTCGATGTCAATAGTTCAGGACCGCAAAGAGATTGTGAAGAACTGTGGCCCAGCAAGGGCGTCAAGTCGTCCAGCCTCTCTACGGTCGTTGGGTGGCGTGAAACCCACCGGCGGATGCGCCTCGTTGCGTCGGCGGCCTGGCCTTCTCCGGCGGGATAAGGCAGGCGGCGGTGCAGACGAGCGCGTCCGTGAATCAAAAGTCTTAGGCAAATGAGCGTTTGGCTCCGGTCATCGGTGGCACGATGTCAAGCGGTCCCCTCTCCTGGGCAACATGGCTTCGACAGGCCTCCAGCGGTTACAGCAAACTCCTGGTCGACGACGGTAGACGGAATGTCCGGTGCTGTTCTTCATTCTCCTAGGCGGTCCCAGTCTCCAGCCTTTCGAGCGTATGACTTCCAGGGAGCTTCGGCAAAGGTTAGCGGTGCTCGATGGTCCCTCGCAGCACGGGAAGAGGGCACCTAACCAGGTCCTCGACGGCTTTCGGATTTCAGCGAAGGGAGACAGCAGTCAACCTTCTTCTTCAGGCTCGGCTTCGAGATTAAGCGTCAGTTTCAACTTCAGCTTCTGAACAATTTCTAGCAGTGAGAGGGCCCCAGATATACCAGCTGATCTCTCATTCATTCTGCTGGGTCACACTCAGGCAACCAATCACTCAGAATGACATTCAGCAGTCAGTCAGCCAATCAGGCATACTGTGCATTCAGGCCATACTCCTCCCTAGCAGACACTCACAACAAGGATTGTGTATTGGGACAAGTACCCAGCCATTCAACACTACACACTGCATTCATACCAGTTTCGGGCAGGGCTGTCTCAGTCATTGTGTCAAACACCAGAAACCAGACATCCACAACAAGAAGTGCATATTGGTCACACACTCCATTCACCCAGGTCCCACCCACAGGGTGTACGCACAACATACAGTCACTTGGAAGGCTCCAACCAGTCTGGCCTGGACTTCACAAAAACACCATATATGGAACTTCCACCCAACAGCCAGTCAGGGGCAAGGGACAGCGTCAGGGCTTCCCAGGACTTTGGGAAAACAAGGTAACAGGTGATAGAAAGCAAAAGGCCACAGGTGCCACCTTGTTTCCTATCAGGAATCAACTGATTCCAATGGCAGGGCCTGGGTATCCCAAAATGGAGGATACTAAGAGCACCTGTCAAATTCAGCATGGAGCTGCCACCAGCCCATACCCTGCTCTGTGGGTCACACACAGGTGCCCAAAAACATACACCCCCTCCCATGGGTGCCATAAGGGTATCCCATGGGTCTGTACACCAAACCAAAAACAGGAACAGCTGCACTGCCAGGAGTCCCACATGGACTCCTGGGCAGAAAACAATACAGAATACAAATGAAAAAGGACTACAGGACAAGGACAGGGAGGCCCTGTCCCTCCAATGCATTTCAGCATCACATTTACCTCCTCACCAGACTCGCCTTCAAACAAACAGGTTGCGCAGCACTGCTTGGCTGACTCTGGACTCCTCTCTGAAATCCCGGTCGACGCAGTAGAATCTCATAAGGTGTGCGTCGACCTCCACGTAGCTGCCCCGTAGATGTCCAGCAGGTGCACACCAGACAGGAATGCCGTAGTTGCAGCAATCCCTCTGGTCGAATGAGCTCTCGGACGGCCAGGCAACGGTCGATTTGCCAACTGGTGACAGTGTGTGATGCCTCCTTCCCTGGCGAAAAGATCTGCGTCTGCCGGAAGCTTGACTGGAGGGGACGCTGACAAGTCCAGAAGGTCTGGGTACCATATCTGCCTCGACCACGCCGGTGCGACGAGTATCATCCTGCACCAGGACCGTCTGAGTTGACTGATGAGTCGTAGGAGAAACGGCAACGGTGGGAACGCATAGAGAAACAAGTCGTCCCACGGGAAGAGAACGCATCCCCCATGCTCCCCAGCTGGGGAAACCTGCTGGCGAACCTCTGCCACTCGTTGTTCGTGGCCGTCGCAAACAGATCGATCTGGGGATTACCCCATCGTCGAAACAGTAGGTCCACCTGATCCTGCAGAAGTTCCTACTCGTGGCAAGAGCACAGCTCCCTGCTGAGTGAGTCAGCAACAGTGTTCTTCACTCCTGCCAGATGAAAGGGTACCAGGAACATCCTTTGGGCAACGGCCCAGTGCCATAGGTCCTGCGCTTCCTCCTGCATCCGAATGTAGATCATCATCGTGGTGTTGTCGGTGAAGACCGGCACCACCTTGCCCTTAAGGGACGGAAGGAATGACTTGAGGGCCCAAAACACGGCCCGCAGCTCCAGGACGTTGATGTTCAACAACTTCTCCTCCGGGAGCAAAAGGCCTCTTGCGTGGAGATTTCTGGTGTGTGCGCCCCATCCCTCCAGGGAGGCGTCTTATCACCATCTCCTGATGCGTCGGGGTCTGGAAGTCTGTGCCCGCCGCTAGATGCGCACGGACCCCCCACCATAGAATCGCCCGACGGAATGCCTCGTTGAAGGCGATCCTGTCCTCGAAGCTTCCCTTCGCCTGCATCCAACAGGCGTCGAACTCCTGCAGCGGCCGCATCCGCAGTCTGCACAGCCGAACGAGGTAGATGCATGACGACATCATGCCGAGCAGGGACTTGATGGGCCTCACCCTGGCAACCTTCATGGCCAACAGCCGTTGTAGTTTGCCCAGTATGGCCTTTATCCTGTCCTCCGTCGGTGCGGCTAGGCGCGCCACATTGTTGAGTCTGGCCCCCAGGAACTGGGCGTCTTCCGGTGGCTCCAAGCAGGACTTTGCATAGTTTATCGAGAACCCCAGTTCCTTGAGCAGGCGGGCGGTCCTTGCTGTGTGTTTGACGGCGAGTTCCTTTGACTTCGCTCGGATGAGCCAATCGTCCACATAGGGGTAGATGTGGAACCCCTTCAGGCGCAGTCGCACTGCCACTGGTGCTAGGCACTTGGTGAAGACCTTTGGGGCTGACTTCAGACCGAAGGGGAGGGCCCTGAACTGGTAGTGCCGTCCTTGGACCACGAAGTGCAGAAACATTCGGTGCCCCTTGTGAATGGGGATGTGGAAGTAGGCATCCTCCAGGTCCAGCGACGACAGGAAGTCCCCTTATTCCAGCTGTCCCAGCACATGCTGAAGGGTGACCATCCGGAATTTCTCTGATTTTATGTATTTGTTGAGGCGGCGGCGATCTAGGATGGGCCGCCAGCCACCGGTCTTCTTTCGAACGAGTAAGTACCGCAAGTATACTGAGGAGCCCCGGAGCCTCTTCAGGACAAGTCTATTGCAGCCTTCTTTAGCACTGCTCGTACCTCCAGAAGTAGTTGAGGAATGTGGTTTTCTTTCCTTGCCATGGGTGGAAAACGGGGACACTTCCTTTGGAACTCCAGAGTGAGCCCGTGGGCCAGGGCATCCAGCACCCAACAGTCGGTGGAGATGGATTTCCACACGCCAACGAAGTTCGCCAGCCGGCTTCCCACCGGGGTGCTTGGGTCGGGGCCCGACATCACGGCCGGTTCAGTCCTGCTTCGCCGAGGCCTTACCACCTTGGGCCACTTGGCGATGACGACGTCGTCTGCCAGCCATGTTGCAGTCTCTGTAGGCTTCCTGCGACGAAGAACGTGTCGTCTGACGTTATGAGGAAGAGCTGCCACCAAATCCTTTGGAGGCACCTTGTGACTTGCCTCCGGAGGGCCGAAAGGACGGATGTCGTTGATGGAGCGTGCCCAAGGCATGGGCCGTCTCGGTTTCTGCCTTGAAGGCCTGCAGTGGCTTGTCTACTGCCTTGCCGAACAAGTTGTTCTCATCGAAGGGCATGTCCAGTACCCTCGTCTGAACATCCTGACGGAAGCCGGGGGCCCTGAGCCAGCCACGCTGGCGAAGGCAAATGCCGTTGCCCAGCTGGCAGTAGCCAGTGTCGGCGATGTCCGTGGCCACCGTAAGGGCCTGGTCCGAAGCCACCTCGCCTTCTTGTAAGATTTAAAGGGCCTCTGCCCTCTTGTCATCTAGTAGGAAGTCCAGGAGGGGGGCGATTTTAAACCACAGCTCCCTATCGTAGCGGGCCACGATAGCAAGAGCGTTGGCCGGCTTAATGGTCATCGCCACCGATGAAATGACCAGACGTCCCATGGTATCCAGTTTCTTCCCCTCGCCATCCGGTGGTGAAGTGGAAGTCGACACCGTTGTCCAAGCGGATTTCTTCTTGGCAGCCGCAGAGACCACCGAGTCCAGGGACGGCTGCGCTCTGAGGCACATTGGTGACGAGTCTGGGACCCGGTACTTCTTCTCATACCGGTCTCTCTTCGCCTGGGCCGAGGATGGGTCCTTCAGGAGGGACAGCTCCTCATCCCAGATGTCATCCAACAGGGGGACCGAGAGCACATTCTTCCTCTTGACCTCTTGTCGCTGGTAAAGGAATCCCTCCTTCTTCTGCTCCATGGGTCATAGCTGAATAAGCTCTGAGGCCCTAGCGATCATGGCATGAAACGGGCCAATTTCACCGGGAGGAGAAGCCTGGGTTGGGGGCGACGGGAGGTCTGTTCCGTCGTCGCCGCCGTCATCCGTCCCCGTCGTCGTCGCTGTCTCCATCTCATCCCTCGGAGGAGGGGATGAAGTTTAAGGATGGAAGGGTTGGGCGGATGGACTCGCCTCTGCTTGGGTGAAGGGCTTCCCGATAGTCCAGGCACTGCTGGATCATCTGCCGGAGGCAATGGCATCCTTTTTCTCATTTCTGAACACAGGGTGTTCAGGGCTAGCAAGATGTCCTTCGACCTGTCCGTAGGTGGTTGCAGCGGTTGTGATGTGAGTGTTGGCAGCGGCGTGGTGTCCTCCGGTTCCTCTTCGATCTGCCGTTCCTCATCGGCACCCCTAACGCTCTCCACGTCCGCCTCGTCAGGGTCCTTCCCGCAGGACCTGACCTCGACGAATCTCTTGTCCAAGACTAACTTGAGGCCCGTCAGCTCATCCTCGGAGGTGATATCTGAGTCCGGTTGGATTATTGTGCCCCCCCCTTCTTCTCGGACAGGGGTTTCACGGGGGTCTTTTCGATGGGCAGGAAAGAGGATTCCCTGCGGGAGGGCAGGGAAACTCTTGGCTTTGAGGTTGTCTCCACTGGGGCCGCATCTGCAGGTTTCACCAGGGACGCTGCCACTTCCTCAATCGAAGCCTTAGCCGGTTGAATCTGAGCCTTCATGACCTTTGGCGCGTCTGAGGCCTTCACCGTGGGGGGAGGGTCACTGCCTCGCTCCCCCTTGGCTTTCTCCGTCGGGGTCGACCAGGGCTTCTCCCGAAGCTTACCTGGGTTTTCCGACTTCCTCTTCGTCAAGCCGGAGTGTTGGCTCGTGGTTGACGGCATCGGCGATGCTGCGCCCGGCCTGGCAGCCGCAGAGCCCGTACCAACGGCGCTCCCGGTGCCCGCGGACTTGCAGTGCTTTGTCTTATGTTGGGCCCCCGTCGCCGGAGCGCCCTCAAAGTTCTTAGAAGACTGCTCAGACTTCTTCTTGGGCTCACCTGCCAGCGGGCTCTTCGCCTCCAGCCAGTCAGCGAGCCATTTGCGACGGTCCTTCATGGTACGGATGGACATGTCCTTGCAGAACACACAGTCCTCCTCCACGTGCGACTTGTCAGAGTGCAGGCTGTAGAGGCACCAGGACTGCTAATCCACCTTTAAGACATTCTGTAGTCCACATCCTGGCCAGATCCTAAACAGCTTGGATCCAAACGGGCGTCGAGTCTCCTTTGTGTTCGGCCATGTCCACACGGGGTAGGCCTCAAAGATCTTCCGGAATCCTCCAAGAATTGAAATTCGACGAAAATTCCCCCTTAAGGGGCGTAGAGATTTCCGAAACATGTCCCCGTTAATCGGAAGATGAATCGATGGAGCTTGAGGCTCGAATTGACCGAAAAAATAAGAGTAAACTCTTTGAAAAAACGCAATATGGAGTAAAAGTTCGAGAACTAAGCACGAGAACTTCCAACACTTGAACGTTTGGTAAAAATCTAAAGATGACTGCCAGAGGAGGGGCTTAGGTAGAGGGCAGTCATTGGCTGGGGGTAGTATGACCCGAGACCAGTGATTGGTTATTAGGTGAAAGACAGTTCAGAAACGAAACAGAAACAGATTTTTTTCTTTTACCGAGGATTCCCAGCCTAACGACGGGGAATATTCATGAGCATATGAATCCATGCCAGACCCCATGCTGGAGAACTTGTTCATGCAGGCAGAAATGCCTGTTCAGAATTGCCTTCCTGCCACCAGAATTTAGATAACAGAATGGTTTGCATGTCAAACTGCTGCCGTTCATATGCATCCCTCTACAAATGCCATAAAAAAGAGCCATTTCCACGAATACCTTCTATAGCACTAGGTTATTTTCCCATAGAGGTGACTAGTGCCCCCTGAATGAGCCAAAACTAAACAGAAGATTCCTTCAGGAAATAAGGAAAACCTTGATGCACTTCAAAATCCAATCCTTGATTTGGCAGCCAGTAATGTTGAAGGTTCTGGACCAAAGTAGAACAAATATTGTCACCCACGCTGACGCTGCCCAAAACATTTTGGGCCAATTTAAGAGAGACATGGGCGACACTTGCAATTTGTCTCAACATGAGAACATTTCTGGTATGGTTTACCTCATTACGTTTGCCATGAGTTCATATTAATAAGTGCATTGAACGCTAGGGAGACAGTGCATGTTTGTCATTAGGTCTAATTCTATATTAACAGTTACTCATTGGGATGATATAGGGGGATGCTACAATGGCTACAACGTAGACACCCCTCCAGTCCTGTCTGCCCTGGCTATTTCCTGGGGCCATCTTCCCTCTAAGGTGATATCATTCACTACAGAGGTGATCTACCACTAATTAACATTATGGTTAATACACTTCCGACTTTTTAGACACAGATATTTACAAACATTATCAGCACTACTGACTTCAAACTGAAGTCAATTGCTTTAGGGGTGAAAGAACCTACCACTTTGATAAGTCCCTTGCCTACCTCTGGGGACATGAGAAGGGAGATCAGACACCTCTCCAAGCTAGCATCTCTGGGTAGGGAACAGTCACATGAGCATACATAAGGATGATGTCCCCTTAAGGATGATACCTTCAAACTCCGGTAACTCTGACAATCTGAAACCATATGGAACCAGTGATAGAAGCCTCTTCCCATTCCCAAAGAGAAGACTGTATGTATTCTTGCAGCAGGGTATTTTGTAAACCGGGGCCCTTTAAACGAAGTGAACACTGCGAGCAAGTGAAAGCCTATAGCGAAGGAAACAAATGTGTTCATCATGGGTAACACTCGCTCATACATAGAAGAACATTACATTTTGTTCCGGCATTGACTCTGCAAGCCAGCACAACTCTCTTGTAATACTGCTGCAGCACATCTGATATTTTTATTTATTATTTTTTTCCTTAAGTAACAAAGATAAACAAAAACAAAGGAAAACAGAAAAACAAGGAGTTAAACACAGGGTATTTCAAAAAAGGTAGCAGGCGCTCCTCTCCAGAAAGAACATGGCATGATAACCTGTTCTGAGATGAGAGTTTGCAGCACACACTTTTTGCTCACTGTACCTTTCACAGATGGGAAACATACATTTGCATATCAGTCTTTGTCCTTCCCACATGGGCAGTCCAGCAGCGAAATACTATGGCAATTCCTCTCTGAACAAGAATACCAACAGCAACCCCATACACGTGTTTCAGCCTTGTTGGGCCTCATCAGTGAGGTGGAGCTGAGCATCTCTGAGCACAGTGAGCAGGGAGTCCACGTCTGGTTGCCCCCAGGTACCTTAGGGTGACCAACCCCAAGTTCCTTGCAAATATTTCAAAAAAGGTAGCAGGCGCTCCTCTCCAAAAAGAACATGGCATGATAACCTGTTCTGAGAGGAGAGTTTGCAGTGAAAGGTAGAGTGAGCAAAAAGCGTGTGCTACAAACTCTCCTCTCAGAACAGGTTATCATGCCATGTTCTTTCTGGAGAGGAGCGCCTGCTACCTTTTTTTTTAAACACAGGGTATGCACAATCTACTAAGAACATTCTCATTGGGAGGAGATTTTATGAAGGGCGAGTACCATTTGCATGGTAATCGACCTTGCTGTTGAGTATGGAGATAGTTGAAACTTATTTGCCATTTACTGCAAGCAAACTTGGTTTGCAGTAATCCGCAAATAAATGTTTCACTGTTTCTGATTGGCCTTTGGGTGGCAGCATTGAACTAAATTTGAAGTGTGCTTATGGTGACGTGCATCATTTTACAGAAAGCACTGGTGTTTTGTAACCCATCAACATGGAGCGAGGGCATTTCTCTTAGGCAGAGTATGTAAACTATGGAATTCACCCTTACACTCTAGTGGGATTTTTAAGAATTTGCGAGGCATGAACAATCATATGATTTTAGTGACACAGTTCAGAAGCATCATTTATATATACATATAAAACCAGACAGTGACAAATTCCTCAAGGTTGAATGGAGAGATCACAATTAGTTCAGTCATAATATATAATCAATGACATCTTCACCCATTAAAGGTGATACATGTGTTGTGACAGGAAACTAGGAGGTTGCAATCATAATTATAAACCACCTTCTCCTTTGAGAAGCTATATGAAAAGTGTCGAGTCCTGCGCCATGTCATTCCCTCTCCATCACAATCAGCTTGGTGGGGTGAAAGACGAAATTACCTGGAGATTCCTCATCTTTGATAGATATCCATCATTCACCTCTGCTGTTCGGAAACTTTTCGACAGGGGGCGTAGTGGACCTCGACTCGGCCATGGATCCGCCTTGATCGGTGCTGGATCGTCAACTCTGCAAGTGACGTCAGGCATCGTATATATAACACGTCACTACGCCCCATGCTTCAGTTTCTCCCTTTTTCCCCCGCGCTTGAACGCTGCAGAGGAAGACCAAAGGGAGGAGGCTAACTAGCACGTAAAAATATAACAAAATGATACATCCCTAAGGGTGATCCCATATAATTAAAGATCAAACATGTTTTTCTTTTACTTTTTTAAGAACAATGAGTGAAAACGGACACTGCAGAACCATCACCAACGTCTTTTTCACTTAGATAGAAGCATTGAGCCACAGCAATTTTTGAGCGGGGACAGCTGGGAGGGGCGATGAGGAACCTGCTGGAGAAGAATCCATAGAAAGATCATTACGGTAAGTAATTTCTCCTTCAATGGATTGCTTTTCTCCCGCAGATTCCTCCTCTTGATAGACTCCCCAAGCAGTTACGATAAAGGCAGAGGGCAGAAAGTATTAAACAAGTAGGTTCTGTAGAACTGCCCTACCAAAGCGTGCATCCTCCCCGAGGGCAACATCAAAAGCATGCTGCTTGGTGAACGTATGCAAAGAAGACCATGTGGCAGCACAGCAAATGTCCCTAACATGAACACCCCTCTGTAGGGCTGTGGAAGCTGAAACCCCTCTGGTTAAATGTGCTCTGATACCTGGTGGAAGTTATTTGCCGGCCGACTGCTAACATTCAGATATACATAAAATAATCCACAGTGAAAGTGTTTGTTTTGTTATGGCGAGACCCTTGCTAGATAGAGAATGGGCAAGGAACAACTGGTCCGTCTTCTGGAATTCAGATGTACGGGCAACGTTAAAGCTCAAGGCTCTTTTCGGGTCACAGCAGTGAAAACGCTCCTCCTCTTTCGAGTGGAGTGAAGGGGGGGAAAACTCAGGCAAATCAATAGATTGTGAAAGGTAGAATTCAGAAACAACTTTTGGAAGGAAGCCAGGCTGGACTTTAAGAGAAAAATGTTCTCTAAAAAAAAGCACAAATGGTGGTTTGCAGCATACTGCCCGCAGCTCACCAACTTTCGAGGCTGATGTAATTGCAACCAAGAATGCTCTTTTAAGGGACAACAGCCTCAAAGAACAGGAATGCATAGGCTGAAACTGAGCCGCCATGAAAAAGGTTAAAACCAGATTAAGATCCCAATCTGGAAAAACAAAAGGGGTTGGCGGAAACCTATTAAGAAGGCACTTCGGGAATTGGGCCATGATTGGAATAGTGAAGAAAGAGCCATGATTGGGGACCTTTTGAATACAGACAAGGCCGCCAAATAGCCTTTGACTGTGGTAACCTGAAGGCCTGCTGAAGCCAGTGACAGAAGGAACTCCATCACTGTAGTGGTGGGTCAAGCGATAGGGTCTATCTTGTGTTCCCTGTGCCACACCTCAAATCTTCTTGACCTGCACGCATACAGCGTTCTAGTAGAAGGTCTGAGTGCAGACAGCCACAGCTCAAGCACCTCCTCCGAGAGGTCCCAGTCATCATATCTCATCCTCTCAAGAGCCACGGACGCAGATTGAGGAAATCTGGAGTCGGGTGAAGCACTCGACCCTCCGACTGGGTCAGGAGATCCAGACGCAGAGGCAACCGGCGAGGTGGCCAGGTGGTCAGATCCAAGAGATCTGTGTACCACGTTCTCCTTGCACAGTACGGGGCGATCAAGATCATAGAAGCTTGGAATATCTTCAACCTCCTGAGAACCCAAGGAATGATGGGAATCGGGGGGGGGGGGGGGTAGTGTAGTGGTGAGGGAAGGTCCAATCTACCAGAAACACATCCCCCAGTGCGCCGTTCGCTAGGAATTCCCTCGAGCAAAACTGTTTGCATTTCCTGTTGGACTATCCACTGCTGGGGTACCCCAGAGAGAGAAGACCTCTTCCAGGACTTCCTGACACTTCCCACTTGTGCGAGACTGTGCACTGCCTGCTCAGAGCATCCGTCAAACCATTCTCTTTCTCCGCCAGATGAACTGCAGAGACCGAGATCTTGTACTCTAGCAACCAGAACTACAGAAGCATTGCCTCTGTGCAAAGGGGATGGGAGTGCATGCAACCTTGTTTTGGTACTGCATGGCCACCGTGTTGTCCGTCAGAATGAGGACACGCTTCCCCTTGAGATATGGGGCAAAAGCCATCAGGGCTAACCTAATGGCTCGCAACTCTAATCTGTTGATATGCCACTTGGCTTCTGTCGTTGACCAAAGGCCGCTCCACCTGCAAGACCTCGCAGTGAGTGTCCAACCCTTCAGTGACGCACCCGGGTCTGAGGCCAAGGGGCCAGAAGGGTTCCCCCGCATAAGGTTGTTGCGGTTGTCCCACCAGCCTAGGTCGAAGACCACTTGGTTGGACACATGGAGAGGATCCGTGAGGACTCCCAGATACTGAGACCGTTGATCCCTCAAGAGCCACTGAAGGGATCTAATGCACAGCCTGGCCTGTGGCACTAGAAAAATACAGGAGGCCATGAGACCTAAGAGGCGGAGGAAGGAAGCCGCTGGTAAAATGGCATGGTTCCAGAACAAATGTATCATCTGCTCTATGCTTTCAGCTCTCTCTTCAGGTGGTAAAGCCTTCCCTATCCGAGGGTCTAGGACTGTTACGATGAACTGGAGCCTTAGGACTGGTGTCACGGTGGACTTCAAGTTCTGGGAGAAGCCCAGCCTGTGTGGTAGCAGACAGGTGTCCTCAAGGTGAGACAAAACCTGCCCCTCTGACTTCCCTCGGATCAGCCAGTCGTCCAGGTATGGAAATACGCGGACGCCGGATCTCCTGAGGTGAGCCGTGACTTCCTCCATGAGCTTGAGAGCTTCGTGAAGACCCTCGGAGCGCAGGTCAACCGAAAGGGCAGCACTTTTAACTGATAGTGCTTGTCCCCTATGAGGAACCGTAGGAACTGCCTGTGCTTTTGATGTATTGGCACATGGAAATAGGCGTCCTGTAGGTCTATTGACACCAGCCAGACCTGAAGTTCGAGAGCGTGGAGAATCTAACTCAACGTCACTATCCTGAACTTGTCATTCCTCAGGAACTTGTTCAAGGCCCTGAGGTCCACATGGGATGGAGACCACCGCCCTTCTTGGGCGCCAGAAAATACTGAGAATACCAGACCGACACTGTTCGGGAGGTACCTCTTCCATGGCACCCTTTGACAACAGGGCTCTCAGTTCGTCCTGGAGCTCCTGTCCCGTTTGGAATAGGGTAGGTGGGGGTCTGTTCAGTGGCCTTTTTAAGAAGGGCAGACAACAACCCCACCAAATTGTTTGCAGGGTCTATGCATCAGAGGTAATCTCCTGCCAGTGGGGCCAATGCCCTGCCAACCGTCCACTAAATGGTAAGTCAAGGGAGGGGAAATCAAAGTGGCTTATAGGGCATTGTCGTCACATCGCCACTGCCTGTTGGCCTCTAGTAGCCCCTCTGCCTCTTCCGGGATGCAAGAAACACCTCTGCCACTGCCTGCTTGCAGGAGCTGTGCTTTTCCGCCATAGGGTACATACAGCCTATAGACTCTGCCCCTCGAGGCAAAGCTGAAAGCAGGTTTGGCCGGCTGAGCAGCTATGCTCAGTGACTTTAGCAGCAATTTAAGACTCTTTGAATTGTTCTAGGGAGCCATTTGCCTTTTGTCCAAAGAGCATATCTCCCTCAAAAGGCATGTCCAGTAGACGGTTTTGAACACACAGGGAAGAACCCAGAGGTTTTCAAATAGGATTGCCTCCTCATAACTACCGCCGACCCCATTGAGCGGCCAACATAGTCCGCAACGTCCAGGCGCATCTGCAATGACTGCTTGGTTACCTCCTTCCCATCCACCACCAGCTGTATAAATCCATCCTGCATAGCACCCTCAGGGACGTAATCTGCTGCATGTCCAACAGCTTTCCAAAAACAAAGAATATTTTGTGAACCTGCAAGCTAGGTTTGTGGCCTTGAGTCCCATGCTGCCAGAAGTGAAAACTTTCTTTGCCAAAGCAACTTCTTTCCATCCTTTTCCATAGGGAGATTTTATGTGGATGGCGCAGGTCTTGTGGATATCATGGCAGCTTGCACTAGAAGTCCTTCCAGGTCAGGATGTGTAGAGAGGAAAGAAGTATCCTCTCTTGCCGGCCTGTACTTCCCAGTGAAATTGGCATTCAAGGGGGAAGACGTGCAAGGGTGTTGCCATAAGGAGGCTAAGGGGTCTACTATGGCCTGATTGAAAGGCATGTTATGGTCAACTGCCGGACCTTCATCAAGGATGTCTGTGAGATCATACCCCTGAAGGGGCGTGGTGGACGACTTGAGGTCCAGGGTGTCTACAATCCTCTCTACCAATCCCCTAAACCTAACATGAGTGTAGAGCTGGTTTTGCTGCATATCAGGGTATGGGGACATCTCTAGACCACTGGCATCTTGGGCTAGTGCCATGAAATCAGCTTGATCATTGAAATAATCGACAGCACCAGGTCCTGTGTAAATTGGGTCGACATCATCGTGGTCCTTGGGTTGGTCAACGCCGAAGATCGACCGCATATAGTCGAAAAACCCACACCTCGATGGTGGTTGAAAAGAATTGTCGTTGCTAGTCAATGTCGAGAGTTTAAATACCATGGCTTTGTACGCCAATTGCGCGGGCATGAATGCCGGCAGTGCAGCCTGTGTCGCTGATGCCATCATTTTCGGTACTGACTGCTCTGACAGACGAAGGTCTCTGAGGGAGGCAGCCTTTAGTTGGCTTTCCGAAGATGTTTTCCAAGCCTTTTTTGTCGAGCCTGAAGGCTTCGGTAACGTCGATGGTGTCGATTCGGTGGCTAGCGTAGCGTTGGGGTTTCCGAGCGCTGCTTTTGCTGCCAAGACCTGCTGGTGGGGGTCCGCACTGACAGCCGCCTGTTTAAACATGCAAAGCATTTCTTGTTTAAAACTTTCCCACTGTTCACGAGGGATGGTTCCCTTCAAGGGCTTACCTCATTCCGAAGACGAGCACCCGCCGATGGTGGTGGCGTTGCTTCTTCTTCCGTGAGGAAGACGAAGAGGAATGGCTCCTAGAGTGGGACAGTTTTTTTGTTTTCTTTCGATGTCTGTCTTCACCCTTCCTGGGGGAGGGCTCCTCAGTCTCAGCCTAGGAAGACCAAATGAGGACCCCGCCAGAGATTTTGAGGGTGGTCGGTCCAGAGCCAGTTTCCATTCTCTCTCGCACAGGGATTTCGGTTGCTTTTTTGAGCACGACGCACAGGCCTCTGTGTCGTGTGCCAAACCCAAACACCACAGATTTCATGGGGGTCGGTTACTGACATTTTGGCCTCACAATCAGTGCACCTTTTAAAGCACAAGACCCGGTGAGTGAACATCGTGTTAATGTTACCAAAAACAAACGCTTTCTTTTTTTTTTTAAAACACGTTTTATTTGCATTTTCATGGTAACCAGCAATAACATTAAATGTATAACATTTCTCCCCCCCCCACCCCTGCCCTGTCCATGGTCTTGGTGTGATCCGGTCTGGCCTCTTCCATCACATCTCCTGCACGCGGGATTCAAAATTCCTAATCCTCCCACTCCTTCAAGTGATTACCCTAGCCGAGACATATCACCCTTTCCCTTCCCCAGGACATCGTTCCCTTGTTCCACAATAATCGGTATCTCATGGTGGTTTCGAATCGTTGGATTTAGACCGGTCATTCAATAGCTGGTTCCATTGTACTGTAACCTCAGACTCCTCTGTGTCAGTACCCATTCCCTGTATTATCGTCATTTCCGCAATCCCCCATCTGCGGGTATCTGCTAGCCATCCAGCTAGTGTCGGGCCCTGTGGATGTTTCCACACGATAGCCACTCGTCGTTTAGCCAACAATAGTAGAAACCTTATCATTTTGTTTCCTGTTTTGTGCTTCTTAACCCCGGGAGGATCCCCCAGATGCATATTTTCGGCTTGCGCTCAAAGTTTGATCCCAGTAGCCTATTCAACTCATCCACAACCTTATTCCAGTAGAGTGTGATAACCCCACAGTCCCAGATCATGTGCCAGAATCCCACAGGGCCCCTGCCACATCTGGGCCATTTGTCTGATAGGCCGTTGTTCATTGCCCTTAATTTGGTTGGAGTTGCGTAAGTCCTGTGCATAATATTAAACTGGATGAATTGAAAACAAGCATTTTGTGAGACTTTTCGGACTGATTCCCATACAGCCTCCCATTCCTTGTCCGGGACTGGTACCCCATATCAGTTTCCCATTTTTCCTTCACCTTCAATGCTAATGTGGGTTCCCCATCCCGTATAGCTTTATAGATCCTAGCTGTACCCCCTGTTTGATCCAACAGTAACCTTAGCAGCGGGATCGTTTCTGGTTCTTCCGGGATTCCCTCCCATAGTTACGCTACTCTACGGACTATAGCCCCATACACCAACAATAATCCCTTCGGGAGATCAAACTTCGTGGACCTTTCTACAAAGGTCAGTAATTTGCCCCCTTCGAACAGATCTCCTACCTTCTCACAGCTTTTTTCTTGTAGGCGCTGTACCCCCGCCCTGCCTATTGCCTGTCGTAGTTCCCGGTCTACTCCACAGGGGAGGTTACAATCATAGAGCCCTCCCAGCCCATTCTTCCGTATGTATTTCTTCCACGTCTCCCTAATCGCATTGAAGACTATTGAAGACCCCTTATTCTCTATTGGGTTCCACAGCAGCTTGACACCCTTCCTGTGTGGTGGTAGTTTCCCTAATAGTCCACTTAGGGTTCCCCCGGCTGTCCCCAATCCAGCACCGACGGTAGCTGCGCTTCTATGAAGTATTTCTCATAGTCAGATAGGGCTAACCCACCCTCTGTTCTAGGTCTACGTAGCGTTGCAAGGGACACCCTCTTTCTCTCTGTGTTCCATCACAGTTCCCCCACTTTACCATCTAGGATTTTAAAAAATATATTTTTCACTACGTACGGTATAGTAGTAATGAAGTACAGCAATTTTGGTAGAATCACCATTTTACATAGCGCCACTCTACCCATCAGAGATAGTGAGAGATCCTTCCAAATTTGTATCGAGTCCTCTATCCTCAAGAGCGCCCTGCCAGTAGTATATGTAACCATTTCCTCATGTCATGAAATATGTGTATTCCTAAATACTTAAACGATTCCACCTCCCATTTTATCCCTACCACTGGTAGGTCTTGTATGCTACATTCCCGAAGCCCTCCTGGGGGAAACAGAACTGATTTTCACTCATTAATGCGGAAGCCAGACATGTGGCGAAAATTCTTTCGGATCTCCAGTAGTGCTGGTAAGTTTTCCCGTGGGTTCGAAACATATAATAGGAGATCGTCTGCGTATAACGAGACTACATATTGGACCCCTCCGACCTCTATCCCTGCCTCCGCCATCTCCTGCCGTAGAAACTCTGCTAGGGCGAAAACCAGAGCTAGGGCGAAAAGAATTGGAGAGGCTGCGCAACCCTGGAGAGTCCCTCTGCCCAATTACCACTTCCCGGATACCCAATCATTCATTGTCACCATTGCCAGCAATCTGTTATATAGCAGGGCCAGCCATTTACACATGTTTTTCCCAAACACAAATTTCCTCAACACCTGGAATAACCACTTCCACTCCAGCAAATCAAACGCTTTCATGGCGTCAAAGGAGGCCACCGCCAGTGGCTGTTTATGGGACTTGACATGGTCCATGATATGGTGGAGGCGGGCAAGGTTAGCGGTTGTATTTCTACCCCCGATAAATCCACATTGGTCCAAATGGACCAGCTGCAGCGCTACTCTTGCTAGTCTGGCTGCCAGTATCTTGCCCAGAATGTTCCCATCAACGTTCAGTAGAGATATAGGGAGATATGACATGCAGTCTAGTGGGTCTTCCCTTCCTTTAAAATTACCGTTATTATTGCCTCCCTCGTGGACTCCGGGATGAGTCCCTTCTCAAATGCCTCGTCATATAACTTTTTGAGCTTTGGGGCCAAAAGGTCCACAAAGCTTGAGTAAAATTCAATGGGGAATCCGTCACTGCCAGGGGACGTACCCTTCCTCATGGTGCGTATTGCCCATCTAATATCACCCTCCTCTATTGGGGCCTCCAGTTCTTCCATCATGTCCTTCCCCAATTTTGGCAGCCGGATCATGTCCATCAAGTCTTCCACATCTATGTCCACATATCCATTTTCGCTCGTATATAAGGCCTCATAGAATTCCCTAAACTCCCCGTTAATCCGTTCCTGGGTTTTCTCCATCCCCCCAATTTAGTTTTAATCTGGGTAATCCCCTTTCTTGGCCCTTCCCGGTTTATTAGCCAGGCCAGTAATTTCCCCGCCTTATCCCCTCCCCATTTAGTCGGGTGTCCCGTTTACTATTGTCGAAGTGTGTCAGGTCCGCCAGTGTTTTATGATAGCGCTGTAGGCATAGTGCCAGCCTATCTCCCACCTGGGTGCCTTCTCCTGCCTCCCTGTCCAGTTCCGCTACCTGCCCTTCCGTTTGGCCCAGCTTTTACTGCAATCTGTTCCTCATTCCCACCGTAGTGGAGAGGCACAACCCCCTTATGTTTGCCTCACAGGCCTCCTAGAGTATTTCCATCGAGTCCACCGACCCCTCATTTAGTTCAAAATAGATTTTGATCCCTTAACGCAACTCGCTAGTAAACACCCCATTCTTTAGTGCGTCCACCTGCATATGCCACAACCGTCGGGTGGGTCTCTTACCTCGCTCTACTAATCTGATCACTAGGGGTGAGTGATCCGAGAATGTACGCCGTAGGTATTCTGGGTTTTCAAATTGCCAGTAGTGTTCCCTCCCCATTAGGAGATGGTCTAGACGTGAATAAAACGTACCCCTGAGTAGTATGAGAACCCTTTCTCTTCGCCATGTTTCTCCCTCCATAACTCCACCAGATCCAGATCTTCCATCACCCTGTGGAGGGACGCAACCATGTGTTTTTTGCTTGGACCTTTTGCTCCTATCCGTCTAGATAGGCATCTAGTTGGCAATTAAAGTCCACTCCCCATAAAATCATTCCTCCTCTGTAAGCCCCAACCATATGGAGGACCAACAGGAAATATTCCTTATCATCAACGTTCGGTGCATAGGAATTCACTAGGCATATCGGGCTTCTTTCCCATATACCCACCACCATCACTGTGCGCCCCACCTCGTCCTACATGACACTCTCCACCCGTATTGGCACCCCTTTCGCCACCCACATTAACACTCCTCTCACTTGGGTCGAGTAGGACTTTCCGAACAGCTGACCCCCCCCACGATTTCCCCAGGGTCGCCAAGTCCCCTTTTGCCATATGTGTCTCCTGTGTCAGAGCCACTTGTATCCCGTGCCATTTCAGAGATTCCCCCACCCTTCGTTTTTTTTGTCTAGATCCCAGCCCCCGAACGTTCCAAGTGCCTATTTTCAGTCCTCGCCTTTCCCCCATCTCATTAACCAGTAAATATGTCTGAGCCCTCTGTTTCAAGGCCTTATCATATCAATTCGTAGCTTCCTTACCCTTACACCACCTCTATTCCAACACTGTGCCCACCCGAGCCCGGTTGTTGTCCCCGCCATTTTTTCCCATCCCAGACCTGCAGTTTTACCCAGAGTAATACCCAACCCCAACTTGGTATAAGAGCCCCTTCCCCTAGAACTTTTTCCTCCCACCCCCCTTCCCTTCCCCTACCCGTGTCCCCTCTAACACACCCACTGCCCCCTCCGACCCCTCCCTCTGCCCCCGAACTTCAAGTTGAGACCCTTTGACTGGTCCATCCCACCTCCTCTGCCCTACGGGTGGACCTCAGCCAGTGGCATCAACAAGGAGGGGGATTCTCATCTCCCGCCCACTATTTCCAGATCCTACATTATCCCTACTCTCGTATTAAATCTACCACACAATCAGCCATCTCTTCCCCATACTCATTCACGGTCACCAGTGGACCTCCTTCAGTTTCCTGATTGTGATTGTGCTTCCTCTAGCCCCCTCCCAGTTTCTGGTTGACCTCCGCCTGTGTTCGTTTCTACCCAGTCCAACACCTCCTTCGGGGACAAACAACCATGATTTCCCCTTTGAAATATTTTCATTTTTGCTGGGTAGAACATCATATATTTTATGTCCAGTTCTCGAAGCCGTCGTCGCACTACATCGTAAGTTCTCCTCTGACGCTGCACCTCCAAAGTGAAATCCAGGAAGATGCGCAGTTTCGTGTTCCTGTCCTCATAATATCCTGCTCTGCAGCGTCTTGCGATATAGCGTCCCGACCTTGAAAATTCAAGATCTTCGCTACCATTACTCTCAGTGGGGTGCTCAGAGGTGGGGCTCTACCCGGTACCCTGTGGGCCCTTTCGACTGAAAAACGTTGACAAACCTTTTATCTCTAGCACGTTCAGGATCAGGTTTTCCACAAAGAGTTCTGTACTGGGTCCGTCCTCCCTTTCTGGGACCCCCATCAGCCAAATGTTACAGCGTCGGGAGCATCTTTCTGCGTCTTCCGCTCTTACTTCCAAGTTCCTGGTCGCCCCGACCAGACCTACCTACCTGGTTTTTCAAACATTGAACGTCATCCTCCACCGTACCTGCTCGTTGCTCTACCTCCGTTAACCATTCACAGACCTGGTGTAGGTCAGCCCGTACTAGGGAGACATCCACCTGACCTCCTTTATGCTCTCACTCAGGGAGGTCCTAGTGGTCTGGATCACCTCCATTAATGCTTCTAGGGTTACTCCACTGCCTCCTCCTGTGGCCCCATCCTCTGTGACCCGGGACGGTCCTCCTGTCTCTGGGCTTTACCCTTGGTTTCAGTATATTTCTCCATTCTTTGTTGTCCCTTGACCGTATTAGCCACTCTGTTCTACCTGGATTCCAGTCCTTAATCCCCACCTCTCGTGCCCCTTTGGGGCTTTTTCTCTGCTTATCTTGTCTTTTGCTGCTCAGGGCTCACCACTCTACTGTGGCGTTATAGGCATCTACTTGTCCGTGATGCCCCACTATTGTTCAGAGTGATCTCTCTGCTTTTATCAGTACCCGTTAGATCCAGAACTGTTGCCCTCACCTCACGTGATCCCCTGGGGTTCTACTGGCTAGCTTTCTCCCTCCTGTACTGGAGAGTAGTTCTGTTAGGCGCTCCTGTGGGGTGTTGAGTCTGCCCTCTGTGTATCAAAATCCGTTATGAAGGTGTTCCATTTCCAGACCTCCGGGGTATAGTACACGGCGTTGCCCCAACTCCATACACCGTAATATTCTCACTGGGTTATCCCTCCATGTGCCTACACCCTGCATGGGCCGATGTAGGGGATTGCTTCCCCCTCTCTGTCTTGTCCATTGGCCTTAGGGCCGCAGTTATCCCAAGGGCCCCAGGGGTATTATGGCCGAGACCTCTCACCTTACAGTTGCTGTGAGACTCGTCGAGTCGAGTGCACCTGGGTGGTCACTGGTGCGGGTCTCCAGTGGCAGCTTCCCAACCACTCTTTGCCATCCCAGTGTTCCTCTGTGTGCAGTAATATCAGGTCGGGCTGTCGGATCGAACCCGGGCTTCGGATCCTCCAGCTCCGACCGCATACAATCTGACTCTCTGCACGTCCGTTACCCGCTCTCCAGGAGAATCTTCAGCGCCTTCTTTGGTGGTCCCGTGTGGCCGTCTCTATGGCCATGGACCAGCGGGAGGTGAAGTCATCCGCTCCAGGTGCCAGCGCAGTTCACAGGGCAATTTCTTCGGGCAAGCGGTGCACCCGCTACTCACTGCTGTGTATCCCTCTTTCTCTACCCACCTGAGCGTTATTGTCGGTTCATCCCCACTGCTATTAACTCTCAGTGGGGACCGCCGCGTATCATCAGGCGGTCCCGGCAGTCATTCTGGGTAACTGCTTGGCGGTCCCGTTGCCTGAGTTCGGATCAAGTTTGCATCCGAGGCAGTCTTCGTTGTTCTCCTGCCAGGGTACCGTTGACTGTGCTAGCTTATCCTCTCTTCATATGCGGATTCTGGCATTTTTCATGGGGTCTGGTAGCATGATATCAGCAGGATATTAGCCAGCAGAGCGGGAGCTCCGAAAAGTTACATGTGTATACCGTACTGGCAAGCCACACCCCCCACGAACAATTTCTTGAAGAAAAAACATCAAGTAAACTTGAGTCATGTTCCCGATGCAGCGTGTAAGCGTGCGGAAAAAGGGAACTGAAGCATGGGGTGTAGTGATGTGTTATATATACGACGCCTGACGTCACTTCAGGAGCCATAACCGAGCAGCGATCAAAGCGCTCGACGATTGATGGCCGAGTCGAGGTCCACTACGGCCCCTGTCGAAAGGTTTCCGAACCGCAGAACTGGATGATATATATCTATCAAGATGAGGATTCTGCGAGAGAAAAGCAATCCATTTAAGGATACATTCTGTCCACAAATTAATTTAACCTCCATTTCCCCCTTAGCCCAGTGTTCTGTCAACCAGACTTCCTCTACCATAACCCAATTGATCCCATCTCTCTGCCATGGTTCAAACCAAGTAAGAGTTGCGCTAACCCAATGATGTGCGATAAGTCTTTAGTATAGCAGTAGCCACAAACGCCATCCCTTTCGCATACATCATATCTTACTTTCTCAATAGTGGGAGGCCCAGAACACACACCATCACCGAGTGCAGATGAGAATCTTAATCTGCCATTTATTCCATTCACTTTGAAAGGTCGTACACAAACAAAGCAAGTGCATACAACCTGCTAAACATATTTGACAAGCCTTGGAGAGCATTTTGGATAAACCCTCTGTGATGTGAGATAACACCTGTATCTTAAAGTGTGTAAGCTTAAAGCAAGCATTTAGGGAAACCTATAATGTTTTTGGTTAAAGAATTATTTCAATGAAAATGGGTTGGAAAATGCATCTGTGACCCTATGCCAAAGAGGAGTTTCCCTACCTAAAAACCAAAAACTAACGATCTGTCTGTGTCAGGATGTCAATAACTGAAAAGCTGTTCTTGTGTCCAAGACGTCCTATCCTGACCCTCACACTACAAACAAATAAACAATTAAGTGTGCAAGGAAATGTCTTCAACCAGATATTGGCAGAAAAAGTGTTCACAACTGAAGATTAGAATAAAAACAAAAATGTTCTTTGGATCCAGCGGGTGGTTTCCTTCCACTGGATTTGAAATGGATGGTAATGTCTCTTTTACTAACAGTTCCATTTGTGCCTTTGCTGGATTCACAATGTTAGGCAACTAGTTCTGCAACAGTCTTTCTTTATTATAAGTGCCTTTTGTCTAGCAGACACTGTTCTTCTTTCAGTATTTCTTCTAGCTTCGCAACTCTCCTGGTATACTCCCTGCCATGATTACTCTTGTGGTTTCACTTGCCTGGTATCCTTCTCTTGCCAGGACTTCATATGCATTTCACAGTTCCTCTGTATCCCCAAAACGACATTTACTGCTTTTCGCTCGCTATATCTTTCTGCAGTAATGTTTGTTGAAGCTTTGCCCCACACTTGCATTTTATGCATCCATATCTCATTGGGGTTTGAATCTCTACTTTGTCTTTTCTGCATTCAAACAAGCTTCTTGTATTTTCTGTATTAGAAATCTAATTGCATTCAAATTGTCATTGGCACGGTTGACGGAACACCCGGCGGTCCCCACTTGCTTTGGGTTGACTCACTGGTTCTCTCCAGCATCTCCGGTCATGCTTGTGTTTCAGCGGGCTGGCTCTGCCGCTCGCTTTCCACTCTGGTTTGTGCGGATGTCCTTTTGGCTTCCTTCGCGGCTCAACAGTCACATGCCTGCTTCCCTTCAGGTCCCAGTCGGAGAACACTGCCTGTTCGAGCTGCTGAGCGCCCAGACACACTCTTGCGACTCCCACTGCCGCCAAAGCTCTTCCTGCTTACACACTATGTTTCTCCTTCTGCCGCAACGGACTCCTCTTCTCCGCCACAGCGGCATGTCTCTCAGAAGCCTCTGCATAGTAGCCAATGTCTTCTCCTGCACTGCCACACTCAGTAGTGCGGTTACCATCTTTAAATGTCCCGAACACAGGTCATTCAGGTAAGACAACTAGTCTGCACATTAACTTTTGAGCTCCTGTTACCTTGGACCAACTCCTTCACCTTCCTCGTATCAGTACTGCAGTGATTATGTGAGTTTGATTCCATGGATGTCATCAGACATATAGCATTTTGGTAGTTTTACTCAGTGGTTTTACACGAGAGAACACTTTCACATAAAGGCATATTTTTTATTTATTTTTTTGTTCATTTAGAACGCGCTTAACACCAGCGAGTGGTTTCTAAGCACGGGATCGGGATTCGAACCGGTGTTGCACTGCATTGCCTAGCTTTCAAGACAAACGCGTTGCCCCTGAGCTATCCTCCCTCCCCAAGCAAAAAGTTTTTTTTTGGAGCTTTGTATGCCTAGGTCATTAATGGGCTTTTGACCTAATGAATATAGGGAAGAGGTTTCTTTACTTCCTCTACAAGGGGGAACAAACAGCTGACAATAGGCCATTAAGGTTTTGGACATTAGAGGGACTTCCGCATGGGAAAGGGGGGATACCGCTTCTTGTTCAATGAAGTCATGACATTTCCCTGGTATTTGTCTCCTCCCATGTGATCCTCCCTTATATAGCTGCCCCCAGGGTCAGGATCAGGTAGCGGCTGTCGTCCCCTGGCCATAAGGGAGGAGGTCACTGCTGGGGCATCCATAATGACTCCACTGGATTGCTCACACTACACATGCTACAGTCCCTATCTCTTGTATGTATGGCGATAGTAAAGTTATTCTAGTGCTTAGAAAAGTGCAACTGTGTCTCAGTGGTGAAAAGAAGTAAACGCACAAACTAGTTCTTACATGACAATCAATTTACGGGGGCCTAACCGTAGGTTCTTTACAGAAGCGTGTATTCTCAGCCAAGCTCTGTGTAAAAACTTTGCCGGTACACATACTAGATTACTATTGCTTGTAGACTTGCAAATAGTAAAAGAAACTTGACTACAATGTACATTATTTAATCTAAGCAAGGGTTGCAGATAACAAGACCTATAGAGTGTATATTCTGGACAAAATGTTTTAAAAAAAGATCAATAACCTTCTCGTTCCCACTACAGCACGGACATACAATGTTTTGAAGCTAGCTCCATGATTTTGTAAAGTATTCCAATTGAAGTGTCCCCACTCAGAATGTCAGGTATAAGGACCTAACCAGTGGAGGAGAAACAGTCCAAATAATGTTTTGCACGCCCAGTAGGACTGCCCTACCGATAGTTGGGCACACATTGCCATCATTCTTGATTGCGATAAAGAAGTAAAAGAGCTCTTAACTAATGATTTTGTCATTGATTTTGCTGGATTTATACCAGAACTTTGACAAACCCAAGGACAGAAGAACTGATTTTATATGATGTAGCCAGGGCAGGGTGGAACCCCATCTTGCGCCAGAACATCAATCATTGCTTCTCTAAACCTTATAAGATCTGATGAAGCACACAAATGGATCCAATAAAGCACAGGCTTCAGGGAATTTTCGTCATTAATAAAGTTTACATTCTTTTCCAAGTGTGATATTACATTAGGACTACTCATGGGAAGATTCATCTTTTTTGGAAACTTGTTTTCGGTGACGGATAGGGCAGTTGTCGAGTGCCCCCATATCTCAGTCCTGTAAGTCCCGGCAGATCCTGCCTAAATCTCTATGGCTGGCTTCAAGGCTCCATCACCATGCCTGTGTGAAAACCTAAGAATGGCGCTGCTGGTTCTCTCCAATGTTATGTTTGATGTCAACAATTTTCTGAAAATCTTGTACCTAAAGAATGATAAGACCCGATTTGTTCCAGTCGCATATCTCCAATGCATACCTCAAGCTTAGGGACCTTTTTATATTTCGGGTGACATGCCATTGCTTTGGTCTTGCTAGCATTTATTTCCAGACCCATAACTATTATTGTTTCCTAACAATTCTCTTTTTACACAAATTAAAAACACTAGTTGGTTCAGGATAACACAGATCACAGACTTTTTAACCCCACAGCATGTACAGTCAAAACACTTTGCATGGGGTTCACTTTTAAAAACATGTAGCATCTTGAAACATGACCGGATCCTACACTTAGCAATGCACTTTACATGAAGTTTAATTTAAATAACATGAATACTTTCATATTGGCAAAATCAGTTTCACATGTGCAGCGCTCTGTATTTTTATTCTCCCTTTGTACTTCGAATTGTTAACAGTGTTGGAGCACAGCAGACTTTTAAATACTATATATGATGTGAGAAACCTAGGGGCATTCTCCCATGTAGACCTACAGAATCCTCTATTCAGGTGGCATGGGAAGGACCATCACTTTTGGATCCCAACCCTGGGGGTGGACGAGTGAGGGAGAGAGGATTAACCTGGGTAGGGGAGTCTGGGCTTGCAATCATGGAAATATCCTTCTGGTGAGTTTCAGTATCCCAATAGAATAATAGGCAAGGAGGAACAATAGGATAACAGGAAAGAAGGAAGAAGTCCCTGAAACCTTTATGGGATATGAAGGCCCCATTCTTCCCGAACCAAGAGAGAGGGAGGCGTATCGGGTTAGAAAAAAAGCAGGTAGGAATGAGAGATAACTTGATAAGAAGGGAATCACTGCAGTGGATTAAAAACAGGGCTAGGGGATTCCCCTTTGTTGCCTGTCATTCATCCTATAATTATTCCACCATTAGACATTATCTTCAATCTCAGCCCACCTCCCTTCCCTGTTCCAAGAAATAGTGAGACGAGGAGGAGGCCACTAAGATCAATGAGGATTACCCATAGGAATAACACGGGGAAAGTAAGGGCAACCAACTTTAGAGACAACTACTGTCCCACTAATAGAGTCGGGCAGAGTCAGGCATGGGTAGATAACCACACCTGACTCCAGTTGACTGTGTTCAACTATAAAAGGTGTGGTCAGTCACAGAGACTTGATTGAGCTGGGGATGCAGTCCGGTGTAGGGAAAGAGATAAAGAGGGTGCAAGTGGGGGGGGGGCGCTGTGGTGCACCGACAAAGATGGCCACTTACGGGCTGAGCCCTACATAGAATAAATCCTGGTAGCAATATCCTGCAGAATAATTAACCCTCCGAGGATTGGAAGCACAGACCAAGAGTAAAGAGGAGTATCTGCATCAGTGGATAAAGTTTTGGGCAAAACCGCGCTGCGTATCACCCGAAACGTCGGCTGGTCTGTTGGAACGGCCCTGGGAATGCTGCGCAATCCATGCAACAAAACAGGTGATCCCCACACAGAGGCAAGTGGCAAACAGCGGGATATACAGTGCGCAGCAGTCCCATCCCATATTAGTAAAGGTTGCTTTATTCATCAGCGTTCGCCTCCGTCGTGTGAAACATACGACAGCAGGCAGAGTGGCAGTCGGAGCTCCAACCATGAAAGGTACGAGCCATCCTCGCTCGGGGTCACCAGGCGGTTAGCGAGGCAAATGGAGCTGTGGCGCTCACATACGCAGGGCGGAGGCAGATGGGGGATTTAGAACGCTGATCAGCAAGACAAACATCCCCGATAGACTGAATGGTAGCCCCCGCCAAGACAATACGGGGCATAGGAGGCACATTAGGAAGGACATCAGCAAAAAAAGTGGTTGCCTGCCCCTCTGAGACGCAGACCCATGCAGCTGAGGAGGAAAACACTTACAGAGAACACTTGCCTCCCACAAAGCCGGGGGTCGAGTCCTCGCAGAGACCACATGGGAGCGTGGGCCGCACGGCTGCAAGGCTGCTGAACACACGCAGCAGGCACCCGCTCGCACAATGACAGGGTTGCACGCTTCCAAATTGGAAGCCCTACACGGCGCCACTTGGGGCATGGCAATATCAGCAAGTGGGATCCTGCCATAGTAATATACCTGCAACAGCCCCACATGGAAAGGGACTGGCCCCACAACTTTTATGCCCCTAGACTGGGAGCAGGGCAGGTACAGCATAAGGTGCTTGCCCAGGGCTGCAAGAGACACACAGCAGATACCTGAATTCATAACAACACGTACCTACGAGGCCTGAGTATCAGACCTGCAATGCCTAGGCTCGGAGCACAATAGCACTTGCATGTGGGCACCTGTCACATTGGGACACCGCTACCACTGTGGGACGGAGGGGGACTGTCCCCACAACATTAAGGCCCAAAGTGGGTGAGCAAAGTAAGGCCAGCATATTGCTCCCGCTCAACGCACCCTGGTGATCGGACAATGAGATTAGTCTCATGCAGGCACGCACCATAAACTGCCATAAAAGACAGCCAAACTGCCGGGGGTGGACATGACACGAGGTGCAAAAGGCAACTAGATGGGCCCCATGGATGCCTACACAAGCATGAACACCATGGAGGAAACTGAGGGGACCCAACAGACCACCCCAGCGGCCAGCCAAGCCCACACAAAAATTAACATGGATTCATATATGGCGGCACTGCAGGTGGGCATCCCCGCAGTGAACAGCAAACTCGATGATATAGGCAGCAACATCGTCTCCATTAGAGCCGAACTGCAGAAGGTGAATCCAAGAGTCATGGAGGCAGAGACCGGGGAGAGTGCGCTGGAAGACACAGTCGTTACACATGGCAGAGACATTGAGGACATTAAAAAAAGTCTAAATGCGGTGCAGGTCAAATGCAATGATAGAGTTCAGGTCATGCCGTAACAACATCCGGGTGGCGAGAATGGGCGAGAGGTCCATAAACTGCCAATGGAAGTGTTCCTGGAGGAGGCACCCTGCACAATGTTCCCGGAGGCACAATTCTCTCCACGATTCCTCATGGAGAGGGCCCATAGATCTCTAGCCTCACCTCCCAAACCAGGTGCCCCGCTGCGCACCATCGTCGCTCGCCTACTAAATTACTGCGACCGGGACTTGATACTCCGTTTGTCACGAGAAAAGGGAAACTTATCTTATGATTCAGCCAGAATCCACATCTACCCTGACTTCTCAAATGGGGTGCAGGTGGCCCGATGCATATACGATCACGTCAGGAAGGTGCTCAGAGATAGGAAGATACCCAATGCCATGATGTTCCCAGCCCAGCTCCGAGTGCGGCACGCGGGCAGGGCTCCTTTCTTTGAAACCCTGTAAGAGGCCATGACGTGCATTGAACAGAACATCCCGGCCCCACCGAATAACAGTTGACATTTACTTCTAATCTACATAAGAATCGCAGAGTCCATATTAAAATAGATCTCAAGGCTAATACACCATGAGGTTCTCCAGTTCTGCTAAAGGCACATGATGCGGCGCCTGTTGGTGGGAAGTATTGATGCTACCTGTTGTGGCCACACAGCGGCACCCACTGTTGCAGACAAGAAAGCTGTGGTATGGGGATACACTGTCCAGTTGGGGGGATGGTGAGCATGGGAAGGGAGTGTATGGTTAATTGGAAAATCTGACGGTTGGGAAGGACATAAAACTTGCAGAGTGTATACTCTGACGGGTTACTGTGCATCTACAATAATTAGATGGCGGTGGCTGGGTTGAACCGCACGGTTAAGCTCCTCACCTGGAACATCAGGGGGCTGGCCAATCCTATCAAAGCACGGAAAATCCTGGCGTATGTTAAGAGGCATGAGATTGATATTTTGATGCTGCAGGAAACACACGCCATATGAAGGGTGGTGGAGGCATTTACTTGTGACTGGGTCCCGTTGTGAGTGGGTAAAGATTACTCCACACAGTCCTGGGGTGTGTTGATCCTCATACACTTAATGCACAGGGTTCCAACTTACCAAACCTATGGTGGAATCAGGGGAGCGTTACATAATTATATGAGGCTCATTGGGTAACCAGGAGGTAATACTGGTCAATACATATGGCCCAAATACAGACAAACATGACTTCTACCTGCACATTATCGAACAGATATCACCACTGGGTGAATTCAAAGTCATATGCGGGTGCGGGGGGATCTCAACACCATCCTGAACCCGCAGAAC
Organism: Ambystoma mexicanum; assembly: GCF_040938575.1. Lineage (NCBI taxonomy): Eukaryota > Metazoa > Chordata > Amphibia > Caudata > Ambystomatidae > Ambystoma > Ambystoma mexicanum. The sequence goes on along the minus strand of NC_090928.1, from coordinate 640,191,993 downwards.
AGCCAGAAACCCCAGGGCACTCACCAAAGCGGCACTGACAATACTTCAGGGTATGTCCGTATTGCCTCTCACAGATGCGTGGAAAGAGCTGCATCCCAACTTGGAGGAGTACAACTTCGACTACCCGGTGCATAATTCAAGCTCACAAATAGACTACTGGTTGTGCTCCCCAGCATATATCCCCCAGGTAAAAGAGTGTGCCATCATCCCACGAATGCTGTCAAACCACTCACCGGACTGCTGGAACTGGGTATGGCCAACCCAGAACAGAGCCTGCGTCTGTGCCAAATGCCACCGGACATACTGCAAGACGGGGCCATTATCGAACCCCTGAGGATTGATATCACAGAATACTTTGACCACAACATTGGATCAGTGGGGTCGGTGGCCACTGTATGGGAATCATTTAAGGTCTGGCTACTACTGTCGCGGGGCACATGGTACGTTACGGGCGATTAGAAATTAACTACAAGCAGACTGCACCCTATATGCAAACTCAGATCAGGTGTCAACAAGCGAGTACATGGAATCATTCCCTCTCCCCAAACTAGAACAAGAGGAAAGAGAATTATTGGAACTCCCCCTTACACTAGAGGATATTGGACAGGTGATAAAGGACCTGGCAGCAGGGGAACCTCCCAGACCTGACGGCCTCCCTGTAGATTTATATAAATGCTATATGGCAGAACTGGCCCCTAAATTGATGGAGGTGTGGGAGGAGTCTATATCAGCTGGAACACTACCCATGTCCATGAGGGAAGCAATTATCACAGTCCTGCTCAAGCCGCACAAGCCCCCGCACAAACCTACATCCTACCGCCCCTTATCACTGATAAACATGGACACCAAAATATTTGCTAAAGCCACTGCGAACAGACTATTACCCTATATGAATAAACCGGTACACCCCGATCAGCCGGGTTTCATTCCCACAAGATCTACCACCCTGAACTTAAGCAGGTTATTTGCCATAATATCCCAACTGGCCCTAAAGCAAAGGTGATAGTGATCTCTCTTGATGCTGAAAAAGTGTTTGATTCGGTATCCTGGCAGTATATGCATGCAATGTTGGGGCGACTGGGGTTCGGGCCATGGTTTCTGGGTTTTATATGCTTACTATACAAGGACTCCAGTGCTAGAATAAGAACAAACCACACCCTATCACTCGGATTCGCACTATATAGAGGAACACGCCAGGGTTGTCCATTATTCCCCCTCAGCTTCGCTCTCACTATAAAGGGAATGGCAGCATTTATATGATACAGACACACATGTCCAGATTTGTGGACCCACCCCGCAGTTGATCTCACTTTACGCAGATGGCACCCTACTGTATATTAGAGACCCTGAAATCAATTTGGCCCTGGTAATGCAAGATGTAAAAGAATTTGCCAAATACCCCAGGTACAAAATCAATCCGGCTAAGTCCGAAATTATCCCACTGACACAGGACTGTACGGTTGGATGTCATGGTGGACTTTCGTTGGTCCCCATGATCTGCTCGATACCTGGGGGTTATTGTGGCCACTGACAGACATACCCTGTATACTGCCAATTATGAACCAAACATAGTACAGCTGAAGACCAAATTAAAACTATAGAACAAACTTCTGATTTTGATGTATGGCCGCATCTCCCTGCTGAAGATGGTTGTGGTTCTAAAACTCCTATACCTATTTAGTAACAACCCAATATGGCCTGGTAGAACATTCTTTGGTAGGCTACAGAAGCTATCATCTAATTTTGTATGGGGGATTGGGGTGCGGTAAGGATGAACTGGGATACATTATGTGAAAAATACGACACAGGTGGCTTAGCTGCCCCAGCTTTTGAAATGTATTATTATGCTGCACAAGTGCAATTAGCAAAATACTGGTTCCAGAACACAGAAAAATATGCCCATATACAGGTGGAAAAATATGCAGCTGCCCCCAGAGAGTTACGCTCCATGATATTCCCAAAGTCGTATGGTAGCATCGGGGAGACGGATCCAGTAGCCTGCACGGTGCGGGTCTGGGCTGCGCTGTTTCGTAAGGTAAGATGCACTGAACCATATAGCGCCATCCCCCCTCTCTGGCATTAACCCGATATTGCTGCCACACTTGACACAATGTTACAAAGAGTATGGGATCCCACGTAAGGAACTGACTATGGGCGATATGTTTCTGGGTGTTAAGTTCCTAACACTGGAGGAGGTACAAGGTAAAATTGGGCTCGGACTTACCATAACACTGCAATATCATCGACTAAAAGCAGCAGGCAGACGCAAATGGCCCTCATTTCCGACTGAACAGGCCCCCCACCCATTCACACTTAGCATCATGACACATGAAGGGTTCAAGGGGGGCATATCCACGTTATATAGTATGGCGCAATCCCACTCCCCATCCACGAACACGATGAAAACAAAATGGGAAAGAGACCTAAATATAACAATAGACGACACGCAATGAGACAGATATTGCCAGCTCACTAAATCAATTTCCCTCAATGCTAATTTCAGATTAGTCCAGTTCAAAATTCTAACTCATCTACACATTACCCCCGGGAAAGTTGTGGAATTCCATCAGACAAAACAGGCACTTTGCCCAAAGTGTAAAACCGTGGACGCCAACTCCATCCATATGTATTGGGACTGCCCTGCCATTCGTCAGTTCTGGGAAGAGGTGGCACCATCCTTAGCGGTTTACTGGATACCCATATTCCCGCCATCCCACTGAAATATCTACATGGGGATATAGGGAAAGTACCCATCAAGATACAGAGGCTCTTCTCCATGGTGGGGGCGGAAGCTAAACAGAATATCCTCAGGAGCTGGAAGGCACAAACGGCCCCTACGATCCAGGCATTGATTAAAAACTTGATGTATGCCAATGAGTGTGAGGAAAGCTATATCTCAGGTGTTGGGCCCACTAGTAGACCCAAAGATATATGGGCCCCATTCCGCAGCGAATTAGCGGGCAAACACGAAGAGCCCTTGACAGCGGCTGATGCACTTGATGTGAGTCAATGATACCAGACACAAAAATGTTTGTATGCAGTTGTATTTCACTCTGTACATGTTGACTGAAATGTGCATTAACATGGCATAACTGTCAGCGAAAAATACAGTTTAAAAAACAAAGAAGGTGCAAGTGTGCACGTGAAGGAAAGCAGAAGAAAGCAAAGTGCCAGGGGCACGTCAAAGAGGGTGCAAGTGTGCACAGAAAGGAAATAAGAACAAACGGGATGCAAAAAGCATCCAAACGAAATAATGAGGTAATAGAAGAACATGAGAACAAAATGAGGGGCAAGAGGGTCAGAATGGAAAAGCAAAAAGCCTGCCATTTTCGAAAGCCTCCGATTCTGCCCCATGAAATAATGGTTTATGAATTCATGAATTGAAGACAGAACTGCAATAAGTTATATGTAGTGTTTGGAAGCTGGAAGAGGCCTAGAGCTTGGGGTAGGAAGGAGACCCTTCGATGCCTATTTAAGAAATCAAAGTACATCTCGAAAAACAACAGAGTTGAAAGGGAACCCTAAGAGGCCTAACCAAGTAAAACACTTGTTAAGTTTTGTTGAACTGGTGAAGAAGGATTGAAGCGTGGGGAAGGAACCCCGGAAGGCTTGCAGAAAGGAACTGTGTTATTATGTTTGAATGGTGTTTTGAAACTTGATTAAACTGAAGCTTGGGGATGGGAGCCCCAAAGAACTTAAAAACATTGGAAGGTAGTTGGAATAACTATAAGGGACCTGTGGAGAAGGTCTCGTGAATATCTCTGTGGAGTAAACTTAATTGTGTGACATTGACCCAACAGCACCTGGTGAAAGACCACCTGAAACCAATCCTGGTTTCCATTTTCGTTGAACCACTATTTTTGGTTCCATGTCATTTAATCGCGGGATGTTTTTTTGCAGGGTTTTTTATTGCAGATTTTTTTTTGCAAAAACTCATCGAATTTTTTATTTTTTTATTTTTGGGGGGTTACCCCCAAACCCTCATCCCCTTTAATTTTTTTTATATCCCCGTACACCCACACCCAATTTATATAATTTTAACCCCCCCAAAAAATTAGAAGATTTTTTTCAAAAAATAATCTGGTAAAAAACCCAGCAAAAAAACATCCAGCGATGAAATGACGTCGTACCCTATTTTTCTTATATTTGAAAAGCCTTCCCATCACATTTTTATATAGAGTGAGGGCAAGCATAGGTTTAGACACAGATGGAATTTTACTTTGGACTCTTAGACAAACATGGCCATTAGAAACATCAGTTGAGGCAAATACCCCTTTAGAGTTAGGGCCAGTCAGGCATTACACCAAACCCTTAGTAAAGAAAGGTTTTCAAACAAACCAATTTGAGGCTCTGTCACTATATATAGTTTGATATATATATATATATATATATATATATATATACGGCCTATAACTCTGTTTCCCCTGGACAAATCCTCAATCAAGTTTGGTGAGGATTCGTCTACGGGGGAAAAGTTATAGGGGGGTCCCAAAACGTCTTTTTCCCATAGACTTAATGGGAAAAATGCTTTGCTCACGCCTACAGCCCAAACCGCAAACAATGATATTTGTGATGTCATCTTTGATGTCCTGGGTGTTAGTCTTAGCAGTGCACGGTGGTGGCACATGTTATGGTTGCTTAGCTTACCATAACTGGCGAATTTCAGGGGTTTTTCGATTTTACCCACAACCATAGCGTCCCCTTAAAGTTTTCTTTACTGAATTGCATAGGTTTTTAGTAGTGCAACTTAACCATAATGTCCCTTTAACAAAGTTTTTTTTACTATATATATATATATATATATATATATATATATATATATACATACATACATACATATACACACAAAAAGAGCCAAAAATGCTGCGAAAACAGGGGCGGACCGCACTCCAAGGGCAGGTGAGACTAAAAAATGACCAGAAACCGTAGTAAAGTAACACAGCAATATTTTATGGGTAAAAAACAAAACATGCAGGGTACTACAGGAAAGAAAGTCCAGGTAACGCGTTTGCACAAGCAAGGTGCTTGTTCACAGAAAGGTTCAAGTTGCTATTGGTCACAGAGATACATAGTAGTCCCTTCACCTTTTCAGCAGCTTTGCGAAAGGTGCCTGACAAAATACAATTAAGAATCTCTCTTCTACCAGGCGGCACTTTCCCACTCTCAGTAGAGAGTATGCTTTTCAATCAGAGAATTAACTTTATTTAATTTTGGCAAGACACTCTTCTGCCCCAGCACAAAACCCAGATATTCAGTTTAAATTCAGCACCCTTCTGCTTTAAGACAGGGGGCTGATTACAAGGTCAGCGGTGGCCCGCCAGTGCTACCAGTGGGTTGCTGCCAAACTAATAACACTGTTCCACCGTCTAATATCCCGGTGCCACCGGGACAAACAAGTCCCGGCGGCCCGGGATGTCAAGCAGCAGAAAGTTTAAGCCCCCATTCCCATCGGACCATAGCACACCACGGGAATAGGGACACGAAAGCACAGTTACCAGTGCTTTGGTGAAAACCATGTCTGCAAGGGGCGGTGCCCCAGCAGGTCAGACCTGCCGGGAGCAACGGCCCCTGCAGGCATAGTTGTAGTCTGGCAGTCCGAAAAGGGTGCCGGCAAGCTGTATCAGCAGCCTTATTTCCGGACTGCCAGGCTTGTAATGAGCCCCACGGTCTGAGGAATGGTGAACAGTTGGGAATTTCATTTTTGATGCACCCCTCCCTTTGGGAAATTTGAGGTTGGCAATGAGAAATAGGAGTCCGCAATTACTTTAACAGACCATATTTGTATTCATACTGGAGGCGATATTGTTGATTTTGTATTTCAACAAAATCACCCCGTGTTAGTTGGCTATAGGGGAGTTAATTAAATGATTACGGTTATATGTGATTTTACAGACCACAATTACAGAGTGGTAAATTTCATCGCAGAAAAAATACAGAAAACACATTATTTTTATTCTTATTAACTTGGGAGGGCCCCAATCCCTCTGTTTCTTACCCGTATAACCTTACCTCAACCCTATCCCGACCCATGTTAACCCTTTTACCTCACTACCCTTTATTTAACATTTGCAGTGCTACCCAGTATTATTGTCCACTCTGAAATGTACCACTCTGTAATGTTTTAGATATATTGACTGGATACCATTATTACTAGGTAAGAAAATGCTAAGGGTCTACTTTGTCTGCCCACCCAATCAATAATGGGAAAACTATTCAATCAAACAGATCTCCACACTACTTGGTTTGGTGGGACAAGCTTACTTACATAGAATCTTTGGGTTTCATCTCATAGGGAAAAGTCCTCAAGACTTCTGGATACTCAGGGGAAACATCAGGACTTAGTTAGAGGGCTCTGCAAGTTCAGTCAAGAATGGCCTCCAGCATTAATCCCTTTATTTGCTTCTCCTTGTAGAGAACCCAGCCAGATTTTAGTCCTTCCCTGGTCTCCTCTAGCAATTTGGTCAGCAGTTCCAACACAGATGATATCGGACAGCTCTCTCTATTTCCACTGTGCATACCCTTATGACCCTTTCACCACTCCCACAAAAATGTCTAAATTGTGAGATGCCAGCTCATTGACTATTAATCTTGATTGGATATCTATTTTCCACCTCGTTAACCCAGGCCTAGCGCCTTTTCTTTGATTGGTCCCTTCAGTTACTAGGTATCATCCTTGTGAATGTGTTACTCCACCAATCTGGAATAGCACTTTCATAGTTTCAAATTTGCAGTGAGAAACTTCAACATGGTAAATAAATTTAATTTACAAAGTAGCATCCTCTAATATAGATTTTTGGCTGTATCTGATCATGCAGCACTTAAAATGAGGCCTGTGATGGCACAGGGTTGCAGGTTTGAATGACAGTGTTTCGTGATTTACTCAAAAATGATTAAAAAAAAGTCAGTGTCACATATTTTTACATACAGTTAAATACATCACTAAGCTACTATCTTCCAAAATCTCTGCTTGCTAACATTTTCTGGGAAGTCCTAATCACATTTTAGGTTGTAACTCTTGTTCTGAATGTCAACAGAACAGTCTTCTCATAAGCTTTTTAATGATACTTGAACCACTACCGTGCCAAGTGGTCGTTAAGTGGAGAGGCAGTCTGCACTTTGCTCGGAGAACGCAGAAAACGCTGATTCTACCTGGAGAGTTTTACTTTTCCCCCTGAAACTGAGTGCAGTGAACAACAGCTCTGCCCATTTGGATTGAAAACACTGGCCTCCTCGCCAAGTGGGCGCAAAGTGGTCGTTAAGTGAAGAGGCAGTCTGTAGTTTGAAACATTGCTTCAAACAACACATGGGAGGCTGAGAATAATAAATAAGCACTATCCATAGTCGTACTCAGGTAGGACCACCATCGGACCATTCGCCATGCTCTGGGACAGCGTAACAGTGCAAGTCCTCAATTATGGACATGCCTCAAGTCTACCCAGTGACTGCAGACTCATCCAGCCAATAATAGATGGCCCTGCATCAATAGCATTTTGCAACATGGGTCTGACCACTTACCAGCTGACCTCACTCTTCTATTATTGAGTCCTTGCCGACCCGGGCTGACATCCAAGCCATCCAACAGGATAAGCTATGATAGATGACCACCAATAGATGACCACCAATACAAAACCACCATCCGGTTAATGTGAACTCAAATAATAGGTACGGCCTTTCTGTGTCAGGCCAAACGAATCTCCTGCCTATATTTTAGGCTCTATAAGTGTAACAGCACTGAAACAACAACATATATTAACCAAACAATGTTGCTGCCTTTCTTCCCCTTCTTCTCTCCTCCTCCACTGTTCGCAAATCATGTCTTAAAATGCCTATGCTCTTGTGAATATCTTGTAATTATTATGTTTATATCCATGCTTTAAAATTATATCCAACTCTTGATATACCAATAACCACGGACACAATGTAACACAATATGTTGCACAAATCTGTCCAAAATGTACTAATTCAGCCTTGATAAAGACCCTGAGAGGTGGAAACATATGTTAGCTGGCCACTTAAAACACGAAAAGGAAACGCATGCAACCCACTGCAATCAGGAATGTATATGCTACTTCTTTAAGTGCAAGATATCCTGGCTAAACTACGTTCAAGTCCAAGCATGTGTGGGAAACACCTCCCCTTCCCGTGATCTTGCTGCAAATATAACCTTAAAACACCAGAAATATCATTCATGCGCAAGATTGAGCCAAAGCCTAACGCCCAAACGTCTCTGCTTAATATGCCTGCTGCTGCAAAACAATACCAACTAAGAAGCTCTGTGCGCTCTGCTTATAATCATACTCTTCCAGTGCAGAGATAGCAAAAAAAAAATGGAAATATGCAGAATCTTCAATCCAAAGCTGCAACTGTTGGAAATTTTCCAAACAGTATGTGAGAAGAGTGGCTACGGAGACATAAGTCATGGTAAAATTACTACATAATTCAAGCCGGCTGGTCAAATTACTGTTTTATCTGTTGAAGTGCCTGCTCCTTAGCCCATTCCCTCTACATTGCAGGCACCGATTGACAATAATTAATTGTTAAATCTATGCTTAAGTCTACAGACTTAAACAGGCATTGTCCCTCTCACAACGACTGAGTAGGTTAAGGTGCCAGAGGGGTTGCCGACTTCTTTTACTAACTGGTCATGTTCGCCTAACCTTGAGCGGATAGCGGCATCAGTCTATGATTGTTTCACATAATTAATTATTCTTCAGACTGATCAGATGATGAACCTGTAGACTCAGAAATGCTGATTATCCTCAAAGCATTATTGGCTTTATGCAATAATATGCATAAGGACCAGGAGGCGATTAAACGTGGACTGGTCAACTTGGTTGATGTTGTGTTGGCTAGTCTGCCATTTATCTGCCGATTTGATGCTGGAAAACAACATTTTAGACAAGGCACCTTCTGCAACTGAGACACATGTTATACCTATTGTTTTCTCTGACTCAATTATTGAGAATAATTAACAAGAAATTGTGACCGAGGATCAATGCATGAATAACAGTAATAAGATAACTAGGAAAAGGCTATGCCAATGCAGAAAAAACATGCAAATAAGGAAAACAATATTAGCAGCTCTTTGGTTGAATTGGCATTGTTGGTCCCCACTCAAGCGCTGGCAATGAAATGTCCGAAAACAATAGAATGTTATGAGATTCAAGACAAGTTCATATTGATTCCCGATAGTGCTGTAGAGGGGGAAGGGGCTAGAAAACAAGTATAACAACATTATAACAAGTTCAGGCACATTGGATGCCTGGAAGGAAAAGAGAAAACCTGTGCCCCAGATGCTTACAGAGATACACACTGAGATCTACCCTGAAACTTCACGGCTACCATCGTACCCTGTTCAATTAGAACAGGACTTCAGTGAGGCTCATCTTCCCACTTCAAGAGTTCTAATACAGTGGAACGAACTCTTGAGGGATAACAAAGAAAATAGCAACGCAACCAAGAAAATGAAGATACTGGATATGTATGCTACATCTAATAGTCCATTTTTAAATTGCTCAAATATCTTGCAATTATTGCATCAGCAACCACATTTTAAGATTTTTACATCCGGCGATATAAGCTTTGTGGAAGTTCCCAGTTCATCCAATGAAGGAAACTGGTATTATAGCTACTTGGTTTCACCTATTGTTACTAACTTAATAATCTCTTATTCACAATTTATTTTAGAAATAGGTTATGACTTGCAATGTTATGGCTACGGAGATTAAAAATGCTGAATTAAAAGAAAATGCCAAAACTAAATATAAGGGCCCTGGTTTATCACCAACAGCCACTGAAATGCTCGTTAAGCAAATATCATCAGTGCTGATCACAATGGCAATTGCTCCAGTTGGAGCACTTGGAGAAGATGATCTCGCAGAAGATCATGATGAGGTTGACTGACTTGTCTGTGATAGAGCACATCATTTGACAATGATCTCCTGGAATACCTGAGGATTCAGCTTGTTCAATATCAATCCTGTTGGCCTCTCCTGACTTATCGGTAGATGTTTTTATTCTTCAAGAAACGTGGATGTTACATGTCTTTTCTCTCAATGGCTGTGAAAAAATACAGAGAATGGCTCTACATAATCCAATTGGCTGTCCTTCTGGAGCCAAGAATGATATTAATCTGACTGAATTTAAACCTTTTGGCAAATTTAAATATGTTTTAGCGGCTATTTTAAAATGTTAATGTCCCAATATTATACAACAGATATTAAATAATGAATGTTTATAATCCTCCAGCCAACTCTAAGGTCACTACTGTTACTGAAAGGATAACCCAAATTATCATGGACTGTTCTGACAATTTCTATATTATCGGGGTGATCTAAATTAACGTTTTCTGAGTAGAATGGAAACAAAATTTGCTAATCTGGGTTTTCAACTAATTGGCAATGAAAAATAAATAATTGCTATCCCCCATGACAGTGATGATTTGGGAGAGTCACTTGAGTCTTGGTCGGATTTTATATCTGTAATTTGTCTTTTACAATTAAATCTTCGGAGAGAAATGGTTTCTCGAATGTGTTTTACTTGGACTAACGGGATCTCTTACTCCTGGATTGTTTATGTCCTAGTCCCAGAGAATGTCTTTAACAACATTGTGAACTTTCAGTTATTAGAAGCACATCCTAGTGACCATTGTGCAATAAGGAATGAATTTAATCTACAGATTAAAAGGAATACAGAGAAGATGTTAGGAATCTTTAGGGCTATCCAGAGCCATAATAGAATGAGATGGTCTGAGTTTAACCTATTAAACTTCAATGAGATGTTCTTTAACGATTTTCATGATGTTATTCTGAGCTTTGACAAGGATGTAAGCAAATTTGGATGGCTTATTGACTCCACTATGGAGCAGATGACTGTTCAACAAAAAAGGTTAATTGTGTAGGAAAGGCGAGTAATAAAACTTTTGACATTGTCATTGCAGACAAGAAAAAGGTCTTGAGTAGAGATCTGAGAGTGGCTAGAACTAGTACATTTGATAGCATTAAAAAAGTACCTTGATAAAAAAAACCTAAAACCAGATATACATATGCCATTAAAGCACATAAGACTTCTGCTGCGACTGTCCAATCACAAACTCTTTCCAGAGTCCTACGGGATATGAATTTTAACACATTTTGGAAATTACATAGGTCTTGGAATAGCCCTACTGATATCAGGAGTGATATTAATCCCATATGTGAAGCCAAATGTAAGGCACATATTTGTGATATTTATAGTATCCCATCAAAATATGAAAAAAAGCATTGACTTTAAAGAGTTCAATAGTAAAGGGATCCTGAATTTTTCCATGGATGACATAGAAGGGATAATTAAGAATCTCAATCCCTCCAGGGCTCCTTACCCTGATGGGCTTGAGAATATTGTAATTAAAAGAGACCCCCTTAAATGGGTTAACCAGCTATATGGCCTTTTTATGCTGATAAAAGATACAGGCAGAATACCCGAAGTTGAGAGAAATTAAAGTTACTCACCTCAGTGACTAGGGGACTAATAGTCCTTAGCCCCCTTTCCTCCATTCTTGTGGGCGTACCGGAAACTTTGGCAGTGAGTAATTGAGCGTCCCCTTTAAATTTAGTATAGCGCACAGGGGCGTGACCTCAGGCGAGGGAACGCCCCGCCGAGGCCCTGCCCTGAGGCACCTCACCTCAGTCCTCTTTGAACACATCAGACGCTTAGATACCCGTCTACTCTTAGTACATTTTAGCCCTTTGCATACTAGTGGGGGAAGGTGGGTGGGATGTATGGAGGAAAGGGGACTAAGGACAATGAGTACTTTAGTCACTATGGTGAGTAACTATCTACTCATACGTACCATCCCCTTTCCTCCATCGTTGTTGGTGATTCCACTGAACAAGAATATAGGGTGGAGCTGTGACAACCTGCCTCATGCCTACGATGAGTTAGTTATCTCGGAAGGAAAATCCAGAGGAAACAATGTAGGAATGCTGTATTAAGGATTTTATTATACCGAATACAATTTATACTGTGTGAGTTTAATCACAATTTAATCTGCACTCAAGCAATCATTTATTTAACATAGCAGGAATGAATTTAAAGACATCATCATTTCATAAAATTCACACTATCAAAAGTGTTAGGCAGAAACATGTGCAGTTCCCTTAGGGAACACTGCAAAAGATTTAAGACTACAGGTGTTGGCAGTAAACCCACCTGGTAGCAGTCTGTACCACCCAGATTTACCTGGTAGCTGTGGCTGAGCAGTCAGACTTCCCTCAAAGGTACACCACTCTAAGGTTCAGGAACACTGTTAGCAAGGCAGAAGAGCAAAAGTCGCTGGTGAGCCAAAGTCCAAAGGCTGGGCCCACTCTTAGAGAGAGCAGAGCACAAATGCGCCCAAGATCACACAGTTCCTCTAGGCTTAGAAAGTCTTGCAGAGAGTTCAAAAAGAGTTTAGAGAGGCTTAGGAAAGTTTAGCCAGGGTGTCCTAGGCTAACCCAGGTTCGAAAGCCGGGGGCGAAATCTACCCCGTACAGCCGGTAGCAAGGGAAGCCGGGCGGGACACGGTACCTTAAGCGGGAAGGATCCTCCAGCGGTGGCAGTTGTTCCTGGCAGTGGGTGCAAGTCGCGTCGTCGTCCAGGGGAAGAGAAGATCTTGACTTGGAGGAAAGATGAAGGTCGTTGCACTACCAGGGAAGAAACCAGCCGCTGAGTTTTCCGGTTAAAGGTGGTACCTTTGTTCGCGGTCGTGGTAAAACGTGGTATCCCGGTTGCCGGGGTGCTTGGCACAGGCAAGGCGGCCACGAGGTACGTCAGGAAGGCGAAAAGACGGTGAAACTGGTTATCCCCACCAGTCAAAGGAAGAAGACTCTCCGGCGGGAGATCTCCTCTGTCGTTGGGAAAAGTGGTGAGACGGTCCAGCAGGGCTCCACCGGTGGTGGTGTCGTGGCAGGTCGGCTCAACTTCTCCCTCGTCGGATTCTTAGGTCCTGTGGCGACTTCTGAAGTTCCAGTCCCCAAAGCCCTGCTTTTATGCAGAAAACCCCCATTCACTCAGCCTAGCTGTCACTCAAACATGCTAAATGGTGAGCCGGCCGGCTCACCACTTGGGCCAATCAGGACGGAGTGCAACTTGAGTTGCCTAGGCAACTCAGTCCAGGGTGCCTAAATCCCCCTCCACCCCTCCTAAGTACCCCATATAGAGTGGGACCACTTTGGAGGGCTTCTGTTGAGAAGCCCGCCAAAAAGTGGAACAAACGGCTCGACTTGGGTTGGAGTCACAGAAGAGAACACAAACGCCATTTTAGAATCAAGTTTTGGCAAAAAATACCAACCGGAGAATTAATATTAATTAAATAAACCGGCGGTATGTTCGAGGGTACCGTAAATAATTAAATAAAGATAGTAGCCTAAAACAATGGGAAATCGCATAGGAAAATATTTGCGGTTGAATTTAAAAAGTAGTATCCACTGCCACCAGTCAAAACTCGATCAGGGGGGACGGAGACATGCCCCTTCGACTAACAGACCCTGGGGCAATTGAATTGCCCCAGCCAGTATGTCCACAATATGATGGTTTGTACTGGTTCTGTTCAGAATTTAAGACTAGTAAAGTCAATTGTGACTTTACATGCCCTGGGAGACAGTAGTCAGTCCCAGGGTATGGAGTCTATACTCGGGGGTCACTATGACACCCCTGTGTCACTGCACTGAGGGTGCTGTGTAACATATCACAAAAACACATGAAGCCCTATGGAGTAAAAGACCCCATAGCCCATTAAACACATCTAGATTCAAAGAAGCACACTCAAATCATGCCCAAGAGTGAGGGTAAAAGAGCCTCACTCTTGGCAGAAGAAAAAAATAAACCCCAAAAATCCAGCAAAGCTGCTGGGGGACTCACTAGGTTAGGAAATTCAGCCTAAACAGAGAATTCTCCCTAACAAAAAGCATTCATCCACATCCATACCATATACATCAGTCCACTCATACAAACCAACAATAGGTACAAGCTAAAACCATCTAACAAATATAACAATGCATTGACAATCCAATTATTGTGCATAAAGATTTTTGTGCAAAACAAGTTGCATGGCCACAATGGGTTTTTGTAGGTGGTCCACAATTGGGATAGGCCAAAACTAGAAGATCTTCACAGGTGGCCTTCTCCTGAAATTCTCTACCAGTTTCGACGTATTAACGTTGTTTGTGTTACGTCTTCATCAGGAGATACCAATTGCTCTTCTAAAAAACAATACACACATTGAACCATAAGTTCCCTATATAAGTGAAGGGACAATGAAAGAGGGAGAAAGAAAAAAGGGGAAGGCCTGTGGATACACTACTTAACAATGCTCAAAATCAAAAAATAGAATAGTCTAATATTCTCCTGCTCATACCCTCAAATATGTATATCTGGGGTAAACCATGGGTATCAAGCAAGGAGTGCTACCATAGAAATTAAGTGTCCCTGGGCAAGGCGGAAGTGTATCATGGCTATGAATGAACCCATTAGGATGGAAAAGAGACAAACCATACGTGAAGTAAAAACCCAAAGTGTAGTATTACAGCACCTCTAAAGGGTCTACACACTGACCTTTGGCACAGCCAACTGGAATTAATCTGTTGTGTTTATTGTATATGGAACTGGAAGTACTGTCATCTAAATTGGCAGTGTTCAAAAGAAAAGCAACCTGCGTAGCAGATGGTTGGGCTAGGTACCCCAATCTGTGAGAAGTTTTTAAACAAAAATGTCAGCAATTACCATGGTGTAGCGCCCGGGCATGTTTTTCAAAAGGAACTGAATAAACAAGCGTTGAGAAAGAAAGAAAAAAATCAGAAAAAAATCAAAGATGTTGTCTTACAAAGCAATCCGGGTAGTGGGGAGGAGCTGGTGGAAATAATCGCGCACCTCAACAAGATATCTTTAGCAAAGCCCGTAATTCAGGAAGAATGGAACCTGAATATTTAAAGACTGGGAGGCAAAGAGGAAACTCATGAATGGTTGCACTCCATCCCAGAGGCAATTTGAGAAAGAAGGGCTGTTATGTAAGTGTAAATAGCATATCAAAAGGTCCTAGCTACAGCTCAGGAGACTGCCACAGTTAGTAATAAAGAAAACAACATGCCTACGATGAAGCAAAAAGGTTCTTCAGAACTGCCTGCCCAAACTCTGAATCACATTTGATGCTGGTGTCCAGGGAATAGTACCTACAGAAGGCCGAAAGAGTGGCCCAAGTAGCCGCCTTGCTGATGAAATCCCAAGAAGCATGTCTCTGAAATGCGACGGCTGTGGCCTTAGCTCTGACCGCAATGGCATGAATCCCTTGAGGAACAGGTTTGCCCACGGCCGTGTCACAAACAATGCCTCAGACTTCCTGAAGCATTTCATCCGTGATAGATACAACTTGAGGACCCTCTTGAGGTCCAAGGAATGCACGGCCCTTTCTGCTTTTGACTGTGGGTTCGGGAAGAACACCAGCAGAAGAGTGCGCAAGATGACCTTTTGTCTTTGTGAAATGTGGTGAATGGCTCGCACGAGGACAAGGCCTGTAGCTCACTAATCCTGCGCGCAGAAGTGAGAGCCACCAGTAAAACCGTCTTTAGTGTCACCAAGCAAATGTCCACAGACAACATCTGCTCAAAAGGCTTGCGTTGCAAAGCCAACAGAACCACATTGAGGTCCCAGAATGGATGTGGACTGTGCACTGGAGGAAACATTCTTGACAACCCCCTAAGGCGAGCCTTAACCAACGGGTTGGCCGCCGAAAACACATGCTCAGGGGAATTCTTGTAAGCCCCGATGGCTGCCAAATATGTGCAGCAAGTATCCACCTGTACTCCAGACCAAGCCAGGTGTGACGATAAAGCCAATACATCATCCAATGGATAGGAGAGAGGGTCCAGCCCCTTGCAGCGTGCCCAATGGCAGAACCAAGTCCATTTGATCTTACATTGGGACCGAGTCAAGGGCCTCCTGGCCTGCTGAATGATGTCCCAGTTGTTCTCCAAAAATGGAGCGTGCTGAAGCCTCAGTTGATCAGGAACCAGGCCTCCAGACTCGGTTTGGCCGGGTCTGGATGCTCCACTGCCCCTGCCTGCTGCATCAAGAAGGCCCTGCTGGGGATTGGAAGATAGATGGGACCCTGGGAGTACAACTGCAGCAGATTCGAAAAAACAGGGTCTTGAAGGCCAGTGGGGGGCAAAGAGGATGAGGATGCAACCTACTGAGTGTCACGACCATCGCCCAAAAAACCCTCTGGCAAACCCATTGGCCAGGTGGAGTCAGGACTCGGGCCTCTAGAGCCTGGCATCCTCTTCAAAAGCCCTCATGGGGCCAGTCCTGGCGCCTATGACGCCAGGCTCATACACCATGAAAAAACAATTTGCTTGGGAACTACTTTATTGATTGTCAGCCAACATGGAGGCATCCAAATAGCTTGTTTCCTGAGAACCAAAGCTATGCGGTCTAGTGTTTTGGGTGTGGTAGCCTAGGGACTACTTTACCTGGACTATTTTGTTGGGGCTATTTAAACCACACCCGAGCAAGACAACACGCTTCGCGTTACTTTGCAGCTTGCAACGTGACGCTCACCGTGTCCAGCTATTCCCTCGAACCTCAGCGAAGCAGAACCTGCAAGGAGATAAAAGGAACAACATTAGCAGCAGCATCTTACCTGCAGTCTTCATCTATAAACACTCGTAGCTACTGAGAACAGCTTCCTCGAATCTGCACACCTCCCGGACAGAACGACCTGAAAGAGGAAGATAGAGGCAACATTAAAGAAAGCAGTAGAGACATTTACAAATTTCGAACTGCTCAAAAGGCTTACCTGGCTGGTCGCCTCTCGGCTGGCACCACTCCGGACATTCCACTCGCGCTGAAGAACACTGCGACCTACAAGGAAGGAAAACACAGGTTAGGAAAGGCAAGACTTTGCAGCGCTGCGCATAGCGCTTACTTACCGCATCATAGCGCTCTTAATGCGCCATAATTTACCAGCGGGGCTCAACCAAGCCAGTTCGCCACGCTGAAGCTCCACATACCCCAGGGAGAAAAAAGAGGCATTTTAAACAAAGAAAGGCATGCAGGATAGCAACAAAACTGAAGAACAGCAATAAGACCTACCTGAACAATATCGAACGGGCCGGCGTCAGTGAAGTAACTGGGCCGCACTCCCCCATGAAAGACAACGCGCCCCTGCAAAGAAGGCAGGACGTAGAGCACGCCTAATTCTACCACAAGGTGAGGAGAGTGCGCCAGAGGAACTGAAATCATACGGGGGTGGAGGGAGGATACTTACCCCAGTCGGTCAGTCTTGAACACAGTCCTCCTGTATTTTCAGGCAGAACCTTCCCCGCAGACCATATCAGGGCAAAGCTGAGAAGCATACCAGCGAGTAACCTGGCTGGGTGGCATCCCTGTGGATACCAGGTGAGCGTAACACTGAGGCCTGGAACTCACGGAGAGTCCGTTGGAGTAGAGTGGTGGGCAGGAATGCATAACACACGCGGCCGTGCCTACAGACCTGGAAGGTGTCTCCCAGAGACCCCCGACCTGCCCACAATGCAAAAGGGGGGCACTTGGCATTCTGAGGGGATGCAAACAAATCCAGGTTAGCAAACCCACAATGCTGGAACAGGGGCAACAAGGAGTCGTGTAACTCCCACTCGTAGGTGTTGCACTCCAAATAACTCAGCTGTTCCGCTTCTACATTGCTGTCACCTAGCAGGTGGACTGCTGAAATCCAAATCCTCTCCGCAAGGGCCCATTCCCAGTTCGAAACCACCTCCATGCATAGGAGGGGGAATGGGTGCCACCCTACTTGCTCAGGTAAAACATTGTGGTTCAATTGTCTGTGCTGACCAGAACCGACTTGTCCCTGATTAGGGGCAAAAACGCCTTGAGGGCCAGACCCACTGCCCAGAGCTCGAGCAGAATCATATGTAGGAAGGCTTCAGTCCTGGACCAAGCTCCATGAATCAAATAGCACTCCAGAGTAGTACCCCAGACCGAAAGAGAGGAGTCCATCGTCACCACCAGGGAAGGCTCTGGCCGGGTGAAGGGGGCTCCTACTGACACATTGCCATCCATCAGCCACCAGGGAATATCTGGCCAAAGGAGCGGTGGTATTGGGATCCTGTCTGACTGAGACCCCATCTCCTAATCCCAATTGGCCGCCAGGTGGAGCTGGCAGCGCCTCATCTTGAGACGGGCGTGCTGTACAGTCAGCACGCAGGAGGCCATTAGGCCCAGAATGTGCTGGGACCACCATGTCAAGGTGGTCGAGTGGACCAGAAAGTGCCCCATTGCCTTGCGGAGGGACATCAGATTTTCGGGCGTGGGGAACACCAAGCGCCCCTTGAAGACCAAATCCTGAGAAGGGTATAACTAATTTTCTCAGGTTGAGGGAAAACCCCAGCTCGTGAAGGGTATCTGCCAATCTCTGGCAGGAGTGCACCACCTCTCCAGATGGCCCCGCCCTTACCAACCAGTCGTCCAAATAAGGGTCCAGGTGATGGCCCTTCAACAGAGAAGCCCCGCCACCGCATTCATCAACTTTGTGAAGACACAAGGGGCCGAGTTCAGGCCGAAGGCCAGCACTTTGTAATGTAAGTGGTACGACATAATCGTGAGCCGCAGAAACGTCTGATGCGGTTGATATATGGGTACATACTGGTACGCATCGTTGAGGTCCAGGGAACACATCCAGTCCCCACAGAGAACACAGAGTCTCAGCTATGTGAGTGGGAATAATCATCTTGAAGCATTCTAGCGGTAAAGGCGAGTTTAGAAATGACAAGTCCAGAACTACCCTCAGGCCAGCCTTCTTATTCTTGGTTACCGCAAAAATCCTGGAATAGTAACTGAAACCCCTGTCTGCAAGAGGAACCGGTTCTATTGCTTGCATCTCCAATACAGACAGGCTCTCCCCTAAAAGAGCTGGGGACCCGATCTGATGAAGAGGAGGAGAGGATGGTAGAGGCAAAGGACGAGGCAGACTGAAGTCCATGGAGACTACAGATAGGAGCCACGGGTTGCTGAAAAGACACTTCCAGGTGTCTTGTAACAGAGTTAAACGAGCCCCCACAGACAAGCTCTGTTTCCCGAACCTGACATCACTGCATCTTGGGGTCAGAGACAGCGGCAGAGGAGGCGGAGCGGAAAACCCCACGCAACGTCCTGTGCTGCTTCCTTCTGCAGTTGCTGGGTGACCTGCCAGGCCTCTGCGTACCACGGTCTCTGAACTCCTTGAAGCCGGAGAACATTCAGGGTTTGGACTCAGTCCTACCCTGGGATTGAGGGATGGATTTCTGACCCGGCTTTGTTAGGATGGCCAAGGACTTGGCGCTCTGGGTGGATGTTTTATTTTCGTTAATTCGTCATCAGTGCACGAATGAAAAAGGTACACGCCCTCGAAGTGCAGATCTAGGAACTGCTCCTGCACGTCCGATAAAAACATTGTGGAGTGCATCCACGCCGTTCTTCTCATCTCAACCTCAAGGCACAGCCCTCTAACGGCTGTGTCAAAGTGGGGAAACAAAGACTCCATGAGGTCCTGTGCAATGGACCGGGCATCTACCAGACCAGCCTTGAAGGAGGCTTGTTTGTCTGAAGAGAGGTCGGGCAGAAATTCCTCAAGTGCCCACCAGATCTTCTGGTTAAGCGCAGTCAAAATGGCATCCGTGTTGGCTTGCCGCAGATTCAGTCCCAAGATAGAATAACAGCACTTTCTCAAGGACTCAAGGCAACTGAAGGTGGTTCCCGTGGACGAAGACAACAAAGAAAATGGTTTAGAATAAAGCGGCCACCACAGAGGAATGAGGCTGCGGGTGGGAGGTAAGGAGGATTGGCTCCCCATCTGTCAGCCTAAACCTGCTGTCCAACTTCTTGTTCATCTGGGCGTTGGCGCTGGGCTTCTCCCAGACCTTCTGCACCACCTGCAGCATGTTCCTCTGAAGGGGAATGCCAGACCGGACTGTAGTGTGCTTCCCCAAGACCTCTGCGAGCACCACCAACTCCTGAGGGGCTTCCACAGGAAGAGCGACCCCCCAAGAACTCTGACAGGCCCTGAAGGCGGTCATGAAAGGCCTTAACGGATGCTGAGGGCTCATCGTCCTGGGCGACGTCATCCTAGTCATCGTCCATCCCCCTTTTTTCACAGTTTGAGAGGAATCCGGGCCCTGGAACATAGGTGCCAGAGGGTTCCTCCCCGGGTCTGGTGTTGCAGACAAGTCCAACGTCTGTTGAGGGGGAGGCATTGGTGGTGCCGAAGGAGGTGGGGGGGTCAGTAGACCAGCAGGGACTGCACCAGTGGAGGGACCGGCACCGGAATAACTGTCGGAATGGGAGGACTACCAAGGGGAGAAAGCTGAAGTGGCACCATCTGCGGGATGACCTCCTTCTCAATGTCCTTCAGTCGCCCCTCCATTTGAGGGGAACTCATGCGGAAGAGGAAGCATTCGTAGAAGCGGTCCTCAATAGCCACCGGGTCTGTGATGGGCAGATGTACCCCTGAGGAGACCAAAGACCTGCACCATAGGGTCCACTGCCGCTTCCAGAGGGAAGGGGGCTGGAATCATCCTGCAAAGCCCACTCGATGGGCGAAAGTACTGGCAGGCACTGAGATCTCCCATGTGCTGTTCTGCCATTTTGAAACTTTGCACCATGCCCTGGGAGGAGCTAGGAGAGGTCTCAGACACAGGGGGATACAGCTTGGGTCTTGGACCAGAAGCAGAGGCGTCAACCTCAGAGAGCTCTCTGGTAGGCGCTGAGCCCTCAGCGGATGGCCGGTAGGCGAAATGCCCTGGGTGACGGCCTCGGAGCGAACTGCGGTAGGCTAGGAGCCCTCGGCACCTGTGCCAGAAGTCATGCTGGATCTAGCCGACTCTTGGAGGTGGCACTCGATAATCCCATATCCCCTGGACAGCATGGTAGGGCCTCTGAGCCTATTGGCCTGAGGGCCGGTAGCCTGCAAGGCCTCATGTCTGTCCACGCATCGCCAGAAGACCCTCAAGGCCACTCGTCTTGGGAGCCGGTAGCGTTGGAGGCCTCGAGCCTGGCAGAACCTCAATGCGAGGAACCCCGACCCGTGGGATCCCCGGGAAGGATTTTCTGCGCTGTGGAACCGTGCTGAACAGAGGGCCTACCTTGTCTTGACAAGAGGCCCCGAATATTGTTTGTTTGTTTATTTTATTTCTATAGCACACCGAACCCAGAGGTAACTGGGCACATTGTAGCAAGGTTACAAGAGTTACAGATAATAATATTCTTACATTACAGTAATATTCACGCATTACAAAGTCATGTTGTATTACAAAGCTTTGCTGGTTGCAGACGTTTCCAGTGTATGTAAATATGCTAGAATGATCACAGATATGGGCAGAGTAACATAGAATAGTGGTGAGACTAAGGAAAGTACATTACACGCAGAGAAGTCATAATGGTGTCCTCAAAGGAATGTAGAGAAGCAGTGAGGCATAACGTGCCCTCAGGCGGTATCGCTACGCTGCCTTGGATGTTAGACCCTCTGAGTGAGCCATGTAGTAGCTTTACTCTTGAAGTCTGGGAAGGGCTGGGTAGTCTTAAGGGAGAGTGGGATATTAATTCCTTAAGGTAGGGTGGAGGAAAAGTGAGGAAGATCTCCCTCCACAGCGACAAACTATTCTTCAATGCCCCGTGACCGAGAGCGCTGCAGGCCGCACATGAGTGCCAGTGGTGGTGGGGCCCCAAACACTCAAGTGTATGGGGGCCAAGGCCCGGGACCGAGCAGCCGCAAGAGGCACATCTCGAGAATCCTCTTGCAGCCGCCATGCACCGGGAAGGTGAGGCACTGAGGGGAAGTGAAATAAGAATTGAAAAACAAACGGGAAGCACCGTCAGGTCTGACACCGTCTGTGCGGAAAAAGGGACTGGGGTGAGGCCCCGGAGGGCGGGGCCTCGGCAGGGCTTTCCAACACCCGAGGTCAAGCCTCCACGTGCAATACTACATTTAAAGGCGAAGCACAATTTTTTGCTGCCAAAGGTTCTGGTACCGTCCCCATGTTGGGGGACGCCCACAAGGATGGAGGAAAGAGGACGGAACCTATGAGTATGAACTCTTATTCCCCTACACAAAAAGGTGGCACAGGATAGTCCTTACAATTATCGCATGCTCGTGATTGCTTCTTGCTCCAAAAATGTTTCCCAACTTTTGCTGCAAAAATTGCATCTCTGCATACAAAAATCAAGACCTCCTAATAAAACAGCAAAAGGGGGGTGGCCACCCTTTTGAACCTTTGGTCTCTTACCCATCTCATCCGCAGGACTTTAGATGACATGGATGGATCCCTATACATCTGCTATATTGATTATGCAGTAGCATGGACGCAGTGAACCACACACTGCTCTAGAAAAAGTTAGAATGGATGGGGCTAGATCCATGTTTATTATATTTTGTTAAAATGCTTTATAACAAGAACATGGTTAAAGTTAAATTGAACATAGAAGGACAGCTAAGTGGAAACATCAGGACAAATCATGGTTTGAAGCAAGGATGTACACTTGCGCACACCCTTTATAACCTATTTTGCTGATATAGATGAAGCATTTGAAAAGTGCAAGAATTCCCCCTCCCCAATGATAGGCCAGCAACATATTGCATGGCTGGCCTATGCAGATGCTACCATCATTCTAGATAGGGCACAGATTGGTCTCCAGCAGAGTTTGGATTGTCTTTCCATGCACTGGTTGGACAATCACTTAACCATAAATCTTAGCAAAACTAAGATTATGATAATTCAGTCTAGTAAAAAGAAGACCCACTCATTTAATTGGGAAATTAACAATAAAATTATTGAGGTGGTGTGAGGAACCTGAGTGCGTCCTCACCTATTTTCCCCAGGTATCCTCTTGTCAGGTGGCCAGGGAATGGCCATTGCTTTTGGATATGTTTGTTTGTTTATTTATTTGTAGCGCGCAGCAGACCCGAGGGTATCAGAGCGCGGGAACATGAATACTTTAGGCGTACAAGTTGCTTATAGGTTACAGCTTACATAGACAATAAGGCAGATTAGTACGAATACAGCAGGAGGTAAATATGTATTACAAATGAAGATTCAATACAGTAGGTAGTACAAGTGCAGTGCAGGTGTGGGTCGCGCACAAAGGTCAAAAGTCCAATTTGTTTGCTAGGTCAACTGGGTCATAGAGCTGGACTAAATGTCATTTTATTTAAGCCACTTAATCACATTTGTTCTAAAATGTGAGTATGATTGGTCAGTCCTTAATGTGGGTGGGAGGGAGTTCCACAATTGGGCAGCTTTGACAGGGAACCTATTTCCTCCAGTTGTGGTCATTTTGAACAGGGGAACTGATAGGCAGTTCGTATAGGCAGCTCTAGTGAGTCTAGATGTAACTCTTCTTTTAAATCTCTCTGTTAGGTAGCTTGGTGCTAGGTTGTTGAGACACTTTAATGTTAGAGAAGCAGTTTTGATTTTAATGTGGTCGACTGTGGAGAGCCAGCTGGATTGTCTTCTAGTCATCGATATCTGAGCTCTCTAAGGGCATTGTTTTGCAGTATTTGGATTTTTACGTGATGTATTTATTAGACCCCAAATAGAGGGCATTGCAATAATCCAGTTTGGACAGCACGAGTGCTCTTGCCAAGGTGGTGAACTGTTTGTAGAGAGGTAGGGTCTAGCTGATCTGATCAATTTACAAGTATAGTCTGTGGAGGATACCATAGCGTTTACTTGCTTTACCAAGGTGAGAGAGGAGTCGAGGTAAAAACCTAGTGTTTTTACCTCCTTGGCAACTTTAATTGTATGGCCATCTATGACAAAAGTTGTGTAGTCTTGGCTAAGTTTCTTGACATTCAGTGTAGTCCCTAGAATGAGTTCCGTTTTGTCATCCTTCAGGCATAGAGCATCATGTACAAAACATATGAATGGGGACTCCAGGCAAAATATATCCACAGCTATGCCTGGAAAGGACACCTGTATATAGAGCAACTAAGAGGCCGGGATATAAATCTTGTTTAGGTGGAAAGCAAGACTACAAAATGTTTAACACAGCTTATTATAAACATAACAAAGCAAACAGATAACTTGGCTGGAGGTGAAAGAATTCAATTCACATCAATAGTGCATTGCAAAAAGATATATATTTATTAATTCATTAAAATATATCTAAAGAGTTAAAAAAATCTCATAATTTATCAAAAATTAGAAACAATAAACAACAAATCAGAAAAGGTATTTAAACAAGAAAAAACTACTAAGAGTTCAATCAAATACAATTCACCACTTACAGTGCGCAACAAAACCAGATGCACTTATATCACCAAATACTCCATCCATACTACACTCATACATACTAAAATGCATACCTAAAATACAAGACAGCCGCTACTCGATTCTAACCCTGTGGGTAGTATTGGGCAGGAGGATCACCTGGAAGGAGAAGGTCCCCAGGGGAGTGGGAAGATTCTGTTGGGTGAGACGCAGTATTCGTCTCCCTTGAAGGAAGAGATGTCAGTGATGCCAGAATATGTTATGGCTTGTTGTCAGAGTGAGATTTCTTGTTCAGAAGTTATTCACCTTGGGGGTGGTGAGGCTTGTCTTAATCAGTAATTTATTAGACACATATCTCCCATCAAATTTGTTCACATTTATAATGGTAAGAACTCCTGCAGTCAACAAGAGGAAATAAATGTGAACGTCAGAGCATGCCTATCTCAGTTTTTAATAGAAATAGCACACTTTTCATTTCAAAACAATCATTGACTCCGTTTAAAGGTCCTCTTGAAAAAGTGATTAATGATAGAAGTGAAGTTAATTCATTTAAAAATGATATGAAGGGAAAATAAGTTAATTGTAACATTGGGGACTTAAGTCTCACAATGCCCAAATTACAGGGAGGAGGAAAAGGGATCTGGAGGCATTATACTGCAAGGTCTAATGATTTCAATGACCCACACCTGAGAGGGACTAAGGAGTATAAAACTCCCCCTGAGGTGCAGGTCATTAGTTGTTGCTGTCAGGGTTGCAGTTGTTGCAGTAGTAGTAACAGAAGGAGCAGATGGTGGAGTACTGTTTGTGACTCCTTGTTGCAGCAGTCGCCAAGATTGAGGTGCAACAAAGACGCCGGAGCCACTGCATACTGGAAAGCGGATGCCGGCTTTGTGAGGGTCTCTGCCCTCAAGCACTGTCTGCACAGCGATTGCGCGGCGGAAAGCATTGTAACTG
Source organism: Ambystoma mexicanum (assembly GCF_040938575.1). Classification (NCBI taxonomy): domain Eukaryota; kingdom Metazoa; phylum Chordata; class Amphibia; order Caudata; family Ambystomatidae; genus Ambystoma; species Ambystoma mexicanum. Next base: position 640,166,791 of record NC_090928.1, on the reverse strand, counting down.
AAGGATCTCATGTGCAGAGGCTGCACGGCGGGAAGTGTTAAAATCAGATGCTTTTCCCAAAGTGAAGTGTGCTTGGGTGGCAGGCGAGCACTGGAGTACTTCTGGAGCGAGGACTGCACTTTCCTTGACCAGCACGGATGGCAGGGAGGAGGAGAAGGCGACCTACCTGGGAGCAGGAAGCAGAAAAAGCAGAAGGCACAAAGGCAGCAGAGCAAGCGAATGCGTACGCAGCACCCGGTGAGTTCACTAATTGAATGTGACCCCGGAATGCTCCGTGATCACCCACTGGCCCGTGCTACTAATTTTGAATACCAAAGTAATCTTAAGAGGCAGAAGTGGAGGATTGGGCCTAACTTTGCATACCAAAATAAGGCTTAGCTAAAGTGGCAGAATAAGAACATTGGGGGCAATTGTAATTCTAAAAGTGGCAAAAACTACTATTGTGAAAGCCAAAAGGGGGCAATAGGAAAAGACATTAACAGCAGCCAATTATGCCCAAGCCTACAGAGAGCAATTGAGAAGACCAATAGAGAAGCCTATTGTCACAAAGAGGAAGAGGCAATAATTAAGAAAGACCCAAGAAGAGTGAGGGCTATAAAAAGCCATTTTCAGCCTTTGAGTTATGTAAGATTGGTGAAGCAAATGTGGCAGAAGGCTGCTGACCTGAAATCCAGAATCAGGAAGAAAAGAGCATAATCTTCATTGCAGGGGGCAATCCCAAGGGTGGAACCAATAATAGCACTGTGTTTGATGTTTTCCCAGCAGGAGTAGCCCATATTGAAGTTGTTGATACTGATATTGATGAAAACTAAAAAGACTTTGTAGTAGCAGAGGAACTGCCCTCCTGATAGCCAGTATTCAGGAGGAGAGTATAGTCTTCAACACATGTGGCATAACAGCACCAATGTGGTTCATGTTTTTCTAGAAGAAGTGTATACTACTGTGGTGGTGGAAAGTCAAAGGACCTTTTGCTAAGCTGTTGCTGAATGAACTGTACAACAGAAGTACTTGCAGTAGAGTTAGAAGCTTTTAGTCCTGGCAGGCGAGTACACCGGGGCAAGGGGCCTTGTTGTGTTAGACCTGGCAGGCAAGTAGACCCGGTATTTAAGTACGGTATTGTGGTTAACCACTGTGAAGAAGAAGTGGCAAGGCCACTACCATATATTGTGAATTATTGTGGAATCATCCTGACTATTTCTATTACCTATAAGGAACTCAACGTGATTTTGGTTCTGAAGAAGTTTTGTTAAACTTTTGTTATCAGTGGAGAACACAGATTGTTATTTCTGTTGGAACTGTGGGAAGTCCCTTGACAGACTTGTTGGAGCAAGAAGAACAGTGTTGTCCAGAACTGTTTTGTAAAACAGAACTTTCCTATTTTGAACTGTGGATACAAATTTCCTGCATTGAATCCGTAGAAGGGAACATTAGCCACATCACAAGGAGAAACAGTTAAGTATATGCTTAATATAACTGTGTTTTTTGTTATATTTTGAATTGCCATACATTTACTTCATATGTTTATTGTATGTATAGTGTGAGGGACAGATTCCTTTTGTAAGTGTTTCCTTTAGTTAGTTTATTCTCTTCAGGGTAGGGATAGCGAGGCATTTATCAAACCCATTTAAGTACAAAAAAAAAATGGCATCTTATGAAACACCTTTACAAAGTTGTCTGCCTCACATTTGTGACCCCTCACTCTACCCTCCAATGCAACCACCATGGAGGAGAGTCGCCCCTTCCATTCAGTGCTCTGCCGAATTCTCATGGTACTGCAGCATCTCATTCACAAAATCTCTGCTGCTCCGAGTCCTGTAGTACTTTTTGCACCCCTGCAGCTCTCCACCATGGGATACACGGGTAAGTGGCTCACTGCCTGCACCAACCACAATACCCTCCACCTCAGAAATTGCATGGACATCCAAGTGGGGAAAACGGCTGAGCCTGTTCTCTGAGCGCCAGGGAGACCAACTCCATACCCCACTTCCCCACTCCTAGTAGTAGCAGGTGGGTGCACTGGCGCCTGTGTCATCTCAACATTCATTCGAGACCAGCAGGGCAACAGGCATGCTGATATGTTGGCCCACTTGATGCAGGGGACGCACAACCTCAATTCACCTATGTGTGCCTCCCCTAAACAGCTTTGAGGTGTAGGGGTGCACACTGTAGTAAGGCACGCCGTAAAGCTATTGCCCAACCGTCAGTTGGCCTATTGTTATCCTGAGGCTGCCACATAAGGAAAAGTGGGCAACTGCCCCTCCCAATGGTTTTTAAACTGTATCAATGCCAAAAACAAGCCACATTTAAGAAACTATATAATCAGGCTAATTTCCACCACCCTAATTGTGCTTTCTGTTAGACCTGCCGCCTCAGATAATTGCAGAATTAAGAATCCATCAGGAAGAGCTGAGAGCCCAGATATGCTTTCTGCTACAGCAGCTGGAAATGCCCCCAGATTCACTTGAATTGATTTGTCGAGGGATCCTGTGAAATCAGGTCCCACTTTGGCCCATACTCCATTTGGTATGGTCATCTGTTCGTCCGATGCTTGCCTAATTGCCCATGTAGTGTTCCATTGATGTTTGTAACCGATTGTCCCTTTCAGACCACCAGTATGTGCCCCTTAGTATAAGCCATTTTTAAGTTTCATTGGTGTTCCTTCTCAACCAGAATACTTTGTGATCCAGTTGGTCGAACAAAAGCTTTGTTTCTCATTTTGGTTACCTTATATTTTCCAGTAGGGCTGAATTTGTGAAGTTAAGCTCCTTTCATCCGGCCATCCTATAGTTATGAATGTCATAAGTAGTTTTGTCAACTCCTCTTGCTCTGAGTGTGTTGTTCATGATTCCAGGGTAACAATGCCTTGACCAACCACGCTGAGTCTTGCAGCTCAGGCCTGGAGGATTTGAGCCAAGGAGACAATCTGAAACTTGCACTTGCGCAAAACCCAAACCAATGGAACTGAAGGGCAATGTGAAAAAGGTCTACCTGTCATTATCAAAGGAAAAGCAGCATTTTAATTCACAAAGGCAGAGAAAATTCAAAGGTCCCATTCACATGAAAAACAGGATTTTTAAACACTGACATCAAAACGGCTTTGCATGTGTGTTTGCAGTTTAAGCCAAGAGAAAAATGTTCCCAAGCCAACATAAAGATGTCAGGGAAAAGACATGGTGCGCGTAAACAATATATAATGTATATTATGCTTCACATGCAAAATACCGGCAACAACGGAAAAGAAAAACGTTTCATGGGTCACATGAAGATTTCATTTAGGCACAAGGCAGACCCTTTTGGCTTGTTGGTGGTCAAACTTCACAAATAACTCCCTCACTGCAAGCCTGGCTTTTACATCCCCCCAGCTATTTATAACTGCAATAAAGTGTGTCCTGCTAAGGGTGTCGAAAACCAAGCATCCGCCAGACTTGCTGTCTCTGAAAGCCCAGCTCGGGGCAGGAGAAATGTCTCTAGCCGGTGCAGCCCAGGGAATTAGGAGCTGCAACCAACTTCAGAAAACCAACTTCAAAGAGATTAATAAAAACCTCTGGTCACAAGCTGGCCAACAGTGGCAAATGGCAAATTGCATGGAGGAAGGGAAGAACATATTTGCCCATATGAAGATTCCCCTTTGTTTAAATGGACTGTCACAATTGTTGTTGTTTCTCAGAAACTACAAATAACACTATATACATATATGTTTTATTTTTTAGACAATTTTAAGGCCATTTGGGCAATAGAAAATTCCTCCACCTACAACTTAGAGAATTGTAATGACCAGCTAAAAGGCGTTCCTGGCTGCTGGTGTATTGGTGAAGAGTAAAATTAGCTATGTGGGGAATACATTTCATGTTCCTAATTATTATGCTTTTTGTAAAGACGGTGGAAAATTGGTGCAGAACTGGCAGTTTTATTTGATTCCACATGATTAGCTGAATTGGAAAATATATATATTTTATGGCAGTTACTAGAAAATCGCAATGTTTTTGACACAACTAGCATTTGCCAAAAATTTGACATGAGAACAAATGGGGATTGCAAATGGAAGCTGCCATATGTCTGCTCCAGACTCTTAAATCAATCCTTGGAGAGGCTGGATTAGGGAGAAAGAAGGGTAACTGTCCAATCCTATTTGCGTGAAATCTTGCAAGGTACTTGCTAAAATGGATTTCTAAACTCCGACCTGGAGGGCTGACGTTTAGGAGGCCACCCTAGTTTAGTCGAACAAGGGAAACTTCTGGACAAGACAGACCAATCACGGTAGCTTCGCAGGCGGTCAAGACTAAGTCTCAGGAGGGGGCGGGGGAGTGATCGGAAGCTCACAATCAGCACACACAGTAAAACTCCACAGAATACTTCTAGACAAGTGTCTACCAAAAATACATATACATTTATTATAGGCCTTATAACTATACACAAATATACCATACCTGTCATGATTCCTGCCCCTCGTGTCCCCAGCCCTCCAAGATGTCAGGCTGGAGCCAGGCCACGATCACCTACATGGCCCTCAAGGGCCTCTCCATCCCTCCAAAGACCCACTTGGAGTCAGGCTTGGCGCTTGTGGCAGCAGACTCACTCACTCCCATAGGATAACATTGGGGATTGGACTTGTAGTGCTTTGATGGGGACAAGATAGATGACCCCACATATTTCAGTTCCCAGAACTGCATCTGCAGTATAATCTTTTGGGTGTGGTTCAGCCCAGAGACACCTGGGATACCCAGAGACTATTTAAGCCACGCCCAGGCTGAGAAACATGCTTTGTGTTTTCTGCACCTGCAGCATGACACTCACCATGTTCGGATCGGTCTCCAGTAGGCACGCATCTTTCTTTTGCGCTCAGCTCCTGCAAGAACAAGAACGCCATTAGGAACCGCCTTACCTTGCGGCGCTTCTGCCCATCATTCAACGCTTCTTCTGTTCTGCGGACATCTTCGGCAGTGTCATTCCCATCCCGGCACGCCGCTTCCTAAGGAAAAGTGAAAAGAACAGAAAAAAGGCATTAGTAAGCATTCAGCAAATCTTTGCTTATTTTTAAAGACTGTACGAGCTTCAAACGCTTACCTGAATCCCAGCCGCTCTGGGGGAACTCTGTCTCCGGAACTTCTCATCCATCTGCAAGAGGGAAAAGACGCTCTAGGTTAGCGTGGAAACATCTAGAGGCGCTGCATACCGCGCTTACTCACTGCATTTCTTCATCATAACCGGCATCCACGATGAAAACGTCGCGGCACCTAAAAGACACAGAAAAAGAACTCAGTTCAATACAAATATGAAAGGGTCGCATCACGCACTCACTCAACTTCAGCGCTACTCATCTCAGCAGCACGTCGCCATCCCCGGACGCCGGCCATCATCTAAGGAAGGAAAGGAACGAAGTTAGAGAACTGTTCAAAAGACTCATACTTACTTGTTGGACTCTTGCCAGTGAAGTAACTAGGCAGCAACGAGCCCGCATCAATGAACCCGTCCCTGCACTGAAAGCAGGACGGAGAGCACACTTTCCAAGAAGACAAGGTGAGCTGTGGATCAAAGGGAAGGGTTAGACCCCGGGGAAGAAGGGGTTCAAGCACACAGACAATAGGGAGTTTAACTCTACCAATCCTGTGTTTCAGGCCCAGTCTCCAGTCGAGTAGACTCCAGGGAAGGGTTCGAGGTCATAAGAGGTCAGAACAGGTTGAGTGACGTCCCCGTGGATACCAGGTGAGCGTTAGAATACCACAAACGCCTTTAACTATTTAACATATATAGAGTTCCATTTTTTCCGAATGCAGTAAAGGGGAAAACACAGCCACAACCTGTAACAGAAGGCAGAAGGGTAGGTTAATAAAAATATAGCATTAGGCAGTTCTTCAAAATCGATGCCTAACTTGAGCAATCCAGCCCCACAAAGTGTGGAGCCGTGTGCTCAAACGTATAGCAGTGTGTTAAACAGTGAAAGCCGGTCCTTTCAGGGAGCTGTAGCAGTTCAGGAAGGGGCTTTAGGTGATGAAGAACAGTGTACACCTATTCGAGGAGGGTCTGCCCTTGCAGGCAGAGTGACTTTTGAATTTCGGGAATAGCTAGGGCGCGCAGGTTAGATCAGCTAAGGTGAGTATCTTTTTAGAGATTCTCATGCATAAAGAACAATGGCTGGGCCAGGATGCCACCGGTAAGTGATGCAAGTACTCACAGGCCCTCGACACAGTCTGGGCCAAACTTTGTCAGTCTAAACACAGTCGCTTGTAGGTTTAAACCCAGCAGTTGCATGTTGCACCACCTCTCAGCGGCTGTGGGACAGAATGATCGTTTGTAGTAGGACAGTAGCCTTTTCTCAGCTCACGATGAAGAAAAGAAGACAGTTCCAGTGCAGCACATCTCAGGGCACAGGGGAGCAGGCAGACAGGGCTCCTACAATGACTGTCACCACAGCAGGGTGATGCAGGGGACGCAAATGCTCGTGGCATGGCGCACACTCCTAGATCATGACCCAGAGGAGCTAGGACTACTAATTTGGCCGGAGAGGGCTCATGACCACAAACTAGTGATTCCCCAAGTCTCGAGCGTCAACTTGGGACCGTGGCACTCCAAAGTGATACCCCAGGTTTGATCTGGTAAGTTTGCTGGATGGGCCAGGAACAGTTCCGATAAGGTTCTTTTGGAGGGTAATCAGGAGATGCAGAGAGTAGGTGTTCCCACTACTCCAAAGGGTCGAAGCGCCCTTACAGGCCTTCTGTGATCGATGCAAAAGCAGGGGTCTGAAGGGACAAAAGCAGGCTCAGGGTGCCAAACCTTCCAGCACGTCTCTGGTGGTTGCAAAGGTGTGCTTCAGTGTTTCAGGATACTTGGCTACTTCTGTAGTTTGGAGATAACTTCAGTGGATCGACCTGGAATGGATGCAGAGCCCCTTCTCTTATCCAAGATTAGCTTTTTGCCAAAATCTGGGATACCCAATGAAAGATCTGGGATAACCAATGAAAAATGTGCTCTCTTGCATGCACGCCAGGCGTGCACCAATTCAGGTCCATGGTGGTCCCAGTCATTCAGGCACCCCAGACATCCTGGCACCATTAGTCTGGAGTGGGACAATCCCAAACATCTTCCTGGGCATGAATACACAAGGCATGCAGAAGCCCGCGAAAGCTACGATTTGTTCAGGAGGCAGCATGCCTAAATAAGGAAAGCCCGGGTCTGCTCGACTGGGGGAAGGCAAGGGGGCCAAAATGGCCAAAGGACAGAATGAAAGACTATGTGGCATGACCATTTTCAGCACTGGCCACAGTCCTGAGCCAAACACAGTTAACGCGATATGGTTATTAAAAAGAAGTAAAAACACTATAAAAGTAAACTGCTGCCACCAGTTCATCCGAGGCACACTTGTACAATCACCAAAGAATCCTTATAGGGTGTCTAGGGCCATAAAACAAAAAGTACCTCTACGCGCGGTACAGTACGGTACTTGGCACATAGATAAAAAGTTACCAAGAAATGGCAACATAGTGAAAGACTGAGGGAAACATAGTTTCCCAGTACTGACAGTCTCAAGGCATGAGCAAAAGCCCAGAGGAGCACAAGCTGTGCTCCATTGGAGAAGGTCAGGTTAGGTTACCCAAACAAAAGCAAACACTTTGGAGGTAAAATTGCACCTAAGGGAAATCTTTCCTAACCCTACTCCCCAAGATTGTAAACTTGATGGTGTCATCACTGTTCTATACGGTGGATGCACTATGAGGAAGTGACAGAGCTGCTGAAACTTACCATCTGACAGCTGCAAGGCATCCCCAAAGGAGATTGCATCTGGGTGGAGATCTCTATTGCTAGGGAAGCCTAGAAAAGCTGACTGGACTCTATGGTAAAGAGCTGGGGACCAGCTGGCTTTCCTGAACTTTAAACACAGGTTTTCTATGTAAGAAGAAATGCACCCTTTGCAACCAAAAGGTGTGGGGGGCTGGGAATCTGCTGACCTTAAATCCGTTCCCTTTATAGCAGGTATGGGGTTGAGGGGGGCTGTGTAAATCCTTAGCCTATTCAACTAAAAAATATTAATTTAGTTAATTCTCTTTGGCAGAACACCAGAGGGTGATTTTTGTTAAAATTCGAAATTAACAAAGCTTTTTCCCGGTGTGTGCTGAAAACTATAGACTGTAATCTAATTTGGAAATCCTATGGGTCCGGCTTCCCCAATACAGGCCTTTAAGTGGAGGGAGTCTGAACCCCAAAATTCTTCAATCATCCCAATTTTTCGGTTCGACTTCCGCAATACAGAATAAAGAAGGTGGGGTCTGAAAACCCCATTGTTAAACCACCCTGTGTTTGTTTTAAGGAAAAGGTTTGGGTACAATCCTAATTACCATATGCATGTGTCCACATCGGTACACAAAACTGCTAGCCCTTTAAGCGTGCAAGAAAATTGAAATTGCACAGCATTGCATAAGTAATTGATTTTGTTTATTGATCAGTTTAATTATTTCTTGAAGTGAAATTTGTAGAAAGTAAAGAATTGTGATTTGTGTCCTTTTCAACCCACTTGTGTGATTTATTTATGTTGAGAGAAGTGTATTGTGCTGTGGCACGGATAAAGTGGTGTTTGACATTTTAGTGCAGTTTTCTGAACATCAAATTCTATTAAATACAAATATATTTCCGGTACACCGGCCTGGTCCTTGGCTCATTGTTAGCTCAGGGGAAGGAATCCAAGGGGCAGGATATGAGGCTGAAATAGGGCTGAATAAAAGAACTGACATTTACCGTTTATTGTGTGACACCTAGCTTGGAGAGGGAAGGAAACCCCTGTGTTGCGGGTGGCCTCTTAAAAAAGTCAAGAGCCACAGAATCATGATGCGATGTAAGCCCCAGGCCATCTCCGGAACCATGAAGCAAAATAAGCATCAGCCGTTCCCTCACTCTGAATGGGGTTCCAATTCTATGCCTGGCTTCATGCCAGAGAGCACTCAGAAGCAGAGAACGGCTGTAGTGGGGGAGGGGTTGGGTGGACATTGAAAAAAGGAAGGAAATAGCACTGAGTCATGACCTGTAAAGCCCACGCAATGGTAGTAGTGCGATGCCACCAATTGAACAGGGACAGCCACCCCCCTACTGGAGTTAAAAAGACAAAGTCCAATTCACAGAGCTTTAGTACTGGGTGTTGCTATGGAGACAGCAGAGATGGCAACGTCTCCTCTCTGGGCCTCTCTGCCTCTACCCTGGTAGGCAGGACCGAGCTGTGGCTATTTGCCTGAATGGCCCTGGCCTCTCACACAGTGGGAAAACAGTTGAAGGGCTGAAAAGAATGACACATCAGAGCAGAGGTAGAGGCTACTGCACAATGAGGCCTGTGAACTTTGCTGTGGCCTTGAAAAGTCTGCAGAGATTCATCAGTCTTTGCCTTAACAGCTTATTCCCATTGAAAGGCATATCAAAAAGCTTCAACAAGACACCTTGTGTGAAACCAGATATCCTCCTCCACATATGTCCTTAGTACTGGCACAGTGCCTATTGCATGTGCAATACATTCAGCCTTGCCCAGGCCCAAACACAACATCTGACATGCAACCTCCTTCCCATCGGTCACCAGAGGGTTAAAACACTCATTCATCTTTTCCATCAGTTGGTTTTCAGCCACACCAGAGATCACATTCCAGTAGCAAAATTAGTACTTGCCTAGACAAAGGTAGCATTGACAGTCCTCAAAGCCACACTGCCTGAAACAAAGACCTATTGGCCCATGGCATCCAACTTCTTGCTCTGCCGGGCTGGGGGCAAGGAGAGAAAAGTAATGGGCTTCAATCCCGCTGTAGCAGCCTGCACCAGCAAACTCTAAGTGGAGAGGAAGCATGGATCTGAGGAGGCAGGAAGATCCTGTTTGGCAAGGTCATGGTGCACAGTAAGAACCGAAGACGGCCTCTAACAATTGGTCACTACAGGGGCCAGCACTGCTGGGTTGAACGCTAATACCATCTCCCATGGATGACCCTTATCCTAGGTGTCCGTAAGGTCATACTGGACTGTAGTACTAATTGGGGCAGAGAACAACAGAGTCCCCACCACTTTCACTATAGTCTTCTGAAAAGAACCATAAAGGCTCCCAGGGACTCGTGTAGGAGGGATGTCTGACTTGGAATGTGCCCAAGACAGAGGTTGCCTTCAGTCACCAGATACGCCATATGCTCGCTTCACCACATAACTCCTTAGGGAAGTTCTAAGATGCACTGAGGTAATGGGGGTCCAGCCCAAACGTGATGTGGTCCCCTTCCTCTTCCTCTTCAAAGAGTTTCAGCATCTTCGGTAGGAACTTCCCCATAAATAGTGGGGCGTATTTAAGTGCAGTGCTGGGGTGCAGGGGCCCTCCACTGAGGCCATGGCAAAATTGTAAAAGTATCCGCTGCCTGAAATTCTCCCATTCCTCTGGAGTAGAGGATTACCTGGGGAATGGTACCTGTAACATAGGAGCCTGGCCCCCTGAGGCATCCATGGAGCGTGAGTGTGGACTGCGGTTCTTGAAGTAAGACGAAGATGAGTGGTGTCTACAGGAGATGCTGGGGAACCAGAATGCTTCCTATGCTGCTCCTTGTCCTTTCAGACTCAAGAACATTCCTCCACAAGCTCTTCTATTATGGCCTTCTTTAACTCCTCACCCAGCGACATGGAAGGTGTTCTCTTAGGACCCTTGGGGCAATAGGTGTAAAGCTTTGCAGCCCACTCCTTGGCGGCCTTAGAGACCATTAACTGGCAGGAACCATCATCCTCCATGTTGTGGTAGACATATCTTCTGGGGGTCCGAAACAGTCATTTGCCTACCACAGTCGAAGCAGGGCTTGAAGCCTGAGGCCTTTGGTGGGCCCCAGATCATGGAACAGGTGGATGGACCCAGCCTGCAGGACCCCCCCCCCAGTCCAATCCCCAGCATCCAACATTCCAGGGGGCATATACATCTGTCTGGGAGTTCCCAATACTTTCAGTGTTCAACTATAACCTACACAATATACATATGCAAAGTGATACCATATACTGTGCAGCTGGTACAACAAATCCAAACACTCCAAACTACTTACATGCTGGCAGACATAATCTGGTAGGATTCTGGCAGATATATCGCACATTTACTGATTTAGTTGTTATGTTAACATGCTTTTATACAGTACCAAATCACCTTAGCACTAGTTTGAGTACCTAAGCTTGTCCATGGAGTGAGGTACTGTGCCCCGCCACAGGTATCCATACATTAGTCTACGGTAGGAAAGAAAATGAGCAAGAAAATAAGAGGATGAGAAAGTTAGGAAATAGATGGTACAAAAAAAAGGGAAAGAGGGATTCAAGGTTTTTTGATAGCATGTGTGCATGTCAGCCCTGTTACCTGGACTGTAGTTCTGCAAAAGAGAGGAGGCTATCTGCTGACGTGCTGTGATAATTAGGTTGTTCTTCCAAGACCAATTCGGAGAAGAGTAAGTTATTACACAAAGTATTGATGGACGAATGAGGAGCTTGATTGCGTGCTCAGGCAATCCTAGAGGTTTGCCAATTTATTTGCTCAGGCAACTCTATATGCTTTACCCAAGGTCAAGCTGCAGTATGTTTGTTCTGGGACTGTGAACCCCTGCACACCACTACAAGAGCAAATTCCCTAGACCAGGTTTCCAGGGCATTCTTGAGGCTTGCTGGGAACTTCATGGAGATGGTTACAGTTGGGTGGCAGGCGTGATTCCTCTTGGGTTTAGGGTAGGCTCTTCTGTGAGATAATCTGCATAATTCAACCTTTTCTCTCCTTCTCAACCCTACTCCAGAAACCTTGCCCTCCTCATACAAGGCAGCATGGAACTCTAAGATCCAGCAGGGGTGCAGAGTTTGCATTCCAGTGCACATTTGCCTACTTCGGGTGTCATATTCCTTTTAGTGAGTTGAGTGCTACCCACATGATTTGATTTTTTATTATTGATTTGGCATATATTATTTATTCATTTGGTTGTTTTGTGGAGTGCTCCCTGCCACCTTATGGCTGCCCCACAGTGCTAGGCATTTGATATTGATGTGAAATGTCATAATGAAACAGGGCATAACATAAGCTGACAAAACATGACCTAACCAACTAGAAAAACACATTTTGTAAAACTATCAGAAGGTTTAAGTTACTTACATGTAACTATTGTTCTCCAGCATGGGTCTGACATGGATTCACATGCTCATGAAGCAATTCACACTTACTCCTGGAACAGACTCACCTCAAGCGAACAGGCTGCGGTAGCACTGGCTGGCCGACTCTAGACTCCTCCCTGGAATCCCTGCCGACAGAGTAGAACTTTGTGAAGGTATGCGTGGTCCTCCATGTTGCAGCCCTGCAGATGTCAAGCAGGGGCACATCAGAAAGGAACGCTGTTGTCGCAGCGATCGCTCTGATGGAATTGGCTCTCGGACGGCCCGGCAGAGGCTGGTTCACCAGCCGATGACAGGTGGAGAAGGACGAGGAACATCCCCTGTCAGATGGCCCAGTGCCAGCTTGAAATGGAAGGCTTGGACAAGGCCTTCCCAAGGTTCACAGGACCAAAGTTACAAACAATCAAGAAGTCTTCCGAACACTCTTTGGGCGTGTTACGTAGAACTTCAAGGCACGAGCAATGTCCAGCGAATGCAAGGCCCTCTCAGCCAGCGACAAAGGTTTTGGGAAGAAAATGCTGAGGAGGAATTCCAACTGAACCTCCGGCATGAAAGAGGGGTGTGTAGCACCCTCGATTAGTGGAAAGTCAGATACGGCTGCTTGCAGGATAGGGCCTGGATCTCACCCACATGTCTGGCAGAGGTGATGGCCAGTAGGAAAGCCGTTTTCCACGAGAAAAACTTGAGTGGGGCATGATGCATAGATTCGAAAAGTGCCCCAATGAGCCTCATCAGAACCACATTGAGTTCCCATGCTGGGCCAGAGCCTTCACCGGCAGGAATGATCGGAAAGAAGTATTTACCAGTGGGAAAAGCCCCTTGAGGAACTCCTTGACGAGTCTGTGGGACCACAGCGAGGATCTTCCCGGAGATCTAGTGTAGTGTGAGATGGCCGCCAGGTGTACCTTGATGATGCTTGAGCTTGTCCAGCTTTTGCCAAGAACAGCAAGCATGGAAGGATCTGTGGAGCCGTGACCCTCAGAGGGGTAATCTTCTGTGACTGGCACCACGTACCAAAATGCTTCCACTTATGGCCAAAGCACTTTAGAGTTGACGATGCCCTGGCTTTGGCGAGGACTTCCCTGCAGTCTGCTGGCAACTCATAACCTCCAAAATCGAATGCTGCAGGAGCCATGCCTTCAGGTTCAGCAATTCCGGGTCGTGATGAAGGATTGCGCCTCCCTCTCTGGTGAGTAGATCCGGAGGTACCGGCAACTTGACTGGAGGCGACGCTGACAGGCTCAGTAGGTCTCGATACAAAATCTTCTTCGGCCACGCTGGGGCAATGATCATCATCTTGCATCGACACTGTCTGAGTGTGTTGCTGACATGTAGCAGGAGAGGAAACCGGGGAAATGCGTACAGCAACAGACCTTCCCACGTGAAGGAGAACACATCCCCCATGTTCCTCGGTTTGTGGAATCTGCTGGCAGACTTCTAGCATATGGAGTTTGCTGCCGTGGCAAAAAGATTGATCGGGCATCTGCCCTGTTTGACGAACAGGCTGTCTACCTGATCCTGACGAAGTTCCCACTCATGGCAGGAGCGCAGTTCCCTGCCGAGGGAGTCTGCAATGGCGTTCTTCACGCCTGCCCGTTGGAGAGGGATTAGGGACATCGCTTGTCAGATGGCTCAGTGCCACAAGTCCTGAGCTTTCTTGGAGAGTGCTGGGGATCGATTGCCCCCTTCCTTCCTGATGTAGACCATGGCGGTGGTGTTGTCAGTGAAGATCCTCACCACCTTGCCCTTTCATAGGCGGTAGGAAAGACTTGAGGGCCCAGAACACTGCCACTAGCTCCAGGATGTTGATGTGCAGATCCTTCTCCTCTAGAAGCCACAGACCTCTGGGTGTGTAGACGTCCGGTGTGAGCCCCCCAACCTAGAGGCACCTGTGGTGACAGCATCCTGGTATGGTGAGGTTTGAAATCCCTGTCCCCTGGTCGATGTGGGAGCTCACCCCCCACCATTCAATCACCCGTCCGAATTCCTCAATGAGAGGGACCTTATCAACAAAACTCCCGGACACCTGTAGCCAACGTGCATCCAAGAATTCCTGTAGGGGTCGCATCTGCAACCTGCAGAGACCGACGAGGCAGATGCAACAGTAACTGCACCTTGAATGGCTGCTAGCCTCTCCTACAAGGCGACGCTAGGCAAGTCACTGTGCTGAGTCTGGCGCCGAGGAATAGCACGTTCTGCGATGGCAGCAAGCAGGACTTTGGATAGTTTACAGAGAATCCCAGCTCTGTCAGTAGTTGGGCATTCTCCTTTGTGTGCTCGTCGTCCAGCTCTCGAGAGGGGGCGAGTATCAGCCAATTGTCCAAGCATGGGTATACGTGTATGCCCTGCAGATGCAGATGGGCCACCACCGGGGCCTGGCATTTCGTAAACACTCTTGAGGCTGATTTCAAGCTGAATGGCAGGGCCTTGAACTGGTAGTGCTGGGCTTGCACCACGAACCGTAGGAACATTCAATGTTTCCTGTGGATGGGGACATGGAAGTACGCGTCCTCTTGGTCCAATAACGTCAAGAAATCCCCTTCCTCCAGTTAGCCGAGCACGTGCTGCAACGTGACAATCCTGAATTTCTGGGACTTCAGGTACTTGTTCAGACGGCACAGGTCCAGGATAGGTCTCCAACCCCCTGTCTTCTTTCTTACCAGAAAGTATCTGGAATAGACTCCAGAGCCTGAGAGTTGTTGGGGAACGAACTCTATTGCCCCTTTCCGTAACATGGCTCGCACTTCTTCCAGAAGCTGAGGAATGTGAACCTCCTGATGGGGAACCGGAGGAATACATGGGCACCGCGTTGGAACTCCAAGGTGTCGAATCTGTCGTGGTGATCTTTATCCGCTCTCTAACGAACCTCAGCAGCAGGCCTCCCACCGGGGTGCATGAGTAGGGGCAGACATCTTGGCCGGTTCAGGCTTGCTTAGGCGCCAGCGCTCGATGCTGGCCTCCACTACCATAGGCCTGGGAACAACCTCTGTAGGCTTCCTGCGTGGAGGATCGGGGAGGTTGTCTGTGTGATGGAGAGAATCCCTTGGACAGTCTGCTCGATTCCCCCTGGAGGAGCGAAAAGATGAGCAATGCTGTTGAATAGTGCCAAGGGAACGTGCCGTCTCCGTATCTGCCGTTATGGCTTGAAGGGATTCGTCGACCGCCTTCCTGAACAGATTTTCCCCATAGAAGGGCAGGTCCAGCACATTAGTGTGAACGTCCTGACGAAGGTTTGTAGCCTTCAACATCCCTGCCGACGAAGGCAGACTCCGCTGCCCATCTGCTGGAAACCTGTGTCGCCGATGTCCACTGCCATCATAATGGCATGGTCTGACGCCACCTCCCCTTCCTGAAAGAGGGGGAGAGCTTCCATTTTCTTGTTGTCGGGGTGGAATTTTAGGATCGGGCCCAGTTTGTACCAAAGCTCCCGATCGTATCGGGCCAAGATAGCCAGAGCATTAGCCACCATGATCGTGGATGCCGCTGTGTAAATCACTCTCTTCCCCATGGCGTCCATCTTCCGATCCTTGCTGTCCGGGGAAATGATGACGATGAAGCCAGGTTAGCCGAACGTTTCCTTGCGGCAGCCGACACTACCGAGTTCGGTGATGGTTGCGACCTCAAGCACTTGTGCGCGGAGTCTGGCACCCAATATTTCTTCGTTCAAAGACCTTGGCCGGGAGGCCAGCGGTGCGGGCTGCACTCCCATGTCCACTGCAAAGTGGCTTATTTTCAGTGAGTCAAAAAACCATCTCACTAGTACTCACAATCTGATGCAAAATGCTTATATTATATATATACTGTTTATTCGAACAAAAAAACAAACAAATGTCATCAATTAATATTTCTTCTTAATGCAAATGCTTTCTGGGATAGGCCAATGCATTTCGGACTAGATCCTTCATCAGGGCCTGTATATAATCATAAGTCACACAAGTTGAAGTCACGAAAATACCAAAAAGAATTATCAAACAAGCAATATCAAATCCATAGTCACGGTTGGCAAGTATGCACGAATGTGCAAAACATAGCAGTCAATAAATACCACATTTCCAGAGCATTAATCCCACGTATAAAAGAAACGTAAATATGCATCACCAATAAAAAGTGCCACCATTTCATGCCCATCAGTGCACAAACCAGATAAGATATTAAATATACGTACGGAAAATTGGAATGTTGAGAAATTAAGCGTATAACCATACCAATGGAGAGAAAACAGAAATGTCATTTAGTCATTACCCAGAGTCACATCACTTAGACATAATGCTAGGGAACTGATATTTACACTGACCTGGTCTCCCTGTAACAAAATGAAGCCTCCAAAAATGGCTGCGCGTTCGCTAGCAGAGATCGCAGTATTTCCTCTGACACGAACAATTCTCGAAACAACAATCTGTAAATATATGTATCCATTAGGTGGTACTCTAGGTCTACTCTAGTTATCATCCTTACGGCTGTAGGCACAAGCTTACCTAGTGCTGTATACAAACTCGTCTCAATACACGGTGAAACCGCAGAAACTCTATATTTCTTCTCCAACCTGTCTCGCTTGGTTGGAGCCATGCATGGGTTATTCATGGGGGCTAGGCCATGCTCCAAAATGTTGTCCAGAAAGGGCACCGTCATGATAATCATCTTCCTCTTGGACTCTTGATGCTGATACAAGAATCCATCCTTCCTGGTTTCCTGGGATTCATCATCTGCCAGGACAAAGTCCTCATCCTCGTCGGTACCCGTGGCCGTGTCCGTACCAGTGTCCATGTATGCTGGTGGAGCCAGGGCCCGACTTGGTGAAGGAGACTGATGTGGAGGTGTCGGATGACAGTTTCTCTTCTTACATGGAGGCTGGTCAGGGGCCTGCAGCACCACAGTTGTCGGTTCTGGGGGCAACCTCTGCTGGATCTCCGTCACCAGGGTGTGGATTGTCGACATGACGTCCATTGATATGTCCCTTGGCTGTGAAGGGAACAACTGAGCGCTTGGCCCTGTGCCGTCGTCTATATTGTCTTTGTGGACCGTATGGATGGACTCTTGGTTGTCGTCCGTGGATGAGATGTCCATCGGTTGAACGCCAACCTTGGAGGGCTGTTTTAGGGCCTCCTCTCTCCGCCCCCCTTTTTCCTCCCTGAGGGTTTTGAACCAGGATCTGGACCTGTGCCTTCCCCCCTGCAGGGGCCCTTGCAGCCTTCACTGCCACTTCGGCAGCAGTGTCATGCCTTGAAGGCAGGAATACCCTTTGGGCCATAGGAGCCACCCTCGTCGGATCGGCACCTACCTCCACCGTGGTCATCACAGCAGGTGTCGATGAAGTGGTCGACGAGGACTTTGGCTGCGCTGGGTGAGCCTGTTTGGGCTGCGTGGCCTTCTTCTCTTCCTCTGTCTTGGGCTTATCTGATTTCTCCTGTAACTTGGACGGGGTGGATGACTTCCTCTTTGAAGAGGAGCTCGATGGCAGGCTGGCTCCGGAGGCGGACAGAGATAGTGATCGCGGCCTAACCAACCTTGGACCCGCATCCGCGGCCAACGCAGTGGAATCAGACTTACGGTTCTTGGCCTTATCTTGGACCCCACTGATGGGGCGACCTCAAATGACTTTGACCTCTTCCCAGAGGGAGGCCGCTCTTCGGATTGGCCGGTCCTGGGTGTCGCATGACCCTGCTCCGAGCACGGTCAGAGGCCTTGTTAGAATTGAGCCATGCCACCAGCCTGCTATACCTGTTTTTCATTGTCTTCTTTGAGAAGCCCAGGCATATCTCACACTCCACATCTATGTGGTCCAGGTGCAGGCAGTAAAGACATTGTAGATGTTTGTCCTCCACTAATACGTTCCGTAGCCCGCATTTGGTGCAGGGCCTGAAAAGGGTCCTTCCCTCATTTTTCTCCTCTGTCATGGTCCGGCAGCGCAAAGTAGGCCCAAGATGGCCTTCCAGAAACTTAGACGAATCTTCGCCGTTGAAGGGTGCAAAACTTCACCGACAACGGATCCCCATTTCCGGCCGATGAGGAAAGAGCACACAGGCTCTGACGGAAACAAAAATCAAACTTTTCCACAAAAAACCTTGGAAAACATGTACAAATAGCACAGAGAGCAACTCAAGGACTCACAACACTGAAGCGTGCAGTAAAAATCTGAAGATGGCTGCCAGAGGCGAGGCTTAGGAAGAGGGCTGTCATTGGATGGGGACAGTATGACCTAGAGGGCAGTGATTGGTTTAGAGCAGAAATACAGTTTTAAAGTGAAAGTGAAACTGCTTTTTCTTTTACCAAGGATTCCCAGCCTGACGACGAGGAATATTCATGAACATGTGAATCTATGCCAGACCCATGCTGGCGAACAATAGTTGCAGGAAAGTAACCTAAGCCTTCTAATAGTTTTACAAAGTGTGTTTAACTAGCTTTGTAGGTCATGTTTTGTCAGATTATATTATGCCCCGTTTCATTATGACATTTCACATCAATATCAAATTGCAAGCACTGTGGGGCAGCTATAAGGTGGCAGAGAGCACTTCACAAAAAATCCAAATGAATAAGTAAGACATGTCACAGCAATAATACAAATCCAATCATGTAGGCGGCACTAAACTCACTAAAAGGGCTATGACACCCGAAGTAGATATGCAAATGTATGCTGGTATGCAGACTCTGCACCCCTGCTGGATCTGAGAGTTCCAGACTCCCCTGTATGAAGAGGCTAACGTTTCTGCAGTCCAGGTTGAAAAGGAGAGAAAAGGTTGAATTATGCAGATTATCTCCCAGAAGAGCCTACCCTCAACCCAAGAGGAATCCTGCCTGCCACCCAACTATAACCATCTCCATCTCCATGAAGTTCCTAGCAGGCCTCAAGAATGCTGAGGAAACCTGGTCTATGGATGTGCTCTTGTAGTGGCCTGGAGGGTTTCACAGTCCCAGATTAAACATCCTGCAGTTTGACCTTGGTACAGAATATAGAGATACCCGGGCAAATAAATAGGCAATTGTCCAGGATTGCTCGAGTACGCCATCATGCTCCTTGTTCGGCCATCAATTCCTTGTGTAATAACTTGAAGTTCCCCAAATTAGCCTTGGAAGAACAACCTAATTATCAAAGCACTTAAGCAGACAGCCTCCTGTCTTTTGCAGAACTACCGTCCACATAACAGGGCTGACATGCACACATCCTATCACAAAACATTATTCCCCTCTGAATCCCTCCTTCCCTTTTTCGTACCAACTATTTCCAAACTTTCTCTTATTTTCTTGCTCATATTCTTTCCTACCGCAGACTAATGTATGGATACCTGTGGTGGGGCACAATACGCAACTTCATGGACAAGCTAAGGGGCTCAAACTACTACAATGGTGATTTGGTACAGTGTAAAAGCATGTTAACATAACAACAAAATCAGTTAATGTGCGATATATCTGTCAGAATCCGACCAGATTATGTCTGCCAGCATGTGAGTAGTTCGGAGTGTTTGGATTTGTTGTACCAGATGCACAATATATGGTATCATTTTTCATATGTTTATTGTGTAGGTTATAGTTGAAAACTGAAAGTATTGGAAACTCCCAGACAGAAGTATATGCCTCTGGAATGTTGGATGCTGGTGATTGGATGGGCGGAGTCCTGCAGGCTGGGTCAATCCACCTGCTCCATGATCTGGGATCACCAAAAGCCTCAGACTTCAAGCCCTGCTTTGACTGTGGTAGGCAAATGTCTGTTTCGGACCCCCAGAGGATATGTCTCTCCTGTCTTGGAGAGGATCACAACATGGAGGATGATGATTCCTGCCAGTCTATGGACGCTAAGCCTGCCAGGGAGTGGACTGAAAAGCTTTTCACCTATTGCCACAAGGGTCGTAAGAGAATGCCTTCCACGTCGCTGGGTGAGGAGTCAAATAAAGCCACGATGGAAGAGCTTGTGGAGGAATGTTCATCAGTCTGAAAGGACAAGAAGCATCATAGGAAGCTCTTCTTCATTTAACTTCAAGAAGCGCAGTCCACACTCCCTCTGCAGGGATGCCTCCGACGGCTAGGCTACTATGTTGCAGGTACCATTCCCCAGGCAATCCTCTACTCCAAAGAAATGGGAGAATTTCAGGCAGCAGAGACTTGACAACTTTGCCATGACCTCAGTGCAGGGCCCCTGCACTGCAGCGCTGCACTTAAGTACGCCCCACTATTGATGGGGAAGTTCCTACTGAAGATGCTGAAACTCTTTGAAGAGGGAGAGGAAGGGGATCACATCATGTTTGGGCTGGAACCCCATTACCCCATTGCAGCTGAGAACTTTCTTAAGGAGTTCTATGGTGAAGGGAGAATATGGCGTATCTGGCGACTGCAGGCAACCCCTGGCTTGGATACATTCCCAGTGCAACCATTCTTCCTACACCAGTCCCTGGGAGCTTTCATGGTTCTTTTCAGAAGATCATAATGAAAGTGGAAGGGAATCTGTGGTTCTCTGCTCCAACTAGTCCTAAGGTCCAGTATGACCTTACAGACACGTTGGAGAAGGGTCATCCATGGGAGATTGTATTAGCGTTCAACCCAGCAGTGTTGGCCCCTGTAGTGACCAATTGTTAGAGGCCGTCTTAGGTCCCTACCGTGCACCGGGACCTTGCCAAACAGGATCTTCCTGCCTCCTCAGATCACGGCTTCCTCTCCACTTAGAGTTTGCTGGTGCAGGCCGCCACGGCGGGTTTATAGTCCATTACTTTTCTCTGCTTGCCCCGAGCCCGGCAGAGCAAGAAGTTGGATGCCATGGGTCGATAGGTCTTTGTTTCAGGCAATGTGGCTTTGGAGGATGTCAAGGCTACTTTTATCTAGCCAAGTACTAATTTGGCCTCAGGAATGTGATCCCTGGTGTGGCTGAAAACAAACCGATGGCAAAGATGAATGAGGGTTTTAACTCTCTGGTGACCGATGGGAAGGAAGTTGCATGCCAGATGTCGTGGTCGGGCCTGGACAAGGCTGAATGTTTTGCACATGCTCTAGGCACTGTCAGACCTAAGGATATACCTGTGGAGGATATCTGGTTTCAGACAAGGTGTCCAGCTGAAGCTTTTTGAGAAGCCTTTAGATGGGAATAACCTGTTAAAGGCAAAGGATGATGAATCCCTGCAGACATATCAAAGCCACAGCAAAGTTCATGGGCCGCATTGTGCAGTAGCCTCTACCTCTGCTCTGATAGGTCATTCTTTTCAGCCCTTCACCTCCTTTTCTCACCATGGGAGAGGCGAGGGGCATTCAGGCAAATAGAGACAGTGCGGTCGTCCCTGCCAAGGTAGAGGCAGAGAAGCCCAGAGAGGAGGCTTTGTCATCTCTTGGTACTGGCAACTCCCAGTACCAAGGCTCTGAGAATTGGACTTTTTATTTTTAACTCCGGTGGGAGAGAGGCTGTCCCTGTTCGGCAAAGGGTGGCATCGCACTACTACCATTGCATGGGCCTTACAGGTCATGACTCAGGGCCATTTCCTTCCTTTTTTCCAATGTCCACCCAACCACCCCCTACAGCCCTTTGCTACTTCTGAGTGCTCTCCTGAATGAAGGCGGCCATAGAATTATAACCCCACTCAGATTGAGGGAACGGGTGGTGCTTATTTTGCTCGATGGTCCCGAAAAAGGTGTGGGGCTTAAATCCCCCATCATGATTCTGGGGCTCTTGAAGTTTTACCTTGTAACAGTTTGAGAGGGCAGCCGCAACACAGGGAGTTCCTTCCCTCCCGAAGCTAATGTGTCACATAATAAACTGTTAATGGCAATTCTTTTATTCAGCCCTATGTCAGCCCCATGTACTGCCCCTTCGACCCCTTCCCCTGAGCTACCAATGAGCAAGGACCAGGCCGATGTAAAGGAAATATATTTGTATTTATTTGAATTAGATGTTAAGAAAACTGCACTAAAATGTCAAACACCACTTTATCTGTGGCACAGAACAATAAACCTCTAGCAACATAAATAAATCACACAAGTGGGTTGAAAAGGACCCCAATCACAATTATTTACTTTATACAAATTTTATTTCAAGAAATAATTAAACTGATCAATGAACAAAAACAATTACGTATGGAATCCTGTGCAATTTCGGTTTTCATGCACGCTTAAAAATGGCTAGCAGTTTTGTGTACCGATTTGGACACATGCATATGGCAATTATCATTTCCCCCACACTTTTTCCTTAAAACGAACACAGTGATTTAGCAGTGGGTTTTTCAGACCCCCACACCCCCAACTTTGTTCTGTATTGGGGAAGTCTGACCGAAAAAATTGGGATGATTGAAGAATGTTGGATTTCAGACCACCCTTCACTTAAAGGCCTGTGTTGGGGAAACCGGACCCATAGGATTTCCCAATTAAATTACAGTCTATAGTTTCCAGTGCACACCTGGATTGAGCTTTGTTAATTTTGAATTTTAACAAAAATCACCCTGTGGTGTTCTGCCAAAGGGAATTCATTTAATTTTTTAATTAAATAAGCTAAGGATCTATACAGTTTTGCCCCCCCCCCTCTGCCCGCTATAAATAAAGTGAAAGGATTTAAGTTCAGCAGACAACCCCCACCCACCATTTTGTTGCAAAGGGTTCATTTCTACTAACATAGAAAACCTCAGTTTAAAGTTTAGGAAATCCAGCTGCATGTCAGGACCCTTTAGAAGGACAGGGCACTGGTCTGGTCACCATAGAGTCCAGTCAGCTTTATAAGGCCTCCCTAGCAATAGACGGTTCCACCCAGGTGCAATCTCCTTTGGTGATTCCTTGCGGCTGTCAGATGGTACGTTTCAGCAGCTCTGTCCCTTCCTCATAGTGCATCCACTGTATAAAGCAGTGATGACACCATCCAGTTCACGATCTTGGGGAGAAGTGGTAGGAAAGATTTCTGTTAGGTGCAATTTTACCTCCATTTATGGAACCCACAAACGTGTTGCTTTTGTTTGGCTAACCTAAACTGACTTTCCAGTGGAGCACAGCCTTCAGCTGCGCTCCTCTGGGCTTTTGCTCATCTGTTATGGGGAAACTGAAACGTCCTTCAGATTGTCAGTACTGGGAAACTATGTTTCCTTAGTCTTTGACTATGTTGCCATTTCTGGATAACTTTGTATCCATGTGCCAAGCATCTTACCGTCCTCTGCATAGGAGTCCTTTTTGTTTTATGGCCAGAGACGCCTTCTAAGGAATCTTTGGTGATTGTATAAGTGTGATGGCCACGCCACAAAGTCTTTTGTTCTGTCCTTTGGCCATTTTGTCCCTTTGGCTTACCCCAGTCGAGCAGACCTGTTCTTTCCTCATTTGGGCATGCAGCCTCCCACGCAAAACGTAGCTTTCGCTGGATTATGCATGCCTTGTGTGTTCGTGCCCAGGAAGAGGGTTGCAATTGTCTGGTCCCAATCCACACTACTTGTGCCAGGATGTCTGGTGTGCCTGAATGACTGGGACCACCGTGGGCCTGAATTGGACCACGCCTGGCGTGCATGAAAGAGAGCAAATTTTTCATTGGCTTTCCCAGATCTTTCATTGGTCATCTCAGATTTGAGCACAAAGCTAATCTTGGATAAGAAAAAGGGCTCTGCATCCATTCCAGGTCGATTCACTGAAGTTCTCTCCGATCTACAGAAGGAGCCAAGTATCCTGAAACACTGAAGCACACCTGTGCAACTACCAGAAACGTGCTGGAAGGTTTGGCACCCTGAGCCCGCTGTTGTCCTGTCAGACCCCTGCTTTTGCATCGATCACAGAAGGCCTGCAAGTGCGATTCGACCCTTTGGATTAGTGAACAACTACTCTCTGCATCTCCCGATTACCCTCCAAAAGAGCCTCATCAGAACTGTTCCTGGCACATCCAGCAAACTGACCAGCTTGAACCCGGGGTATCGCTTTGGAGTACCACCGTCCTGAGTTGACACTTGAGACTTGGGGAATCACTAGCTTGTGGTCCTAGGCCCTCTCCCGCCTAATCTCGCAGTCCTAGCTCCTCTGGGTCTCGATTCAGGATAGTGCGCCACGCCACAAGCATTTGTGGTCCCTGCATCACCCTGCTGTGGTGACGGCCATTGTAGGAGCCTTGCCTGCCTGCTCCCCTGTGCCTGGAGACATGCTGCACTGGAACTGTCCTCTTTCCTCATCGTGAGCTGAGAAAAGGCTAAAATCCTGCCATGAACGATCATCCCGTCCTGCAGCCGCTGAGAGTCAGAGCGACATGCAACTGCAGGGGTTGAGCCTACACGCGACCAGGTCTAGACTGGCAAAGTTTGGTCCAGACTGTGTTGAGGGTCGGTGAGTCACTTACTGGTGGCCCCCTGGCACAGCCATTGTTCTTTATGCATGAGAATCTTTAAAAAGATACTCACCTTAGCTGGGCTAGCCTGCTATCCCTAGCTATTCCCGAAACTCAAAAGTCACTCTGCCTGCAAGGGTAAACCCTCCTCGAATAGTGGAACACTGTTCTTCATCACCTCAAGCCCCTTCCTGAAGAGCTGCAGCTCCCTGAGAGGACCGACTTCTGCTCTTTACGCACCAATGTCCATTTTTAAAGCACTACTGTACTTCTGAGCACAAGGATGCCCACTTTGTGGGGCTGGACTGCTCAAGTTAGGCATCGATTCTGAAGAACTGCCTAATGCTATATTTGTGTTAGCCCACCCTTCTGTTACAGGCTGTGGCTGTGTTTTCCCCTTTACTGCATTAGGCGAAATGTAACTGTATATATGTTAAATAGTGAAAGGTGTGTGTGGTAACTTTCATATCACTGTGGTTTATTTGTGGTTAATTCTAAGACCTATAATAAATGTATATGTATTTTTGATGTACACTTGTCTAAGAGTATTCTGTGGAGTTTTACTATGTGTGCTCATCGTGGGCTTCCGATCACTCTCACTCCTCCTGGGGCTTAGTCTTGACCACCTGCGAAGCTAATGTGATTGGTCTGGCTTGTCCAAAAGGTACCACTAAACTAAGGTGGCCTCCTAAACCTCTGTCCACCAGTTCAAAGTTTAGAAATCCATATGAACAAGTACCTTGCCAGAGTTATCGCAAATAGGATTGGACAGTTACCCTTCTCTCTCCTCCCAAATCCAGCCTCTCCAAGGATTGACTTAAGAGTCTGGAGCAGACATATGGGCGCTTCCATTTGCAATCCCCATTTGTTCTCATGTCAAATTTTTTGGCAAAAGCTAGCTGTTTCAAAAGCTTTGTGATTTACTAGTAACTGGCATAACATATACATTTTCCAATTCAGCTAATCATGGGGAATTAAACAAAACGACAGCCAAGTCTGCACCATTTTGCATGGCTTTTTGGCAATTTTCTACAATTTTTACAAAAGCATAAAAATTAGGAACAAGCAATGTATTCCCCACACACCTAATTTTACACTTCATCAATTCACCATGTTCAGCCAGGAACACCTTTTAGCTGGTCATTACAATTCCCTAAATCGCAGGCCTAAGTCACAGGGGGAGGAATTTTCTATCGCCAAAATCACCTTGAAATTATCGAAAAATAAAACATACATGGATATAGTGTGTTTTGTAGTTTCTGAGAAACAGCACAATTGTAACAGTCCATTTAAAGAAAGGGGAATCCCTCATATGGGCAAATATGAGCTTCCCTTCCTCCAGGGCATTTGCTATTTGCTCCTGTGGGCCAGCCTGTGACCAGAGGTTTTTATTAGTTTCTCTGAAGTTGGTTGTTTAAAGTTGGTTGCAGCTCGTAAATACTTGGGATGCACCAGCTAGAGACATTTTTCATGCTCCGTGCTGGGCTTTAAGACACAGCAAGTCTGGCAGGCACTTGGTTTTTGACACCCTTAAAGGACACACTTTATTGCAGTTGTAAATAGCTAGGGGGATGTAAAAGCCAGGCTTGCAGTGGGGGAGATCTTTGTGAAGTTTGCCCACCAACAAGCCAAAAGGATCTGCCTTGTGCCTAAATGAAATCTTCATGTGACCCATGAAACGTTTTTCTTTTCCCTTGTTGCCGGTATTTTGCACGTGAAGCATAATATACATTACATCTTGTTTACATGCACCATGTCTGTTCCCTGACATCTTTATGTTGGCAGGGGAACATTTTTCTATTGGTTTAAACTGCAAACACACATGCAAAGCCGTTTTGGTGTCAGTGTTTAAAAATCCTGTGTTTCATGTGAATGGGACCTGTGAATTTCCTCTGCCTTTGTGAATTAAAATGCTGCTTTTCCTTTGATAATGACAGGTAGGCCTTTTTCACATGGCCCTTCAATTCTGTTGGTTTAGGGTCTGCGCAAGTGCAAGTTTCAGATTGTCACCTTCGCCGAAATCCTCCAGGGCCCCGAGCTGCAAGACTTTTTGGTGTTGTTGGTGAAGGCATTGTTACACTGCAATCATGAACATCACACTCAGAGCAAGAGGAGTTCACAAAACTACTTTTGACATTCATAACTATAGGATGGCTAGATGAAAGGAGCTTAACTTTGCAAATGCAGCCCTACTGGAAAATAGAAGGTAACCTAAATGAGAAACAAAGCTTTTGTTCGACCAGCTGGATCACAAAGTATTCTGGTTGAGAAGGAACACCAAGGAAACTTAAAAATTGCCTTAACTGAAAGAATACTAAAGGGCACATACGGGTGGTCTGAAAGGGACAATGGGGTCCAAACATCAATGGAACAGTACATAGCTTAAAATACCAGTGGTAAACCTATCAATTAGGCAAGTATCTGAAGAACAGATAACCCAAACAAATGGAGTATGGCCCAAAGTGGGACCTGATTTCACAGAATCCCTCGACAAACCAATGAAGACAAATATCCTATAGTACTTAATGATTATCTATTCAAGTGAACATTTCCAGCTGCCGAAGCAGAAAGCATATCCTGGCTCTCAGCTCTTGCTGATGGATTCCAAATTCTGTAATTATCTGAGGCGGCAGGTCTAACAAAAAGCATGATTAGGGTGGTAGAAATTAGCCTGATTATATAGTTTCTTAAATGTGGCTTATTTTTGGCATGTATACAGTTTAAACACCATTGGACAGGGCAATTCCCCACTTTTCCTTGTGTGGCAGCCTAAAGATAGCAACATGCCAACTGACGGTTGGCGAATAGCTTTAATGAGTGCCTTAATGCAGTGTGTACCCCTACATATCAAAGCTGTTCAGGGGAGGCACACATAGGAGGATTGTGGTTGTATGTTCCCTGCATTAAGGGGGCTAGAATACCAGCATGCCTGTTGCCCTGCTAGTGCCGAATGAATGTTGAGATGACACAGGCGGCAGTGGAAGCAAGTGGGGTGTGTAGTTGGTCTCCCCGGCACTCAAAGGAGAGCAGGCTCAGCCGTTTTTCCTAATAGGATGTCCATGCAATTTCTGGAGTGGAGGGATTTGTGGTTGGTGCAGGCCGTGCAGGCAATGAGCCTCTTACCCTTGTATCCCATGGCGGAGAGCTGCAGGGGTGCAAGAACTACTACAGGGCTTGAAGCAGCAGGGATTTAGTGAAGGAGACACTAAGGTACCATGAGAATTCGGCTGAGAACTGAAGTGAAGGGGCAGACTCCTCCATGGTCGTGGCTTTGGAGGGTAGTGTGATGGGTCATTAATGTGAGGCGGACAACTTTGTAAAGGTTTTTCAAAAGATTTTCTTTCTTTACTTAAAAGGGTTGGATAAATGCCTCACTATTCCAACCACAAAGAGAATAAACTAACTAAAGGAAACACTAACAAAAGGTATCTGTCCCTTACACTTATGCATACAATAAACATATGAAGTAAACATATGGCAATTTAAAATAGAACAATAAACAGTTATATCAAGCATATACTTAAATGTTTCTCCTTGTGATGTGGTTAATGTTTCCTTCTTCAGATTCAAAGCAGGTATTTTGTATCGACAGTTCAAAATAGGAAAGTCAGTTTTACAACACAGTTCTGGACAACAATGTTCTTCTTGCTCCGACAAGTCTCTCAAGGGGACTTTCCCCCAGTTCCACTGATAACAAAACCTCTTCAGAACCAAAAGCACTTTGAGTTCCTTATAGGTAATAGAAATAGCCTACCAGGATGATTCCACAATGATTCACAATATATGGTAGTGGCCTTGCCACTTCTTCTTCATAGTGGTTAACCACAATACACTACTTAAATACCTGTTATGCTCACATGGTCTCTGCAGAGGCATTGAAGCACGGTTGTAGCCCTCCCTGGACTTGGCTCCCCTGGATCAGACTTCTTCCCTAGCTTCTGTAGTGTAGACTGCTCTAGTTGCTGACACTGCCCCTGAAAGAATACGAGAGGCAGTGAGAATGCTGTGGTTGGACTGTGATTTCCCTCAAACCCTTCTTCCCAGAATGAGGTGAGCATGCGTCTACCCATATAGTCTCACCTGTTTATTTATGAGGATGAGCTCTCCGTCCTGCTTCTCAACTGCGTGGGCGCCTTTGATGTACCTAGTTACTTCACTGGTCCGTGTGCGTCCAGACAGGCTGTGGCTCAACCACTTTGAAGGTAAGTGTTCTTAACAAGGATGATTGTCCGTATCCTTTAGCAATGGCTTTTTTCCGTGATTATTGTCCGTAACCCTTGTAATGTCTTTCCTTCTCCCCAATAGGCGTGATGAAGGACCAGCAGAGTCGCGATTTAAGGTGAAGCGCAAGTATTGTGTGGCGCGCGACCTACCATAAAGTCTTTATGTAGTTTATAACCTTATTTGTCCTTTTCTCCTGTAGGCATGGCCTGGCGACGTCAGACGAGAAGCAGCTATCCGAAGACCTGCCGGCTGTTCCTGGATGATGGATCCGTGAGGATGCTGGGCGAGATGAACTCCCGCGTAGGTATACGCCTGGAACCGGTGAGGATGCGCCTCGATTGCGATGACTGTTGGAATCAGGTAAGATGCGCTGCAGGCGATGGTATGGCTGGGATCAGGTAAGATGCGCTTCTGGCGAAGATGTGGCTGGAGTCAGGTAAGCCGCGCTTCAAGCGATGGTATTGCTGGAATCAGGTAAGGTGCGCGCTGAAGATGATGTGCTTGAATCAGGTAAGCTGCGCTTCAAACGATGGTATTGCTGGAATCAGGTAAGAGCGCTTCAGGCAGCGGTGAGCATTATGCTGCAAGAAGCAGACTAACGTGAAGCGCTTGCATGCGGGCGGGGCAGGCTTAAATAGCCTAGCCCCAGCCACGCCCCCTTGGCTCCGCCTTGTGGCCCAACCTTGGCACTCCCAGAGGATGCTGCACGTGCGCAACAACGTTTCCTTATAGCCACGCCCAGCCTGGATGCAGGTGGGGAGCCTGCTGGGGAGGAAATAACACGTGCCCCAGAAATAAAGTGTGCAGAGCACACATTCTCATGAGCCTGGCGCCAAAGGCGCCAGGACTGGGTCCACCTGGATCCTTTAGATGATGGAGCTAGTGGTCCTTGCACTGTGACCATGACAATACCTGGTCTACTTGCCTTCCAGGTCTAACTCTACAAGGCCCCTTGCCCTGGTGTACTTGTCTGCAAGGACTAAAAACCTCTAATTCTACTGCAAGTACTTCTGTTGTAAAGTTCATTCAGCAACAGCTTAGCACAACATCTTTTGACTTTCCACCACTTCAGTAGTATACACTTCTTCTAGAAAGACATGAACCGCATTGCTGCTGCGTATGCTGCATGTATTGCATACTATGCTCCTCTCCTCCTGAATACCGGCTATCAGAAGGGCAGCCCCTCTGATATGACATAGTCTCTTTAGTTTTCATCAATATCAGTAGCAACAACGACAATATGGGCTACTGCTGCTCAGAAAACATCAAACACATTGCTATTGTTGGTTCCACCCTTGGGACTGCCACCTGCAATGCAGATTATGCTCCTCTCCTCCTGAATACTGGAAATCAGGTCAGCAGCTCTTATGCCAGACTTGCTTCCCCACTCTTACATCTCTCAAAGGCTGAAAATGGCTTTTTATCACCCTCACTCGTCTTGGGTTTAGACAATGCTTGTTTGGGTCTTTCCTAATTATTGCCTCTTCCTCTTTGTGACAATGGGCTTCACTATTGGTCTTCTCAATTGCCCTCTATGGGCTTGGGCAATATTGGCTGCTGTTAATGTCTTTTCCTATTGCCCCATTTTGGCTTTGGCAATAGTCGTGTTTGTCATCTTTAGAATTACAAGTACCCACAATGTTCATATTCTGCCACTTTGGCTGATCAGCCTTAATTTGGTATGCAAAGTTAAGCCCAATCCTCCACTTCTGCCTCTTAAGTTTATTTGGGTATTCAAAATGAGTAGCACGGGCCAGCGGGTGATCACGGAGCGTTCCAGGGTCACATTCAACCAGTGAACTCACTGGGTGCTGCATACGCATCCGCTTGCTCTGCGTGCCTTCTGCCTACTCTGCTTCCTGCTCCCAGGTAGGTCGCTTTCTCCTGCTCCCTGCAGTACACGTTGGTCAAGGAAAGAACTGTCCTCGCTCCAGAAGTGCTCCGGAGCACACCTCACTTTGGGGAAAGCATTTGATTTTAACGCTTCCTGCCGTACACCCTCTGCCCATGAGATCTTCAGGGGGAAAGCCTTCAGTTACAATACTTTCTGGCGCGCAATCTCTGTGCAGACAGTGCTCGAGGGAAGAGACCCTCACGAAACTTCAATCTCGGCAGCTGCTGCAACAAGAAGTCACGAATAGTATTCCACCTTCTGTTACTACTACTGCAACAACTGCAACACTGACAGCAACAACGAATGGCCTGCACTTGAGGTGGCTTTTTATACACCTTAGTCCCTCTCAGGTGTGGGTCATTGAAATCATTAGACTGCACCTTGCGGTCTAATGCCTCCAGATCCCTTTTCCTCGTCCCTGTAATTTGGGTATTGTGGGACTGAAGTCCGCAATGTTACAATTAGCTTCTTTTCCCTTCATATCACTTTTAAATGAATTAACTTCACTTCTATAATTAACAATGTTTTCAAGAGGTCTTTTAAAAGGAGTGTGATTGTTTTGAAATCAAAGGAGTGCTAGTTGTATTAAAACCTGAGATAGGCATGTTCTGACGTTCACATTTAATTTCCTCTGTTGACTGCAGGAGCTCTTAAAGTTATAAATGTGAACAACTTTGAGGGGGAGCTTTGTGTCTAATAAACAACTGATTAAGACAAACCTCACCACCCCCAAGGCGAATAACTTGTGAACAAGAAATCTCACTCTGACAACAAGCCATAACACATTCTGGCATCACTGAAATCTCGTCCTTCAAGGGAGACGAATACTGCGTCTCACCCAACAAAGTCCTCCCACTCCCTTGGGGCCCTTCTCCTCTGAGGTGGTCCTCCTGCCTAATACCATGCCCAGGGTTGGGATCAGGTAGCGGCTGCCTTCCCCATGACACCTGGGATGAGACTTTAGGTATTCGTCAGCTTTACCCCAAGGGGGACCCACCCCTTTTAGGGCTAGGGAGATGAGCCTGCTATGCTCGACACCCCCTAGGCAACAGGGTAAGCAAGATTTCTCAGAAGGAGATTCTCCCTTGGGGGACATGAAAACCCCAGAGAGACGTTAATGGCACCTTACATTTTCCCCAGATATTAACACCTTTGTGGGGTATATAGGAGTTAAGGGCTATGAGAATCCTAGAGCCCTTTGTGGGTGTGGGGTATCCAGGAGTCAAGAGCAATGATAATCCTAGAGCCCCTTCAATGGGTAGCTTGGCTTCTGACCCTCCCTTAATTCAATCCTTATGGAAAATCACAGAAAAGCGTGAAAGCATATCACTGAATGGACCAATCAAATCAAGCAATCTACAAGGCCCGTGGAGTTCAAAGATGGCGCAGTACACCGAGAGGTTGTGGCCGGCAGAAGAAGGTGAACACCAGACGAGGAATTGCAGACCACGCAGTAAGCAACAAGTGTATGCAGCGGTACCTCACCGAAGAGCGTTTGGAGACGGGCAGCATCGCAGGAGGAGTGAGAGGACTGGAAGGCTGAGGAAAGGGCTAGCAGAGAACCTAATCATCGGTCCCAACGCAGAGCAGCAGACAGGAAGCAGAGCCAGCGGCTGACACAGAACCCAAGTGCACACACAGTTCCGTGGAGAGATGAGCACCACCCAAACTGCACCAGCCTTCTGATAAGCACCACCTGGCACAAACAGGCACACGGTGGTTACCACTGAATGGGAGGTGGGCGTTGCAGCAAAAGAGGGAGAGAAGCCCTTGAACAGGGAGAAGAACAGGGAATCCCAGAGTGGGGAGAGAGTGAGAGAAGCCCCAGAGCGAGCAACGAGTGTGAGGAAAGCCCCAAAGTGGGAGCCACACCAAGTAGCCCCAGAGTGGGGAAGACGAATGAAAGAAACCCCAGAGAGGGGAATATACAAGAAACCCGGAAGAGGGGGGTTGAAGTGCAAAATGCCCTGGAGCAGGGAGAAACCTGAGAAACTGCAGGGTGGGGAAGAATGCAAAGACAGAACCAAGCCCAAGAGCAGGGAGAGATTAGAGAAATTCCAGAGTGGTGAGAAAGACTCAGGGTGGGAGAAAGCACCAAGTAAGCACAGAGTGGGCAGAAAGACTACGAAAAGCTGATGTGGGGAAAGAAGGTTTAAGTTACTTACCTGTAACTATTGTTCTCCAGCATGGGTCTGGCATGGATTGACATGCTCATGCAAATTCTCCGTTGTCAGGCTCAGAAATCCTCTGTAAAAGAAAAAACAGTTTCACTTTCACTTAAAAACTGTTATTCTCCTCCAAAGCAGTCACTGTCCTCTGGGTCATACGGCCCCCATCCAATGACAGTCCACTCCCTAAGCACCACCTCTGGCAGCCATCTTCAGATTTGGTAAGCATGTAAAGTGGCAGTATGACCACAGAAGAGCCGCAGAGGGGCACGAGGGAGGGTTCGCATGTGAATCCATGCCAGACCCATGCTGGAGAACAATAGTCACAGGTAAGTAACTTAAACCTTCTTCAGCATGGGGTGTAGCATGGATTCACATGCTCATGAATAACGAACACACAGAAGTACAACATTACACAACCACAGGAGTCGGCAAGGCTCAACAGAAGCAATGAAATCTTACTTCTGGAACAGACTCACCTCAAGACAACAGGTTGCGTAGCACTGCTTAGCTGACTCCCTGTATGTGGACCTCCACGGAGCAGACCTGCAGTTGTCCAGCAGTGCCACACCAGAAAGGAACGCCGTCGTCGAAGCAATTGCTCTGGTGGAGTGGGCTCTCGGACGGCTCTCGGACGGCCGGCCAATGGTCAGTTCGCCAACCAATGACAATACAAGATGCAGCCAGAGAGCCACCTTGAAATGGAAGACTTGGACAAGGTCTTCCCATGGTTCACAGGACCAAAGTTCACAAACAGTTGAGACGTTTTCTGAAAACTCTTTGTGCGTGCCACATAGAGCTTCAGGGCACGAGCAACATCCAGCGAGGCCCTCTCCGCCAGCGACAAAGGTTTCGGGAAGAAAACCGGTAACACCAAAGGCTCATTGATGTGGAATTCCGACAGAACCTATGGCATGAAAGAGGGGTGTGTATGTAGTACCACCCTTGATTTGTGGAAAGTCAGGTACGGTTGCTTGCAGGATAGGGCTTGGATCTCACGCACCCGTCTGGCAGAGGTGATGGCCACAAGGAAAGGCATCTTCCACGAGACAAACTTGAGAGGGGCTTGGTACATCGGCTCGAATGGGGCCCCCATGAGCCTTGTCAGAACCACATTGAGGTGCCACGCCGGGCCGGAGTTTTCAGCGGCAGGAAGGATCGGAAAAAAAGTTGTTTGAGAAACTCCTTGACGAGTCTGTGGGACCACAGCAAGGATCTCCCTGGGGACCTGGTGTATCGGGAGATAACCGCCAGATGTACCTTGAAGGCTTCGTGAGCCAGTTCAGCTTTTGCCAAGGATAGCAAGTATGGAAGGATCTGTGGAGCCGTGACCCTCAGAGGAGTAATCTTCTGCAACCGGCACCATGTAGCAAAATGCATCCACTTATGGGCGTAACACTTCAAAGTTGACGACGCCCTAGCCTTGGCGAGGACCTCCCTGCAGTCCTCTGACAACTCATAACCTCCAAACTCTAAGGCTGCAGGAGCCAAGCCTTCAGGTTCAGCAATCCTGGGTCATGATGAAGGATTGCGCCTCCCTCTCTGGCGAGAAGATCCAGAACCACTGTCAATTTGACTGGAGAAGACACCGATAGGCTGAGAAGGTCTGCATACCAAATCTGCATTGGCCACACCGGGGCAATGAGTATCATCCTGCATTGACCCCGTCTAGTGCGTTGATGACTTGTAGTAGGAGCGGACGGAACCCGTACAGAATTAGCCCTTACCACGGGAAGGAGAACGCGTACCCCAGAAGGAGAACGCGTACCCCAGGCTCCTAGGCTGGTAAAATCTGCTGGCGAACTTCTGGCACTTGGAGTTTGCCGCTGCCGCCGCAAACGGATCAATCTGGGGTGAGCCCCATTCGATGAACAGGCGGTCCACCTGATCCTGACAAAGCTCCCACTCATGGCAGGAGTGCAGTTCCCTACTGAAGGAGTCTGCAATGGTGTTCTGGAGTCCGCAGTGGTGTTCTTGACTCCTGCCAGGTGAAGAGGGATGAGGAACATCCCCTGTCCAACGGACCAGTGCCACAGGTCCTGAGCTTCCTCGGAAAGTGCTGGGGATCGTGTGCCCCCCTGCTTCCTGATGTAGAACATGGTGGTGGTGTCCGTGAAGATCCTTAGAAACAATTTGAGGGCCCAGAACACTGCCCGTAGCTCGAGGATGTTTACATGCAGATCCTTCTCCTCCGGCAGCCACAGGCCTCTGGTGTGCAGACGTCCAGTGTACACTCCCTAGCCTTCCAAGGAGGCATCCGTGGTGACCGTCTCCTGGTATGGTGGGGTTTTGAAATTCTGTGCCTTGTACGACAACGTAGCGGACCCCCCACCACTCTATCACCCGTCGGAACTCCTCGTTGAGAGCGATCTTGTCCGTGAAACTTCCAAACACCTGTATCCACCAGGCATCCCAGAATTCCTGTAGGGGTTGCCTCTGCAACCTGCAAAGGCGGACAAGATAGATGAGGACATCACGCCCAGTAACGACTTGATGGCCTGCACTGTTTGCCAACAACAGCCATGGACCTTTCCTTGAATGGCTGCTAGCCTCTCTTCCAAGGGCGATGCCCGGCAAGACTCCGTGCTGAGTCTGGCGTCTAGGAACAGCACGTTCTGCAATGGTGTTAAGCAGGACTTGTCAGAGAAACCCAGATCCGCCAATAGTCAGACGGTCGCCTTTGTGTGCTCATTGGCCAGCTCCCGCGAGTGGGCGTGAATAAGCCTGTCGTCCAGGTACAGATACACTTGTATGCCCTGTAGACATAGATGGGCCACCACTTATCCCGGCCACTTTGTGCATCCTCCAGGTCCAACGACGACAAGAAGTCTCCTTTTTCCAGCTGGTCGAGCACGTGCTGCAACATGACCATCCTGAATTTTGGAGACTAAGTATTAGTGCAGACATCGCAGGCCGAGGATGGGTCTCCAGCCCCATGTCTTCTTTCTGACAAGAAAGTATCTTGAATAGACTCTGGAGCCACAGAGCGATTGGGGAACTAGCTTGAAAGCCCGTTTTCATAGCATGGCTCATACCTCTTGCAGAAACTGAGGAATGTGCTGCTCCTGAACAGGAACCAGCAGAATATGAGGGCACCTGCATTGTAACTCCAAAGAGTCCCCCTGGGCAAGAGCTTCAAGCACCCGTCTGTCGGTGGTGATCTTTTCTCCACTAGCTGATGAACCTTGTCAGCCGGCCTCCCACCGGGGTGCATGAGTGGTGGCCAGTAGTCCTGGATGGGGCATGTCCAGCACCTTCGTTTGAACCTCCTGATGGAAGTTAGTGGCCTTCATCCATCCCTGCCAACGAAGGCAGACACTGTTCCCCAATTGCCGGAACCCTGTGTCTGTGACATCCATTGCCATCATGATGGCATGGTCCGATGCTATTTCTTCTTCCTGCAAGAGGGTGTGGGCGTCCATCTTCTTATCGTCGGGAAGGAACTCCAGGATCGGCCCTAGTTTGTACCACAACTCCCTGTCATACCTGGCTAGGATCGTCAGTGCATTGGCCGCCTTAATTGTGGGCACCATGGTGTAAATCATCTTCTTCCCCATGCCGTCCAACCTTTTCTCCTTGCTGTTGGGAGGGCCCAAAAACAACTAGTTAGCCAACCGTTTCCACATAGTCCGGCCATGGTTGCAACCTCAGGTACTTGGGTGTGGAGTCCGTCACCCTTGACTTCTTTTCCAGTCTATCCCACTCTGCTGGAGCTGTGCAAGGGTTTTCATGAGGGCTAGGCCATCTTCCCAAATATCGTCCAGAAAGGGCACCGCCACGATCATCCTCCTCTTGGCCTCTTGCCGTTGATACAAGAAGCTCTCCTTCTTGGTTTCCTTGGGCACCAGCTTCAATAGCTTGGAGGCCCTGGCGATCATTGAGTGGAACAAACCAACCTCGTCTGGTGGCGAAACCCTATGTGCATCCAAATGTGGCAACCCACCGTCCGCTGCGACAATGCCTTCGTCATCATCCGTCATCATGGCCGTATCCATGCCTGTACCCATGTCTGGGTCTGCTGGGGGAGTTGGGGCCCGACGTGGTGAAGGAGGTTGATATGGGGCCATCAGACGATGCTTCCTCTTCTTCAGCGGAGGCTGATCTGGGATTGGGGGACCACAGGTACCGGTGCCGGAGGCATTCTCATCTGAGTCAATAGACTATCCAAGGAAATGTCCTTCAGCTGAGAAGGCAAAACAAGA
Source organism: Ambystoma mexicanum (assembly GCF_040938575.1). Classification (NCBI taxonomy): domain Eukaryota; kingdom Metazoa; phylum Chordata; class Amphibia; order Caudata; family Ambystomatidae; genus Ambystoma; species Ambystoma mexicanum. Next base: position 640,129,924 of record NC_090928.1, on the reverse strand, counting down.
AAACTAGGTCCTGCGCCATCGTCACCGTCGTCCTCCTCCTCGCCATCGTCCTCGTGGACTGTATGCATGGACTCCTCATCTTCGACGTCTTTGGTCTAGACCTCCATGGCTTGGGTGATGACCTGAGAGGGCTGATTCGGGGCCTCCTCGCCCCCCATTTGTTCCTCCCTGTGGATCTTGAACCGGGACCTGGGTCAGTATCTTCACCCCTTCTAGCGTACCTGCAGACTTGGCCAAAGTCTCTGCTGTGGTGTCACCGTGGGGGCAGGGACACTTTCTTAGCTGTAGGAGCCACCCTTGCATGATCAGCTCCCGTAGCTGCTGTGGTTGTAGTAGTGGTCGACAACGACTTTGCCTGTGCTGGCTGAGCCTGCTTGGGCTACGCCGGGACATCCGATTTCGGCGTGGCCAGTTTGGCACGACAGGTCAGGCGCTGGCATCTTTTGGTGCCAGCATGTTTCGGCACGGCAACACAATTCTTTCATTAAAACAAAAATGAAGAACTTATGCTATCTCGAAACCAGGCCTGCAGGATGTGAGACCAAAGAGCTAACCACTGGGCCATGGAGATCTTATCAGTTTCAGTTGCACCAGTTACTTATTTTAGCGTAGGCCATTGAGAACACTCATATAGCTTAATGTAAGTAACTGTTTTAAACAAAATTGATAAAAGCTCTATGGCCTTGCGGTTAACTCATCAGTCACCCAGCTCTTCAGGCCAGGGTTTGCGACTGCCCTAATTCAATATTTATTTATTTTATTAAAAGTGCACTGTGAAAAGTGCAAAGTTAATAAAAAATGCTGCGAAGTGACCACGCCTAAATGTCCTGCTCCGGGCTGTGCAACTTTCTTGTCCTCTGTCCGCGGCTTCTCTGCTCCTCAGATGGGCAGGTCCTGGACGAGGCATGACCCTGCTCAGAGCACGGGTCAGAGGCCTCGTTTGTGTTAAGCCATGCCACCAGGCTACTATGCCTGTCCTTTGTCGTTTTCTTAGATAAACCGAGGCATATCTCGCACTCTACTTCCTTATGGTCCGGGAGCAGGCAGAAGGGGCATTGTAGGTGCTTGTCCTCCAAAAACACATTCCGTAGCCCGCACTTGGTGCAGGGCCTGAAGCAGGACCTTCCCTCCTCCTCCTCCCCCTTCTCCAACATGGTCAGAGGGCGCCAAGTAGGCCTTCCTGGATCTTCAGTGATTCTTCGCCCTTGAGGGCACGGAACTTCACCGACAACGGATCCCCACTGTTGGCAGATGACAAAAAGAGCCCACAGGCTCTTTGAAACAAAAACGTAACTTTTCTCGATGAAAAACACAAAGAAATGTACAAATAGCTCAGAGAGCAACTCGACGATTCCCAACACCGAAGCGTGCAGTAATAATCTGAAGATGGCTGCCAGAGGCGGGGTTTGGGGAGAGGACTGTCATTGGATGGGGGCAGTATTACCCAGAGGACAGTGATTGGTTTGGAGGAGAAAAACAGTTTTTAAAAGTTTTTTCTTTTACCGAGGATTCCCATCCTGACGACGGGGAATATTCATGAACACGCTAGATCCCATGCTGGAGAATCAAGGAATCCAAGAGTGGGGGAGAGAGACTGAGGACTGTAAACGGAGGCAAAGGCCTATGGTATGTGTGGTCCAAAGCCAGCAACTATCCCCTTTCTTAAGGCAAATCCCCAAAATATGGGGAGTCCGAGGAGATAATAAAGTGTATAAAAATCATGCCTCCTTCTCTGTTTCCGGATTCTGACCTATTACAGTGGATGTGCTCTAGGAAATTCATGGCCTACTAATATGTGGCTTTTTAGCACATTGGATCTCCTGTGGTGAAATTACATAAAGACTTGACAGTAAATGTGGCACATTGAAGAAGCTGGTTTCATAATGTGCTTCATAGATCGGAGTCAAGGATAGAGTAAGGTTTAGGCAATCATTTCAAATAAAAATAAAAATGGGGCAAGAAAGGGGCACCACATAGCAATATCAGATTGATACATTTATGAACTTAAAATCGGTCACCCGCAGGAGCGGTGGCTGGGCCAAAAAAGTGTGCAGTGCAACTTAAGAGGTGACCACTAACTAACCTGTTAAATGCTATCAATGCAACCTGAGTGGTGCTAGAAAGCAAAATGGGGTCAGTAGTGACTAAAGTCTCCCTTGTACGACAGGATTTACAGAAGGTATTTGTGAGGGTAGCCGCAGTGGAGGAGTAGTTGACCACAAATGTAGGGGCGGGGCAAAACTACAGGCCTAGGTCAATGCTGTATTGCAGCATGTGCGCTGTGTGGAGGAGCTCGTGGAGGATGCAGACTGGAGGTCCATGTGCAACACTGTACATGTGGTTGACTTGCTGGAGGGATGGGAAAGGCATAGTGCAGAGTTATTTAAGGAGGAATGCCACAACTAAGGCCGCAAAAGACTTGAGCCTCAACACTGAACTCATCCAGTGACGTAACTGGAATCCACGCACCCCTGCACCAGACGCAGGATGGAGAGCTCAGCATTTATACGCCTAAGGTGAGAGCTCGCCGAGACAAGTAGAATGCTAGGCTGTGGGCGAAACTGGCGATTGGTGGGAGAAGGAATCCCATCAAACGGTGATTAACCCTTTTTCTTCCACCTGCAGAAAACTTACCCTGCAAGTCAGACATTCGATAAGAGGAAGCCCAGTCCTGAGAGTCGTCCGAGCTCTACGCTTCTCAATTGAAGAAACGATAGCAGCCCAGCCGGGATCAGCGCCTCCGTGGGAATCAGGTGAGCGTTACAGAACGCGAAGCCCACCAATAACCTCCTACCCAGGCGCTATGGAAACTTCCGAAACAGACCAACTGGCCCAGTTATTAGGGGAATCAAGAGCTGAAGCTCATGCTGCCCGCCAGGAAATGAATGCCCTTGGGAGGGAATTGATAATATCAAAAGAACGAACTGATGATCTCGCCAGACAGTTATTACAGACACAAGCGGGGCAAACCCTGCTACCTAATTCAGGAGGAAGCTATATCCCAGCGGCTTCAGCCAATCCTGTTCAAATCAAACTACCCGGAAATGTGCCATTGGCACCGCCTGAACGCTTCTCTGGTGACCCTAAAAGGTTTGCGGTGTTTATAAATCAATGCCGATTGCACTTTCTTTGTAGACCTGCAGCCTTTCCGACTGACCAGACTAAGGTAGCCTTTGTGCTTTCGTATCTTAGCGGCAGTGCCGCTGATTGGTCGATCCCTCTGGTTACACAGGATGACCCGATCCTTCGTGATTTCCCGACCTTCCAGGCAAATATGGAAAGACTTTTTGCAAGGCAGTCCCAGGGGCAGGCCCTGGACAACCAACTCCTTTCCCTACGACAGGGCAATCAAGATCTTTTGGCCTACATTGCATCATTCAATAGGCTAATCGTGGAAAACAGATGGCCTGAGGACAAAAGAATCATGCTTTTTCACAGGGGTTTGCGTGGCGAACTCAAAGACGTCCTTGCCCAAGTAGTGAATCCTCCTCAGGATTGTTCAGAGTACATTGATTTGGTGGTCCAATTGGATCACAGACTACAAAACAGAAAGGCGGATCGATCCAGGTTTGAAACACGAGTGTTCCCTAACCTGGTCACACCAAAGGAGTTGAAGCCGTCGAACCTATGCAAATTGGGGTTGTAAAGGGTCCCCTAACCCAGAAAGAACGCGACAGGAGACGACAAATGCAACTATGTCTCTATTGTGGAAATTCAGGACATTTTCTTCGAGATTGCCCGGTGAAACCACCTAAGAAGACAGTGGGAGCTTCTGATAAGAGTTCTGAAAAGCCTGAGCCGGGAAACGACCTCGCCCGACAAGTGTAGAGGTCCGCTTGCCGAGCGTAAAAACCAGTTCTTTGACCTCGCACTTCATAATGTCAATGGTCCTCGTAAACCCAGAGCAACCAGATCGTTTGCATGCAATTAAGGCATACATTGATAGCGGAGCAGTTGGAAATTATGTGGACCGCGAATTGGCTTCCAGGATGAACTTACCTCTTTGTCCAAAGGTGGTTAAAGACGTCATTACCACGGTGGATGGGACGGAAATCACCTCCGGACCAGTGACCCATACCACTACTGAAGTGACGATGCTAGGCCAAGACGGGCATCAGGAGGTAATTGTGTTCGACGTGATCAAGGCTCCTCAATTCCAAGTAATTCTAGGGATTCCTTGGTTGGAGAAACACAATCCTCAGATTGATTGGCGAGCAAAGACGATAAAGTTCCCAGAGTGCACACCAACTTGTTATCCACAACCCAACATTGGCTTAGCGTCAGTAACGGCTGACGGTCCACAATTACCTCTAGAGTATCGAGAGTTCCAAGATGTTTTTCAAAAGGAACAGGCTAACACCTTGCCACCCCACAGATCATACGATTGTCAGATAGATTTGCTACCCGGTGCAACACCCCCTTGCAGTAGGATTAACGCCCTTACCGAGCCTGAGAACCTTCATCTGCGACAGTATTTAGACCAGTACCTGGCCAATGGCTTTATCCGTCCGTCAAAGTCCCCTGCATCCTCGGCTCTGTTCTTCGTACCAAAAAAAGAAGGTGACCTCAGAACCTGTATAGATTATCGTGCTCTGAACCAGATAACAGTAAAAAACCGGTACCCCTTACCTCTGATCCTGGAACTCCTTGACCAGGTAAAAAACGCCTGTATTTATACTAAGCTTGATCTCCGGGGAGCTTATCACTTGGTACGGGTCAAGGAAGGAGATGAATGGAAGACGGCCTTTCGCACTAAGTATGGGCTATTTGAATACCAAGTGATGCCCTTTGGACTATGCAATGCACCGGCCGCCTTCCAATATTTTATGAATGATGTCCTCAGAGAGCTCATTGATGTCTGCGTTGTCGTCTACATAGATGACATTCTTGTGTACTCATCTTCAGAAGCTGACCATCGAAATCATGTTAGGGCGGTCCTTGAAAAACTTTGCCAACAAACTTTTTGCCAAGCTCGAAAAATGTGTTTTTCATGTCACTGAGGTTGAATTTTTGGGATTTATTCTGACACCCAAAGGAGTCCACATGGACTCGAGAAAAGTAGACGCTATCCTCAAATGGCCGTCTCCTACTTCCGTGAAAGGCGTTCAAAGCATGCTAGGCTTTGCCAATTTTTACCGTAGATTTATTCCAGAGTTTTCACGAGTTGTACAACCCATCACCGCCCTCTTAAGAAAAAATAAACGCCCACGCCCAGACCTCCCTTACATCGTTGAAACCAACGCCTCCAGCTTAGCAATGGGAGCAGTCCTATCACAAAGAGATCCAGAGACTAACCAATTGCATCCTGTGGCATTCTGGTCTCGGAAGTTCTCGGCGCCTGAGATCAACTACACCATCACAGACAAAGAGCTTCTAGCGATTAAATCAGCCTTTAAGGCATGGCGGCATTATCTCCTCGGGGCCAGACACCGATCATCGAAATCTGCAGTATCTGAAAACCGCCAAGGCTCAATCCTCCAGACAGCTTCGCTGGGCTCTATTCTTTGCTGAATTTGACTTCGTGATCACTTATCGCCCCGGCAACAAGAATGGCAAAGCAGATGCTCTTTCCCTAATTGGAATGGGAGATAACGTTGCCAATCCAGAACCTGTACCAATAATTCCTGAACAAAGGATCGTGGGTCTGATTTCTTCACAATCCATTGAGGATATTGAAGAAAAAAACTAAACAACTTGTAACCTCACCAGACTTACTGAACTGGTTACAAAAAGGAAAATATTTCACCGTAAGCAATGACTTGCCTTATTTCCAAGGACGATTGTTCCTACCACACGCCGATTTACAAAGACAGGTAATCTCCTGCTATCATGATTCATTAATTGAGGGTCACCCTGGCATTGCCAAAACCACAGAAAAGGTGAAGAGACACTTCTGGTGGCCTTCTTGGAGAAAAGACATAAAGGAATTCGTGATGTCCTGCGGTGTGTGCGCTCAAAACAAGGGTCAGAAGAAGAGGCCGGCTGGTCTTCTGCAACCATTAGACATCCCACCGTGTCCCTGGCATACCCTTTCCATGGACTTCATAACAACTTACCCTCCTGTTCCGGGTACAACACCATTCTTGTTATTGTGGACCTGTTTTCTAAAATGGCCCACTTCATTCCGCTAAAAGGCTTACCTTCAGCATCAGTCCTAGCCAAAGTATTTCTTGAAAACATCGTCCGGCTACACGGCTTCCCGTCAGTACTAATCTCAGATAGGGGGAGCCAGTTTATTTCCCACTTTTGGCGTAGCTGTTGTCGATTAGCTCAAATCGATGTAAGACTTTCGACCAGCCATCATCCCCAGACCGACGGGCAAACCGAGAGAACAAACCAGACTCTCGAGCAATATTTACGATGCATGCTACAACAGTCGGAGAGTAACTGGAACGACATCCTTTGGCTAGCTGAATATCCTTAAAACAATTCAGTTCATTCGGGTACCGGGAAGAGTCCCTTCTACATCTTGTATGGGATTCATCCTTGAACCTCCAACCTTGATCCACCTCAAGATCTTGGAACACCCGCCGTGGATCAATTGCACACCGTTATTACCCAAGCTTTTAAGGAAGCGACTGCACATCTACAACAAGCTAAAGAGAGGTACAAAAAAGGAGCAGATCAACACCGAAGCAATGCCCCTCAATACCAGGTTGGGGATCAAGTCTGGCTGTCCACCAAACATTTATCGCTTAAAGGGCCTCGCACCTTCAACCCCAAATACCTGGGACCATATCCAATTACGGCCAGAATTAATCCAGTGGCCGTTAAATTAGAATTGCCAACCCATATGAGAATACATCCTGTATTTCACGTATCTCTTTTGAAACCCATGCAACCTGGAACCAGATTGACCAATCCTCCAGAGCCCATTCAAGTGAATGGGGAGCCCGAATTTGAAGTAAAAGACATTTTGGACTCTAAAATCATCAGATCGAAGCTATTCTACCTAATCGACTGGAAAGGGTCAGGAAAGGTCATGGGAACCCTATGACCACGTCCATGCTCCTCGTCTAGTCCAGAAATTTCACCGAACCTTTCCCGATAAACCAAAACCCCCGGGGAGGACAAGTTTGGGAGGGGCCTTGAGGGGGGTGCTGTCATGGGCGCTACTCCCGAGGGGCCAGGACTGGCCCAGCGCCCTCGGAAGCAGACCCGTCTTCCACTACCCCGGACCCAGCAGACCCCTACAGGGGCCCTATGTCACAACCTAATGCTCTGGGGATGAAAGCCTAACTTAAAAGGCTTACACGCACCATATAAGGGATAGACTGTTGTTTGGATGGGGGTTGCCAAGATGCCGCAGTGGAAGTAACTTGTTTGAGTAGAGGAGTTGCTGTCGCATCATAATTTCTGACAACAGTAATATCACTGATCGCAAGAATATTGCTGAGCAGTGTCTGTCAAAGGAAATTATAATTTTGTTGTTCCATGAGAAATTACAACTGGATGCATGGCTTATCCATAAGAGAGAGACTGGCAAATTGTTCAGTGGTTTGTGGGTTAACCAGGTGAGGGAGGGAATGGTTTGTTGGAGGTGATTATTGGGATGAGATGGCTCATAATGTTATTGTTTTCATGCGTTCGCAGAGACAGTACATACACTGTATTTGAATGAGGCATTTATGGGAGCTCGGGGATGAGTGGGTTCCATTCATGAGTTGCACAGCATGGTTATCCCAGGGCCCTACGACATGATGCACAGAATTAAGGCAATGACATGGAATGTGAGCGTCGTGGGTGGAACTACCAGAAGTATTCAGTGGCATTGATTCTTCCAGCAGAAGCCTATTCAGGTGGCAGTGCTGCAGGATGCGCACCTGATGCCGGAACATTGTGAGAGGCCTGTCAAAATGTGGTGGTCTGGCTGATCACATATTGTTTCATCCAGAATACACTTCGCACATTGATTTAATATGGCTGTAGTGGTGCCATTGGAGAGACTAAAGGCACCTATATCTATGTATCTATTGCTGCTTAAATGGTAAAGAGATATGTCTATTGAGTCCAATCACCAAAATGTACCAGATAAGCGAAATCTTTGGGTGCTGTCTCTGATCCGTGTGTGGTTATATTTACTGTCGAGTAGTGTGGAGTTGAGACCTTAATTTCACTCTTCAGAAATGTATAAACAGCCTCTCAGACCGGTAACCCATTCATTGGGAGCACTGTGCAACGTGATTAAGTCCTGTGAGAAACCTCAAGGTGTTTCCCTGACTAGTCGCTGGGGGTCTGTCATCCAGATGGCCAGGACACGGCCATCGCTATTGGATCCAGTTCCTGGGGGTGGACCAGTAAGGGAGTATCTCCTGGATGGGGGGGTCCTCAGGGAGTGGAAGTGGGACACTGATGGGTGGGATGTGGTATCCCCCTTCTTATGACAGCTTTTCTCAACTTCCCCCCCTTTTCCAACACAAAAACCTTTGCATATTACGAATGATGGACTAACACTCGAGCCATTTACCTGACATGTCCCAACACCAGGGTCAGGCAAAGTCAGCCAATTGACCAGAACCGCACAAACCTGACAGCCCTTTCCCTTCCTCACAGGGATAAAAGGTGGAGCACTAGAGCGCAATACGAGCAAGGCAGACCCGCACGACGAGAGAGCTAACTCAGCACAGCAGTTCAAGAGGAGGAGAAAGGCAGCACATACCGAGAGGGTGACAAGGAGAGAAGCAACCTTGCCCTTTCTGACCAATGCCAGTGAAACCTCAGCAGAAGGAATCGCGAGACCGTTAACAATAGCAAACGTGTGTTGCAGCAGAAGTCAACAGTACAGGGGAACCTCCTCCTCTGATAACCAAGCCAGGGAGAGACACTTGTCTCTATGATACCAACCGCGACTCCAAAGAGAAAGAAAGCCAAGCGCTTCATCACAGCCGGTGAGTCGAGTGGAGAGTCGATAAGAAACCGAACTATGTTGAATGAAAAGTAGCAAACGGCTAATTGAACTGTGAAAGCATAAAGAGCTATTGATTCAAAAAGTGGGAAAACCAGCAACAGATGAGTCTGGCACCACCATATAAAAACAGAGAACTCTTGAACTTTTTGGTTGAATCTTTGCTCTGATACTTTGAACCTGACAGGCTGTAAAAAACAGCTATCGCAGGTCCTAGTATCATTAAGGAACTTTCTAGGGATCAGCGCCCAGAAGAAGGGGATCCAAGGGTGAAAAGCATCACCCAACTTGCAAATAGAAAATAACTTTTGTTTTCTATTTTGATACATCAGGCCCACGGCGGCAAGAGACTTTTTATAGAAAAGAGACCTAACCACCGAAGGCCCCAATACATGAAAGGGGTACTGTTGGCTCGTGCTCGAAAAGGTTGAGCATTTGCTGTGCTCCGGAATCCTGCCTTGGCCCGTGCTAAAAACATGGGCAAGCGAGACCCCGCCCACTGCATCCTGACTTATTATTTATGAACACTTCCTTCTTTCTTATGAACATTATCCCACACTTCCTTTTGTATTTAGCTTAAGGATTGGCAATAGGTTTTTTAGTATAGGCCCTTTTTATTTGACAAAGACACCACTAGGACTGCCTTATTACTGGTCGAAGGTTGAAGCTTGCTCCCACATTAGATTTAGGTTTAGATTAGGGCATTTTTCCAACCTACCTATACAGTGCAATAAACTCCTTCACTGTGATCACTTGTGTCTGTCTTTACTGTTGCCACCGTGGCTTCCTTACAGTCCCCTGCCTAGTTCTGGGCACCACCAAATTGGTAATTCGGGCCGGATGCTGTGCCTGGGGGCAATATGAGGAGGATCCCCTGGGCACCCTACCATGGTCCCCATCACATGGCAGAGGGAAAGCACAGAGGCTCATCACAGGTCAGCCTTGGAGACCTAGACTCTCCCCACTGCCTCAGCCCAGTAAGGCAGACCATGCCTAAATGCTCTGACCCTGCCCAAACCCTTGTGAGACCTTGCAGGGTAATTCGGGTGCAGCCCCTCCCTAACAGAGAGCCTGAAGCTATCTCTAAGCAGACCAAAAAATGAAACAGGGAAAATGCCTCCTTTGTCTTTAAGGGAAAGGCTACCTTTCTTGAGTGAAGGGATCTCATTTGCCAAGATACATTTGCAGAGTACATCAAAGGATTCCTTTCACAGAATTTCAGGGACCCACACTACACTCTGCAGATACGTTTCCAGTACTCAAATTCTGAATGCTGCGGATTCAGCATAGGAGGAAAAGCTACAGAAGCATTGTTTTCTGGATAGAAATACTTACACCGGGGATGAAGGGAATAGTTTCTTACCTGTAACTCCATTTCTCCAGCATTGGTATCTTTCATGGATTCACAAGTTTAGAATATTCCCCGTCGTCAGACTGGGAACCTCTGACGACGGGGAATATTCTAAACATGTGAATCCATGAAAGATCCAATGCTGGAGAAATGTTTTGATTGCACTGCACGTCCAAAATAAAAATCGACACAAAGTTTTACCAACCTTACCAAGTGTATTTTGAGCCTCTCATTCACATGCTGTGAGTTTAGGAAACCGCCTCTCAGTGAAGGGCATTATCAAGGAGGGTAAGAGGAGAAAAGACAACAACCAAGATGGTAGACAGGCCACATATAGGCTTGGTCTAGCCACTTGAGCTAAAGTATCCCCATGTGCACCTAGGGACAACAAACAATCACAGCCCTCAACTAATTACAAGCCACAGTTGTGGACTTTTAGGATAAGCCCTACCCAGGGGGATGACAGTATGAAAGCACCCAGCTGTAATTGCTCACTGTGTGTTAAATGAGCAGTAGGCTTGAGCTTGAAGGCAAGAGAATGGAGAGTGGTGGAAGAAGCAGAGACTGCAGGGATGGAGAAGAATACATAGCTTTCTGCGGTAGATAGCAGGAAGAGGTGCTGAGAGCTGAGGATCAAGGAAAAGGAGGTACCATCAGATGGGGAGATTAGACCGAAAGAGGTGGTGGGAGTTATGAGAGTGAAGAAGGAAGTGGTCATTTCCGCAGGTAGAGAGGATAGGAGGAGGTGTTCAAAATTAAAGGTGTGACCAAAGTGGTGCAACATCTGACGAAGGAAGGTACCAGGATGAGGTGATAACATCAGGTGACATGAGTGGAACTCAAGAGGAAGTGGTAGAAATATGGCTGCAAGAGGAAGTGGTAAAACCTGGGCCGAAGGAGGGTGTTACAACATCAAATTCTGGAAGTGACACAGAGGAGGTAACATGTGGGAGGAGATAATGATGACTAGGTGGAGAAGGGAATGAAGGTGGTATGCAGGAAGTTGGACATGTAATGGGGAGAAAGGAATACCCTGGAGGAGGTAACACCCAGAAGAGGGGGTAGCTTAGAGGTAGCAGCAGCAGGCAGAGAAACCAGACCAGATGGTAGCATGTTGAGAGGTGGAAGAAGAGATAAGAACATCACATGGTCAATGCGAGTTTGAGGTGAAGAGAGAGAACCAGCTTCTAGATTGCAAGAAGGCTCCAGTGGTCCTGGTCGGCCTTAGGGATGAAGAAAAAACACATATAGGGACTTGGGGTGGGTAGCTAACCTGTAACTAACCCGTACACATTCACACACTATGGAGACTGTTTAAGTATTTTGTTACAGTTATTTATGTTATGTATATGAATACAGTTTATCTTTCCTGCCAACCATTCATTCTAAGCCCTCTTTGAGTAGCGAGCCCTAGTTTGCAGTGATGCTCCGCTTATCTACGGTGAGGAGACAGGAGAAGAAGCTTGCCCTAACTAGTGGGAACAAATGAGACAAAAAGGGCCAAAATGGCTAATGTTATAAGCACCTCCAAAGCGTTACTTGGCCGAATAAGTGTTGGAAGTCATACATGGTTGTAAATGCTTTTAATAACCCTGTTTAGCGACTTGCCACACTGTTAAAAACAAATAGAATTAAAAACAAGGCTCCGTGGTTGAGGAGCAATGTGCACCATGTACTGTGCACTGGGGTTGTGCTAATGTGGGCTTAATATTTAGGAGGCCACTAGGACCCTTATCCTTAGGCCGACCGGTTTCAGTGGTTCATTTTGTTTGGTACCACTTTCTTCCGGCCCATGGTCCACCACTGGGCACTGTAATCGACCACAATTGGTTCCTGCACCTGCAGAGGGGTGAAGCAGGGCAGGGGGCGGTGGGAAGAGAACAATATCTTAGTTCTGTTGCTTGCAAGGCAAAGGTGTTGAATACTGCGGCCGGAAGGCTGCTGTGATCTTCTTACCCTTAATGCGCTGTGCCACACTGTATCTCAAACCCCTTGTCTTGCCTCTTCGAGTTCAGACTGTTTAATAGTCCTGGTTACCTGAATGCAGGAATACATAGTAATGTCACCTTCAAGTACAATGGTGTAGAGGGTATTTTTGTATTATATCATTCATTATTTACACTTCTATTTTACTTAGTGCAGAGGCGCAAGTTTGCAGATGCAAACCACGCTGTACCTATCTTATCTTAGTGCCAGTTGTCTATTCAGAGCGCGACTGTTAATTGGTCCCGATTGTTTTTACCCATAGTAATCTCATCTTTTGCTTTAACACGTAGTAGTAATCTCACCTTTTGAGATGCATGTGCGCGCTGCATTGTTTGGTGCAAATGGCAGTGTGTTGACAGGCCAACTACAGCAATCGCTGTGCTAGTTTTGTGCAGGGCGGGCATAGAGATTGTAAATGCATGTGGATGTCTCAATAACAGGCTGTTTCTCTTACCTCTAATATCATATAATTCTCGCTCCAGCGGTGTTCTTCTGAAATCCGCTGCGGCTCCTTTGGTGTGGACTGTCTGAGTCATATTTAGCACACATGCATGCAACTAGAACTCTCGCTCATAGCGCATGGCTTGAAAAAAGGGGCATTAGTTGCTACCCAGAGCTCCATCTTGGAAGGTACATAATACGAGCCAGGAGAGGGCCTTAGGCAGGACCAGAAGGAGTAAGGAGGAATACAATTAGGTCAGGGAGATTACCTCAGGAGTACTGAGGGGACGGGGGGAGCAGCAAAAGGGTTACAGGGAGGACCACATCTAAAAGGACTCCTCTGTGCTTCTCCCGGCCTCCCACACCGATGTCTGGGGCGGACTCTAGAACCATGTTGGTCTTTGGGACCCCCAGAGCCACAATAAATAAGCCAATGGAAGAAGGATAGGGAACCCCCAAACAAGATCCCTGACTGAAATGTTTGGGAACCCTCAATCTCACCATTGGACTGCCCATCGAAGAAGGGTTTGGTAAACCCTGAAGCCACAATGCCAGGAAAGTGTGAAGTCAGCCAAGCCACTCCTATGGAACTTTATGAACTGGAGCACTTGCTCCAGAAGCAGGCTGGCCTAGGAACCTGCAACTAGAGCATAAGCGACAATCGATAGGGGATGGTTCTCTGAGGGAAAAGGGACCCAAATGCATCTAGGAGAGAACCATCGTTGTTTTGGTTTGTTTTGAAGGAACCTATTTTCTGATGAATTAATGCTGCTTGTAGCATATCCCCTAGTAAAAGATAGTGAACTGCAACATATGGTCTTGGCAACCTTCTTGGTCCCAAGTGGAATCTTCTAACAGCTACTAGAAATGATGGAGAATTACTGACATGTCACATGGCGTGTAGGTCATTAATGGGTCAGGATTATTCCTTTTATTCCCTAGCACATACGATATTCTCACATATCCATCGGACATTGGTTAACAAGGTGGCATGTGGTTTGGCGATGGATACAAATATTAGAGCTAGGGCCCTATCTGATCCCTCGCTGTGTTTTTGGGCTGGGGGCGCATGCGATCAGAGTCAGTGTATTCCGTGCTGGCGAATGAAAACCCCAATGCTATTGGATTTAGCAATTAGAACCTCCTTGAGAGAGAAGATTATGAAGTTCTTTAATGCAAACAGAGAGACCCTCTGCTTACGACTTTATATTCACCTGATTGCTTCCCCAGATCTCCAGCCCGTCCCGGATACCTTGCGTACCTGTTTCCTTCATTCTTGCAGCTATCAGTGGTTGCCGGGCAGCTGTGTCCCTTTGCGAGGCTGCAATAGCGTTTGGGATTCCAGCAGGGTCTACAGGTGCACTGCAGTTTTCTGACGCTTCACAGCGGCACATCCTCTTTTTCCCACACTTCGCCAAAGCCTGGGACACCTAGAAGATTCACTCAGCCGAGAAGTCCTCACCTGGCAGACCACGTTCGGTTTCTCCCTTTCCTCTCAGAACAGCTTCCCTTGCGGCTCGTGTCTGCTGCTTCCCTACACAGCTCCCTCTCTTCTTCCTCAGAGGACCACTCTCCCCTGTCCGTATTCTAGCTCAGCTGTTTTCAAACTCCTGCATGGGATAATTGTATTGATTTGGGACAATCACTTGTTTTGAGAAGCTAAACCACTCACTCTGCTTCTCTAGATGGATCTTTGGATACCTGGTGATCTTCTTCAAAGTACCAGTCTCAAATCCATACATATAATCCTTTGTCCTTACTGGTCTTTCAGTCTTGTTATGTATGTTGGATTGACTGACTTGGCAACAAAATAAATTAACTCTATTGAGAGAGGGGGAAAGTGATTTTGAGTTGGAGAAGGGGTCATTTGTATTGAAGCGGGATCCTACTGCGTTCTCTAGTGATGGTCGTCACCAATCCCATAGGGGGATTCCTTCCCCGTGTGATCTTCCCTCGGTGTACCACCCCCAGGGGGACTTTTGTACTGTGGACACACTGCCCTGGCCCCATGGGAAAGGTCTTCCCCTAGAGTAGAAGGGAAGACATCCTCAGATTCGTCACAGTATCTTCTAGATCACTGCCATTACTAAATACTGACACCAAAATTCTCAATGACATAATAATTCAGCATATATGGGAGGTGAGTACATTTTTCATCAATACCAATTATTGCTGTCTTATACTGTACAGAAGCACCACTATGAAACTCTCTGGACTTTTTGCTGCTTTGTAGAATAACCAACTGGCTAGTAGCCAATGGTGGTAGTTGGACTCAACACTGAATTTTAAAAAGACAGCAGAGTTTGGGGGTGCCGCTGTCCAGATGCGTTAAATGACTTTTTAAATGTTTTATTTTGTTTTTGTGATTTGGTTTGACAAAATAAAATCTTTCACAAACAGAATCAAAAATAATTACAAAAAACAAAGTATAAAAGTGTAAAGAATACACAGCAAGGTCAAGACAATTGTTAAAATATCTATGAAAGAAAAGAAAAGGTTACAAAGTCTGTTGACCTAAAATGTATCATAAGTACTTCAAAGCTGCGATAGTTAGGGAGGTATAGATGCATTAAAGAACTGTTTCCAGACGTTTAGCCAATAGATAGAAGTAAGATTATGTACATAGCGTGCAAAGGGGGCACATCTGATAATGTATAGAGTGGGGCATTCTATGAATAGATATGAGGTTTCAATGGAATTACAAGGTTGACGGAATCTACACAGTCGCAAGGAATGACCCACATGCTGCGCTCACGGCTACCTTAGTAGGGAACAAATTGCATCTCAGTCTTACAAGTCCTTTCTCCATTTTCTGTTTGGAAATGTCCTCAAATAATTGAAAAGGATGTCAAACGGTTCTTCAACTAAAGAAAGAATGGAGAAAAGCTGATAGTTAGCAATGTGACATCTTGTAAATCGCCCAGTCAAATTTGGCCCATATTTGAATTTATTTTTTACATCAATCGAATTAGTAGTAAGGGAGGATAGCTCAGGGGCAAGGCGTTTGTCTTGGAAACAAGACAACGCAGAGCATCACAGGTCCGAATCCTGGTCCAGTGCTTAGAGACTGGTCTCTGTTATTTAGCGCGTTATGCAACATTAAGTAAAGAAACATTCAGTTCCACTCTTTCCAAGGTAAGCTGACAGTGAGCTAGCCAAGAATCCAAAAGAGGACAAAAGCAGTTTAACCCGATCATGTTGAATGTGGAAAACAAAGAAAGAACAGGTGGATTAACAATGTTTTCAAAGAGGAGCAATCTTTTTCAGTCGACCAATGATTGCAGGGAGCATAGTCCAAGTTTGTATCAAATTATAGGTATAGGTACTCCGGTAGATTCAAATACATCTCTCAAAAGTGTTCCAGCAATTGTAGAACAGTTGATAGGAACACGGTTGGTATCTACTCTGCAGGTTAAGCAGGGAACTACGTTGCCTCTAAAGAATGTAAGCATGGGGAGCATAGAAAAATTGCCACACTTGCGATACAATTTGTTTTCCGTTGAGCCTAATAGGCCAGAACTGAGTGCTGAAAATATTTCAGCTACTTAAAAAGATTTGAATATTTTGTAATAGTTAACACCAGGTATTTTCAACTGTGTGTAGTTCAGAGTCATCTATAAACCATCTCAATTTAGACCCTTTGAATTAGGCCGTATTAAAGAAAATGACCGAATTGGAGGGATTCATGTTCAGATCTAGTTCTTTAAGGAAGGAAGACATTGCAAACTGGCAGGAGTGTGATGAAGGAGCCCAATGTCGTCTGCATAAACCAAATGAGGAATGTGGAACAAGATCATACAAGGGGGAAAGGCATTATATTGCGCAATCCTAGACCCCCGATCAGCTATATAAATATATGTTGAAGAGGTTGGGCACAAAGACACAGCCCATGCGCAGTCCCTGTAAAGTTGATATTGGGTCAGACAAATTACCCCCGCTGTCCAAAACAGGTCAGAATCTTGGTGTGGGTATAGATGTACCTCAGTAGGTTCATAAGATGACTAGGGCAGCCACGCATTTGAAGTTTGATCCAAAGCTTGACACAGTTAACTCTATTGGAAGCCTGGGACTGGTTTACAAAAACTATGTATAATGGATGATTTAATTAATGAGATTGTTGCTAAAGAAGGGATACAATTAAATTATTCAAAGAAGTGCCTAGTACTAAAACTGGATTGGTTCCGGTCATATGCTGCAGACTGACTGTTCGTTATAAACCAGTTTCATTCCTGAACCAAAGTAAATATCTTGCTTGAGACATCCAGAAGTGCTACAGGTCTATCATTTGAGGCAATGGCCCGGTCACCTTTATTAAATATAGGGACTACAATGAAAATATTCCATGTGCTAGTAAAGGATTTAGTGAACAAATAGTGTTAAATCATTTGTGTAGGATTACTTTCTACAAAGCCAGGAGGAAATGTGGAGGCAGTTGTCTTCCTAAAGGAGGTCCCTCATGAATCAGAGGATCTACAGTGCCAGCGGCAGTCATGTCAACGGTTGCTGAGATGTCTTGGAGTTGAGGACACTGCAGCCTGATGTCCGTGGTAGCATGCATTTGCCAATGAGGGAAGATTTGGGGTGAGATGGAGGATCCCTGCCATGCCCGCAATCAGAGGGAAGCGGGAGTGGGCGCAAGGCAGGAGGACCCTACGCTGAGACCCACATGGTTGCTATCCCTGGAGGGATATGGAGTGTGACAAATCTGTGGATGTTGTCCCTTCTCCCCAAGGGGGGAGACCTTTCCCATGGGACCAAGGCGTTGCGTTCACAGTACAGTAGTTCCCCTGGGGGTGGTGCACTGGGGAAAGATCACATGGGACAGGAAGCCTCTTATGGAATTAGGGACGACCATTCCCAGATAACACAGTATTCCTCCGCTTTATTAGGGCCCCCTTGTTCCCCAAGCCAAGCTCTCCTTCCCTGTTTCCAATCAGTGCCAATGTCTTCTATTGTGAGGTCAACCAACCTGGTATGTTATACCTAACTAGCGGCCCTAAAAGTACTTACTGTTTCCCATGTAATTCCAGAACCAATACTGTGAAGAAGATGATGACCAGGAGTATGAAGGTCACTCCAGAGAACCGGATTGAACAGTCTAGTCTCTCACCGCATTTGATTGGTCAAGGGAAATACAAAACAGCAGAGGGAAGCCAACATGGAGAGAGTCATACTTCGAAAATTAAACCCAGGAGATGCTGACCCAGCTAACAGGGAACCACAGCATAAAACGAAGTGCACAGAGAGGCGAACAGGAAAGCAAAGGTAGTCCAAGGAGAAGGAGCAACTTTGCACGCTGCCAGAGCATACCTCCGGGGCTCCACAAAGTCCAGCAAGCCACCGGAAATGCAGAGCCCCATCTGGAGAAGGGAGAAGATACTGAGAGAGTGACCGCCACCGAGAATAGAAACCTGAAAGCAAATTGACCATTGGGGATACCGCCGCCCGCGGAGAGCGACCAAATGCTGCCGGAGCCTCAGAGAGAAGCACCGCTGCTCGGAAGACGCGAACCACAGAAACAGGTATGCAGGCAGACGAAGAGGTGCTGAAGGTCCGGGAGGAATCGGGGAACAATAGCAGAACACGAGATAAGAGGGGCTAGGACCCTGAGAAATGCAGAGACAGTACATAAGAGAGTAAATGCTTGACGGGAGAGTATACCAAGCTATTACAACAGAGCATTGAGAGTCTGGGACCTGACCCATATGAGAACCAAAGAATGAGAGGGTCTGGGACCCTGCGAGAAACCGACGGTCCACAAGAAAGCATTCGCTTGGCAAGTCTGGGCCCCGTACCCACATGAGAATTTGCAAATAAACGTGTCTGGGACCCTGAAAGAAAAAGAGACGGATCAGAAGAAAACCTGCGCTTGCCAGGAGAGTACACCAACCAGCTAGTAAAATACATTTTGTAAAACTATGAGAACAGAAGTTGCCCAGTAATTTTTGGTGGATTGTGTGAAGATCATGACTGTCATTAACCGTAAATTGTAGACAGAAGGGAGACATTTGTTTAATTTACCATGCAGAAAAATGTCTTACATGAAAACAATCTTCAGGGCAATAATGTAATATTCGCACCTGGGGAAGGACGCTCAGCCAATCAGGTATCTAGAACAGTGGGCAAGAACACACTGTGTACCGCCCACTGTTTCTAGCCGCCCAAGGCCCTTCCTCAGGTGGCGCCATCTTGACTGTGGGGAGACAACAGGGAGCCTCTTACTGTTGTCTCCCCACGTCCCCATCCTCCCCAGCCCCAAACCTTACCCTTTCCCCACCCCCCCACCTCCCTCCCCACTTACCTGCTGGACCAGAGCTTTGTGCTTCCGTCCTGGAGCTCATTCCGGCCATGGCTGTCGCCATAGATATGGAAAAGGGACTAAGTCCCTTTTCCTATCGGTGGAAACATCTTGTTAATGCCCATGTATGACCACTGATGCAGGGTGATTGCCATAAACCTTTCAATATATGAGACTAAACACAGTAATTCGATAGGTCTTGTTTAATGGTATGGGCCACATTTATGGTCTAAACAAAAATTGTATAGATCATGTACAAAGGCACATGAATGATTGTGCAATGCTCTAATGAACGATTAAATAATCAGTGATGAACTACACACCAGCAATACAGAAATGTTATAATATGTAAACAAACAGAAATATTGCAGATGTTTCCGATTAGCAATCTGTGAATTTGCTACAAGGTAGTTGGATACCAAGTCCAAGTGTTAGTCAATTTTTATGGAAGATGGTTTCAAGGCGTTAGATAATAATAAAATGACTCTGCAAACTGCACATTTTGCCCCTAAAATGTTATGCTGCACGTGAGAAGGACAAATTAAGGCATCACAGAAGGACATTGCGGCAAGCGTTTTTCATCAGAGGATATAGACTTTAAATGGCTGTGGTACATAAGAACATAAGATGTACTCATCTTATGGGCCATCTATACATAACATTGCACGATAGTAGAGCTCTTCTCTGTAGCATAATTTGTTGATGCTTCTGATCCGTGCGCATCAACACAGCAGTGAAGATGGCAACAGAGGACAGACACCTACCTATCTTTACTCCCATCTTGTTTGCTTTTGTTGGAAGTATTTGCCAAATTATGCAAAGTAAAACATACAGGCATGCCGCTTACCTGGACGGCCGAGCTCAGAGCTGTGTTCACGGCGTCATGGTAAACAGCAGAGAATGTGCACGATTTACTCTGGTAGATATTTCGCACTAGTTACCTTTTGTTCGGATAAATAGTAGATATTCTGCACAATTTACGGTTCACCCTGGTAAATAATAGTGAATCTGTATTTTCCTCCCTTCATCCCAGTAAATAGTAAATGTATACTATTCGGCCTTCATACTTATAAATAGCAGAGACTCTGCTCTATTTAATGCTTTGACCTGCTCAACAGAGACGGTGCACTCTGTACCCTTTGGACTGGCAAATTGTGGCACACGTTTGCTATTTACAAGACAACGGGTTCTGCGTCTGGCTCCCTTCTAAGACACATTGGCTTTCCTATCCATGGGTTGTCCTGGTAAATAATAGCGACTCTAAACCATTTACTGTTTGCTTTGTGATCGAATAGACATTTGTACTGTGCCAGTTTGTACTGCCGGTATCTCCTGGCACTGGGGATTACCCGAGTTTATATGGCTATTGCTCCCACGCCTGGGTTTCTTGTCCTTGGTCTGCAGTGAGAAGATGAGTGGGTGGACTGAGTGTGAGTTGGAGAAAGCGGGTGTAGGTGGCAGACAGTCTTAAGTTGAGTAGGACTGGGTTTCATTGCGATAGGGCTCTGGGGATCTCAACTTCTGTGGTTTGAACAGAAGAAGGAGCACAACATTTTTCAGTGTAGCACTGATATGCCAATACATTTAGAGGTGTAGTATAGCTGGTAAATATGGTAATAACCCTTAGTTTAATCAGGAGTGTGATTGTTTGCGTGATGGGCTTGAGCAGTCCAATGTCATTTGAAACCCGCCCTAGTAAATAGGGGTGCTGCACTATTTACCCACTTTCCTGGTAAATAGTAGAGATTATGTACTATTTACCTTTCGTCGTGATAAATGTTAATACATTACGGTTTATCAGGACCGTTATGACTGCTGACTAGCTGCCCTGCAAGCCCGTTTCACAGCAGATCCATTGCATCCTTATAAACAGCAGAGAATATGTATCCTTAGTATTGATAAATAATAGAAATCCTGCACTAGTTACCCTTTCTCCTGTTAAACATTAGAGAATATGCTTTATTCATGCTACGTTCTGGTAAACAATAGAGATTATGCACTATGTACTCTTCATTCTGTCAAATTGTAGCAAAACTTCACTACTTATCATGACAATAGACACTGCTGACTAGCTCCCTTGTAAGACCCTTTCAGAGCTGCATGTGTGGATTCCTTCAAAATAGTACAGAGCGTCCACATTATATACTTTTCCTGGTAAATATTTTAGATTCTGCACTGTTTACCCATCAATCTGGTAAATGGTGGAGGTTTTGAACTATTTACCTTCATCCTTGCGAAAAGACGCGAGCAAATTGGAAATCCTTGCATTTTCATACGTCTTGAGTTGTAAACGTACTCAAGAGTTGAACCTGTGTGCAAACTATTAAACTCCAATAGGACAACAGATGAACACTAGAGGTCCGCAATTTTCGAGAGTATACCTACAGAAATTAGATTGACTCAATTACTTACCGGTAATCTTGATTAGTCCTAGTCCTACTCTTTTTTTGTCCCAGTGCTTACCTCATGAGGTAGCCAACCTCAAAGCCAGAAGCCCTTTTAAAAAATTCTTCTTTCATTTTACAGAGGACCTGGCCGTCGGAGTTATAACATTTTCCATTTCCCCATAATATTTTATATGTCCCAAAATGAAAGGACGAATCCAGTCTCTCTACAACAAGGGCAACGCTAAGACTGGGATGAGGAAGAATAGGACTCGGAGTAATGGCGATTCCTGAAAAGTAATCTCCACATCTCTGATCTTCGTCCCAGCCTTTAAATCATTATGCATATCAAAGCTAGAATGAATGGGTGACCTTTGTAAGGAAAGAAAAATCCCACCAAGAATGACCACCTTTAAGAGAGCAGGCACTCGCCCTAAGGGGCAAGTGGGACCTTGTCAAATCAGCACCGGTCCTGAAGTTAGACAGCTTGAAATGTTTGCTGCCAGGAAGACAGGAAATGTAAACAGGTGACTTGTGTGGGAAAAGGGTG
Source organism: Ambystoma mexicanum (assembly GCF_040938575.1). Taxonomy (NCBI): domain Eukaryota; kingdom Metazoa; phylum Chordata; class Amphibia; order Caudata; family Ambystomatidae; genus Ambystoma; species Ambystoma mexicanum. The sequence continues at coordinate 640,108,009 of NC_090928.1, read as the reverse complement.
ATTGTATGCCTCTCTGAGTTAGGGTATTTGAAAAGAAAAAAGAAAAAAGAAGCAATTTGTACAAAGGGTCCCTGGCTTGGGGTGTGACTCCTCAGGACATATTCAGACGTAAGAACTGGGAATTGGGCATAGAGATAATTTACTTAAAAACATCATCAGCAAACATGCAGTGATACAAATTCCAAATGGACATAGTTAATAAACCTGTTATTTGGCAATAGAAGGATTAGTACTGATGCCAACATGTTTTAATAACCGTATTTTGGGTGTTGTGGATGCTCCAGAAGGCGAGAAAACTGATGTATTGCAATTATGTTGGTGTTTTCAACCTCAAGGCACTTCTTGAGGAAGATTTTAATTTCATCACCTTAGTAAGAAATGTGCAGGGGATTTACTTGACAAACCTTCTGAACAAGTAACACAAACAGATAATTTTGTCACGGTGAATTTACTATTTGCGTATCCTTGATGCTGTTTTTAAAAAAAAAGTTATCAGCTGCACTAGCCCACTAAATGGAGGGGGCTTTGTTGACCTATAGGTAGCATTGCTTGAATTATAGGTAAGTATGTAAGGCTTAGCATTAGACTCAGGCAACATAAACAGGCCTTGGAGCTTGCTTTCATTACAAATGAATTCACATTTTATTAATCTGCCAAGCAGCCATAGAAGCTAACTGAACATTGCAAACTACACGTTCCCAGGATCATGTTGTAAGAGATGAGAAGCTTTTGATACTTTCAAGGTCAGGAAGCGAAGCTCATGGGTGCCAGGGAAGGCAGTGAATGCACACTGGTCTACTGATGTTTTAAAGTATCCCATGGCAGTTTCAAATTGCCCATTACCACACCTCAGCTTGGGAGGTGGTTGGAAGAGTTCCTAAGATGCAACATTACGCCGGTAACTTGTCAACAGCTCAAGGCTCTTGTTATGCCATGATCGATTGTGTTCCCATGAGAAACGGATGGAGATGACCGGCAGCAGATGAATAAAGATTTGCTGGTCATCTCAAATGGCTCAATGTTTTGGCACTATAATGTGGGAATTGTGCGCTGGATTGTGACATCTCAGAGGGGGCCAAGGGCGGTGTGGTAAGGTTTACAGGACCCAATCATTCCAAGATAATGTATGCCCTTCAATAGGGGAATTATACAGCTTCACCAATCGGCTACACAGAGGACTATGTTGCAATATGTGTTGATGCCAATTAGTTTGTGTGATTATAAAAACATTGGTTCTTGGGCCATATCTTTGACAGCGCTTTTTATACAGTTCTGTTTGAATTTCACTTTCCCAGTTGTATCTGTGCCCAGAATGAATTGTGTTACATCTTGCCTTGTGTACACTCCTTTTTTTAGACTACTTTTGTAATTTTTACTGGCGAGTTCGGAGGCGACACACAGTACAATGGCATTGGGAGAAGAAAAACAAGAGGCACTTTTAAACATTTTGAGAGTTTTTCTTTTTTGAGCGCCACATTTCTAGTTGCATATATTTGATTTTCACTACGGTTGGAGAAATTCCCCCACCATAAATAAGAGCAAGGAACTGACCAAATAGAAACAACCCAAACCCTACCCATGTCGAGAAAGTGCATTTAATAGCACATTTTTAAGAAGGAATACAAAAAAGCCATAGAACCTACCGGCAACAATGAACGTCTACCGTCTCAGCAACAGTCATTCAACCTGCTACGCTACCTTTGCAGGTTTCAGGTTTTAATTTAGCTATCAATATTTAACCAAATCAACATGGCTGTGAATCTCAAATACTGCTTAAAATTCACTGCATTACACATTTAATGTACACAACTTTTTTATATCTGGCATCATTGGTACTCCACGCATATTATTTCGGATGTACAGTCAGAAAAAAACGGGAGACTGTAAACCTCTTTTTATGGGGGCAAAGCAAGTGTTACTGACACAGAAGAAACCCCATTAACATAGGACAACTCCCGTCATCACTACATATTACGTTGGTGCGTTGTTGAATAAAAGGACCTTTACTCTTCCGGTACATAGGTCACTAGCTAGCGGAACCGGTGCATGCATATTCTGTTACATTCTCTGTGCAGATACCGGTAGTACGGCAGCAGCCACAACAACTTGTGACGTGACTGGCAGAAGGAGGAGTTTGGGGCCCTGCTCCGCTCCAGCTCCTCGGGCGTCCAAAAATATAACAACCAACAAACCACACAACGGAGGCACCAGCCACACAGCCAAGATGCATAGGGGGGCCATCCCCTACTTTGGCCCATTACCCCAGACCCACATGCAATAAGCACTTGCACAATAAATCAGAGGTACAATTAGATTTTGGGAACAAACAGTCCACAAACAAAATGGGGGCGGTCCCAGCCTCCCTTAGCATAATGGCCTACAGCACCTTTTTGGTGGCTCTTTCCAATTCCCGGCCTTTCACAAGTATTTTATTGTCCTCGGGTGACCCGTGTCATTTCCGGTTGTTATATAGCTGACATCTGCCTCTGGTTGCCAACCGCCAGGCAGTAGCTCCACACCCTTGCCTGGAGCGAATGAACCCGGAACCACTGCATTCAGTTGAGGAGTCTCAACTGCCTGTAAGGGGTCAGTGCCCGTCTAACCCCGAACCTGGCTCGTGCACGGCCATCGGGTACCACTAAAGACCGGAACCACAGCAAACACTCCTCCCTGGCTAGGACCGCCCCCGTAACTTTGCTGATGACAGAAAATTTCAACAAAAACACACAACCTATGAACTTAAAGGCATGGTCTAGTAAAAAATTGTATTGTCCCTACGGGTCGGCCATGTTTTTTTAAGCCTAAGTGGCTCGATTTTAGAAAACTTTCCTATGGACCTTACCCGAGTTTTCGTCCATTAAACGCACGCGAAAACAAGCACCAGGGCGCCGCCATTTTCTGATAATCCTATCACTTGCCGCATCGCCCTGGCTGACCTGCTTCTGCGGCACTAAATCAATTCCCCCGCCCCTGAGCCTGGCATTATCCAAACATTCATATTCCCCGCTCTCTCCGTGACGTTACTGTGCTGCGTAGGCAAACGTGCCCAGTCGTCTTCTACGCGACTCCACACAGAACCTGGAAACCAACACAGACCATCTCACAACACAGCGCGCCACAATTCGGAATATGAAACTGTACTTTAAAATCAAACAGCAACACGGTACATTTGGTAAAGTACATTTATTTTACATTAAATGTTTAGAGAATATTCAGCAATTGCCATATGAACTCCGAAAGCCATTTATTTTCTTTTATCTGTATCCGCCATGGTACACAGGGTGTTGCTTTTCGTTAAAAGAAGCACTTTGGAAGCACGGTGAACCGCAAGGCTGTTCCATCAACTAGGCACTAGTCCATTGTAAAGGTTGATATGTTGCTTCTAGCCACTAGTACAGCGTAAGGGCATGTGGGCCCTTGGCGATCGTCCCATAAAATTGTCAGTGTGCTCCAGTTGTTCACACGAAGCTGCAGGTGTCTACTGTAAAAGCCATCTGCTGGTGTCTCAAACCGATGGCAGTAGCAGAAGGGGAGCAAATACCTGCTTTGAAAACAAAAAAAATATAATTAGTCTCACCAGCCGATCTTCATTACTACTACTTATTTTATTTATTACAGCCGATCAGAAACTATTTGCTTGCAAGGATAGTTCAATGGAGTATGTTCGGCTCTAAAATCAATGCGAAAAGTAACGAAATAAATCGAGGCCAACACACAATGATAAACGACAGTCTACATGCGTGAGGAATATGATATGATATATATGGCATGGCATTTGTAACGCGCCTATACTCAAGTGTTTCTAGGCGCGACGAGGCAGGTGGGGAACAAGGGCAGACAGACAACGATCCTACTAGGCCAGGTGTCTTTCTGATCGCGCATGGGGGAGGGGGGGGTAAAAGTGCTGTACATGGTTAGTTGAATACAACTGGTGGCAAGTGCAAGGTAAATGCCGGGAGAAGGGGCTGAAGGATACAGAGACAGTCCGTAGTGCAGGTAGGCAGTGCAGGGAAAAGTGGCTGGGCCAAGGACCGAGATCGGTGAGACCAGTGGACCTGCATGCCCATGTGCCCACTACGAACACGTTTTCCTTGCTTTTCCTAGCTCTTAATTCATTCATTTATTCATGCATCCATTCATTAAATCTTCATTCCGGTATAAAAGCATGTAAAGATTTACTTACATTATATTTGAAATTTCCATTGTGTCTCTTCGTAATGCAGTCTGTAAAACGGGCCGTGCTCTTGACAACGATTTTTCGTATAATGAACTAAAATGAAACTCTGTCTAGTTTCTGAATTTTCTGCCTTATCGTCTCTTACGTTATTGCGCACCCCCTTCAAATGTAGTTCTTTCGGCATGGTCCCTGTCTCAAGGTCAAAAAACAATAGACCCTTATACTTCCAGTGCGACTTGTGGGCCTCATCTGGGCGCGAGCTGAAAATCAAAGCCGCTGTCCTTCGCATTCTTTATTTGCAACACCACGTAGTATAGGCATCTGTGAGAACATGAAGTTTAGAATCCGTCTATGTAGTGCGCCTCAATGTGCAAATGCGAACTGGCTTCTCTCCCAAATGCCACGGCCCGCTTGGCTGGCGCGTTTTAAGTGCCCCAATTTTGTCCCCGTTGTCTGCGAGCTTTGCAGCCCAAATTGAGACATTTAATTTTTGGCGGAAGGTCAGGGAAAGTATAAAGTACCACCGGAGTTGAGTTATAAGTGAGATTTATTGTTTGTTTGTTTTATTATTTGCAATACGCAAGCCTCCCCTCCGTTAAAAGTGTGCAGCATTTATATTTACATGAGATGAGACATGAGAAAAATATATACATACACATATATGAGGTGAATAGAGAGAATTCAAAGATGACACCCAGCTTGTTCGCCACCCATGATGGTGAAGGTAGGGGTTAGGGTTACAGGTACACTGTACAATAACATTTATTTACAAAAAGACAATCGTATTGCAATTATTTAAACCGGGATTTGTACTTCACAACTAGCTGTGCTTCGGGTGGGCATGGCACAGTCGCAATGTTCGGTGGCAATGGATCACTCCTCTGCACAGAAACGTCCAAAATTCCATATCTGTGCTTCTCTAACACAGCAACAATAAGGCCTTTCACAAAGTCGAACTGCATTTCATCATAGACTGGTTTGATCACACATTGCTTACTTCATTTTGAAAACACCTTAGTGTAGCGAGGCATCCTTACTTTACCCCTAGTCCTAGATTGTTCACGTCCGACATTGCTGTTATGGGCCAAGACCGCTAGTACAGTGCGATGTTTCATGCCCCGAAAGCTAAAATACAAGCGCTTTGGCCTGTACTTTAGGCACATATTGTGGAACACCTCCAAATCTCCTGTGTGACAGAATTCTGTCAGTCCTCTCAAATCTCTTGATAGAGTTTTGTCGAAAACAATCTTCTCAATGGCTTTGTGTGTCGGTGAAGATGGAATCAACCACTTATTCTTCCGTGCCTCCTCTGGGGACAAAGGGCCATGTTCACATTGGTGGAAATGTTGATTTGCTGTCCAGCGGTGAACGTTGGTACAGTGGTGCATCAGTGACCGCCATTTTTCAGGTAGTATTTCCACTGACCCTTCACAAGTTTTTGAGCTCCACCAAAGATGGTTGGTGATAGAATGGGACCACTGCAAAATACTTTCAAAACCTTTTTTTTTCCCTGCAGCCGAGATTTTCTTATTGATTGATTTAGCAAGATGCCATACGTCAAATTGATGTTTAATATGTGGGAACTGCTCTCTCATTGTCTTGGCAATTGAAACGTGTCTGTCCGTGGCTATGAGGTCGATGTGAATTCCCCTTGATTGTAGATATTCCACTGATTTTATAAATCCTAGTTTCTCCATGGCCACTGACGATGTACATTGTGTTACCTGCACGACCACCGAACTCACAATTTTCTTACTATCCATGTCCTGAAAGTGGTAGGTGCAGTGCTTGGCAGAAAATCCAGGGCTGTGGCACTGTCCATCGCCGGCTAGCCTGAATCGTTTGCCTTCGAATGTACTTGCTAGAGGCAATTGTTCAATTTTCCAAGCATCACTAATGGCCGGAAACAGATAATCACGTTGGTATATGTAGTACAGCGCTTTGAAATGAAATGGAGTCCCACAAACTGAAAGAAAGCCTCTAACTTTCTAAAACTGGAGCCACTAAAAAGTGATGCAGCTGCACACAGTAGATTGCCTGCTGGCAGTTTCCCCAGCATCGGTTGTGCAGACCATGAGAACCTATGATTTAATCTACAGGCGGCATTTATTTTGACGTTACTGCCTTTTATTTGATGAGTCACATTAATCAATGGCTTCCCACATACTTTCCCTCTAATGGAATGCACACATTTCAGCATACGTATAATTTCCATCAAACAACTGTCGAATACAATGTATTTGCTCTCTTTCATTAGACTGTCATCCTGCGTCAACGTTGTTTCGGCCTGTGACGTTGTGGAGATTTCAACACATTGGAAAGTAATATCGCTGATATCAAGTTCTGATGCGTCTATGGATGCTGCGGCTGGTTCATTCTCTCTCATTTCGACATCTATTACTTCAACATTGATGGGAGAACACAACAATGTCGACAGGTTTTTTGGTGGCAAATTTTTGGCGGGTGTAGATTGTGTGAATTGATCTGCAACTACTTCAGAGCTATCTTCAATACATTCAATAACATCTTCTTGTGGTGGTGCGGTCGCACTGTAGCTATGATCCAATGCAACTTTGCTGTAGTCTCCAAACACAGTTAATTCATGTTCTGGCCATTGGACATGAGCATCTCGAGCCTGAACACGCCTCGCCTCAATTAATAGTTCCTCCATAGTGTACATGGTCTGGCAAGCAACATCTCTCATTCGCTTCACTGTCTGTGTATGTATAGTTCTGACACCCACGGGTAACTGGAGGAGAGATTGGAAAAGGGATGTTCAGTTTTAACACAAGATAAAGTGTAGTCCAATTGACTGGAAGAAAACATAAAATAGTCCCCAGCACAAACATTTTTTTAAAGTTATGAACTGTTTGTAACTAACCTTTTTTTGTTTTTTTTCTTTGCAACTTTTTTGACTCGACCTTCAACATCTGCACGCTGTAGCTCTGATTCGTTTCCGCATGTCCTCCCTTCCTCTTGCGCTGCAACGACTATATTTTCTGTATCCGCATAGACAGCACGGAATGAGGCTCCATCGTCTCCCTGAAACATAGTACTTTCATTACTATGTATCAAAATATTGTTAGCATAAAACACACGTGAGGACGAACACACGGGTACATCTCAATAGCCAAACACGATTTAAACATTGTGTGCAACAATCAAACGACTAGTATTCGACCAGTGATGATCTATTTCGATGGAGCTGTCAGTATCCATACCTCTGGCTCTGCATGGACTGCCATGAATGGTTGTATTGGAGAGGAGGCATCCGCATCTCCCTGAAACACAGTACTTGCATTAGTATGCTTTTCAATATTGGAAACATAACACACACTTGGGGTCGACGGCACAGGTACATATAAAGAGATAACCACAAATGATGCATTGTCCAAAAGAATCAAGGAAAATCTAAATATGATCACATTTCATCGACTTATTTCTCCGATTCCTTTACATCTGCATCATATAAATGAGATGCGATTGTGGTGGAAGCTCCGTCGTCTCCCTGAAACACAGTACTTGGATTAGTATGGTTTTCAATATTGGAAACATAACACACACTTGGGGTCGAACGCACAGGTACATATAAAGAGATGACCACAAATGATGCATTGTCCAAAAGAATCAAGGAAAATCTAAATATGATCACATTTCATCGACTTATTTTTCCGATTTATTTACATCTGCATCATCTAAATGAGATGTTGTGATTGTGGTGGAAGCTCCGTCGTCTCCCTGAAACACAGTACTTGGATTAGTATGGTTTTCAATATTGGAAACATAACACACACTTGGGGTCGAACGCACAGGTACATATAAAGAGATAACCACAAATGATGCATTGTCCAAAAGAATCAAGGAAAATCTAAATAGGATCACATTTCATCGACTTATTTCTCCGATTTATTTACATCTGCATCATCTAAATTGGATGTTGTGATTGTAGTGGAAGCTTCGTCGTCTCCCTGAAACACAGCACTTGCGTTAATAGGGAAGAAAGTAAAGCAAATGGAATCACGTTATATGATCACGCATGATGGAGCTGTCAGTATCCATACCTTGTGCTGCTGAAGAATATCTATGGATGTTGCAAATGTAGTGCGCACTTCCGAAAGCTGTTGCGCCGATTCGTATACGCATGGTCCCGCTTCCACTTCCCCTGGAATTACTTGAATGTCATGCTCTGCATCAAGTGCAGGGGTTGACGCTCCATCAACTGCCTGAAACATAGTACTTGCATTAGTGAGGATTACAATAGTGAAAACATAACACACACCTGGGGTCGACAGCACAGGTACATATCAACGGCTAACCACGAATGAAACATTGTGTAGAACAATCAAACGACAAGAATTCCAGCTCTGATGATGACGCTCGATGGAGCTGTCAGTATCCATACCTCCTGCTGGTGAAGAACATCTAGAAATGTTGTAGATGTGGCTGACCCTTCAGCATCTCCCTGAAAGACAGTACTTGCATTAGTATGGATAACACTAATTATAACTGAAAACAAACACCACTGGACGATAACTAAGGTATATATCAATTGGAAAGCACTAACCAAACATTCGGTAAAATAATTACACGATAAAATAAAACTATTACTTGACATGCATAAAACAAGTCTGTAGCGGATTAGCCTAGTAAGATTACCTGATACACGCTAGAAGTGGTTGATAACTGCGACCACGTCAAGGATTAAGAATGTTCTTGCTTCAGATTCAAGGGATAGTCAAGAAGTTGTAAAGGTAAATTAATGATTGATAATGAAATGCCAATATTAAAAATAGCCATGTAAGGCGACAGAATACTTGAAAAATGCTCAATACAGCACAGTTCCCTGTTCCCATATATATACATTGCGTTTGTGGGTTACAAAATCGAAAAAGAATATATTGATAAATGTCATTATTCAAAAAATTATACACTCATATCAATATCGAAATTATTACAAGGGATAGAACACCTACAATATCAATTAATCCGTTTGGCTACCTACACACTACCGCAAGGCCTAAAGCTAAATCCGGACACTTGACTCACCTGTGGCGGAATGTGGATGAATAGAGTGGGAATAGCGTTTGAGCAATTTCCGTGTCGTTAGCCGTTTATTCTTCTTTGTTACCCAAGATGTTGTGTACATGTCTAAGGAAAAGTGCCGGCTGCAGATGCGGTATCGATCACCCCTCTTGTCCTGTAAGACTTGTTGGACTCTACTTTCCAGCTCATCCAGTGGATATCCGCAACGTCTGACCCATTCTCTTATTCGATCAACAGTTTTCGGTAATACATGCATTTTAGTGCCTTCAGATTTCGCATGGGTCTTCGAAGGGCAACCGCTAATCGAACAGGCAGGCATTGTTGATAAATCTGAAAAGTAAATATCGACATTATTATACAATCTTCAAGAATAAAGATTTGATACAAAAGTAAATGAATCATACAATGATCAATGCAAGGTTTGTTTTGGTCGCAGGAACTAGACCAGTTCATTATGTGCGGCTTAGTATTTGCATAAGTTGCAGAAATGTATAAATGATGTGACTAAAATCTGAACATGTGACTCGTCCCTTGGATGTTCTGTCTTGCACGAGAAGGAAACATGCTAACATTATTGACTGGACCCCCGAAGGATGCAATTCAATCACAATAGTCACAGATGAAAATAAATAGATCTATTGATAGCATAGCAATGGAAACTCAAGCCAATAGCAATGAGACCAATGAACATAGCACTATTGTGTACTCTACTCGCAAATAGATAGAAATTTAAAAATCTGCGAAATATGACTAGGATACATGCCCTTACCTTGACCAACTAACAGTTGGATTCAGCAAGCAGAGCAGTATGTTGCAGGAGAATAGGTGGGTGGCCACAGGTAGCACACTGATGGGTTTGCTCTAAGCGGTCACAGAAGTTCACGGATAACACGACGACGAGCAGATTAGCGTAGATCTCAGTGGTTGCCAGGTAACACGTTCAGGAGTTGACTTGCAAAGCACAAAGATGTTCTCATGAGACATATCAAGTGGTTTATAAAGTATTAGAAACAGGGGTGTGTTTGTGAATGAATGGCGTATGTATGTCGTGGTCTTAGGGGGGCGGCCTGCTTGAAGGGGAGGCCTGGCTGGAGACACGGGGTTTGAGGAGGCCATGTGACCGATGGCCCCTTGGCGTGGGATACCTTTTGAAGTGTACATGCAGTTTGGCACCTTGGCCTTTCGCGCCCCTGACAGCCCCCCATGCCAGCGCTCATCCCCGGGTGCGAACCGCCTTTGATAGAGGGGGGTGGGATGGATGGGCCTGGGGCGTGCAGATAAGGCACAGGAAGACTGCTGAATGGAGACACACTTATGTGGATTGCAGGGGGGCGGCCTGCTTCAAGGGGAGGCCTGGCTGGAGACACGGGGTCTGAGGAGGCCATGTGACCGATGGCCCCTTGGCGTGGGATACCTTTTGAAGTGTACATGCAGTTTGGCACCTTGGTCTTTCGCGCCCCTGACAGCCCCCCATGCCAGCGCTCATCCACTGGCGCGAACCGCCTTTGATAGTTTATCGTTGCTTATCAATAACAAATGCCACATACCGGAGATTCTTGTGAGCACAGACCCACACTTCAACCGGTTTATTATAGTGGTCAAGACCCTTAGGCCTGTATAATCCAATGGTAATTGTTAGTATAGATGTATGTGTGACTTTTATAGAGACATAACCTACTGAAAGACTTTGAACAAGTGTTATTTAGTGCATGCATTATCGAAAATATGTTATGTTAGCTTAGATAGATAGTGACCACCCTGCTTCACAGCGACCAGACCTTCACCCATTCGGAGCACAGATGTCTGACGTCCATCCTTGAATGGAGACACACTTGATTCATTTAAAAAATCGAAACAACCGGTGTTAAAATATATGTGGTGTTTTATTTTGTATCTTATTTTCGTGACACAAAAATACAAGACTTTAAAGATTATACAGGTCAGGTTGCAGCACAGCGAGAGAAAATCCCCTGTACTGACCGCTGTCACTCAGGAACGTTTCTCTAATGGCACAGGCGGGTATCACTCTTCGAACGCGGTGTCCAAACCTCCCGTGGAGCCACCATGTAAAGGAATGATAGGCAACCAGCCTGTACCACCTGTGAAAAGGAATGAAACAAACTGTTTTTAAATGACCAAGATAATTTTAATAAACGTTTGTTGTCAATGACAATTCTTTTAACTAATGGCATTCTACACGGACAAATGCTATCTAGACAATGCACACTATTGAACGACTTACATGCGTTACAATGATATGTAGATGTCATTTTGGATATAGTAGAAGAACATGAAATAGGAGTGGCATGACAAGCAGAGTATACTTACTCGTTACTCGGATTACGAGGACGAACAGTTGCGCGAAGTTCGTGCATAAGCACCATCATTATCCTCAACACGGCCCGTGTGAGGCAGGCTGCCCTGAAGTCTGGCAGCTCGGTGATGCATTGCGGTCGTGGCTCGCCTTCCGAAATGTAGGCCAGGCATCCCGAGTTTTCTCGGCAGCAGCAGTTCTCCTCCTCGGTTGGCATTAGCTCGCACCGATTGCATGTGCACCAGGTGGAGACGCCGTCCATGCGACTAGGCCCAGGCTCTTCATCTGTTGATTCGTCCTGCCAACTGCCGTCCGAATCCCCATCGTTTTCGCGTGCTTCCCTTTCCAGTAGTTCCTCCTCGGTATACTCGGGCTCGTACATGTAGGGCATTATTGTAGCCATTGTGTGGTAAACAAAGTAAAATAATTTACCGAGATGGTACAGGTGTTCACACGGGCTACAAGCGGCGAAGGTAGCTGACCAGAGCACAGAAACGAGTCACAGAATACTCTAAGTAACACAGAGAGAGTAATGGAATAGAAAATCTACTGCTGTGTGTTGTGAAACGGTCCGTTTATACTTATTGAGGAAAGAGGCGTCCTGCCATTTCCATGGCGACACGTCATTAGCTGAAGCGCAGCGAATGTTGACACAAGACGTGCTTTGGCATTGGGAAATGGGCGGTACAAGTCTGCTGATGACAGGCTGAGGGGCGGGGGATATGATTTAGTGCCCCCCCAAAAGCAGGTCAGCCAGGGCGATGGGGGAAATGATAGGATTATCACAAAATGGCAGCTCCCTGGTGCTTCTTTTCGCGTGCGTTTAATGGACGAAAACTCGGGTAAGGTCCATAGGAAAGTCTTCTAAAATCGAGCCACTTAGGCTTAAAAAAACATGGCCGACCTGTAGGGACAATAAAAAATTTTACTAGACCATGCCTTTAAAAATTATTAGTACAATGTAATCAACACATACTCTTCTTATATGCAGAAATTAAACACTCTCGCCATTAAAGACACTTTTGTTAAAACCATATCCCTACACATCTTATTGTACAGTAATCCCTCACCTGACCTTAGCTAATTAAAGGGAGTGGGGGGGTGGGAGTTCCTTCGGTGCTGCAAAGAGGAAGAGTATTCGCAGCCCCAGACCTTAAAGCTTCCCCTTGGGACCCAGAGCTGGTTCTGACCAGCCCACGGGACGCCCCTTCTGCTTCCCTTGGGAGAGGTGTAGTGATGAGTACCCAGGGGGGAAAGCGGGGTGGCCCGCTATGCTGGCTGTCCCTCTAGCACCACCCCCACCGGGGGCTGGCCATCCACTGAAACCACCCAGCAGCCCAGAACGGAGGCTTTAATCAGGGTACTGCTGTAGCCTGCCCTCAACCACTGATCCACCTGTACTGATACAAGCGTTCCCAGGTGTGGTGAACATTCAGCTTGCGAAGCAGCAAAGACATTTCACTTAAGCCATATGGTGGTTCCTCGCCATGACAGTTAGTAGAAACATGTCCTACCCAGCACCAGAGAATATGATGGCCAAGAGGTTGGTTACAAAGTGTCGTCCTCCTCAATCCACCCTCCCTCTCTCCCTCCACAGCAAAGGGGCCACACCTCTTACAGATATAGGGCCACAACTAGGACATAGGCTTTCCATGGTTGCCCAGTTCCAGAATTCAAGGTCCATATTGTGCCCGCTGTGCTAAGCCCCCCTTGGGATCTGGACAGAAAGGCGAACATGTTTTTCATGAAATCCATGCTTCTGTTATGTGCGGGTAGCAGAAATGCACAAGGTCTTCAAGATGCCTCCAACAGGGCATGGGTCCTACAAAGCAGCCAAGCATGCCCTCCAAGCATAATTTAATCCATTGGTCAATAAAGACTACAAATGATTCAGACAACACGAGGCGAGTCATGGAGAATCAGTGTTCCTGGATGCATTCCTTGACCGACTGAACTAGCCAGGTCATGTAACCTGATGGAGGAAGAGGATGAAATCCGGGCACAGATCACCTGACAATGCTTTTCGTTCAAGCTTCGTAGGCAGTTTGAGAGAACCAGACATCTATGACCTTGCCACGGTCTGAGCATCGGAAGCAATAAAGGTGTTACTAGTGGAAAAAGTGTATTAAATCAGAGCCCGCTAATCAAAATTCACAGAGTCCTAAGCCACCGGCCTTGTAGTCAAACACACCAAAAACACAGACTAAGACACTGTGCAACACTGGTGGGGGAGTGAAGGCTACCACACGCTGAAGGCTATCCCATAATAGGACAAACCCCTGGGAGACATGGAAAACCAAATCATCTGCAGGGTACCATGGCCACTCTAAGGCTAAAACAGAACAGCCTCCAACCTGAAATCAAGCAAGATCAGAGTAGTGGCCCTATCCAAAGTAGAACAATCAGCTACCTCAGTCCCAAAACTCAAAGATGAAATCAAAGCTTCCTCGCTGCAGTTTGTCAAGGTAAGAGAAAGAAGCAATGTCATCCACTATGTGCAGTGACTGACAATTCCGAACATGTGCCAGTTCCTGATAGATATGTGTGCATCGGCAAACGTCTAGGTGATGGCCCAATTCAGGCTTCTTCGTCCAACACCATGACTAACCAGGTTGGAAGATATGAATATTCATATACAGAGGTTCTCACCCACTTCCAATGTTAGGGGCATTCCACAAACAAATGCACAACTGTACCTCAGCGACTGCCACATTCTATGTCACTACATAGGCGAACGACCCTCTGCTTGGGTGGGACACAGCTGAGGAGCTAAGACTGGTCCAATTTGCGCTGAACGTTGTAAGAAGGAGGAGACTGACACCGAGGTGGCATGAATGTTGGCATGAACTTTAATTATACCATAAAAAAAGAGAAAAACCTAGCTTGCCCCAACTCTAGCAGGGGCTGCCGTGCTTCAACTAAAAAACAAAGGGTATAGTCAGAAAATACGTTCAAATCAATAGTCCACCGCCCTGCGTCAAAAACCCAGCTTCTGTCCCTTACACTAAATACTAAACTAAAAAGATAACAGACCTTCTTGGTCCAGAAGAATGACTCCCTTCTTCTGTACAGCGGTTCAGAATCTTTGCCCGGGTGAATGACCTCCTTCCCCAGGTCTCAGTTCCTTTTCCAGGCACAACACAGAGTTCCAGTTTGTAATGCTAAACAGCCGTAAAGTTCTCAGTTCAAGTTCATAAGATAACGTTCAGGCTCAAGCATAAATATTCCTTATTGCTCATAGTTTCTTCACTGTTGGGTTCGTGGAGAATGTCTCCCCTTCTCCAGGTGTCTTATTCTCCAAGTTTCCACAATGCCAGGGGGATTTCTCCCTTCCCCTGAGTGAAACAAAATCAAAAGGCAAAGTTTGAAACCATTATCCTTGTCAGATAAAGGGAATAGCTTCCTTTCCCAGGTTAAAATACAAAAAGGCAAAGTTCCATACAACCAGGGGGATTGACTCCCTTCCCCTGATTATGGTTACCAGGAGAATTACTCCCTTCTCCTGGTAAATTTTCAATTGCAGCATAGTTCCAGATCACCAGGGGGCATGACTCCTTTCCCATGGCCTCTCACATTAGGCTCAAACACACAGTTATCTTCTTTGACTGGGTTCACTTGGTATCTTCCCTTTACCAAGTACTGCGACAAGGAAGATGATTTGTGCTGTGTGCGGATTATGGGTCCCAGACCCTGGCTTCTCTTGCTGCTAGATTTGCCAAGTACGGATGCGAGGGTGATACCCTGCTTTGCTTATGCTCGGCTCCTCACTATCGCCCTGCCTCGCCCGCCTCGCTTATGCTCGGCTCCCCACTGCCCCTCCGCCTGCCACCCCCCTCCCCAAGTACTGGTGTGAGCGAGATGGTTTACTTCTCCTTCTGGGTCCCAGATGCCTCTCTTGTGGTCAGTGGCTTTTGTGACTCCACTGGTTGAGGAAGCATTCTACTGCAGCAGAGTCTTCTTACGACCTGCCCCGTGTTCCTCCCAGGCCTCCCAATCACCCCTGTACCTGCTACTGGGGTCGGGTAGCTCTCCGGTCCTTCCTGGCATCGGGCGTCCTCACAGGAGCACCAGCGTTCCTTCTCATCTGCTGCTCAGGTCCAGCAGCATCCACACCTGCAGTAAGAGCTCCCAAGTCAAACCTTACTCCTCCTAGGGGCCATCTCGTCCCAGTACTAGGGTCAGGTAAATCCCTATGGCTCTTAAGACTCTTCTTCGTCTGAGAACCAACTTTACCGATATTACAGAAGTACATAGACCTAGCCTGTTCATAGGATTGTGTGTTAACAGAGGAGTTTAATGACTCAGGAAGTGTGCAGGGCACAAGTGGAGCATGTAAATAGCCCATTCTCACAAGATGTTCTCCCTTGTCCCTAGAGGGCAGGTCTCCTCCCATGAGAGATGTGGCAGTGCTCCTAACCACCTACCAAAAACTCTTTGAAGGCATAGGATGCTTAAAGGGACAAGAAGTTTGCCAACATATAGAGCAGACTGTCCAGCCGTAGTACTCAGGCATTGACGGCGCCTACTTCATGTGAGATGAAAAGTAGAAACTGCACTGCTGGAGCTAGAAGATGAGGACATCATTAAAAAAGTGAGCGGCCCTCCAATATGGTTCTCCCCGATAGTGGTTACCCGAAAACTCAAAAAACCCAAAGAAAGAATATGCATTGGCATGAGGCTGCCTATTCAAGAAATATGAAGAGAAAGACTCCTCGCCCCAATGCTAGACGATATAACAGTGGAGTTACAGGGGTTCACCTTCTTTTCTACGAGGGATCTCAATCTGGGTACCATCAAGCTGACCCCTTTTCAGGTACAAAATGCTGAGTTTCAGAGTCTGATAAGCAGCTTTAGCGGTTCAACACACTATATAGGGTGTGCAGGCTGACCTCCCGTAGGTGTTCAAAGTCAGCAATGATGTGCTCATATATCCGGCATCAGAAAAAGGAAACTCTACAACTCCTGTCTAGCATCTTGCAGAGGTTTCAGCAACATTGGCTGACATTAAACAAAAAAAGATGCAAATTCAAGCAGAGGATGGTAGACATTTTTAGATTTTTGTTTCAAGACAGCGGATACGAGATAAGTATAAGAGAAAGATGGTGACTACACCATCATCACAATCGGAGATATGGAGCTTCCCTAGTATGGTGCATTGTTATGGCTGTTTCCTTCCCGACCTTGCCATATTGACCGATCTGCCACGGGTCTTGTGCATGCATGAGCAAGCAGCATGTGAAATCAACAAGAAGACCATGGTGCCAGAAATGTGTATTGCCTTCTTTTACCCCAATAAAGAATCCAAGACCATGGTGGATTGGCCTCAGGACGGTGCTGGTTCAGCTCAATCAGACAGGCACGAGAAGACCAGTAGTCCACAGTAGCAAAGCTCTTTTGCCCACAAAACACCAATATTCACAAAATGAACGGGAAGCATTGGCGGTGCAGTGGGGCTGTCAACATTTTAACTTGTACATTTGTGGACACTGGATTACAGTCTAACAATGGCCCATCCTTCCAGGGTTAGAATTTGTAGGACTTGTGATGAATCCGGGGATTTAGTCCCCTCTCCCAAAGGAGGAGTCACCTTCCTTGGGACTAGGGAGTTGAGAGCGCTAAGCTTAACAAACCCTAGGGAACTGGGCAAGCTGGATCTCACTGGGGTGACCCGTCACTCCTTAGAAGACAGGCAAACTCAAGATATGGATATTTGTTAGCCTCCCTTTTCCCAAGAAAACAAGATCTTAGGTGGCTATATGGGAATTGAATGGTGCACTGACTCACAACACAATTGAAACTAGAGTGGTTGACTGGCCTTCTGACCTCTTTCAGACACCGTCTGTGCCTAAAGGGAAAGTGCAGAGAAAAAACATGCCTGTTGTGGGCTGAAACAAAAAGGTGCAATGGATACTGAGGAGGAGAGAGAGTCACCTGCAGAGCGGCAGAGGTGGGAAGACCTCCCCCTGGAAGGCATGTACAGCGGAGACAGACCAATGTCTGGCATTCAAGGAAGCGGAGAGGCCAGCAGAATGCCAAGACGCGAGCAGAGGAATAAGCCAGGAACACCTGGAGGGTCTCAGCGCAAGAGACCGACGGTAGGCCAAAGCAGAAGAACCACTGAATACTGGGTTGACTGAGAGAGAAGGGTCACAGCGATGACTATGGCTGAGATGAGAGAAGCTGCTGAGGAGCCAACAACACAGACCCTGATGCTCCCCGCCTGCCAGAGGACAACCATGGAGAACAAGGTTCAAGGTGGCTCGAGGAGACGTCGGAGGTGAAGGCAAGCCGTAGTCCCAGATGGGCTACAAGAAACCAATCCCTAGGCAGGGTGAGAATGAGTATACCCAAGGTGGGGTGAGAAAAGCTATAGCCCAAGACGAGGATTACCAGATATCCAGCCCCAGGAAGGGGCAACAACAAAGACACCCCATGTCGGGGAAAGAGAAAGCAAACCCCAGAACTTGGTCTGAGAAACCGAACAGCAAGAGATGTTGAGAGCAACCCAATCCCAAGACAGGATTCAAGAAGTCAAGGGCCACGCTGGCCTGAGAACCCTGAGAAGGGCAACCCACACTGGGGAAGAGTTGAACAAGGCTGAACAAGGCAGCCTGCTGGGGGTCTTATGGAAAATACTTGTCACTGAGAAGTGGATGGGGCAACAAGCCAGGCTGGTTCGTCAACCAGCAATTGACAAACTTTCTTAGAAAGAGTAACACAGAAACGACTATTCAGAGACTATGCTACAAACCAAACAGGGAGATAAGGTAACCAGAGACTTTTATTAGTGACTGGAACTCTGAAAAGGGCCAGGATCCAGCGCTACCTGTGACTGGAAAAGATCACGAGGGGGTCAGATGTCAGTCCTTTCTCATATTCAAAGTGGTAGATTGTAATTCGTTATTTATAACACGCATAATACCCAGGGGTTTCTAAGCGTGGACCCGGGGATCGAACCTGTGTTGCTCTGCATCTTCTTGTTTCCAAGGTGAGTGCGTTGCCTCTGAGCTATCCTCCCGAGACTAGGCACAACATCTACACTACACTGGTCCATACTTCGCTATACACACCACGCTCATCCGAAAGGAACCAGATCTTGAACTAATAACGAAACAAGGTACTTAAAAGGAAACGAAAAAAGTGACACAAAGCGTAAGAATGGGAAACATTGAATGAGAATGCAAAATCATTAATGACCCAACATGAATGTCTATAAAGACAATTGGGATACAAATATTGACACTGTGAGACTGAAAAACAAATGTTTTAATATAATAACCCTACTGAAGAACCATTGTGATCAATGGGGAAGCACATGTCGCGGGATAACAAACAAAAGAGAAAAATAAACTGAATATTGGAGCGCAAGATTTACAGTACTTGTGATTTGTGTTATTTTCAGTTTATAACATTGGGCAGTCTCAAAGCTTACGAGTACACATTCATGCAGCTCCACTAAATCTGAACTTATTTAATACTACGGAAACTCGCCAACGGTTGTTTTTCTAGGCTGCAACATCAATTATACAAAATCTACACTAGAGTAGGTTTTCTGGACGGACTTAGTTTGCTTTGTAGGACATCCCGACAAGCACCCGTTTAGACTTCTTTTTTTCTAGGATAGGACTCCACACATCAAGAAAACAGCAGGATTAGAAACCCTGAAACAACAAATAATACTACCAAAAAGGACAGACATCTGTCTCCTGATTCAGACTTACCACAGACTTCCTCAAGTTCTATGGAATTACTGACAGACAGGTAAAAACCTGGCTGGCCCGCCAGGGATTTTGAACGCTTTATGTAAATATTTGACAAAGCGTTCAAAATAGTCAGTGAAAAGAGGAAAGCCTTGGAGGTGGTGCTTGCATACTTTCTTATGGCATAAAAGGTGACGCTTGACACCACCACAGGGATGGCACCCGCCAAGGTACTGCAGAACAAGAAGGGGCGCTTGATCAATGCCAAGCAGGAGTCAAGAAAAAGAACCCCTATCGATGCAATAGGAAACCATTGCAGACAGATTATTATGGCATTTATTGGGCATGTACCTAGATTCGAGAAGCAATGGAGAGCTCTACAAAGGTATACAACAGAACAGATGCATAATGGAGGAAACAACAGAACAGATATACAGCAGGGTAGGATACAGAGGAGGGGTACAGCTGTACAGGGTGGTGGGGAACAGAGGGGCGGATGGCGTCTAGCAAGTTCGGTGGCACGGGGGGGGGCAACATGAAGGCCTAACCGTTGAGGAGAGACTCCTTGAAGAAGTGGTTCTTGAGTTCTTTTCTGAATTGTAGGAGCGTGGGGGCAAGTCTGATGCTGACGAGGAGGAGGTTCCATAGTCTTGGGGCATAGGCAGAGAAGGCTTGTTTTGTGGTCCTTTCATTTTTTCAGTGGAATATTTCCAGTCTGCACTTGTCCTGGCTTCTGGTGGTGCACGGTCCACCAGCGATAGATGGGTGACTTGAGGGTGACTGCCTTATAGATGATGCAGCATGACTTGAAGGTAATTTGTGCGTGCAGTGGGAGCCAGTGAAGGTCGATGAGGGCCGGGGTGATATGGTTGTATCTGCATAGAATCTTGATGTGGCATGCAGCAGGGAGTAAAATACTTCTATGGGGCACAAGGGAGGACGACAGGAGGCCTTTGAGGAGGGCAGCGCGCCCATCCAGGTGGGATAGGACCAGTGCTTGAATGGTGGATTTAAAGCTATCAGGAGGGAGGAAGGGCTTGACTTTCCACTGAGCTGATAACAAGCTGTCTGAGTTTTCTTAGCTATGTGTGTCTTGAAAAAGAGGTGCTTGTCAATTTGGAACCCAAAGGACTTGGCGCAGGGGGTGACCTCGGGTGTGAAGCCCTCAAGGTTCATGGTTGATAGCCAGGTCTGTATGTTTAGTGTTGGTCAGGAGTAGGAATTCGGTCTTGGAGGGGGTTGAGCTTAAAGTATGCACTGGACATCCAAGACTGGATCAGAAATAGCCAGGTTTTGAGCCTGTGAATGTCCTTGAGGGAGTCGATCTTAAGATTAGCTGTGTGTCATCGGCGTATTGGTGATGTGGATGTTGTGTGTGGCTAAGAGGGCTCCCAGCGGCTCCATGTATAGACTGAAAATCACTGGGGAGAAGATGGAACCCTGCGGGACTCCACAGATGACAGGTAGCATTGGCGATCTAGAGGAATCCATCTGAACAAACTGCTAGCAGTTGGCAAGGAAGTGCTTGAACCAGCGTAGGGCAAGGTTGCTGATCCCCATGTGCTCATGGAGGGTGTCTGTGAGCACCTGGTGGTCTACTGTGTCAAAAATGTCAGAGAGGTCAAGTAGAACCAGGAGGCAGTGGTGGCCATTGTCAAGGATGTTGAGGGCGTTGTTGACCACCTGTATAGCTGCCGTCTCTGTGCTGCATCTCAGTCTAAACCCGGTTTGGAGGAGAATGTTGGTGTCAATGTGTTTCTGCAGTTGTGCAGCTACCGCTTTCTCGATCTACCTAGGAAGGGGGGGTGGAGGATGGGTGATGGGGTGATAGTTTAAGTTGTCAGGATCCAGAGTGTTTTTTTTTTTTAAAGAGTAGATTTGTCCTGTCTTTAGGGTTGATGGGAAGGTGCCTTGAGTTAGGTATCTGTTGATGATCTCCAGGTAGGGAAGGAGATCTGCAGGGAGGGTCTCGAGGATGGATGCTGGGAAGAAGTTGTCTTTATACAATATGGCTTTGAGGGCAGCCATGGTTTCTACCAGGTCCTCTGTAGAAATGTCTTGAATGTGGTCCAGGGTGTGGAGATTTCACGAGGAGGGACATGAGGTTGGTCTGTGGATGCAGAGCTGGGGTCTATGTGCTGACAGATGGTGATGAATCAGAAGGAAAAGCGTGAGGTCAAGACTCCATCAGGTTCCCTTGAAGTAGGGGGCCAAGTGTTCATTCGCACGCTCCACTCACGGCAAACGCTATGTCTTCCATTTTAAGCCATCCCCGTGGAAGGCCACTGAGAAAAATGGGTTGATCGCCACTGCAGAGGATGGAAATTCTTGAGTGACCAGAAGCTGTGGCTGGTTTCGCAAATTTAAGAGCCATACAGTTAACCAAGACTGAAACTAAGAACACTGTTGAGAAGGGTGCCTGAGGAGTCTGTAATATTGAGGGCAGACTCATATAGAAAAGCGGAAGAGCGGAGGAAGACCTTGCACACCGGCTTGTCAGCCCGCAAACTGCCATTGTTCCCCTCCCAGACACCCCAGGACAGGACTCCAGGAAGTACCGACCAAGCTAAAGGACTGTGTAAAATTGATACACCCACATAGCTTATTTAAAATGTTATGCGTTGAAAGGGAATTTTGATGCAAGATGAACCATTCACACAGTACGTTCCCTGTTATCACTGCACACCACGTTGGTGCATTATTAAATCAAAGAACATTGCCCTTTTTCGGGTAGTAGGTCACTAACCATCCAAAGTGTCTGGTATCCAGCAATAATGTCGATGGGGAAATGGCCACCAGATGGAGACATTTCCCTCAAAAATGCACCCCCCAGGACAATCAAACACTTTCCCCAAATATTCTAGGATTGGAGGTAATGATATATTATACCCCTCGTAGAATATTTGTGGTAAGAATTTTAGGGGTTATAATAAAAAAGTCACCTACCTGGCGACTTTTTCACAACGGCATTATCACATGGAACCAACTGTGTGATGTCTACTATTCCACGCTGTGTGTGGAGCAGAGGCTCTGGAGGGGTCTGGTGGCAGCTGCAACAGTGAGGTTACTCTTCCCATTGCTTAAGAACTAAGGGGCAGTTAACCCTTTTGACCCATGCACATGGCACATATGGTCACACTTAAGTTTGCTGAAAATGATTGCATCATAAATGCTAAATTCTGTGCAAACTGGCTACGGACATTGCCAACTTCATACTTTTTGTTTTAGTTGTACAGCAACGGCTGTTGCTGCTGACAACTGTCAGCTGCCTAAGTGTGCACAGCCACTCACTTTTGGTGCGCTGGCAGGAGCGGGCCAGGCTCCTCAAATGCTTCGCACTGTTAGACTTTCTCTCTTCGGCATACCCCAAGTCATACTGAAATGTACTCCCAGTACCTTTCATTTGCTTTGAAAAGCAAAACACCGGTGCCTTCAATGCTTCAGTTGGCAGCATGTTCAGGATATGGAGAAATGCAATATTTGATGAGGCTTGCCGTCAGGAGACATGGAACAACATAAAAGCGCATACAAGGAACTAACCTTTAACTCTACCTTTCAGAAGACTCTGACCCCAGGTTTTGGCAGGCAATCTGAGGGGTGGAGTTGTCTGAGGACACAAACTTAAGAAGGCTTTCTTGGAACTAAAACAACTTTGTGTGCCTCATTCAAGATCACGTAAATCTGGTTTTCTATACGATTCCTGCACTATTTCAGGAGATGGCCGTTATTTCCTAAGCGCTTTCCATTCTGCATCCGACTGCACACTTCGTGCAAACAAAAGAGCTGTATAAAAACATGCCCAACTACCTATGTGAAGGTGACAAATTATCTCGGAGAGGGTGAAGTTTGTCTTGAGGTTTTTTTTAAATTAATTAGAAGTTACAACACTACTCTTATTTGCATTTTGTGAAAGATTTCACTTCGTGGAGGACGAGCAAGTTTATTTGTCTACATAGACTTATCCACATCGAATACCATTAAAAAAAATCACAGAAACAAATAAACGCATACACAATATTGTAATACATGTTATAAGGATCAAGGGGAGACATTGGAATATTGAGCTTTCTACAACATGCAACATCATTGATCAGTATTCAGACACAAATATGCTCTGATGTCCTTTTTGGGTTAGGGGAAACCATTGTTACAGAAAAGTGAGAGAGAAAGGGGGGTTTGAACTGAGAATATTTGGTCGGCATAGAAAGGGACAATGCCATGGCACGAAACTGCCAAATCACTCACATCTCTTTTACCAAATTCCTTTGCCATACTACCCAATGAGAAGTTCCCTAACAATATTTTCTCCAATCAGCAGCGTTATAAGAAGCAAGTCGGGTGATGGCCTTTCCATTTCACCGCTGCGCAGTGAAATCATATTGGACTCTTGTTTTGTTTTTTTGCTGACTATTGGGTGGCTTTTGGGCTAATTCTGACAGCAGATAAGGTTATTTCTCCTCCTTTCTACACCCACCAACCCCATGCTCGCTCACTCTCTACACCCTTCCCGCACTCTCTCTACCCCCACCTACCTGCCCCATCCCATTACGTGCGGTGGTTGGGTGTTTGGGCTACCTTTGACAAGTCCTCCCGGGACAGCTTTGTTCTTTATTTTTTTTTTCCCCCAACAAACTATCATCACCCACCCTACCCCAAGTCTCTCTAGCCCTACCCACTCACCCACCTCTACCATCTCTACCCCACCAACCAAACCCCTACCCTCTCTAGCCTCACCCACCCAATCCCCATTTTCTTTACCCCACCTTGTCTACAACACCCACCCAACCATCAACCTCTTTAACGCATCCACCCATCCTACCCAAACCCTCTCTCAACCCCCACCCTCTTTCTACCTTCACCCACCCTCTCTACCCCCACACTTCTACCCCACCCGTCTATCCCCAACCAACCTGTCTACCACCAAACCCTAAGCCTACCAACGTACACCCAACCAATCCCCACTCGCTAACCCCACCCCATCTACCCCCAACCACCCTGTCTACCAACACCCACCCTACCCCACTCTCTCTACCCCCACCCATCCACAGACTCCCACTCACTCTACCCTATCCACCGTACTCCCACTCGCTCTACCCCGACCCACACCTACCCTCCCCATTCTCTCTACCCCAGTCAACCTACCTGCACTCTCTCTCCCTAACCACACCCACCCTACCCCATTCTCTACCAGAACCCACCCACAGTAACCTCACCCTCTCTACACCCACCCAACCCCACTCTCTACCCCACCCACCCTTCACCTCACTCTCTGTAGCCCCACCTACACCTCACTCGCTCTACAGAACCCACCCTACCCAACTCTCTACCTCATCCCACCAACCTCCCCCACTCTCTACACTTACCAACCGCTACCCTACCTGCACTCCTCCTTACCCCCACCCTACCCCCACTCTCTACCAGAACCCACCCAGAGTACCCTCACCCTCTCTAGCCCCACCCACCCAAACCTCCCCTCACACTTCCTGCCCCCTCCCACCCTACCTCCACTCTTTGGCCCCACCCACCCTACCACCAATCTCTCTAACCCCACCCAATCTACCCCCACTCTTCCTCTCTCTACCCCCACCCACCCTACACCAAACTCTAACTCCACCCACCCCACCCTTCCCCCACTCCACTCTCTACCGGAACCCACCCACAGTACCCTCATCCACTCTAAAGCCAACCCTCTCTAAAGCCTATGAACTCTACCCCCATGCACCCTACCCCCATGCACCTGACCCCCAAGCACCCTACCCTAAACCCACTTGCTCCACCCCTATACCCTCACCATATATCCCACCCACCTTTCCCCCACTCTCTCTACCCTGACCAACTCCTACCCTACCTGCACTCCCCCTAACGTCACCCTACCCCCATTCTCTAACAGAACCCACCCACAGTACCCTCGCCGTCTCTACCCCCACCCAACCAAACCCACTCTCTACCCCGGCCCACCCTACCCCCACTCTCTCTACCCCACCAAACCTCAACCTTTGCCACCTCCCACCCTCCACTCTCTAACCCCCACACACCCTAACCTTTCCCACTCCCTATACACCCACCCAACCCCCAACTCTCTAAACCCCCACCCACCCTACCTCCACTCTCTCTACCCCACCAACCCTACCTCCACTTTCTACACCTACCCACCTGCCACTCTGCCCCACCCACCTTATCCCCACTCTACCACCACCCACCCAACCCCCACTCACCCTAACCCACTCTGCCACCATCCACCCTACCGCTACTCTCTAATCCAACCATCCTCTCTACCCCAACCACCAACCCTAAGCCCAATCTCTACCCCCACCCACCTACCCCCAACCAATCTCCCTGTCATTCTATCCCCACTCACCTGACACACACCCAACTCGATCTACAACCCACCACCACTCTATACCCCTCTCATCCTTCCACTCACACTCTCGCTTTATTTCTTACCTCTCCCTCTCAAACTTTCTCGCTCATATTTCCTCTTGCTCATCATTGATGGCACCCTCTCAATCGTTTCCTTCCTTGCTCTATTCTCCTTTCTCATTTTTCTGCACACCTGTGCCCCTTATCGCATCCTCCTTTGAAACGTTGCACTCACCTGCTTGCATCCTGGTGCCTATTAATGCAAAATGCAAAGAACATCAGTAAAAGCCCAAACGATTGGCTTTGCCAATGCTTGTTTAGTATGTTTTGGCAACATAGAAATACAATATTAACCCATTCAGGTGGTGTACTAATTGCCCATTTTGCCAGAACTTTTGATGCCACTAAAAACATTTAAATTGTACACCTGCAATATGACCTCATTTGAGCCGAGTGCATAAGTACCCGGGCTTCCTGGAAGAAAAAAAAAAAGGGTTTCCATCTCTAATGCCTCCAAACATGCGCACATGGGATTAAAAAACAGGACTAATCCTAAAAAACATGAGTGCTTTTTGGGCTAGGCACTGGTTGCCACAAGCATGGGCAAATACGTACAAAAAGATCTTTGTTGGAATGTGTGTGACCCGTGCCACGCAGGCTTTGCTGCAGGACTCGGAACGTCAAACAATTTGCTGACCATCACATCTATCATATCTCCTCTGGCGTCTACAAAACAACCTCTTTATTTTGCGTTTGTCTACTTTCGTGGAGCATTCGATTGTGTGTCTAGAGAGCGACTTATGGACAAATTACATCTCGCGGACTGTCCGACTTATATCATTGCTCTCATACAGGCTCTACACACGAATACCAAAATGCAGGTCAGATTGACTTTTCAGGGCGAACTGACTTCTCCAGTTGATACTTACAGAGGGCTGAGGCAGGGATGTATCCTTGCCTCGGCTCTCTATACATGTTTTCATCTCTGTTATTGGAGATTCCTTTGAAGATATAATCACTGATGCCCCGAAATTGGCACCTAAATCAATCCCAGCTCTTTTGTATGCGGACAATCTAGTCCTTATGTCCAAGACTCCGCAGGGCTTAAACAGACTTTTGGATGCCCTGTCGTCCTATGTTCAAAAGAACATGTTGACTATAAACGTCGAAAAAACGAAAGTGATGATTTGTAATTGTAAGAATAGATGGAAAAGAATCACAAAATAGTAGTTGCAGAATACTGAATTGGAACTTGTCCACCAATATATCTATTTGGGTGTGGGTATAGAGACCAGAGCAATGGTGCAGCTTATTTGTCTAGTTTAAAGAGAAAATTAACAACGGCCATCTCTCAAGCAACTGTTATTCAGGCAAAGTATAGTAAATTCTCGATCACGCCTGCCCTGACGTATTATCAGCAAAAAGTCACTCCAATACTGCTATATGGAGGCAACCTTATCTGAGACTGTATGGCAAGGGTTTGAAGACAAATTTTGGCAGCAAATTCTTAATCTCCCCAGGTGTGTTCCTACTGTATGGATTAGACACAAATTGGGCCTTATATCATTAGACGCAAGATATTTGTGGCAAATGATAGCTTTATTTAGAAAGTGTCTAGTAGCCCCCGAATCAAACATGCTAACAAGAATCCTCTCTAAATACATGTTTACCACGCAAGGTGCATACATGAGAAAACGGAAATCAACAGTTATCCATGCACTGGTTCATGCTTCACTCAATCTACTTTTGGAAAATTCGACTCGAGTGAAGACTAAACTCTTCCAGTATGACTGGATTAAGACAAGAAATAAATGTCAAAGTTATCAAGATTTTAGAAACAACCCTTTTCAGCACAAAAAATATAATATCTCATAGCCAAATATGATCATTTGTCCATCATCATCACATAGAGCAGATTTCTTGCGCCTAAAATGTAATGTATGGCCAACAAAAGATAATCAGGCAAGGCACAGATTAATTGCTCAGCAAGATAATGTTTGTCGTTTTTGTAACATCCCCAGTCAGAGAGAAACTCTGTCACTCATTAGTGGACTGTCAAATTATAAAGCAAACTCGTACATTGTAATTAAAATAACAATTGAAAGAATTTGAGCAGATCCTCTGAGATTTGGTGTCACTGGCTTTTTACACGCATTACAATTAAGCTAATAACTACTTAAATAGTATGCTGGTGACCACTTCCTTTTGAAGGTCAAGCCTCAACTCATCTGTGACTGAGCTAAGAAGGATGGCAATTTTAATGTTGGATTTAGAAAAGGAGTTCTGATTCTGATATAAAGGTTAATAAATAATCGGTCAGGTGATAATCATTGAATTTATGTATGATGTGTCTATTGAAACAAATATTGGTTTAATTTTTGTTTAATTCTTGTTATTGGACGAATGTTAAATGAATGGATTTGTCATCCTTATTTTAGACAATGTAATTGTTTTATTTTCCTTTAATGCTTGAGTAATGAATTGATAAATATTTTAACATTTGTGAAATATATTGTAAAGTTGATGAAACACAGCTAAAGCAATAAAAAAACAAATGTTACAAAATGAATGTGTGTGCTTAATGAATCAAATTACATCTTTGCTCTGTGAAGTTGTGCTGCAACAAGACTCCTCAACTAGCACTGCACTCTGCAGTTTTGAAGTTGGCACATAACGGCCAGCAAAAATAAATATTCTGCCAAGGTCATTGAGCAGGATTCATACTTAATATCAACATATCATCTGTCCATTGCTCTGCACCTTTTGATGAAATGGAGAAATGCACAACAGACGCAGACACAATGAATATGGAAGGGTGACTGCATGACATTAAAATAAGCTCTATACAATCATGTCTGTCGCCAGACCTCTTATGATACACTCACCATCTCACAGGAAAGAGATACAGAATAGAAAATCAAGACTTTTGTGTAGCCAATAGGGACATCGGCCAGCTCTGAGGCGAGCAAGGAAGGCAGGACTTCTGCCTGGACCAAAAATGTCCACCAAGTCTTGTGAAGCCTGTGCACGCCACTGACACAAGTAAGACACAGGGTCTACCCAGAGCATCCACACAAAAAGGCATGGGGTTTCAAAAGGTGATATTAAGTGACTAATGATCTAGTTTTATATCTATATTCAAGAAGGTGATTAAGACCATCAAACACATACCCAAAAAAACTAGTACACCAGGATGGGAACACCTGGGATTAACCTATCCCTTCGAGTTATGCACTATACGGTAGATATTGCAACCATTTTTAGCGTTTTCTCCTTTTAAAATAGTATAGAGAAAGAATCCAGAAGCCTGACACTTACCAAACATGCTGTGGGAGGGCTAGGAGGAACAAAAAAATAATGCAGTAAACATGGTCCAGTTCTCTCAAAAAATACAGCAACGAATGCCATTAGTCAATAATCTGGTTTGCAAACATCTCGTGGAGAAGTGTGGCAAAGTTACGACTCAGAGGCCAGGAGATGAAGACCAAAGATCCTTGGGGCCAGCACAGGGTCCAACGTCCACCAATATTCTGGCCAATAGTCTGGCCCTGGAGGCAGGTAACAAGGATGTTATGTAGGTGTGAAGTTTGTTGGGAAGGAAATGAACCTCTCACATCCCCCTAGATGCTTTGGAGTAAGGTGAATCCCATAACTACACTTGCGATGTACCATGGGGGGGAGGACGTGCTGAGAAACCCTGCTCACTCAATATTACAAATGCGCAGACTTAGTGCGCACTTATATGTAAGCACCATTTTGTAGTTATGGTACAAACATTCAGCCCTGCATGGCTGCGCGGTAAACACAGACCCAACGAGGAAACCTGAACAGGCCCAAGAGCTGATGATAGAGAGACCCATGCTGCTAGCCTCCATAGAAACTTTCCTTTGTTCCATAACTGTTGCTTATACATGTTATGCCGAGAAAGAATGTGGCCTGCAAGGCCGCGAGACAGTACCAGGAGGCTCAAAATGCATGTTTATCGCAGCAAGGTCAAAATCAGACTTCCAACCCCCACCCAGTAAGACCATGAGTTATGCCACCCACAACTGCCCCAGTCCAAAACCCCTGAATCCACGATAGGTGACCTCAGACCACCAACCACAAAAACCCAGTGGTCATAAAAGATCTAAAAGAACACAAACATTCCACCTTATTGCATAAAGACAGACTTTGTAATACGAGGTACGGGTTGGAATAAATGATAGTCCAAAGTGAGGGTGGAAGACTTGGGTGCAGAGAGTGCGATATGGACTGAGTGAAGAATGTGTGCTTCAGCATGATCTTAAGCCTCCCCCTGTGCCAATCTCAGAGTTTCCCAGGTGCATGCCATAATGATAGAGTAGCATTGCTTACATAGTTACTAATTGCGAACACAGCCTTGGTTCCCTGAAGATGATGAGCCAAGCTGACCCCATGTGATTGAAGATGGACGGGTGGACGGGGCTGGCACCAATAGTAGCATGGTATCCCTTACGGAGTAGGCCGCTCATGTATAGGGTCTCACCAACCAGCCACTTCGTTGCCTCTGCAAATGTGACGTCATTAGAGACGATGTGTGTCCATAACATTATGCTTGTACTATTTTTCAGCAGAAAGTTCTTGAGCAGCAGAGTTCTTCGCTGGCCTACCTATGTTTTGTGTGCTTAAAACGGGTTATCCATGCAAGAATCTCTTGGCCCTTTTTCCCATCGGGTTGTATGTTTTAGTGAACATATATAGTCATAACAAAATGTATGCTGAATTCATAAATAAAAGTCAAATAAGTAGGACCGAATGCCATCTGCAAGCACTGAAAAGCCCAATTTTGATTTTTAATGTAAAATATGGGTAAATCTGTCTCTGAACGTGAAGTCTGCTAAACAGGACCCACTTTCATAATCCTCTATGCTGAAAAGTATAGTGCAAACATGTCACTCTGCTGAGCCTATCTACTGATACCGCTTAGCAGCTGCTTTGTTGTTTGGCACTGTGGCAGTTATAGAGTGACACGTACATTCCTGCCAAAGTTTCAGCATCCAGGGTCTGCCTTTAACCGTGGGTAACCCTAAGCCAAACATCTAAAATTGTGTGCTACTAGAGCCTGGTGGCAGATTAATCTCTAAACATAAACCATGTTCACACGGACAAGGCTGTGATCAATAGTAGCCCGATATCCCCTATGGAGCAGACCGCCCATGTATAGGGTTTCACCAAGCAGCCACGCAGGTTTTTACTTTATATTTGACATCATTAGTGATGATGTGTTTCTTTATAACATTCTGCTTGTAATATCTTTCAGTAGAATGTTCTTGAGCAGCTGAGATCTTTGCTGGCCTCCCTATTTTTTGTGCGATTTAAACTTGTTATCCTTTTAAGAATCTCTTTGCCTTTTTTTCCTAGTGGGCTGTATTTTTCTGGCGTGAACGGTTGTGGGTGTGCCTTCATTTGATGACCCCCACGTGATCCCAGCGCCCCGTACCTGCGGTGGTGTCCAGGCAGCCTCTGCGAAGGGGCAATGCGCACCTACAGCAACCAGTCTCCAAAACGCATACAGGAGCCGTCTTTTCAGAATTCCTGTCTGCTCTTTGGAGTGGGGCGCGGCTTCAGAGGAGACATGCAGGCCGGCATTGTTGGCACCCTGTGACGGAGGATTTCGGGTGAACACGCACATGTGAGTATAGCCTTGAAAGGGATAACAAGTAGAGGATAGGTGTATGTGAGAGGGTAAACAGTGTGAACACAAGAATCTTGAAATTGCAGGTGTGGCATGTATGTGGATTGTTTGTTTTTGTATTATCATTTTCATTAGGAGAATATTAGGGAAAGAAAAAAAAATTAATGGTAGGGAGCCTCCACGAGTGAGGGGAGAAGGTGGCGCCACTCATACTGTATAATAAAGAAAAAAGGAAATATACAGGAATCCGGCATAATTAGAGGGGTCGAGAATAGTAGTAGTTATTTTAGCTTATTTTATAGGTATTTCTATTGTGTAGGGTGGAGGACCAGGAAGGGCATTGTGTAATTCATGGTATATTTGAGTGTGTGTAGTGTGTGAGCAATAGTGTGAAGTGAAGGAAGGGGGCGAATATTTTTTGAGTTTTTTAACAAAATGGAAGGAAGTGTAAATTGTTTGTGTTTTTTGATAACCACGTAACACTGTGCGTAGCGCGTTAGTACAAGCGTAAGGGCAGTGGAGGCGCAACCACCCCCAACATGGGAGGAGAAACACTGATAGTGTATGTGTGTGTATGTGTAGGGCCGTAGAGCTTTGAGAAGTACCATAAGCAGTGGGTGACAGAGACAAGAGGAGGGGGGAGATGCCCTGCAGGGCAGGGCTCCTGCAATAAAGGTATCCTAAGACATATGTCAATTTTTCCAACAGCCAGGTATAAGGGAAACCAATTACAAAGACATAAGGAAATACTAGATCTCTGGAGGATGTTTGAGGACACTAAAGAGTTGAAAGGAGAGGACGGACAGGACGGTAGCAAGGGAGAGTGCCCAGGAAGAGAGGGCGCAGCCGTGACAGAATGTAGAGGGATATACCCACTGGCATCTCGCCCCCGATAGACTATACCAACCCGACCTATGTGTTCACAGGAGCAACTGCTGTGTCCACAGCAGAAACAGCTCCTCTGCCTGCATTTGTGTCTCCTCCAAATGTCCCAGGACATGCCAATGTTAATAAACGATTTAGAGGTGGCATTGGCTTCAGCAAGAGCAGAATTAAATACACTACGAACAGTGTAAAACTAAGTCAAAGCTGACAGGTAGAACAGGCACCAGATGGATTTCCTATTCAGGATAGATAATACGCCCAATAAAGACACATCTAGACAGAATTGTGAAGATTAGCATTGCGTCACATCTAGACCGAACTGTAATACTAGCTTGCGTCACATCTAGACAGAATTGTGAAGATTAGCATTGCGTCACATCCAGACAGAATTGTAAAGATTAGCATTGCGTTACATCTAGACAGAATTGTAATACTATCTTGCGTCACATCTTGAAAGAATTGTGAAGATTAGCTTGAGTCACATCTAGAGAGAATTGTAAATGTCAGTTTTCACCACATCTAGACAGAAGTGTAAAGATTAACTTGCATCACATCTAGACAGAATTGTCAATGACAGCTTGCACCACACCTAGATAGAACTGTAAAGATTAGCATTGCACCACACCTAGACAGGATTGTGAAGATTAGCATGCGTCACTTCTGAGATGCCACTAACCAATCCCACCCCTTTGCATACACATCTCAAACTCTAACTAAACACAACCATACCTCTAATGCACAACAAAACGCACACACTTCACCACACTGCAACAACAAAATATACTATGCATAGCCTCACGCAACAGCACACAACGGCTCCCAACCGAAAAGCAAACCTAAGCTCAGCGAACGGTGCAAACCAAACTGAGGCTGCCAACAGCATATCACTGATGTCTTGCCTTTGTCCCGCTCAATCTTACTAACTTTCCTACCCTCTTCCCCTTTCAGATTCGCCAGAGTGCCTGGGGACCACTCCAGTGGTGACGGGGCACGGTACAAATACCTTTAACATTAACATAAAAACGTGCATAGTGAAAAGGAGGGAGAATGAAGTGAACGGGCTGACAGCCTGGGATATGACAATGCTTACGGGCAGAGTACATTCAACAAGTTGGAGGATGACGAGGACGAGGAAGTAGAACAGGCACCCAAACTCACTCCTAGGGTGGTTTGTGGGATGGGAGATTAAGGAGTAGGTTTGGCCGGATGGTGGTGGTAAGGGAAAAGGGAAGTGGGAAAAGTAGCGAAGGGAACAAAGCACGACTGCAAATGCCTCTCATACACAAGGGGACCGGCAGGTATCACTATGTGCCATGGGCAAAGATGGACAAAAGCAATCTTATAAAAGCGCTCCCAGCCCTTACAGCAGGCGCAGGCAAATGGACCTATGCGATAGAAAAGCAAACAGCAGGAGTTCCCTTAACAGTAGGAGACATCAAAAGCCTATTGGTAGCTACTATCGGAGATCAGGCTGCTGATAAGTAGGTAAAAGCAAGGTACCCGGGAGTAACCTTGGGAAACAATACAATGATGGGGCCTCCTTTATTAAGATTCAATCGAAAATACGAGAGCATTTCCTGACACACCGACTTGCAATCTATCATGCAATATACTATTGTGAGGACAAAGATGGTGTTCAATGTATTATTAAGTTTCAAGAGATGTGGAGAGCAGAGACAGATAACACATGGGACCAATCAATCCCCTCTTCTATTTTATCGTTAAACCTCCCCAAGGAAGTGCAGAGGCACTAGACAAAATTGTTGGCGTTGGGGCGAAGGGATGACCTGGAATACAGAGGATAATACACCATTGTAGACTAATAAAAGAACGCAACAGGGAAATGACTCGGAGGCGGCAAGCAGAGGAAGCAAAACTAGTAAAAAAACAACCTAGCTAAAATAGCTCTGGAGGAATAAGTGTCTATGCCAGCCTAGACAGAAGTGACTGGGCTAATTTTACTATCGCCAGAATAGAAGCGGTGTGGTCAGATGGAGGACAAGGACAGTGGGGCCCTCCCACACAGCAACAACCACAGCAGATGATGCAACAATACGTGCCTCACAACAACTTCCAGCAGGCAGGAAGCATGAACCCCTTTAACAGTGCGCCTAGTGGCACAGTAGCCCTGTTCCAGGGAGCAACAGTGGTGGGGGGAAACCCCTTTTCATTTCCAGGGACAAATACCTATCCTGACTAGGACAGCCCACAGAGAGCACTTATGTGTCCCGCCCTGTCAATGATCCTAAACCCAGAAGAGGAACCCTTGGTGGGGGCAGAGATAGGAAACAAACAATTAATTTGTATGGTTTATTCGGGCGCTGAGAAATCATGCATCAGTGAAGGGGACTTCACGTTATCTGGCAAAACTCCTGACATGCAGTAATTCTCTGGGGCTATTTCTATGGTTTCATACACTAAAGACTTGGATGTAAAGGTAGGGGAAGGTAGTACGTGCTCCCTTATTATATTCTCAGAGTTCTATCACCTTGCTTGGCAGGGATCTGCTCAGAAAATTGAACGTGACAATCTTATTTACTAATCATGGCATTGTCTGAACCACGCCAGGGATGTGGGCAATGAAAGCGATGGTCATTATACACGCCATGGTACGTGAAGCAGTAGTGTGAGGAATACGCATCGACCCGGACATGTTCATTTACGGAATAACAGTGCTCGTAGAAGCAGTGCCACAAATTGCCAAAGCCTGCTGGAGAGTGCCAATTGATTTAATTTTCCGCCCTGTGGTGTCCCAAGCATTGGTAGTGAGTACAATACTGTCACTAGACTTACAGGGGTTGCTAGTATCTGCAAAAAAGTAGTTGCCCTTGGAATAGACAGAGTACTGTATTGTGCATCGATCCCACCGTACCCCTCAAGGAAGTGACAGATGCAGAACTTTTCGAGGACAATGATGGGGAGATAATACTAGAGATTTGCATCCCCTGTGAGATCATTGTGCAGTACAGAAGAGTGCAGTGCCCCCTAGTGGCCGTTGTCTCACCACCTCCCTTCATCCAGGCTGACTTAAGAGTATGTAACAGCACAATTATTGTCATGATGCCTACCCCCGGAGCACCAGGCCAGGCCCAGCACCCCCGGGAGCAGGCATCATGTCCCCGGGTAAAAGCCCAGCGGCCCCTTATAGGGGCTCTTTGGGCTCTGTCCTGGCGCCGTTGGCGCCAGGCTCATGTTGGACATCAGTCCTGGCGCCATAGGCCATAGGCGCCAGGCTCATAAAGGAAGGTGTTTTGTGCACTTACCTGATGCAGACCATGCTGCAAGATTCAGGTCTCCCTGAGACCTGAAAGGGACTATTTTTTCAATGGGACTATTTGTCCACTCGGGCGTGGCCAGGGAAGGATACTTACCTGGAACTACTTTGGGGGCTATTTAAGCCACACCCAGACAGTAGCTCACGCTTCGCGTTGTTCTGCATCCAAGCAGCTGAACGCTCACCGTGTCTGCTCCTGCATCTGGTCTCCAGCCACGCCCGCCTCGATCCTGGAAAACCTGTAAGGAAAGAAGAGAAGAGAAAGGTCAAAACCAAGAATGTTATCAAACTTCTTACCTGCATCCGGAACCTTCACGCCAGCGTTCCTGAGAAAAGACTTTCATTTAAAAGCACTGCGTTGCCCGCTGCAGCGCCGCGCTTCACTCACCTATCCTCGGGAGTTCTTCTGGCTCCACCGCGACTGTCTGCACCGGTCGCCACATCTCTGCGCCTAGGGGAGAGAAGAAGAGACAAAAGGTGAGCAGAAGGAACATATGAGGAAAGCCTAATTTTCCGCCATAACACTTACCGGTCTTCTGTTGGTGGATCATTCCTCATTTCGGGTCGGCGCCTCTTCGTTGGCAGGTACCGCACCCCGGCCCCTATGGGGAAAGGACAAAAGACATTACTGGAGGAATATAAAGACATTAAGAGGGATCGCCCCCATCTCTAACTCACCTGAGTTTACCATCGGCAATTCAATCCCTCAACGCATCGCCTTCATTCTGCACCTGAAATAAAGGACAGATCACAGGTTAGGAAGGCAACAGAAAAGGAGGCTCAACACTTGAACTTTTGTAATCTTTATACTTACGGCGTTCCGCTCGGAAAAGTCAAGGGGATTTTGCCAGCGCCATTCTGAAAACCAGTGAAGTAACTGGACAAACACGCGCCCCTGCATCAGAAGCAGGATGGAGAGTTCATCCTTTCAAACCATAAGGTGAGCTTCAACCAGGGATTTCGGAGGAAGTTAGAGAAGAACGAAGGGGGGAAGGAGGGAACAAGCACACTATTCTGCAGACTGTTAATCCCCTTTCTCATCTGCAGAAGGATATTCCTACGGGCCAGACAAGCAAGATTTGAGGGTCCTGTTCAGTCGGTGTTCCGAGTTCTGCGCATCACGCTCGAAGAGGCCACAGCCACCCAGACTAGACCAGCGCCTCCGTGGGAGTCAGGTGAGCGTTACAATTATGGACAACTAACCCACATGACGTAGGGCTACTAAAGGAAGTGACCCCAGTACAAATTACACTTAAAATTGGAGCGTTAGTACCCATTATCAAGTGAGGTTGAAGAGGAAATAAAAGACATGAAACAGGCCCTGCTTCACCAAGGGATAATAGTACCCTCTACATCACCATGCAGTACTGCCATATACCCTGTCAAAAAAGCCATGGTGGCAACTGGAGAATGATACAGGATCTCTGCCCACTGAATGACAAACTACAGAAAGAATTTCCTGTAGTTACGAACCCTGTCACCATTTTGTGTAGTATCCCTAAAGAGGCAACACATTTCACAGTGGTTGATTTAAAGAACGCCTTCTTCTCAATACCCTTGCACCCTGACTCTCAGTACCTCACAGCCTTTACAAATGGTGGAAAGCGCTACGAACATACTCGATTGCCCCAAGGGTTTTGCGAGAGCCAAAGCATAATAAACAGAATACTACACGGAGACTTGGGTAACAACCATGTGGCCAGCCCAGTCACCAGTACGTGAACGACTTACTCGTTTGCAGTAACAGTA
Source organism: Ambystoma mexicanum (assembly GCF_040938575.1). NCBI lineage: Eukaryota > Metazoa > Chordata > Amphibia > Caudata > Ambystomatidae > Ambystoma > Ambystoma mexicanum. The sequence goes on along the minus strand of NC_090928.1, from coordinate 640,070,851 downwards.
AGACTGTCGTAAAGATTCCATTACCCTTCTACAACTGTTGGCCAACAAAGGATACGAGGTAGAGAAGAACAAACGCCAATACTGCCAACTTGTGGTGCTCTACTTAGGACAGCTGATCTCAGCAAACGGCAAAGGAATAATACCAGCCAGAGCACCATCCGTGAGTGCCATGCCCAAACCTGTTACAGTGAAAGACATGCAAAAACTCCTTGGGTTGTGCAACTACTGCAGGGCATGGCTCCTTGACTATGAAGCATACACAAGGCCGCCCCTGCAGGGTCTCAAGGAAGCAGAGAAAGGCAACCAGAAACTAGAATGGACAACAGACATGGTACACAATTTTTATGATTTGAAAGAAGCGATTTCCACAGCCCCAGTTCTTGCCACCCCAGATTACACTCCGGAATACTATATATTTTCACATTCAAATGGCACACTCATGACCGCCGTGCTAACACAGAAAAGCACAATGGGCCACAAGGCCTACTAAAGCGGTACACTAGATTCTGTTATGCAGGGGCAGTTCGCATGCAAACAAGCGCTTGCTGCAGCTGCCTCCGCCATCGAAAAAAGCTCCACAATTGTAATGGGATGCTCAGTGACAATGTACGTGGAGCATTCAGTATTTGTGATCTTAGAAAAATCGAAGTCGGGGGCACCTAAGGTTTTAGTACCACAGGAAGTTCCAATTATAGAGGCACAATGCCTAGTTCATCTTGCTCTATGTAGAATAAAAGGTACCTTCCAGGCACACAGCGTGCGACTAGAGCTTGTGGATCCAGATGCCCTGCAATGCAACAACAACCCAAGAAACCTCAATTGCTTACAACAACCCTATTTAGTAAACGATGGACTAAAGTATGTAAGCAGCAAATGGCAGGAAAAAACGCTCAGCTGCCTAGCTGAAGGCCTCCTGGGATATGAAGAGGAAGTGGTGGTGTTAGTAGAAAGGACATGTGCACAAATATGGACAGAGCATATCAGAAAATTGACATGGATTGCAGCAACGAAAAGCCAGTGAAAGTGCACCAAGAGGAGAGTTATGAACTATGCTTCTACAGCAAAGTCGGTCTTTATCAGCTCCAAAGAGCAATGCCACAGAACATTGTTGATTCCAGACTTGAAAAGAGGCACAGCGGCAGTGATAGACTACTACTGTGTCTGTGGCCAACAAGCATACTTGCATCTCCCACCATCATGGAGGGGCTACTGTTTGCTGGCCACGCTGCACTCAGCACTACTTGAATTCCCAGAAAAAAACTTGAAAGGCGGGCCAATACCTGACACAACCCCAACAGTTTACCTGGTGTTTGAAGAACAGAACCCAATACTGCCACCAGAATTTTGCATCCTACCTAGGAAGAGATGATATGATAAGTAACCTACGAAGAAAGAAGAGAGCATCAAACTATCTAGCAAAAGACTCAACCGCACTGCTTGGGGAGATACCTAAAGAATACTGATTTTAAAGCTCTGCTCAAACTTTTTTCGCCTCACGCTTGCTACCCGGCATACAGGAAGCAGCTAATGCTAAATGGCTGCTGTATGAAACCTGAAGGTGTCTTATCGGCTAGTCCCTGGGGATCTGCCATCCAGGTGGCCAGGACGCGGCCATCACATTTGGATCCAATTCCTGGAGGTGGACCAGTACGGGAGGATCACCTGAGGGCTCTTCGAGGAGTGGATATGGGACACCAAAGAGCAAGGCGCGGTATCCCCTTCCTTACAACACCTTTTCCCCATCCTGCAAAGTAGGATATTTAGAAGCTCTACCCCCGACCCCCTTTTCCAACATGAACACTTTCTCACACTGAGCGACAACGGACTAATACCAGAGCCGTTTACCTGACATGTCCCAAAACAAGGGTCAGGCAGAGTTAGGCAATTGCCGATAACTACACACTGCCCTTTTCATTCCCCATATGGATAAAAGGCAGAGCACAAGAGGACACTCTGAGCAAGGCCAAACGCACAAGGAAACAGCTATTCCAGTACTGCAGGTCAAGCGGAGGAGAAAGGCGGCAAGACATGAAAGGACGTCAAGGAGGGAGTTGCCCTTGCCTTTTTCAACCCAGACCTGTGAAACCTTCGACAAAAGAAACAAAAGACCAGGAACCACAGCTGGCAAATGGTATGTCGGATGTCAGTGGTACATGGAACCCTCCCGCACTGATAGCCAGGGCGGGGAGACACGGTTTCCATCATGGTACAGTCCTTGACTCCAGCGGCAAAAGAAACGCCAATGAGTTCCGCACAGCCGGAGAGTCTGAAGAACCTGATAGTGGGCCGGACTGTGTTAGGCTCAAGGTTGCAGTGGCAACATTAAGAAGATTAAGATACATAGGTCTTTTGTGAACGAACTTGGTACCAGAGATAGAGTGTTACGGCGCCACTGGGCGCTGGTCAGGGGTCTCTGGCTGGTACCCCTCTTCTAGTTCAGCAAAGTGTCTTTGTTCAGAAGAGTATTGAAACTCCAAGTACCAAGAGGCCACAGGAAAGGCTGACATGAGGTGTCGAGGTGGTCATACAAGGGTCAAGCCAAATCCCTTGTACAATGGAAAGTACTTGACACATTGCAGAAATGTTGACGATTGTGAAATTGTGAACCCGACTGAGGGAATTGTGAAACAGGTGTTTGCGCCCAGCAAAGGGGAACGCCATGCAAACTGTGATTTTGTGAATAAACAGGCACTTGCCATAGACTAACAGAGTGACGCAGTGAGACATGATCGCCCTTCGGAAGTCTTTGTTTAAAGTTTGCAATTGATGTGGAAGGTCTGAGCCCAGATTAGGGGGATCTAACTAAACCTAGGTGGTTGTTTAAAAGACATTGAGACTTTTGATTATTACAAATAAGGAGATTGTGATTGAAAGGCGTTAGTGAACCCGACTGAGGGACATCAACATAAAAGTTGTGAAGACGCTAAGTGAACAACATTGTGACGACAAGTATGAACCCGACAGAGGGATGTCCACAGTGAGTGGTTGGTCTGAGCCCGATTGAGGAAGGCTAACGAGTGAGAGAAGATCGGAGCCCCGTTGAGGGGGATCCAAGGGTGGAGGGTAATCAGCCAATGTGAAGTTTAACAGAAGGAACTTTTGTTTTGTTGTTTTGGCATATCAGGCCCTCTGAAGCAAGAGACTTTGCATGAGAAGAAGCTTGGGCACAGAAAACTCTGATATAGAGAAAAAGGAACTGTGAGCTAGTGCCAGAGAAGCCCAGAAGTGTGCTGTACTCAAGAGTCCCGCCTTGTCCCGTGCTAAAAATGTGGGGAATGGAGACCCCGGCCATAACATCCTGACATCATTTTGTGAACACTTCTTTCTTTTCTTGTGAACATCATCCCACACTATTTTGTAGCATAGCGGTATGGATTGGCAATAGTTTTGTTTTTAGTATAGGCCTTTTTTATTTGACTAGACTCGACTAAGACTGTATTATTATTATTTGATGGTCGTAGCTTGCTCCCATCTTAGATTTAGATTAGGCGTTTATCTCACCCATTTGACAGTTTAATAAACACCCTTGAACTGTGATCACTTGTGTGTGTCTTACTTTGATACCAGGACTTTCTTACACCCCTTCCCTGTAAGACCTTTTCCCCATCCTACCAGGTTGGATACTTAGGAACTCAAACCCCCCACCCCCATTCCTGACATGAATACTGTCTCACAGACAGCTCACCATGAGCGAAAACGGACTAATACCACAGCAGTATACCTGACATGTCCCAATACAATGGTCAGGCAAGGTCAGACAATTATTGATAATTTCACACACCTGACTTCCATCACACTTCCCCCACACAGATAAAAGGCGGAGCACGAAAGCACACTCTTGAGCAAGACAAAGCACACTCTGAGCAAGGCAAAGCACAAGAGGGGCAGCAGTTCCAAGATGGCAATTTAATACGAGGAGAAAGACGGTGAGACCAGAGAGGGTTGCAAGGAGGGAAGTGCCCTTGACCTTTTGAGACTGTTACTTTTGTGAGCCTTGGAAAGTGAGAAATCTAAGACCTGGAATTGAAGCTGAAGAAACCTGCATTGTGTGTCTGAGTTAACCGGGGCTCTCCCGCATCGATATCTAAGGCAGGGAACAGTGTTTGTCGCTGTGGTACTGTCCTTGGCTCCTACAACAAAGCAGTGTCAGTAAAGTCAGCACAGCCGGTCAGTTGGGAGACTGATACCAGACCGGCCTGTGTTGGAACCATAGTTGCAAGCGGCATCATTGTATAAAGAAATCTAAAGAGAACAGTGTGTGAATCGTATGTGACGAGAGACGCAAATATAATTGAATAACAGAGGAGTGACTGAACTTTTGAAGCCAGGAAAGATACCGTAAACAGAGTAGTCCGGCGCAACGTGGGTGCTCATTCTAAGGGCTCTGTTAGGTGTCCAACTGGTTAGCAGATGTGAAAAGGAATGGTGAGATCGAAGTGGTCCTGCAGCGGGTCAAGCTAAACCCTGTGCACATTCGAAAGTCTTTGACAGTTAATGCGAACGGAAATTGGTCCAAGCCCGGGTGAGGTAGACCAATTGTGTAAGAGGAAGGATCTGAGCCTGGCTGAGGGGGCTCAGCGGCAAAGCGTGAGTCAACCGAGAAAGAATATTCTCTGAACATTGTAACAAGGGATCTGAGCTTGGAAGTGGGGGATCAAAAGTAGCATTGTGTAAGAAAAGAGAACTGAGCCCAGCTGAGGAGGTCCGGGGTGAAGAGTGAAACACCTAAATTGAGAACTTGTGAGAGGAAAATAACTTTTTGTTTTGTACATCAGGCCCTCTGAATCAAGAGACTTTGATAAGTAAAGAGACTTCGGCACAGAAGGCCCTAATGCTGGTAAATTGAACTGTGTCCTTGTGTTGAAGAAGCCAGACAGTGTGTTATGCTCAAGTGAACTGCCTTGTCCCGTGCTGAAAATGTGGGGAGGGGAGGCCAACGGCCTGAAAATCCTGACATATCATTTTGTGACACTAGATTCTTTTTCATGAATACTGCCCCACACTATTTGTATTTAGCGGTAAGCATTGACAATAGTTTTTTTTTAGTATAGGCCCTTTTATTTTGACGAGACTCCACTAGGACTGCATTATTATTATTTGATGGTCGTAGCTTGCTCCCATCTGTAGATTTAGGATTAGATAGGTGTTTATCACACCATTGTTGAAGTTCAATAAACACCCTTGAACTGTGGTCACTTGAGTCTGTCTTACTGTTATACCATGCCTTCCTTACAATGCAGATAGTACGCTGAGAACTGGTCCAGTTGGCAAATGACACTGAGCATGGGTTCAACGACATAAAGGTCAAGCTGCGTGCCCTAAGTTTGATGGCGAGGCAGAACTGCTACGTCCTCGATTTGCTGACGGCAATGTAAGGAGGTGTGTGCCAAGAAATTGGGGAGTCATGTTGCATTTTCCTGCCCCCACAATATGCAGAGAAGGGGCACTAGCTCATATCATCGAAGCAGTACATGGCCTAAGAGTTTGCATGAAGAAAGAAGGAGGAATACAAGGGGGGTACTGGTTCGACCTCGCCTTTGGCTGGGCCCCGTCCTGGTTAGGAGCAATCATGAAGATGCGGGTACACATTATCGTGTTCGTCCTGGTCATCTTTTTCACGTGCCAAGAGGGACTCCGATGTTGTGCCAAAAGAGTGCCTAATAGCGCAATGATGATGGTTTCAATTGGTATTTCAAAAGTATCTCGTAATACAAAAGAAATTGAAGTACAAACTGATCATGCCATTCCCCAAATGCTCCCTATTTACTATGTAGATGAAGTAGATCGTCTATACCACACCATCATTGTCCCACCCTCTAACCCAGAAAATTATGAGGTTTAGGTAGATCTAGCTGAGGATGGGGGATGCATTTATGACATGCACATCTGAAGAATATGCACAGCAAGGAGAAAGTTTGCGGTCAGTATACAGAGGTCGGATGCAAAAAAAAAGGAACTCCACCTTCTGAGGCCACAGTAAGAAGAGAAAATGAGCGCAGATATGCAGAAGAATTTGTTACTGTAGAAGTAACGAAAGGGGGAATGTTGGTAAGGAAAGGAACCTCTCCCACCCCCCTAGGTGCTTTAGAGTAAGGCGAATGCCATAACTACACTTGCGATGTGCTAGGGGGCGTGGGAGCGTGCTAAGAAATCCTGCACAAACTCAATATTATAAAATGCGTAGACTTAATGCGCACATAAAAGTAAGCACCATTTTTGCACTTATGGTAGAAGAACAGGTTACTCTCTCAACTGGTAACGTTCTTGCGATGGGATGGTCCGACAACGTATTCCATATCTATGACAGTAATCACCACAGCTGTGCTGCTTCGGAAAATCTTTCGGCGTCTGCCTCCTGCGTCGATGACGTCAATACGCTGTCCTCGAGGGCCTCCGTCGAGCCGACATCACCGGATGTTATAAGTAGGACGCACAACGCCCATAGCCTCAGTTCTAGTTTTTTCCCCAGAACGTGTGGCACCAATCTTCTGCCAGTATGACCACAGAAAGCCTTGCGGAAACATAAGCTGCAATCGCATAAGAAATTCTGTAGCGGGGTAGGCAGGGAGGGAGCGATATGGAATACGTCGTCGGACCATCCCATCGAAAGAACGTTGCCAGGTAAGAGAGTAACTTGTTCTTCGAGGGGATTGGGTCCTCCGACGTATTCCATATCTATGACAGACTCCCAAAGCAGCACAAACATAAGGAGGTGGGAAAAGAATTTAGAACACAAATTTAGCATGCCCAATCAAATTGCGGAATAAAGGACTGCCTTGCCAAAGGCCAGATCCTGTCCTCGGATGGAATCGAGGGAGTAGTGACGTACAAAAGTATGTACTGAAGCCCAGGTGGCTGCATCGCAGATGTTACGAATAGGAACACCCCTCTGTAGGGCAGTAGATGCAGCCATACCCCTGGTAGAATGGGCCCGCAAGCCAGCCGGTGGGTCTTTACCCGCCAAGCGGTAACACTCGGAGATAGCCAAAATAATCCAACGAGACAAAGTCTGTTTCGTCACAGCTTGTCCCAAACGCTTTCCAGCGTAACCAATGAAGAGTTGATCGTCCACTCTGACCCGGGACATGCGTGAAATATAAAAGCTCAATGCTCTCCTAGGATCAAGCCTATGGAGCATCTCCTCTTCCTTACCAGAATGCGGAGGAGGATAGAATGCCGGAAGAACAGCCTTCTGGCCCAAATGAAATTCTGAAACCACCTTCGGAAGAAAGGAAGGACGAACTCGAAGGACAACTCTGTCCTTATGAAACACAGTGAAGGGTGGCTTAACTCACTCACTCTGCGAGCGGAAGTAACCGCAACCAAAAACACAGTTTTATGAGTTAACAGTCACAAAGGGCAAGAATACAAAGGCTCAAACGGAGCACTCATAAGAAACTTAAGAACAAGGTTCAAATCCCAACCGGGCACCAGAAAAGGTGACGGAGGGAACACATTAGTGAGCCCTTTCAAAAACTGAGAAATTAAAGGAATCTTAAAATAGGAACATTCTTCAGACGAGCGCTTAAATATGGACAGCGCCGCCAGGTAACCTTTAATGGTACCCACTTGCAAGCCCCTGTGGGCCAAAGAAAGCAAAAAAGACAGAACCATGGGAATGTCACATTCAAAAGGATCCACATTCTTAACTCTGCACCAGTCGCAGAATTTACGGCAACGGTACAGAGACTTTTATGCCGGCCGTCTGGCCAAGAGCAACACCTCCAACACGTCTTCAGGGAGGTTCCAATCCTTCTACCTCAACCTTTCAGAAGCCAAGCGTGAAGGTTGAGGGATCTGACCTCTGGATGGAGAACCTGAGCCGCCTCCCGTGAGAGCAGATCGTCTCGGTAGGGAAGGCGACGTGGAGGGCAGATGGACAAGTCGAGAAGGTCCGGGTACCACGTCCTCCGGGCCCACGCCGGAGCAATGAGGATCATCCGGGAACTGAACCTCCGTAACCTCCGCAGTACTTGTGGGATGACGGGGACTGGAGGAAACGCGTACAGCAGTGGGAATGACCACTCCACCTCGAACGCGTCTCCTAAGGCTCCTTTTGGAGGAAATTTCTGCGAGCAGAACCTTTCCCACTTCCGGTTGACACTGGAGGCGAAGAGATCCACTTGAGGGGTCCCCCCAAAGGGCGAAGATCTCCAGGAGAATCTCCTGAGTCAGCTCCCACTCGTGAGAGATCGTGCTCTGCCTGCTCGAAGCGTCCGCCGTCTCGTTGTCGTCTCCGGCCAGATGAACAGCCGAGATCGAAACTTCCTGCTGGATGGCCCAGAACTCGAGCTGCATCGCCTCCCTGCACAGAGGAAGTGACCCTGCCCCCCTCTTTTTGTTGAGGTAGTGCATGGCCACCGTGTTGCCCGTCAGGATCAGGACACTCTTTCCTCGCACAGTCGGCAGAAAAGCCTTCAGGGCTAGCCTGACGGCCCTCAGCTCCAACAGATTGATATGGAGTCTGTACTCCGACGGAGACCAACGACCGCTGACTGTCAACTCGTTGGCATGAGCTCCCCATCCCATGAGGGATGCATCCATCACGATCGTCACTTCTGGCCAGGGAACCCAAACCGAGCCCCCTTCAACAGATTGCCTTTGACGGCCCACCAGAGAAGGTCCTGGGCGACCGAAGGCAGCACTTGAACAGGGTCCAACATCCTGCCGGAAGATTGCGACCACTGCATCTTGAGTGCCCACTGCAAAGATCTCATCCGCAGACGAGCCTCTGGCACCAGAAGAATGCAGGATGCCATGAAGCCGAGCAACCTCAAGAACTCGAACGCCGGGAGCATCTGGGCAAGTTGAAACTTGTGCACCATCTGCTGAATGTGAAGAGCCCTCACCTGGGGAGGAAAAAACATCCCCAGGGATGTGTCGAGCACTGCTCTGATGTACTGGAGCCGCTGTGTTGGCCTCAAATGGGACTTCTTTAAATTGAGGGAGAAGCCCAGCTTGTGAAGGGAGTGGCAGGTGACGGACAGATGATCCAGGACTTGCTCGGGAGAGCTCCCCCTGATCAACCAATCGTCCAGGTAGGGGTAGACATGAATCCCCCCTTTCCTGAGATGCGCTGCCACCACCACCATGAGCTTGGTGAAAACCCTTGGGGCGGAGGTCAATCCGAACAGCAGAACCGGAAACTGAAAGTGCAAGTCGCCAACCGCGAACCTCTGGCACTTCTTGTGCTTGGGATGGATCGGCACATGGAAGTAAGCATCCTTGAGGTCGAGAGACACCAACCAGTCCTGAAGTTGAAGGGTCTGGAGGACTTGAGAGAGAGTAACCATCTTGAACTTGTCCTTCCGGAGGAGTTTGTTCAAACCGTGCAAGTCCATGATGGGTCTCAATCCCCCGTCTTTCTTCGAAATCAAAAAATAAGGAGAATACCATCCCTTGTTCCTCTCCGCTACAGGCACCAGTTCTATGGCGCCTTTCTCCCGCAGGGCTTGAATTTCCTGCGCAAGGAGCTGATCCGGACTCTTCAAAGAGAGATTCCCAGGCGGATTGTCGTGAGGCCTCTGCCGAAAGGGAAGATAGTAGCCGTGGGTTATGATCTCCAGAATCCACACATCTGAAGTAATGGCACGCCATTCTACAAGATGCTGCGCCAGCCTTCCCCCAAACGGCGAACCATGGGACATGGCCTCATGACTGAGTGGTAGCGGCTGCGGCGTTGCCGGAGGGCAAAGAGGCAACTGCCCTAGCGGCTTTGGCACCTCGAGTACCCTGTTTTCCACCACTGGTACTCCTACGGTGGCCTCTTTGACTGACAGCTCCTCTCGCTTTACTCAAGGACGAGTAATAACGAAAGGAACCTCCCCTCCCCTCCATTGTTGTCCCTTAGGACGAAAAGGCGGAGGTTGTCGAACTGCAGCGCCCAACGACTTTGCTGCAGCTTTGGAGGTCTGCAACCTCTCAAGGCTCTAGTCAGCCTTGCTGCCAAAAAGATGTTCACCGTCAAAGGGCATGTTGAGGAGCCGGGACTGCACATCATGAGCAAACCCCGACTTCCGCAACCACGCAAACCTGCGTATTACGGTGCTCGCCGCCATGGACCGGCTGACACAATCTGCCATGTCCAAACCCGACTGAACGGCCTCACACATGGCATCCTTGCCATCCTGGACCATAGCAAGGAAACCATCCCGTTCGTCCCCTTCCGGAATATGTTCAGCCGCTAATGCAGCACAGTTCCACAGAGTGTGTGTGAAACGAGACAAGGCACATACGGAGTTGGCCGCCTGACGCGCCATACCCCCTGAAGAAAACACTTTCTTCGCCCAGCCATCAAAACGTTTGTCGTCCCTATCCGGAGGGATGGTAGGATACGACGCCTGCTTTGCCGGGGCCGTAGCCGCCTGCACCACCAAACTCTCCGGAGTTGGGTGCCTGGACAAGTAGCAGGGGTCGCTACTGGCTGGACGGTATTTTCGCGACAAAGACTTGCCCACTGCCGGGAGACTCTCCGGAGCAGTCCATGCCGCCGCCACCCTTCTCTGCAGAGCCATATGAAATGGCTGTACCGGGTCAGTGGGGGGACCAAGATCGAGGATGTCCGTAAGATCATCCTGAACAAACTCCCCTGGGGGAACCGACCATCCCAAGTACTCGGTGACTCGAGACTTTAGGCGCCGGTACGAAGAATCGGCATGAGTGCCAGGCTGAGGCCTACAAAACTCCACCTCCGGAGAGTTGTCCAGTCCACTGGCATCATGCAGTGACTGCCTCAGGTCTTCAAATTGGCTTTGGCCGAGAGAAGCTCATCTGGCACCATATCCGGAACCAAGCCCTCATCAGAGCCCTCATCAACCTCTGAATGTACTCCAGGCGGTGAGAGGAAGGCACTTGGGGACCAAAGCTATGCCTGACCTTAGCCAGAGCCTTTCTAGGGGCTTCCCCCGTGCCACGGGGCCGCTCCGACACCACTGCCTCGAAAGGCGGCAAGGGCGCCGAATGAATCGGCGCCGGCGTCGAGAGAATCAGCGTCGACGTCGAGTGAATCGGCGTCGACGTCAGCCGCAGCGCCGCCAGCATCGACGGCGCTGACACAGGCCTCGAAGCCAGAGCTCTGAGCGTGTCCTTCGACGACCTAGGCGCCGACAGCATCGACAACCCCCTCTGAGGCGGAGCCTCGAGAGAGGCCGTCAATGACCTCGGCGCCACAGGCGTCGACTTCTTCCTCGAAGACTGCACAGGATCACGCGGTCTCGAGCGCGTCAAGAACCGGGACCTGGAACGGGCATGGCGAGAACGGTTACCCTTGTCCGAGCGGGACCTCTCCCACGAACCGTGCCGACCACCCGAGCCCGAAGGCATGCGAGCGGTGTCTCTCGACAGATCACGACCGACCCCACTCGGAGGCGCGGACGGACCGGTGCCCTGCGATTCGAGAATCGCTAACATCTTCTTCCCGAAGGAAGCCCATTCCTCCGGTGTCGCTTACATGGTGGGATAAGCGACCCGCCGACGGGCGGAGTCCTCGGAAGAGGACGGGGAAGGCGACCGATGCCGGCGCTTCCCGGAATGCCTCGAAGAGGCAGAGGAGTCGCGAGACCGACTCCTGGAGACCCAGTTGACCTCCGACGATGACGCGGAGAGTCACCTCTCGAATCATCCGTCGAAAGCCCCGCAGACCTCGACTTCCGGGGCTTAGACACCCTAACCGACAACTACTTCTTGCGCTCCCGCAAGGCCTTGGCCGTGAGCGACTGGCAGTCGACACAGTCGTCCGTGTCGTGGGCCTCCCCGAGGCACCAAAGGCAGGCGTCGTGCGAGTCCGTTACCAACATCTTGGACCCACAGTCCCCGCATAGACATCGTCACAAACAGGCTTTTTCACAAAACCGAACGGTTCAAAGAACCGAGAAGATTACAGCAGAAACTCCAAAGAGTCGAGGCGTACCGAGATTCACAAAGCGAACACGTTCGCGGAAAAAACAGAACTGAGGCTACGGGCGTCGTGCGTCCTACTTATAACATCCAGTGACGTCGGCTCGACAGAGACCCTCGAGGACAGCGTATTGACGTCATCGACGAAGGATGCAGAAAGATTTTCCGAAGCAGCACAGCTGTGTTGATTGCTGTCATAGATATGGAATATGTCGGAGGACCCAATCCCCTCGAAAAATGTGGCCCTGCATGGCTGCACGGTAGACACAGACCCCTACGAGGAAACCTGAACAGGCCTAAGTGCTGATGATAGAGAGAACTACACTGGTAGCTCCCACAGAAACTTTCCTTTGTTCCATAACTGTTGCTACTATATCTTATCCCAAGAAGTAATGCGCCCTGCAAGACTGTACCAGGAGCCTCACAATGCACGTTTATCGCAGCCAGGCCAAAAGCAGACCTCCAACCCAGCCAGACTATGAGTTATGACACCCACAACTGCCCAAGTCCAAGACCCCTGAATTCTACGATAGTAGGTGACCTCAGACCACCAACCCTAAACCCAGTGGTCATAAAAGATCTAAAATAACATGACCATTCCACCTTATTGCATAATGACAGACTTTGTAATACGAGGTACAGGGTGGAATAAATTATAGTCCAAAGCGCGGGTGGAAGCCTTGGGTGTGGAGAGTGCGATGTGGACCGAGTGAAGAATGTGTGGGTCGGCATGATTTTAAGCCTTCCCCTGTGCCAGTCCCCAAGTTTCCCAGGTGCATGCCATAATAATAGAGTAGCATTGTCTTACATAGTTACTTATTGAAAACACGGCCTTCGTTCCTTGGAGATTATGAGTCAAGCTGACCCCATGTGATTGAAGACGGATGGACGGGGCTGGCACCAATAGCACCCTGGTATCCCTTATGGAGCAGGCTGCTCATGTATAGAGGGTTCCATGTAATAATGTCGCCATAAAAATCTCGCCATGCAAAAACATCACCGAAAAATGGGCGTTTTTTGTGGCGACATTATTGCATGGAACATGCGGAGGACACCCCTGCAACCCCCAAACTTTTTTTTTTTAAATTTATTTATTTTTTTGCCCCTGTCCCCATATATATGGTCACCCATATAATATTGGCGCAACCTTTTCCCATCGATATTATTTACGGCAACCATATATATATTATGGGGATAATATTACCTGATACCGTCTCACCAACCAGCCACGTTGTTTCTACTGCATATGTGTCGTTGTTAGCGACGATGTGTGTCCATAACATTCTGCTTGTACTATTTTTCAGCAGAACGTTCTTGAGCAGCAGAGTTCTTTGTTGGCCTACCTATTGTTTGTGTGATTAAAATGTGCTATCCTTGCAAGAATCTCTTGGGCTTTTTTCCTATCGGGTTGTATTTCTTCTGGCGTGAACGTTTGCGGGTGTGCCTTCACGATTTACAGATGCTACTGTATAATAGTCCTCATTTATTAGTTTAGTGTGGCAAAATAAATTGAGAGATGGTAATATACAATATTTTTATTTATTGGTCTTCCAAATTATTAGTGAAAATATATAGTCATAACAAAATGTATGCTGAATTCATAAATAAAAGTCAAATAAGTGGGACCGAATGCCATCTGTGAGGACTGAACAGCCTAATTTTGATTTTCTATGTAAAATATAGGTAAATCTGTCTCTGAAAGTGAGGTCTACTAAAGAGGGCCCACTTTCATAATCCTCTATGCTGAAAAGCATAGTGCAAACATGTCACTGCGCTGAGCCGATCTACTGATACCTCTTAGCAGCTGCTTTGTTGTTTGGCACCCTGGCAGTTGTAGAGTGACACGTGCATTCCTGCCAAAGTTTCAGCAGCCAGGGTCTGCCTTTAACCGTGGGTAACCTTGAGCCAACAATCTACAACTGTGTGCCACTAGAGCCTGGTGGCAGATTAAACTCTAAACATAAATAAACTCTAAACATAAACCATGTCTAGTTTTTGCATCGTGGCCTCTGGATATCTACAATTATACTGGCCAAAGCATATTGGTGTTATATTATTGCCAGCTTGGTTGCTAGTGACTCGGCTCACTAACAGTGCCTTATGTGTAACAGCATCCAGGACTGGGTTTCACCCAAAACAAACACGTGCGATTGAATTCTCCTAGGGTTCCCACACCTCGCGTCCCCTCCCTACTCCTGCAGATGCTTGAACTAACATCACGACGCAAAGGACTCTGAACACAGCAGCGAGGATTGTACCCCTTACAAAAGCATAGAAAGAGTGTAATCTGCTGTGGGGATCACCCATATAACGGGGCGAGGCCACCCTATATGTTAAATCATCTTTGGACTACAGAAGAAGACAGTTTCACCTGCAACTTTCTTCCCCAAAGTCGTATTCCCAAGTGGTAAAGACTTCCAAGAAAGCAGCATGCCCTTTCCTTCAACCACCCAGAGAAACACTTTGGGTGTTGTGCTGGTTGGACAAGGCCTACTGTAAGTTGAGACCACAAGTACCCAGGAAACTGCTCCCTGGAGGTCACAGCACCTGCAAGTGCTCTCTGGAAATCTTCCAGGCTGGGAAATGCAAAACAAGGATCCATCTTAGACTTGGAGATAATGGAATGGGTGTCCAGTAGCAGTCGTACTAGAACTGGCACTGGCTGCCCATTTTGATCTGTTTAAAGCCGGATCCATTATAATATTAAGATCTCTCAATAACAAAATTGCAAACACTTTGCTTATAGCATCTGTACGAGCAATCGGCCTGTAATTCAAAGGATTTGAGCTTTCGTCTTTTTTAAAAATTGGTATTATGATGGATTGAGTCCATGAGGGAGGTAGAATATGAGTTTCAAAAATAGTTACAACTGCAGGTTTCAGAATCTTTGATCACAAAAGAATGACAATTCTTAATACAAAAGAAGGAAAGTCATCAGGTCCCGCAGCATGAAAAGGATTCAGTCTGTTAAGAGCCCAAATTATGTCATCCTCCTCCCAATGGCACTTCCCATAAATCACCATACCATCTGCAGGATCATTTAGACAAGTGACATTTTGGTAATCTATACTTATTAGCACACAATTCCGCCCACACTGTTTCAGTAATACTAGAATCAGCTGAGACAATTTGATTTCCTATGCTTTGGTTGATCTTGTTGCAAAATTTGCCAAGCCGGATCCCTTGCTTTGAGACACTCAGCTCCTTTCAATCCACTGTTGAGACGCTGACTCAAACTGCCTGCACCTAGGCCATTCTCACGCCAATCACCACAGATGAATCACATTGCATTGTTGGGCCTCTTCAAGCTGCCTCAACCAATTTGGGATTCCAGCTTGTCCATCGCCTATCTGTTCTTAATCGGTTTGAGCCGATCACTGCAGCAGGACATAACTACATCGCGCCAACTCAAACAGTCTCGCTGCCTACGGTCCAGCAGTAAGCATCTCAATGCAGACTCAATGTGTTGTAAAGCACCTAGAAACCTGGGCTGACGCTGTAAATCCCCAATAACAAGCATAACTAGTATTTGGAGTGTTTCTGTCCATCTAGACGGCCCTTCAAGAGACCTACTGACTAGCAAAACCCCAATTTCTAATTTCTTTTTAAAGACATATTCAGTAAACTTGACTTTGTTGCTGAAAGAATTGCCAGTGCACCCCTGTCTAAAGACCTAGAGTGCCCACTTTCATTACAAAGTTCACATAGTCTGTGTCTCATCCTACATGGGGGTGAACAGTCATATTAGAATACTACAGTACTACTATTTTTAGGACTGCTTCTGTGCTAGCTCACAACCCCCCTGAAGAATATAGCTTGCCCTCGGCTATAAACACACAAGTAGGAACATAGCCGGTTGTTCCACCGGTTTCAGGTAAAATTCCGTGAAGACTGACTACCCTACCCTGTCGGCCGTTCTCATGATGTCCTCCAGTCTAACCTCCATTTGGAAGGCTTTGAAGGCCATGGTTCCCCTGACCGAGTGCGTCCCGAACAGGGAGGTATAAGGAACAGCATGCGTGAGGGTCCAGTGCACCCAGCGCGCCAGGGTAGGGGTAGTGATCGCCTTATGAGGCTTTCACAGAGCAATCAACAACTGACCTCTGCTACCTGGGCCGTCATTGCCTCGAAGGCCTTCAGACACCTTACCACACATAGTTTTGCTTTTTCCTGAAAGCCAAGTTTATAATCACCCTGGTGTAACACTTCATCTGTCTGGAAACGTGGAACACAACCCCGTCTGGAGAGTACACGCAGCCGGCTAGGTCTAAAGCTTGCATGCCTGACACCCTCCTGAAAGATACTAGGCATATTAAAGTTGTAAGCTTGCCAGAGAGGGCCATCTGGGACAATTTGGAATTGGACGGCCATTAGAGAAATAAGTTCAAAACTGTGTTAACGTCCCCGAGTCTGTCATAGCAGGCTTAAGGTGGAGTTACCAACCGGAAGCCTTTGAGCATTCTACACACCAGCTGGCATTTCCCGGCTGGAGGGCTGACCACCAGGTCATGCCCTGCTTAGATAGCTGAGCGATAAGGTCCTGTAGGCCAAACCCTGTTCTGACAATTCGGCCAGGAAGTTCAAGATTTCCACTATAGGCGTTGAAACTGGATAGAGACTCTGTTTCTGGCACCAGCGCAACAAGTCTCCCCATGAGGTGGCGCACCTCTTGTATGTTGCGGGAGCCCAGATCTCCTCAATGAGGCTGACTGCCTTGCACGAAATCACTGGGATTCTCCATCTTGACTGGAAATCCTACAGGCTGCCAGAGTCAGCGATCCACTCTGGAGGAGGGGCTGCTGCTCCCCGCTCTGACTCGACAAAAGATCCAGAGTCCAGGCTAGTAGTATCAGGGAATCCGATGAAAGTTCCTGAAGGGTTGGATACCAGGTCAGAGAGGTCCAAACTGGGGCTACAAGGACCTGGCCGGTCTGCTCCTGACAGACCTTGCCAGGGTCCTTGCAACCATAGTGAAGGGGGGAAAGGCATAAGACTAAGGCACCCTCTTACCCCACTGCTCCAGGAACGTGTCTGCCGCTGTCACGGCTGAATCCGTCCTCCAACTGAAAAACACTGGCTTTTGAGCATTCAGACAGGAGGCGAATAGGTCCATGACTAGGGGATCACACTGTGCAAGTCAAGGAAGATGTGTATGTTCAGCTTCCAATCGTTGGAATCAGACAGGTACCTGGGGAGCCAGTCCGCTACTTCGTCGTTTGATAGTCCCGGCAGGTACTCTCTGGTCACCGAGACCTAATGTTGAAGACAGAAGTGTCAAAAGTCCTTGGCTGATTGATTGATCTATCTGATTGCTGATACATTGTCCATTTTGAGCCAAATACAGCAGCTCACTCTGTCTTTGGCAAAAGAATGAACTGCGAAAGAGCCCGCTAGGAGCTCAAGCAGTTGATATTTAGCTCCAGCAACTTGGGTGACCATTTTACGCCGGTGGCGATCGGGCTGCATCTCGCTCCCCAGCCATTCTGGCTGGCGTCCGATTCTATAACCAGTTCCATCGTTGAACCAAAGATCGCCCTGCTGTTCCAGGCCTCCAAATGGGTTAGGCACTAATGCAGCTCCGTCCTTGCTTTGGGCGTCAATGCTAGGCACTGACAGTACGAAAGACAGCGCCTTAATGTCGCCCTTTAAGGTGTCGCAGTTCGCAATAATGGCCTGAATGGACGAGGCGAGTAGGCCCATCACTCGGGCCAACTGCCTCAGAGAGATTCTCTCCTTGCTCAAAAGCAGGCAAATCTCTTGGCATGTAGCATGTACATTGGCCGTTGGGAGATGAACCTGGCCGTTTCTCGGTGTCCACCACAAAGCTGGGGAACTCCAGCCGCCGAGAGGGAACCAAAGACTACTTCACCCAATTTATTAGGAAAGCCAGGCTGTGGAGAAGATGTATGGCATTCAGCGCATGCTGCCTGGCTAGGGTCTCGCTCTTTGACATAATGATTATATTATCGAGGTAGACTATCAACCTTACCTCCATCTCCCAGAGGGAAGCTACCACTGGTCTTATCAGCTTGGTGAAGGCCCAGTCTGCCGATGAGAGCCCAAAGGACAAGCTTGTGCACTCACAGTCGAGACCCATACAGGTGAACTTGAGAAACGTGTGTGACGGGCAAGTGAGTGCAGCCAGATAAACATCCTTGAGGTCAAGGTGGACCAGCCAGTCTTTGGGTAGGAGTATGTCCCTGAGAATGTATATGCCTTCCACCCTGAAGTGGCAGTAAAGGACAAATTTGTTGAGTGCTTTGAGATCTATTACCAAGCAAACTTTCTCCCTCCTTCTGACTAGGAATATGAGGCTGAAAAAAACCTGTCTGACCTGTCAAGGCATAAATTAGTTTTCAAAAATTGATTAGCGGAGTTTGCCAATTAAAATGTTATTGATCAGCAAACAAACCCATTTGATTAGCAATGGTAAACTAATATATTTAATGTCACCAGAAGTTGTTTGTACTCAAGACATAAAACAAGCAACAATACAGCATTTGTGTGTGCTGCTGAAGTAAGACATTAGTGAAAAAATTCAGGCCTTGCAAATTCTTAAAAATTCTGCTAGGCCTGCAGGTTTGGTAACTTAGTTTACCTACTCAACCTAAGAGAAAAGCACTCGACTCTTGACAACAGATGACAAAAAATGTAAATGCGTTGTCTGTAAAATGGTGCATGGTGCCAAAACCCACTTTGTTTGGCACGCTACTGCCACCCAGAGGCCAGCCATGTACAGTACAACCTTTACCAGACTGGATGGAACTATCGATCACTACTTTGCGTACATATCTAGTTAATTTGTGTATTGATTATTTAAGAGGAAGAAAAGTAATAGACTAAGCCGTGGGGATGGCATAGCAGGAAGAGAACAAACTAGGTGGAAAATTGCAGTTTGTAGCCAGCTCACTTTCAGGCTAGCTGGTATAAAGCAGGGCGGTAAGATAGACTGTCCAGGAGTATGGCTTCAGCTCATGGGTTGAGCACTAGTTGCAGATGTATGCAACCAGTAGGTCACAGAACTAGGTTTGCCATCAAATGCATTTGGCTGTGTAATCATGTACAGTCTCATAAGTGTTCACTCATCAATATAATGCATCTTCCCCAATAAAATGAAATCTAGTTGACACTGAGATCTAGATATTCTAACCTAAACTTTACTGTAAAGCACGGAGACACTGCAGTGTTTTAAAGTAGCAATACTGAAATTATCCAAGGAATGGAATTGCATGACTGTCCTTTAAAAAATATAAAGTTACAAATACTGGTCTTTGCCAGACAGGATATAGTTGGCTTAGCAAGAGTCACCCCGATTACTTCTGGCTTGTAATTATTTGAAGAAAAACAATTCTTGTCCAACACTCACAAACCAGCCTTTGGCACCTAAAACTGGAGGAGGTGATTACTGCAGCGAACAGAGGAAAACATTATGAACAGAGGCCTTTGGGCAAGAGGAACGCAGGGCGAGCTGTGCTTTCATTAAACAGGGTAACTTAAATTGCTATCTTTGCAACACAAGTGTCCATTTATTTAGCAAACTTACAGAATTACATAGAAAATTCCTATACAACACATTTTATGCCTTGCCTGTGCACCGACGGATGGCGCCCTTCTGCCCCAGGCTGCGCACTACCGCATCGAACTTGGGCAGATCAAACCTCAGGAAACAAAGTTGTTCCCGAGATGTACTTTTGATAAGTGACAATCATGAAGATGAGCTATACATTAAGCGTTTAACCCAAGTGTTTCGACTATGCGGCAAGGATTGAATGACCCTGCCCTCTAATGTCACCTATTTCGAGTTTTTTTTTGGTTTACATTATTGACAATTTCTGTTCTCATCTGTCTGTCCCTCCTTCTTTTTCCCTTTTTCCTATGTATTTTTTGGCCAATATTTTAGGATTCATTTTTTGAATAATATGAATTTAGATTTGTTTTTCCAATCATTTTTTAATCAAATTATGATTTTTGTACCAACACACATTATTTGTATGTATGTTTATTAATGTTTGATTTTGTTCTTGGTTTACTGTTATTGCTTTACAGTTATATATCTGTTTATCTATTTGTTTACTAGACTGAATACAGAATGATTTCGAATTCTCGGTCCTTTGGTGTTTCCTTTCTCTTGTCAATAGGTTTGAATGCGATTTGTTTCAATAAAATATAAGAAATGTAATTAAACTTTGGGTAGACGGAGGTTTGACATAGAGAGGTTATCAAAATAAATTAACCCAGTCTAAATCCTCTGGCACAGCAAAAATCCTTACCTTGGTTCACACTACCGCATCAAAAGCAGCTCTGTCCTCAGCTGACAAAAGTATGGGTCGCGGGCAGCGGGTTTGCGTTGGTTCTGCACAAAAGAAGATGCGGTAACCCCTTGCCAAGTCCTGGACCCAAGCATCTCCTGGATAAGGAGTCCCACGTTTATGCGAATCGCAATGTCCTGCCTCCTATCGGCACTTGCAGCACCAGGACTATGCAGCTAAGACCCACCTGTGGTCTGTGATGATGGTTGTAGTGCCTGCCTTCTCCAGCTACAACAATAGGTTCTTCCTCTGGAGGGGAAGGAAGTGTCCCCTTCGTCCTGCCAATAGCCTGCTGTCTTACAGAACCGGTGGGACCTCCTGTCCGATGAGTAGCCGCCCCTGCCTCTTCCGGCCCGAGAAAAAAGCTTAGTTGAGAATTCTCTTCACAGATGCATGAGCTTTCTCTGGCGCCGTAAAGGTGCTGACGAATTTGACAATTTCTTTGACAAAGGTATTGCCAAACAGAAGCCCTTGGGCAGCCGGCCTGACTCCGAATTGGATAGCTGCCCAGCTTCAGGTTAATCTTCATGAGGATGCCTTTCCGTCTTTCCATGAATATTGTGCAATTGGAATTGCCCAGGAGGCACAAAGCCCTCTGGGCCCACCCTGATAGGGGGAGCGGGCCGGGAGGATAGCTCAGGGGCAACACGTTTGTCTTGGAAGCAAGACAGTGCATAGAAACACAAGTTCAAATCCTGGGCTTGCGCTTACGAAATGGTCCCCAGTATTAAGCGTGTTATAAAATAACAATTATAATTATAGGCTTGCCCATCTCCATGGCCTCTTCAGACAGATCCAGGATCTTAGCTAACGGCCCAGAGACGTCTAAGACTTTGTCCTGACAGGACCTCCATGCACGATCCATTCCTTTCTTGGAGTCTTTGCTGTTCTTACCCAGAAAGATGACCATCCTGGCATCTATCGCTGGGGTGAGGGCCACTTCAGAGAAACTGAAAATAAATCTTCATATAAATTACACTGTTACAAATTTTCTTTTTATTGTGACCCACTGGTCATAAATCCATACTTTTGCTTTAGTGGATTTATTCTGGCACCTTTCTGTGACTTGTTTAACATACTAGGCAGGGGATAGCCTAGCAGTGCCGTTATCTGCAGCTGATAGTTAACTCTAGAGCCTAAGCAATACATTTGAGCCACAGCGCGTATGGCACCTGGTTTACCCCCAATTATTTACCCACTTTACCCTCAATTTCTGGCCTCGGGCATTCTACCCTGGGCTTTGCTCGGACTTCTTTATCTAGTGGCTTCTGTAGCTTACCTCTAATTAACTCCACCGCCATCTGGGACGGAGTCCAGTTTAAAGATCTGGGGTGAATGAGTTCCTCCGGAATAAACATCTGCTCGGAGTGCATAGCACTCCTTCATTTCCCTCTGCGGCGGTCTCTCAATGGGTATAGTGGGCGCTGGGGCTTCAGAATGGATAATCCATGGGTGTTCGTCCAGATCCTCTTCATTCTCTGTCGTCTGAGGCGAAGGATTTTCGTCCATACCCTGTTGTACATACTCCGGGCCAGAGGGTCTACAGCCCTTTCTATTCTCTTCTGGGACAGAGGGTCCAAAGCTAGAAGGGGTGTCCCTCCTTTACAAGGCGGCTTTCTTCAGCCTTGAGAAAGCAGAGAGCTGTAGGTGCTGGCTCCAATTGGCTCGGGGGGGGGGTGGGATGGTCACAAAGGTCTCCTTCCCCTTACAAGCTGGATTACTTTCTGCTGGAAGTTCACTCTTCCTTTTGCGGGTGCTCCCCTTGATGGCACTGGGCCCGCTCCTAAGGTGCACCGCCATGTTGTCTAGGCACAGCTGGATGAACACCAGCATATCCACCGCTGCATTCTTAATAGTGGTCTCTACAGAGGACCCAAGGACTCTCTTGAAGCTGGCCGCCCGTGCCAAAAACTGCTCTGGGCAGGTTTCTTCCTCTGACCAATCGTGGTGTTCCTGAGGGTCATATTGCGCCATCCTGTCAGCAATTCGACTGCTGGCGAAAGGGGCTAGAAGGACAATGATTCTGATTACAGTCTGTGATTATTTATCTATTCGTCCTTTTTTGCAGTGCGCCAAGTCATTATTTTCCCATTTTTAATGCTCCTCTTTTTTTTTTTTGTTCCACACTTTGCCTCAAGAGTCCTTATTGCGGCGTGACCCTGCTCAACATGATATTGCAGGAAAAACGCCTTCTTCTGTTCGTATTCATCAGCAGGAGTAGTGACCTGCTGCAAAGTACATAGATTCGCAACCCGTAGGTCAAAATAGATAGCTAAATGTCAAGGTACTTAGCTTGCTGGTGAGCAGTAAAGAAAGAGGAAGCAGAAAGAGGGCTGCAGGCTTTTAAGGGACTTGTTTGATGGACATTGGTCATGCGAGGTCACTTGTTTGTTGGCTATAGTTTAGACTGCCAGGGGCTCCTTGGAGGGCAAGGCCAGCAATTTTTCTCATTTGAAGGTGCTTTCGTTGGTTACCGATTTTTTTCCTGGCTCAGGAGGATTTCAGCTTTTAAGCAAGTTTAATGTCTTCTGGAACAGTTGCTTAGCTAAAATCATGCTGCGGAGTTGTTTGTGCTGAAAGTATACTAAAGAAAGAGAAGACTAATGCACGTCTCCGGTCTTGACATTGAAATCATGATGCAATACCAGTGAGTTGCTGTGCAGTTCATTAATATGTCGCACACACTGCAATTTGATTTCAGAGGGAAGACCTGCTGTGCATATTTTGCAACAACACCCCTGACAGCAGTGCAAGCGAGGCAGAGGCCATGGACAGCTGCAGGTTTTGTTTATTTGTGGTAGGCCCAGGCCAGGCCCTGTAAAACAGTGCCATGCCTCGCTTGAGTGAGAGGCAGGCTGCAGACGTGAGATGGGCTGTCAGTAGCTTTATTCTGTGCTCAGGCGGCTCAGTAAGCAGAGCACTAATATATGTGGCAGGGCCGTGGGGGAGACCGTGCTTCTATTCCACCATCACATCAGAGCCCGAAAATCATACTTCGGGTTTTATGTTTTTAATACTATTTTGATTACTCCTGGGAATGTCTTTAATCCTCTTGTTGCTACCTGACAATCCCTTGCCTTCCTATGAATTCAGTTACTGTGCTCATTCTTTACTTTTTATTACGACATGCATGATAGCACTTATAACATGTCTCTGTCCATTAACGAGTCTCCTCTGCTTTCAATCCTGCCCAATTTAAACACAGCTTTCTCAGATATGCACATTCTATCGTAATGTCTAATTTTCATAATCTGAGGCGTTATCATGAAACCAGTGCAACAGGAAGTGAAATTATAAATTACTGTATCAAAAAAGTGATCAGTGGTGTACTGAATGTGATGGCACAGGGGCTGCTTTCCCTGCACATGTTCCACAGTAAAGGGAAACAAGAAAGGTCTTTTGCCCATCTGCTGCTACTGGAAAGCAGTCATGCAGGTCCATACAGGTGCCAGAAAGTGTCGAGTACTCATATCATTAGCTCTCTTGACTTTCAAATACTTTTTTCCAACAGTGGCTCTTTGATTTCGACAAATCACATCCAATTGTCAGCATTTTTTTAAATGGCTGTACTAGGCACCACGACTCGTGTAGGAGTGTCCAGTTCCTCTATCCTCAGCTCTTGTGAACTGTTATCAGTGTTAAAACAAAAAAGATAAAAGGCAGAGACTGCCCTGCCAGAATTCCAACATATGCATGCATACTACAAAACGATGTCTGGAAATCTACACATGGGTTCACTCATGTATCCCAACTTTTGATTTTCCCTACACGGCAGAAGAAATCTCTCTCAGCTTACCACTCCGTGTACCCAGCCCACATAGGAGCATGCCACCTGAGCAAAGCGAGGACTCCAAATTCTCGTCAGAAAGAATATTTAAATTAATGTGTCCAAACTGCATTTTGCATCACATTTTACAGAAGAAATTGGAAAAAAGCAGAGGGAGTTTGAGGCAGTTCTGAACATATGATCCCCACAACAGACACCCAACCTGCTCAGCTACCTTTTCAACTTTGTCCCTCTGCACTCATGACTCAACTTTGGATTTGAATGCCCTGCCCTGTTAGTGGTTGATATCACTAGATTACTAACAGCTCAGTTATTGCAATTGATTTAAGTCAATTATTTCATCATCCGCTGTGCATTTATTCAGAATATACAGTTGGACAGAGCTCTCAAATCATGTTCTGTAACTTTTAGCCTTTTGTAGCAGGTCATTATGCCACATAAATGCACAAAATTATCATAAAGTAACACGTGAGGAGGGTAAAAGACAAGAATTGTGATCATTCCACCACCCGATATGCAGCAATTTGAGACCTCAATAAACTGATACAGCGTGAATCTTGTTGTTCATAATCTGCATACAACATTTGCACTTAAAATAATCAACAGTAACATGAATACCATTGTGTTGGATAATGATAACATGATCTGTCATGGTCTGATATTCACAATGTTACGGTGTAGCTAGGAGCACTCACTGATGCAGTGCAGTTTATGCCTTGCGCGGGGGAGCCTATGGACTGAAGTGCTGTTGGAGTGGGACGTGGGAGCCCAAAGAGATGGCTAATTAGGACTTGCTTCCTTCTTTGCCCACACGTTTGGAGACCCAGACACTTGACCAAAAATGTGACTTTTTCCATAGTTTTGTCTTCCCATCTTATACTCCCCCCGTAATGACCTTAAATGTTAAGATCAAAGATCCTCTACATTAATTAACTTAACTTTACATAGTTTAGTAAGGAGTGTGGAGAGAGGATTAGTGGCTTCATACATTTGCAAATAAAGATGACCAGTCACTACAGATCATAAGGCAAACTTGCATACAATTGTACCCCTTTAAGTGACTTGTTGGAGGTGTTTCAAAAAATATTAGATTTACTGTCTTCAACTTTTCCGTGTGGTACTCCGACTTGGACTTTTCTGTCTTCTCATATACTAACTTTATGAATGTATCAGAAATGGATAGGGTTGGGGGAACAATTGATTCAGAGACCATGGTAACTGTACACAAGGAGAAAGAAGAGGAGAGAGAAAGGGGTAGATGGAGAGCTTGCATTAGAGGATAGGAGAGCCAGGAAAAAGAGGATGAGGCAGAAAGTGAGGCGGAATGGATATTTCAATAATAGTGGTTAGAAAGCAGGGATTGTCCTTTGGCTTAAAACTGCAGATTTATTTTCTAAATCATCATTTACTTCACTTAGCAGACACTTATGCCAAACAGCAGCAAGCACTGAACAGTGTGTAATAGAATAAGGGCATACTGAAACTTTGTATGGTATGTATTGATGTTTGGTTGTTACGTAATTAATGACTGAAACACTGCTAATCATATAAGTTAGGTTGCTAATAAAATAACATTTATTTAGCAATCACGACTAATCCATTTGAGAATACTAATGTATGCCTTGCCTTTAAGAAACTGCATGCACTTGAGTGAACAAAGGACAAAGCCACTCATACAAATCATGCATATCACATTCACACACATCAGGAAATCGGCAGAAGGATTTGCACAGTGTAGAGTTCATTTCATATTAGCACCCGGGGTGAGGGGTGCAGCCAATCAAGTTCCACAGATCGCGGGCTGAAACCTATAATCTCAGCCCACCTGACAACCAGACACAGTATAAACGCAACCCTCTAGGGAAAAAAGCTCGGAACACCTTTTGCAAGAATAACAACGTTTTTGCTTCCAAAAAGAAAAATGCATGTCAGCAGGGGCAATCAAACCCTACTGACACCAAGTGCATTGGTTAGTTCAAAGGACACAAAGCATTTTAAGGAACAGCAACTTCACTCTTGATGCAAACATATAACAATATCATCTCATCATTCTTATTGGTGGGGCCCCTAAATGCATAATGTCAGCCCCTTATTGACCACCAGATGATTGGATGCAGTTGCTTGTGTATCTTCCAAGTGGTCCTTGGGCTTCTAATGAACCAATTGTGTTGCTAGGGTGTGAGCAAGCAGCACAATTGGTTCATTTACACTAGCAACTCAATTGGTTCATTAGATGATGACCTTTCATCGCGCGTTTCGATCATGTGGCGTGCACCTGGTAATTAGACATGACCTCAGTGGATACTCTCGAGATCAAGATAGCTTTCAGAAATGGCAGGAGCGTAGGCCTAAATTGGTTATCCTCACCCTGTGCACCTCGCAGTACAAATCATAGGGCATTCTGTTTGTGCACCCCCCTTGGGTTCTGTCCCTTCCCTGGACTGCCCTTTGCAAACACACTAATCAATCGATCGCTGATAGATTTTGGAGTGTGGATGGTGGGGCTCTGGTAGTTCAAATACAATGGCAGAGGGTTTGGGGGAATGGGTGCTCTAAATCTGGGAAACATGTTTTGGCAGCTCCAAACCTCTGATCTTCCTATTTTGAGATTGTCCTTCAGAACCAGGCGCAACCCTACCTACTCGTCGCTGTGCACATTCCTTTCAGATTACATGGGCCTGCAGTGTGAAACAAGAAAGGGCTTGGTCTTACTTGATAGAATGACCTTCTAGTGTATCCCGTGGGATGGGAGCAGTGATGGAGGTGGGTGTTCTTGCTGAAGCCTACATCTATTTATTCTCCAGTACTGGGTTCTGGCATTGCTGGGCCTAACTTTTCAAGCACTTGCATGGTAGGATTGTCACAAGGCCAATATAACTGTTTCTTTGTTCTTGTTGCTGTTTTCTTAAGCTATCCCATGCCCCTCCCCTTCTTGTCTTGTGGTGCCTGAAAACACTTGTGTATAGGCACCATACAAATGTCCAATAAATAAATAAACTTCCAAATTGGCAGTAATTCAGTATACTTTCGCTGCTTGGAAAGCCCAACATCTACAAACTTTACGCGTCCTAGTTAGGGAGAATTCTTTCTTTAGGCTGAATTTCCTAACCTAGTGAGTCCCCCAGCAGCTTTGCTGGATTTCTGGAGTTTGTTTTTTTCTCCTGCCAAGAGTGAGACTCTTTTTCTCCCACTCTTGGACATGATTTATGGTGTTCCTTTGACTGTTAATGTGTTTTCTGGGATATGGGGTCCTTTACTCCATAGGGTCTCATGTGTTTTTACTATGTGTGTTACACAGCACCCTCCGTGCAGTAACACTGGGGTGTCATAGTGACACCCCACAATAGACTCCATACCCTGGGACTGACTACTGTCTCCCAGGGCATGTAAAGTCACCATTGGCTTTACTAGTCCCAAATTATTAACAGAAACCAGTACAAACCATCATATTGTGGACGTACTGGTCGGGGCAATTCGATTGCCCCGGGGTCTGTTAGTCGAGGGGGCACGTCTCCGTCCCCCCTGATCGAGTTTTGGCTGGTGGCAGTGGAAACTACTTTTTATATTCGACCGCAAATATTTCCCTATGGGATTTTCCCATTGTTCAAGGCTACCAACTTTAATTATTTAATTCTTATAGCCCCGAACATACCGGCGGTATTAATTCGCCGGTTGGTATTTTTTGCCAGGACTCGATTCTAAAATGGCGTTTGTGTTCTCTTCTGTGACTCCAACCCAAGTCGAGCACTTTGTTCCACTTTTTGGCGGGCTTCTCCACAGAAGCCTCCAAAAGTGGTGCCAATCTGGGTACCACAGGGGGCGTGGGAGGGGGTTTAAGCACCCTGGACTGAGTTAGCTTGGTAATTCAAGTCGCACTCTTGTGTGATTGGCCCAAGTGGTGAGCCGGCCGTCTCACCACTTAGCATGTTTGATTGACAGCTAGGCTGAGTGAATGGGGGTTTTCTGCATAAAAGCAGGGCTTTGGGCACTGGAACTTCAGAAGTCGCCACAGGACCTGAGAATCTGACGAGGGAGAAGCTGAGCCGACCGACCACGACGACACCACCGGTGGAGCCCTGCGGAACCGACTCACTACTTCCCGACGACAGAGAAGATCTCCGGGCTGGAGAAGCTTCTTCCCCTGACTGGTGGGCACAACCAGTTTACCTTCTTCTCTTCGCACCCCAGACCGGTTTGTGGTCGAACTGCCCGTGCCAAGCACCCCGGCAGCCGGATAGCCACTTACCACTGGACCGCGAATCAACGGACCGCTCCTTGTACTTGAGAAACTCTGCGGCTGGTTTCTTCCCTGGCAGTGCAACGGACTCCTGTCTTGCTCCCCGACGAGATCCTCTCTTCCCCCGGACGAAGCACCGACTTGCATCCACTGTCAGGAACAACTGCCCCAGCTGGAATGTTCTCACCACTTTAAGGTACCGTGTCCGCCAGGCCTCCCTTTTTAAAGATTGCTACAAGGTAATAATAACCCCTTAACCTTCTGGACTGGGCTGGCCGCCTTGACCCTCTAACTGGTCCCTTTCTTTGGTCCAACTCCTTTTTGAACCGTTACAAGACTTTTGTGCACTGCAACCGTGTGACCTTGGACACATTTCGTTTGGATCCTCTTAAAGCGGACCCGGCCTACTGACTCTGAATTTACTGTGTTACTTTGCCTTCCTCTCTTGTTGGGTTTGTGAAAAAGTGTTGGGATCTGTTTCAATTTATTCTCTGCTTTTCTCTCCCTTTTTAAAACGAATTATTAGAGTGCCATCTACGTTAAGCGCTCACCGCTGTCTGAAAATAAGTGGGGCTTTACTTAAGACTTGTCTGATATTCTTTTAAGGGAGTGTATATCTTTTAGTGACCGTGTTTTTGAATGGCTTACTATTAGTGCCTGTGTGTTTTTCCAGATGTGGTTTTAAATAAATAATTATATCTCTTTTACACCAAGCCCTGGTCAGTGTTTACTTGTTCTATTGTGTTCTCTTGACCTATTGTGAATACTCTGTATACTGCCTAACTCTTCTTGAGGGAAGTCTGACTGCTCAGCCACAGCTACCAAGTGAATCTGTGTGGTACAGACTGCTACCAAGTGGGTTTACTGCCAAACACCTGTAGTCCTAAATCTTTTGCAGTGGTCCCAGAGGGAACTGCACAGGTTTCTGTCTAACAGTCCTACAAGCTTCTACATCCTATTGTCCCTGCTACACACCTCCCCATACCACATCGTGCCATTAGGTGTGCGCACTCAGTTTTGCTCTCAGTTTGAACCGCTCGGGGGGGACAAGGGAGCTTGGCATGCATCCCGACATTCCCCTCTTTAGTTAATCCTACATTAACTAACTCTGCTGCCATTCTTTGTGCTTCCTCATGCCTCCACGTATCTTCCTTTGGCACCCAAACTCGACATACATCACATAAGCTTTCTCCTGCCTGACCTACTGTTCCGGGGTGCATGTAAGGTAAAAACATCCTCCATCACCTGCCAAATCTACCCAATGCTCAGTGTAATTCTCTGGGTCTGGTGGGGCCATGGTCATCGTTCCCGGGGAGGTCAATACTTCGATTGATCCTCAGCATACAGTGTTTATTAGGATCATCCGTTTGGGCCTGCCCATCTTTTGTACTACAATGAGTGCTATTTACCCCAATTGTAACCATCATCATTACACTATCAGGGAGTGTCTTAACACAAAATCGAAGGATCATCTGGCACGCGTAGAACATCACCAACAGGAGCACTACACTGGGGACCAGTATCTTCACCTGTGCTTCCATCCAGAATGGCAACCATGAGAACATGTTATCGAATCAATCGGCTGCATCAGTTTCCCTAACCATTTGCATATTCATCTCCAACTTGTGTAGGGCCCCTATAATGTGCCTCATTTTCTGTGTCATTTGAGGGTGTGTAGGTACAACATGATAGTCTGATTTACCTGCAAAGTCCCCCTTCTATGGCGGTGAGCAGGTCGAGGACGTAGCGGTTCTAGAGTGTCATCATGCTTGTCACCCTCGTTTCACTCTTGATTGCATTTAGTCCTTCCTCTGTACCAGTGGACAACTGGATCACTTCCCCACCATACTATCTGCATCCATTTTGCATTTGCTGCTGCCTGTACTCCTGGTAGCAATATTGACGCAACAAAGACCTCAACTTTGTTGTACAGCCGATATTTGTCTGGAATTTCTTTAAGTAATTTGGTAGAGTCCTCAGACAGGTAATTTAAATGCTTCTTCTGTTGTCTAAGTGAGTGCTTATTTCTTCTTGCACACGGGGGCTGAGGCGTGGGTTGTTCGGGTTGCATTGCACCAGTGTATGGTGCTATCACAAGATGTGCCTCAGGAACCACAAAGATTTCTGAATGCAGGGTGGCCAATGAACATTTGCCCCTCTATGATGGTCAGAGGTGCAAATACGCCTGCTGAACGCACATCAAGTACATGTCCATGAGCGCTGCGGTACCCTTTTTGAGATCTGGAACATACAAATTCTTGTTACATTTATTATTATTCCTACAGGAACAGTTCCCAATCCTTGGGAGCACACCTGGTATTCTTGCACATGCACCTTCACTGGGGCTCATTTTGCTTCAATCAATGTTAGTTTAGAAATGTGTGCCATCCAGATATTGACACAGGTTGTTGACTTCTCATATGACCTCTTTGTCAAACCCCACTAAACCTCCAGCTGTACAACGGACGACTGCTCCTTCGCATCAGTTGGATACAAACAATACACTATTCATCTTTATGCGCGGACATGGCATACACTGCAGGTCTTTAATGATCTTGGCACATTTTTCACTTTCTTTGTCCATCAACACAAGTCGTATCCCATGTGCCTGGAACAAGCTTCACACTCGGCGTAACGCTAGATGGACTAAGCACTGCTTGTCCAATGATGAAGTTTCTTGGGATACTAACATCTTGGGTGCTCCTGATGCGTGGGGGATCAATGAGCACACATAACAGCTCCCATTGGACCTGGCTTTCCCCACTGAGCGCATGTCGTTGAACCACAGATTACTGAATTCTGGATGGTGCACGTCCTCCATTGTTTCTAAATGAAGGCCTCTGTATTCACATTTTCTTCTGGAACCCATTTCTCTTTTAATTCTACATAACCCTATAACAGTACTACTTATTTGCACATGGAGTAATGATTCAGAATGCATGTTTGTTGTTAA
Organism: Ambystoma mexicanum; assembly: GCF_040938575.1. Lineage (NCBI taxonomy): Eukaryota > Metazoa > Chordata > Amphibia > Caudata > Ambystomatidae > Ambystoma > Ambystoma mexicanum. The sequence goes on along the minus strand of NC_090928.1, from coordinate 640,039,670 downwards.
CTTCCCTTCCACGTCTACACCCACATCTAAACACTCCGGTCTATCACACACCCCCTTTTATATGCACCCACCAAAAACAAGTAATACTTATATACATTGTTAATGCAAAGAAGAAACCGAATACTATCATCACTATTATATATAAAACACGCAACTGTAATAGGAGTAATACCGCGCAGTAACCCTTTTTTTAAAGTGCCATACATTCTTAACAGTGCAGCAAAAGAAGCGGTACTACTACTTATGATGGTGTTAACAATATTAACGTTTGTGGATATTTGGGTGCGCTGAACGTTGGTTGTACCGATAAGCTATTTTTGTTGTGTTTTAAACACGAAGCATATATACAGGCGCCCCTTTTGTGCTATTGTTGCTTGTAGCTAAATGTGTAACTTTAATTGACAGTTTATGCGAGATAAAGGAAAACAATACTTTTGGTCAGAAGGTATTCCTACCATGTTAGAGGAGGAGGGAGTGGTATGGGGGGCCCGTCGGACATCTGATATGTGCACCCAATAGCTCAGCTCCTTTACCTGGACTGCATATGGAGCTGCATACACGGCTGCCAAAAGACCATTGTATCTGGGCTCACTCCACCTATGGACAAAGTTTCTAACATAAATTAAGTCTCCAGGTGAGATGAGCGCTGAAAGGGTGGCAAGCTCACTTGTTCCGGTGCAGCGCTGGTGCCTTCCGCTTGTCGCGGCGCTATCTGCAAGAGATCATCTAGCATGAGCGCATCAACACTGACAAATCCGGTTTAAATTCATCCCCCAGGATTGATGCAGCCCTGTGAGCATCAGAGGCACTTCAAATCGGTGATATAGGCATGTGCATTAGTCGGCCTGTCACTATTTGATGGGGCAATAGGTAGTGATCCTTACAGGGCTGTGTCTGCATGCAAAACAGGGCCAACGGCAAACAAAAGACCCTGTTTTTCCTGATGGTAACACACAATTTTGATAGGTTTGCTTTTAAGAGGCCATTATGCCGTTAGCCTCTGGGTGGTAAATTAAACACATCTTATGCTTTATGCTTTCCACCCCACCGAGGAAATACCTCACTTCCCAAGAACTTGGCAGCTGATTTAGCATCTGGATGTGTACAAGTACCAGCCTTCACCCAACAGGAGAAGGGGCATTTCACGATGATGAGATCGGTAAGGGTTGCACTGTTCCTCCATGTCAGGATAGTCGATATGAAGCTCTTGAAAAGGCCCAGTAGGGTGCAAGGAGGGTACCTCGTATTGTCCGGAGTGTTAGCCCAGTACTATATCTCTGACACACAGTACAGTTAAAAATAAACACATTCAACATCTCCTGCAGATTGGGGACAAACCTGTTCTCTTGTATGTCTGCAGCAATATGTTGTTTGCACACGAGAAGGACAGTGGAGTTGCTCAAATGCAACAACCACCAACTCCTACATTATGACCACCTTTCCTGCAGTACTCTGTATCCACACTAAGTAAGTTGGGGATTGTGCACAACCTCTCTTCTGCCACAACAATTTCTCCTCTTTGGTAGCCCTACTCTGTAACTCAATTATCTCGATAGTTGGTAATGACGTATATGGCAGTAACAACTGCACTTGCATATTTGCAACCTATGGGAATCACCTATCTTGGGTATGGGAAGATGCTGCATGTTCGGCCAAAGCGTCCGCGGCGGCATTCCCGAGAGAAATTTCATCCATGTTGTTAGTATGAGAGGCACACTTCATCCGCGCTATTCTTTTTTAAACTTTATTTTAACTTGCACAGACATGTCATCAAATCATCAACTTTACATTGTACATAGTATTGTCGTTTTCCATTACATTTTAGGGTATACTTTATACACTTCATTGCAGTGTTTCAGAGGTCATATCTTCTGTGCACTTATCAGCGAGATATTGTCTGTACCTGCCCATATATCTCTAGGGCGATTTTGGGTAGGTAACAGTTCGGCATACATTTCTTCACAATCATTTGCCCATGTCATATCCCTTTCCCAGTCATTCTTTGTAGGTGGTTCCTTACTTTTCTAGCGCATCAGTATCACTCGTTTCGCAAGTAGTAGAATAAGGTTAAGCAATTTACGCCAGGTGTGATTCAATTTCTCCACTATCCCAAATATGCACATAGTCGGGTTCCATTCGATCAGTTGGTCCGACACACCATCCAGAATGTTTCACATGTCTGCCTAATATGTTGTTAAGCATTTGCATGTCCATAACATGTGGAATGTATCTTCGTACTCATCCCCACATCTAGGAGACTTACCACCGGCTGTGGGATATATACAGTTTAGTCTAGCCGGGGTATAATGTGTTCTATCTAATATCTTGAAGTGTATCAGCCGGTATCGTGAATTACATGAGATGCTCTTCTTCAATCCGCATAGCTGTGCCCAGTGTATGTCTGTGATGGTGTGTCCTAAGTCCTGTTCCCACTTCCCCCTGGCACTTAGGGTTGGTATTTCTAGGGTTGTTGATGGGATTTTGTATAGTGTAGAGGCTGTCATTTTGATTGCCCCAGCAAGGGATATATACCCCAAGCACAAATGTGCTAAAGGTTCGGTTGGGAATGTTTCCCAAAGGTTCGCCATTGCTGATCTTATACGCAGATAGTGTAACTTCTGCAGTGGAATATCTCCCACTACCTCTTTGATTTCTTCCCAGGCGATAAACTGCTTGTCCAGAAAAAAATCCCCAAATCGGCTGATTCCTCTACTCCCCCAATGTGTAGCAATCTTTGTGTCCTGTGTAGGAGGTACATAGGGCGCATCCTGCAATGGCATATTTGGATTATATAACACTTTGTGTCCAGGTTTTCCTGCTATCCTGGTCCCAGCTGTGCATGTTACCAATATTGGATCGATGGTGAAATGATGTCTAATGTTTGCTTCTGCCAGTTTGTGTAGGAGTTTTATGGGGATCCTTGTGCACATTTCGGTAGATGTATGATTTGTCTATGGGTCACCTCTCGTCCATTGTGTTGCGTAATGTGCTTGTGCTGCTAGGTAATATAATTCAAAGTCAGGAGCGGTTAGGCCTCCAGGTATGTATGGTTTAGTAAGTGTTTGCCAGCTCACCCTGGGTTGCCTGTTCCACACAAATGTTACACATGCTCCCTGAATCTTAGAAAGTAAAGATCTGCCTGGCCACAGAGGAACTGTACTAAATAAGTAGAATAATTTTGGTAGGACTAATATTTTAATTAGCGCAATTCTACCCATGAGGGAGATCGGAAGGGACCGCCAACGCTCTAGTTTGGTCCATTTTAAAGCACAGACAAGTTGCGATCTCCTCGCCATCTGCACTCCCAAGTATTTCACCTGATTGGGGTTCCACAATAAGCCATAGAGTTGAATGGGTTTCAGGATAGTTTCTGTAATGGGGAATATCTCAGATTTGGCTGAATTCAGCTACAAACCGGAATAATCCCCAAACTTCTTAACTGCTGTCAATATTTTCCCCAGATTAAGTTTGGGATTCCTCAGATATAACATTATATCGTCTGCGTACAACATGATAAGCTCAATCTAGTCTGCGAGAGGAATTCCTACCCTGCTGTATCGAGCCCTCAGCAGGTCAGCTAATGGTTCTATAACCAGAGTGAATAGTAGAGGTGAAAGCAGACAGCCCTGGCAGGTGCCACCTGCTAGTTCTATTATCGCAGATAGTGTCCCATTGACACATGACACATACCCTTGCATATGGTTGTGTGTATAATATTCAAACCCATTTTATAAAATTCTGTCCAAACCCGTAATTATGTAAGACCCTAAATAGGAACGGCCAGTACACGGTGTCAAAGGCCTTTTGCATATCTAATGCCAGTTCTAACCCTTGCATACCCTTGGGAATAGAGATCAGTATACTAAAGCAGCGGCGAATTTTCGTTACCGTGGACCTTCCTGCCACAAAACCTTCTTGGTCCTCATGGACCAAATGCGGCATCAGGGGGGATAGACGTGTAGCAAGGATCTTCGTGAATATTTTCGCATCCGTATTTATCAGCAAAAGCGGTCTGTAAGAACCCCAGTCCTCAGGCTTTTTCCCAGGCTTTAGCACTAATGTTATAATCGCCTTGCGGGTTGTCTCAGAGAGCACGCCTTTCTCCGGGGCTTTGATCCAGATAGAATGGAGTCGAGGGACTAGGATATCTGCAAATTCTTTATCAAACCTGGCTCCAAGGCTATCAGAACCTGGTGCCTTCACGTTTGGTAAAGATTTGATAGATTCTGCTATTTCAGTTCGTGTGATTGGGGTTTCTAATGCTTCTTTTGTGTCGTCTGATAGGAGCATGGTGGGTATTTTCGCTAAATATCATTTCTTCCTCGGTGGCAGCACTCTGGGGTGAATACAGTTGGGAATAAAAGTCCTAGAAAATCTTTTCTATCTCCTTTTGGTCTGTCACCACTATTCCATCTGGCCTCATTATGAACGGGATGTTAGTGCCGCCCCTCTGTCCCCTCACCATCTTTGCTAGGAGCCTGCCAAGCTGCTCCTGCTCACCATATCGCCTTGCAGCTGCAGGTCTATCAAAATAACTAATTGCTCTATCTGCTGCTATTTTATATTCTTCTAGTTGGGTTTTAATATCCAATTTAGTTTGTGGCCCAGGATTTGTAGTGTATTTTTCCTGTAGTTTAGCAATTTCCTCTTCGCGCCTTCTCATTTCCCTAAGGATATCCTTAAGCACCCCAAATTCTGTGGACATGGCTATGCCTCTGATGTACACTTTAAAGGCTTGCCATAGTATCGCTTGGCTACCCACTGTGCCATCATTATTCTCGAAATACTCATTGATATGTTGTGTAATATTGGCCTTATATATGTGGTCTGACAGTGCTGCCGCCTTGAACCTCCACGGGGCCTTTGTGGTGAGACTTTGGGGATGTGCATGGTTATCATAATGGGTGAGTGGTCTGAGAACGTTCTAGGGTGTATCTTATCCTCAGTCACCCAACCCAGGGCACTCTGTGACAACAACCAAATATCAATTCTTGAGTGCATATCGTGCACTGATGAGTAAAATGCGTAGGCACGTTGTAGTCTGTGTAGGGAGAGCCATACGTCTCAAAGGCCCAAATCCGCTATATGAGTCGGTATCATGTGGGCCACTTTAGTAAGTGTTCTAAGGGTATCTGATGTGCAGTCTATTTGGACATCAAAAATAGTGTTGAAGTCGCCTCCACTAATTATTTGAGCTGTGGGGTACTTGGCACATTTCTGAACTAGCCCAGACTAAAAAGCAGGGTCATCTGTATTTGGACCATATAGATTTAAGAGCAACACTTCCTCCTCCGCTAGTCTCCCATGGACCAGCACATATCACCCTTCTGGATCGGTTTCCGTGGCGTAGTGTGTAAACGGTATTGATCTATGTATCAGCGTTAGTACACCACGTGCTCTCCTGGAGTATGACGTGTAAAAACAATGGTTCCCCCAGCTGAGTGAAATCCTTTTAGCTTGGTGTCCTAGCAAGTGGGTCTCCTGTAGGTACACAATTTGGGCTCCCAACCTGTTAATGTATGCCATAACTTTCCTCCTTTTTACTGCTGTCCCCAAACTCGTACATTCCAGCTTAATAGTGTGATCCCACCAGGATCCTTCTTATCCGTATGTGAAATTTCCCTCAATTAAACGCATTTTGTACCAGTATTCATCCAAGTCTTCATATTTACCTTTAACTCGTATCTGTGCATTTTATAACTTTAACCCCCAGTTCAACATCCCTTCCCCCCTCATAGTTCCCCAAAAGTCAACTATGTCGTCCCCCACCTCCCCTCAACCTCCCACTTGTCCAAGTGGTTCATATCATTTTGCACCCACATCAGGGGTGTGGCTGCTGTGTCCACCGAGGCCAAAGACCATTGCTTGTTAGCCCTTTACATTTCTGTTCTTATTTGTTACTTGAACACATAATAAAACAGAGGCAGCCTATTATATATATGTCTAATCAGATTGTTGCGAAGTTTCGTTGCATCCTCCCATCTATTGTACCCTGCAACGTCTTCTATTCTATTGTCTCATCATTCTTGTTCATGCAACGGCGATGTGCATCTAATGTCCACTGTGGAGTTAGATGCCTGCTTCGGCTGTGTTAGGATGTTTGCCTCCACGAAGCTTGCGGCTTCCTCCAGAAAGGTGAAAAAGCATGTCTTGTTGCTATATTGCATGCGAAGTCTAGCCGGGTATAACATTGCCTAGGGAACCTTCCGCTCTGTGAGCATTTTCTTGACCCCTGCGAAAGAGTGTCTTTCTTGTTGCACTGCTAACATGTAATCTGGGAAGATCTGAATCACATCAGATCCCAGTCTCAGCTCCTGCTCGTCTCTGGCGGCACGTAGGACCAGGTCTCTATCTCTATAATTCATCAGTTTTGCAATGATTGGTCTGGGATAGGCCCCAGGTTTGGGACGTAGTCCAGGGACCTGTGTGCCCTCTCCACAACAAACATGGAAGACCATCCCGGGTCCCTGAACAGTTCTTGGAGCAATTCCTCCACAGCAATTTCCATCGGGCCTTTAAGTGCTGTCCCCGGGACCCCGACTATTCGTACATTACTATGGCGTGACCTGGCCTCCAAGTCCCCACATTTAAGTTTTACCGTTCCCAGGTCCTTTTACATCTCGGCACAGGGTTGCGTAGTGCCTCCAATGTGTCCTCAGTTGTGCTGATCCTCGTTTCCGCTTCTGTGATGCGGCTGGAAGCTTTTTGAGTTGGTTCCTGATGGTCGTTACGTTTGTGTTGATTCCATCTAGTTTGTCATTCAAGGCCGCAAAGCCTTGTTGCATTGAGACAAATACTGCCTGACGGTCCATTGTGGTTGGCATGGACATGGGTTGCTGTATCTGTTCAGTGTTTGCGTCGCCCATGGCGCCTGTCTTGACAACCGCTGTTGTGAACCTGTCTATAGGACTCAGCCAGCAGGATTTTACAAATGTGGAATGTGCAACTTTTGCAACTATACACCATCACCTACGAAAACATTCAAATGCCATGGTGGCCTGGAAATTAAGATTAAGGATTTTATTAACTGCCGATTCAAAGTTTGTCATATACGGAATACAATGTGTTTGTCAAAAAATGTATATTGGTAGCACCATAAGAGAAGTACGCTTCCGCATACGGGAACACCTAAACAGCTTGAACAGCCAAGATATTAGACTACCATTGGCAGCTCATTGGAAAGAACATCACCAAATGGATAATGCCAAAGACATTAGATATGTCGGACTCCAACAGATTCAACCACATCCAAGAGGAGGTGACAGAGAGCTGAAACTACGCCAACAGGAAGCAAAAATGATCTGCAAACTCTGATGCCCGTCACTCAGTCTCAACAAAGAGCATGAGCTAAATGTTTTTCTGTGAAATGTACATACACTGTAGCATGTCTAACTCGGAACTGCACTAAGAAATGTTCGAAATATTAAGAGAATCGCTCATTTGGATAACTTGCAGTCAAATAATGTCTGTCAAATTCAAGCAAGAAATGCAGCTAAATATATCTGGAATGCCACCGAACAGGACGCAAATCGCAAAATTGATATGTTTGAACAATATAGATCGGGGTTGCCAAATGCAATTTAGAAATATATGCAACTGATGTAAATTCGTCATCTACGGTTGATACACCGCACTTTAGTTTGATTTCTACTAAAGCACTTTTTCCCTAAAAATGGGCCGAGTGACATTATAAGCCTTATTTTTCAAACAAATAACTATTAGTCCTATCCGCTTTATATCCGAGTCAAACTCATACAACAAGTCCGTGCAGGAAAATTCGAATACTGGCGAACCCTTCCTGTTTAACTACAGTTGCCTAGTAACCATGGACAGGTGACCAATCACATGACCAGTGTACCTCTTAGACCACTGAGCATTAACATTGCGGATACTCGAGCACGTAGATATCGGCTGCATTATTACCAACTAAATCACTTATTTGCCCAATTCTCTCGAAATTGTCATACTGATAACAAAACTTGCACGCATTTTTTACAATCCGACTGCTATCCTCACTCACTTCCGGGACACGTGATGCATCACGTGACCGGAAGAATTCGTCATGCTACTATAGCAACAGCAAGTACTTGCCGATGCTTCAGTCGCGGCCTGACGGCGCAAGATAACAATCGGTGGATTGAACTCTAGCCGGTAAGCTCCGAATAATAACATGCCGGGCACTCTTTCATCCATAATCGCACGAAACTGGTAAAACAAACTAAATGCCCATGACTTACACACATCTAATTTTTTTTTTTTAGAATACGGCATGAATATATGACGGCAAATCATGCTGGACATTTGCAATTACTTGCAACAAAAATATTGACCTTTCAGGTAACTCTTCAAGTAAACCTTTATAAAAGAGCTAAACTTGCTGCAGCATCTATATCTCGCATTTCGTAATAGAGTGAGGACCTTTGCAACAATTAGGCTTACACCAAACTTTCTTGTCCTTTTAGGAAACTGATATTCAGTAAAAAACTAACTGGATTGCCAATGTGACTTATATATTAACGCCAGAAGAAAGTATATGATCTAAAGACGTTAGGCATAACTGCACATAAGGTAACTTATCACTATTCACTTTCTCTGAGACACGCTTATGATAAGCATGGTCCTTTAGATCTTTTTAGTCACGGCAACTTGTATGTATGGTGTTTTGACTGATACAAACTAACCATTCCCCCTGTTTTCCATCAATATGCGGAAAGTAAACATTAACATATTGGGAAATTGCCAAATGCCGGTGCTTTTTTATATACAAGCTCCCTAGTTGAATATTAAGAACTATATTAACTGCTAAAAATATAGTTAATTATGAAAATGTTAACCTATATGGTCAAGTTCACTTATCCTGTCACTAACACTTAATCACTTTCTGTTTCCCTCTATTACATGGTTTTCTCCTGCATTTTCCCCACCTGTGACTGTTTCTTCCCCAGACTCTCTCTGCAAACAAGGATTGCTGATTGAATATGTTAACTGTACTAATTATTACAAACTTTATGCCCTGAGGACGGCCTAGATAGGTTGAAACACGTGTTGGCGAAAACAAGTTTCTTTTCTAAATGTATATCTGGTTTATGTGTAAATAATCAAGTGTGACCAAGTTCCTTCTATGCATGACTAATCGATTACCAAAGCGTGGCTTTTCATCCTTCTTTTGGTTAAAATCGAAATGTATGCAAATAATATTTTTGCCCTTTTGTTGGATTTGAAATACAGGAACCCTACTTTCTAAACACTTACCAGGTGTCTCTCATACTTACTTACTCATTTTCCAAATACAAAACCCTACTAAATCAATACCACATTGTTGTGGCATATGTATGACTGAGCCCAGTCTGTGAGGTTAGCACCCTCTCAAGCTTTAGTTTTATACAGGTGATAGTGGAAAATCACCAGTCTAACCACAAGGCTGCAGCCGTTCCTATACCTTTAAAATTAACCGTAGCTCTTGTTATTTCAGTGGTGCGCACCCAAAAACCCTTCTTTTGGGGCGACGTTTTCCACAAAACTCACTGTCTATACCGCCTTTTCCCTTTTTTGGGCCCACTCATTTGGGCACTGTCCTCAGGTCAATTTCAGACTCCTTTCGTGCACCAACGTCTCTATCAACAGCGGGAGAATGACCTGTGCGCGCTCTGAGGTCTCTGTCCGTGGTTCTCTGTTGTAGGCAGTTCATCCACTGCCAAGTGTATGGTCGCAGGGGGTTCCCTCTGTCGGGCGGTTCAGGTTGCCTGGGTCGCTTATGCTATTAGCTCTGCCTAAGTGTTGCCACTTTTGCCCACCATATGCCGGTGGCCTGCTCTAATAATGTAACTATTGTCTTATTGTGGTTTAGTAGCAAACTGGCTCGGTTGTGGAGGTCTCGCAGCGCACAGTGTGCTGCTGCGCTGTAGTGCTGCAGCTTCCTATTGTCTCGGTTGCTGCCCGGAGCCGCGACAATGGTGGGACGGTTCTCGGGTTCATGCTGAGATTTTTGGGACTCTTGTAGCTGCCCTCTTGCCAGGGTTAGATATGCTTGGCAGCTAGTGTGGATTTAGCAGTCAGCGGTCTGGTACAAGTAACAGCGCCTGCTTCGTTTTGTGTGGCAATGCTCCTTCTGCGTCCTCGTGACTCTCGAGCCGTGGTATGCCCAATGCCGCACTGTTTCAATCAAACACATCAGATCTTGTCTTTGATGCCGTGTATTTTTGAGCAGAGGAGCAAAGTGCCATGCAACACGATGGTGATTCGTTGTTATGTTAGTAACTTGGAATGATTAATACTTTCGGTATGTCGAAGCAGCGAGCTTCTGTGTCCTTGGGGGGAAAAGCCCAGAGGCTCTGCTTGTATCCGTGTTTCGAGTACTAAATTATGTACATTTTCAAGCTCAACGCTTCGTGTTTGGGTAGCCTGGTTGTGTGCCGAGTTTAGGCTTCCCCCCTCCGTAATCCAGCTAATCCTCTGTCCCCGTGCAGTAGCTCGATCATGCGAGCCGCATGTGTCCCAGGCTGCAGAGTCGGGGGAGCGTATCCTCCGAAGTTGCGTATTCAACCCGACTCGTCTCGGAGCACCCTTTGGTGGGGCGTCACCACGGCTCGCATTGGGTTGTTAATGTTTCTAGTACGTGCCCTGCATATTATGGGCGGGGGCCCAGCCTGGCCATAGCTTCGCTGCGCGAGGCTTACCCAGTGTTTGTGTGCGCCACATTGCAACTCCTCCACTTGTCCGTGTTGGTCATCCCGTCTGCTAGCGCTCGATGAGGCTCTCCCAGAGAGCCAGTGGTACCGTGTGAATGAGGGAGAAGAGGGGTCTTACACCACTGCTGGGCTCCGGTTGTAGTTCGACGTCCCTGAGTGCGGGGGATTGCTGAAGGAAGTGCGCTGCGTATCCCTGGCCGTTGTCTGTTGCCTTTCTCACGCCTTTCAGGGCCCGGCCGGTGCCTCACATGGGTTGCTCTGCTTCTCACGGTGTATCTCCGGCTTCAATTCTCCAATCAAGCTAATTTTTCGCCAGCATGTGGCAGGGCACTTCAGATGCCTCTGATGACATGCACGTTGCTGCATTCAGTAGTGTGCGCAACAGCACCGCCCTCATCCGCGCTATTAACATGGGCCGGGATAGGGCGTATATTCATCTGTTTAGTAGGGCTACATGCTGCACAGGGGACCCATCTGCTCTTTTAAATCACCTCCTTTTCCACCAAGCCAAACCGGAATGTACAGTAGTGGTGACGTAAACCGAATCGTATTAAATCTTCACTCTGCACCCCTGAGACGCTTGCAGTGCTTCTATTAGCGCTATCAGTTCAGCCGTCTGGGCCAAATAATGCATGGGCAACCTCTTTTGTACTAGGGTCTCATACTCTCCATCTGTCATGCCAGTGTGTCTTTTGCCAGTCTCCTACTCAACAGTAGCCAACCCATCAATGAAGAACACCTCTCCCTCATCTAGAGTATAGTCACATGCTTTTGGGGAGTCATCGTCTGGTCATTCATAGGTGGGCACGTCATGTACTTCATCATCGTCAGTGATGAGTTCAGTCAAAAAGGTTGCAGAATTCACTGTTTTGCATTGTACTTTGTGAATGTTCCATCTAAACAATACAATCTCATATGCGGATGCTCACTGCGGATTTAGACCTTTCTAAAATAGCAAAAAGCATGTGCTCCACATATAGCGTTACTGAGAACCCCATGGTAATCATTGCAGACTTCTCTATGGCAAATGCAGCAGCAGCAAGTGCTTGCTCACATGCCCCTGCATGACAGAGTCCAGCATACCACTGTAATATGTGAGGGGATTATGGCCCATTGTTCTCTTTTGTGTTAGTACAGCTATCATCATTTGGCCATCAGAATGTGAAAAAAGATCAAAGTCCTAGATGTAATCAGGGGTTGTTAACACTGGTGCTGTGGTAATCACTTCCTTCAGCTCGTTAAAACTAGTGAGCATCTCCTCTGTGCACTCGATAATACTTTTTGTCCTTTGGGTCTCTTTCAGCACATTCAACAATGGTTGTGTCATGATGCCTACCCCCGGAGCACCAGGCCAGGCCCAGCACCCCCGGAATCAGGCATTATGCCCTCGGGTAAAAGCCCAGCGGCCCCTTATAGGGGCTCTTTGGACTCAGTCCTGGCGCCTTTGGCGCCAGGCTCATGTTGGACATCAGTCCTGGCGCCATAGGCGCCAGGCTCATAAAGGGAGGTGTTTTGTGCACTTACCTGATGCAGACCATGCTGCATGCTTCAGGCCTCCCTGAGACCTGAAAGGGACTATTTTTTGATAGGGACTATTTTTTCACTCGGGCGTGGCCAGGGAAGGATACATACCTAGTTGGGGAAGGATACATACCTGGGACTTCTTTGGAGGCTATTTAAGCCACGCCCAGACAGCAGCTCATGCTTCGCGTTTGTTCCGCTTCCTGCAACTTAACGCTCACCGTGTCTGCTCCTGCTCCTGGACTCCAGCCACGCCCGCCTCGAACCTGGAAGACCTGCAAGGAAGGAAGAGAAGAGAAAGGTGAAAACCAAGGACTATTTCAAACTTCTTACCTGCATTCGGAATCTTCTCGCCAGCATCCCTGAAGAAAGACTTCCAATTAAAAGCATTGCGTTGCTCGCTGCAGCGCCACGCTTCACTCACCTGTCCTCGAGACATCTCCCGGCTCCATCGCGGCTGTCAGCATCGGACGCCACATCTCTGCACCTAGGGGAGAGAGGAAGAAACAAAAGGTGAGCAGAAGGAACACAGAAGGAAAGCCTGATTAACAGCCATAATACTTACCGGCTTTTCTTCCACATTTCGGGTCGGCGCCGCCCCGTTGGCAGGTACCGTACCCCAGCCCCTATGGGGAAAGGACAAGAGACATTTCTGGGGAATGATAAGGACATTTAGAGGGATCGCCCTCATCACTACTCACCTCAGCAGTTTAACCCCTCGACGCATCGCCTTCATTCTGCATCTGAAATAAAGGACAGATCACAGGTTAGAAAGACAACATAAAGGGGGCCTCACTTGAACTTTGAACTTTCATACTTACGGCGCATCGCTCAGGAAAGTCAAGTGGATTTTGCCAGCGCCATTCTGAAAACCAGTGGACGAACGAGCGCCCCTGCACCAGAAGCAGGATGGAGAGTTCATCCTTCCAAACCATAAGGTGAGCTTAAACCGGGGTTTGGAGGAAGTTAGAGAGGAACAAAGGGGGAAAGGGGGGAGCTAGCACACTATTCTGCAGACTGTTAATCCCCTTTCTCATCTGCAGAAGGATATTCCTATGGGCCAGGCAAGCACGATTTGGAGGTCCTGTCCAATCGGTGTTCCGGATCATGCGCATCACGCTAGAAGAGGCCACAGCAATCCAGACTAGACCAGCGCCCCCGTGGGAACCAGGTGAGCGTTACAGGTTGTGTATTTGTGGTGTAATCAAAGATCCATGCCCTGCAATAGTTACATAATTCCAGAAATGTCTACATTTCTTTTACTGTGTGGTTGGTTAGGGTGTGTTACGCACAGCAGCTGCAGCGTCAGATGCTATTAGATTGCCGTGGACAGAAATGAGCTGACCTAGGTATAATACTTCTTGCTGACAGTACTGCAATGTTGCTCTGTCCTCTTTGTAACCCTTGACAGCTAGCAATTGCACGCAGGTGATAGAATCTACTCTGCACTGCTGCTAACGTATACTGCACACTAGCAATTTTTCCACACACTGGAGAGTGGTACTGGGAATGTGTACGTTGACCTGATCTGCGTGCAGCACCCTGCTGAAAATACTCAGTATCTCACAATACCCCTGGGTCAACCTTGTATGTTGGAATCTCCTACCGTCATGGGTAAACGCTGTAAGATATTGAGAATCTGGGCGTAGGGGCACCGAGAAAAATGCATTCTTTAAGTCGATAACAGTGAAGTGGGTCGCTGTCATGGGTACATTGCATAACATTGTGAAGGGGTTTGGGAGAACTGGAAATTCAGGGTACAAAACCTGAATCATTCTCCAAATGGACCCCTTTGATTTTTGAATAGGGTATAGTTGCAGGGTACAATAATCCCTCGGTGCAAAAGTGCATTCATTAATAGTGTCATTTATCCCCTCCCCAGCCTCCTTTGACAGTGGATATTGCTAAGCTCGGGGTAACACCTGGTTTGAGTGTGATACGCATTGGGGCAACACTTCGCAGAAGACCTACATCATTGGGATTAGTTGTCCAAAAGATATCAGGGACCTGGGCAAGATCTTCATGAACAAATGAGGCACTTCCGGCAACAAACATGGGACATGGGACCTGCCCATATTATACCATAATTTCAAAGGGGACACATATTGTCATCACTATCTCTCCTTCGTCATCCCTGTCTTTAAACAGCCCAGTGTCAGTCAATTCCTTCAACGGCTTGGTCGGATCAATGCCACTGTGTTCTGTGATTGTTCAGTAATGTGAGGCAAACAACCGCTTCTGTTTTTTTCACAATTAAACATTTTAGTAAAGAAAAAAGATTCAAACAGTTCCTCGCTAATCCTACTCTATCAGGGAATTCCCTACCTAGTCTAAAGGCAAAGGGAATAACTCCTAACATATACAAACTGGCCCTCACACTAAACAACAAAACATTGAAAGCAATTCAAAAACAACGTAAAAGAATAAACAATAATTAACCAGTATTTGGATGACCTTAACCTGTCCTGGGTAAATCCCTTCCCCGGGATTATCCAAAGTCAACTTCCCCAAATGTTCAAAAGAAGCAAATTAAACTCTTGAACCAGTTCTTGAAAGTTTCAAATAAAAGAAAAGTTCATCAAACAAAAATCCACTGGTAACAGTTCTTCTGTTACGCTAACCTGGTCTCTGCGGGGACGTTGAGGCACGGTTGGAGCCCTCCCAGGACTTAGCTCCCTGGGATCGACTCTCTCCCCCAGCTGCTGCAAAATCAAAGACTCAGGATGCTGGTACTGCCCCTGAGAGAAGATGAGAGGCAGTGAGAGTGGCGTGGTGGTGTCGTGATCCCCCTCAACCCTTTTGTGCCAGAATGAAGTGAGCAAGAGTTTGCCCATGCAAGCTCACCTGTTTTAATGTAAGGATGAGCTCTCCGTCCTGCTTTCTTTCATCAGGGGTGCCGTGGATGGACCTAGTTGCGTCACTGGTCCTTAGCGTGGAGGTCCAGACTGGTGGCGACCAGTTCCGCCTTGAAGGTAGATGTTTATAACAATGATTATTGTCCGTATCCTTTGTGGCAATTTTCCCCAATGATTACTTTCCTTAATGTTATATTGTCCTTTCCTCTCTCTCTAGGTATGAAGATGGCCCACGAGTGTGTGGTGATGGACGAGAGTCCAATCCGGAAAACCTACAAGTGGTAAATTGACTTTCCGGATGATGCGCCAAGTTCGCGATTTGTGCTGCCCAGCGTTTAGAGTTTATGCAATTGCTAACCTTGTGCTCTCTGTCTCCTTTGCAGGTGATGGCAAGCGGAGCGGTTCCCCGAACTCCTACCGGCTGCCAGATGAGAAGATCTGCAAGGATGCTGCGCCGGAAGATGGTCCTTTGTTGCTTGGGAGTTCGGGGCAGGTAAGTGCAAGGCACCGCCCGAAGTGGATTCGAGGAGACAGGTAAGAGGCGTGCGGCTGCTGCCTGGTTGGAAGCAACTAGAATTGTTCCAAGCGATGGCGTGGCTGATCTTAGGTAAGATGCGCCTGGTAGCTGCAGAATTGGAAGCGGCTAGTAGAGCTTCCAGCGATGGCGTGGCTGACATAAGTTAAGATGCGCGTGGCAGCTGCAGAGTGGGAAGCGGACAGAGGTGCTTCCAGCAATGGTGTGGCTGATTCCTGGTAAGATGCTGGATGGGTTCCATGGACTGAAGATGCTCGTGCTGAAGGGGTAAGGATCTGTAGACGGCGGTAGGCGTTACGCTGCACAAGCAGACTAACGCGAAGCATAAGCATGCGGGTGGGGCTGGCTTATATAGCCTGGCCCCAGCCACTCCCTTTAGGCCCTGCCTTGTGGCCCCACCTTGCCACTCCCCCTGTCTTCTGCACATGCCTTCCATGCTTTTGTATGGCCCCGCCCGGCCTAGATGCACGTGCCCCGAGCATACTGTGTACAGAGCACACTTTGAAATGAGCTTGGTGCCAGAGGCGCCAAGACTGGGTCCATTGGGACCCTGCAGGAGATAAAGTGAATGGCCCTTGCCCAGTGGCTACGACATCTCCAGCTTTCAGTTGAAAAGATCCCCTTCCAATTCCAGTTAAGAAAATAGCACCATTATCCTCTTTCCAAGATTGTTTTGTCACAGTTCAAAGAATAGATGAACAACTTCTCCTTCTACAACTTCACAAGTGGTTATGACCTCTGCAGTGTATTTGGTATAATTATCAGGATGCTTCTTCTTGGGTTGTTGCTTTGCTCTTGGCACCCACTCTTCTACTACTGCTACCGTGGGAACAGCCCTCTTTGTTCCACAGTATGCTACAACTTCAACCAACTTCAATGTAACATCCACTGACAGTATAACACACAACCACAGTTCTGGTATTTCTGCTTCAACTTTGTACTTCAGAGTTTTTAGGCATTAAAAGACAACTCTTCGACCTCTACAGGTAGGCAAGACACTCTTCTTTCTTCTACTCGAAGAAAAGAGCAGCTTCTTCTGTCTGTTTTACGGCCACAAGTATAACCTGCTTCTGCTTCAAGACTAACTCTCAACTTCAGCAGTCTCAGCATTATAGATTATTTGCTCCATCTTCTTAGACGCATCCAGATCCCTAACCCAGCTTTATTTACACCTTCTTGGTTCAAGTAGCTACCCTGAAGTTGTATTGCCACACTTCCAACTTCAGGTAACAAGGTCACACTTGTATCGGAGGACACTGGACTTTCAACAAATTTGTAAATCAGGTGGATGGGTTTAAACAGAGCTTGCATCACTATAGAAAGGGTTTGCCGCTTGGGTAATGCTTGTTCTTATTAGTATAAAAACATCTAGGTTTAAAGAATACCTGTTCTTGACGTTACAATGTTCAGTCTTCAAAAGAGAAACAGATTTAGGCACACGCAACCATTCTTTAAGGTAGATCTTTAACCTTCAGTAACTGCAAACTTATGTATTCACACGTATTATCACGGAGATGCTTTCTAACTCCTGTCGGGCATCACAACTGGCCACACGTGACCTTCCTTTGGTACTATACATACTTGTAACAATTGTGAAATTTAACATTCGGGTTTTCAGAATGTTTTAGCAAGCATTCCCTCTTTAATTAGGGACACGCGATCACTCCGGCAACATTAATAGTTCAACAATGTGAAATTAGATGCTTTTATTCTTACACAATCACTACGACATTTACTAGAAGTGTGCGGGGCACATTACCATTGTTAGCAATACTTTTCACAATGACGAAGAGTGTATACTCGCTTCTACTCTATGCAATTCACTTTAGAGCTGCTAACAGTTACTGGCAAGGGTTTCAGAGTGAACCTAAATGCCAAGCTTCACTCACCGGCTCCAGGAACAGTGGTTGCAGGTTTTTTTCATCTTCTACTTCTACTACAACTTTAGGCACACTTGGGACCCACACATGTCTGCAGCACGGGTGCCTCCCGTCTAGCCACGCCAACTGGGAGTCTCCTTCACTCCTCTGGACCTCGGCCTGCTTTCTGCTGCAGACATTGGGCTTCAGCACAGTCACGGCTCTGTAATTACAGCCACTAGGCACACCTTGGAAAACCTGCACTCTCAGCACATCTTTCTCAGTGGAACCACAGCAAGGCAGGGTTTGTGAACTTGCAGGTGAAATCTGCTGTCTCCACGTCCCGGCATCCTAGTGATCAGACTTCCTCATGAACTGCCAGCCTCATGCTCTTTTACTTCTGCTACTTCTGCCAGCCTTCCAGCTCCTTCTCCTTCCTTCTTCCTTCTCCTGCTGTAGCCTTTTATGCCTCATAGGTAAGACAATTGGATTCAGGTGCAAACCATTAATGTAAACTGCCTGACCCTTGCAAAGGCTGTAGGACCTAATTGCCGATCAACTACGTCTACATGCCTCTTCAGCCTTCTTCTACGTCTGAGTCCCTATGGGATTCTGAGACATGTAGTTTACTTGATCAAAGTCAGGTTTTTCTACATCTTATGTATTTATTTTTAAGCGTAGATGTAATACAGAGGGGCTGTAGGGGCTATAGGTTTTAACCGTTTTAGAGGAAGATGGTGTAGAGAAGGCAACACTTTCGCTATTCCTTGTAGTGTACTCTTGGTCTTGAGGAAGATATTTATTTTTAGGGACTAAAAGGATTCTTTATTTTGGTATAATAAGATTGGGTGTTATAACCTTAGGTTACCACCTTAGATTTAACAGGCGTTTGAAAGATATTACAATGACAATAAAACATAGCCTCTTCTGGCATAGTGTAAGAATCTCCCTGTCAGAGGAAAAATACAGTGCATCATCCCACGGAATCTCCTCACTTCCCTGGACCCTGTCTCCACCCAGGTGATCTGTAATGCTCACCTGATTCCCGCAGAGGCGCCGGTCTTGACTGGGTGAATGCCGTATCTTCAAAGGTGATGTATAACACACGGTTGGCTCTTTGGGCTGGACCTCTGTGCACTGTATGTCTGACTCGAAGAGTAAGATGTCTGCAGATAGAAAATATGGGATTAATGAACTGGGGTTTTTGGGTGCCTCTCTCCTCTTCCCTTTCTCTTCTCCTGTAGAACCCCAAAGGTTAACGCCCTCACCTTAGGTAAGTGAACGCCGAGCTCTCCATCTGCCTCGGGGCAGGGTGCCGTAACCAGTTTCTTCACTGGATAAGGGTGCAGGCCTCTTGACCTCAGAGGACTGCTGTCCGTCGTTAACTGCACGAACGGTAAGTTCTGGGCACTTCAAATGTCTTAAAAGTCTTTTGTAATGATATCTCTTGTTTTGCAGGGTTCCGGCGATGGCGGATGGCGGGCTGATGAGAGTTGAGGATCGAACCCGCGTGAGGAATAGAAGCGCCTGGAAGCACGTAAGTAAGCGCTTGTAGCCTGCTTCACGATGCGCACTAACTGTCCCTTTTATCTTGCAGGTACAAGTTCGGAGCTTTAGAGAAGCTGAAGGGTGCTGGAATACCCACTGGATTCGGCGTGGGAAGGAGTAATGACACGTGAGTAATAAAGTTGCCCAATGTCTTTAAACGCACCTTCTTTTGTCTTTAGTGCGAAGACCTCCAGAGCATGCGAAGAGTAGGTAAGCCTTTGTCTTTCAGATGCCGGAATGCAGCGTGAGGCGTTGGTGACAGCCGATGGACCAGGTAAGAGATGCGCTGCCACTGAAGACTGTAGTGCTAACCTGTTCTTTCTTTGTCTTTACAGGTGCTGCTGAAGACTGGATTCCAGGATGGTAAGCCTTTGTTCCCTTAGGCCCAGGATCAGAAGCAGAAGACACGATGAGCGTTCTGCTGCAGAGAATGCAGAATAACGCAAAGCAAGATTCATCCATCGGGTGTGGTTTAAATAGCCTCCTGTAGTGCTTAGTTGTCTCCTTCCACAGCCTCGCCTAGGTGAGAAAAGAGTTCCTGCTTTCCAGAAGAGTTCCAGTGTTCTGAACCTAGGGAGTGGCTCCTGCCCCACCCAACAGGAAAAGTAGTCCCAAACAGAAGAGGATCAGGGGCTCAACTGGCAGGTAAGTAAGCAGCATGGTCTGCTGCAGGTAAGTCCACCCAAGCATTATGAGCCCGGCGCTTCCAGCGCTGGGACTGGGCATCTTTATGAGCCTGGTGCCACTGGCGCCAGGACAGGGTCCAAAAGGTCCCAATTGGGACTGGCTGGCACTCGGAACCGGGGTTATGGGTCTACTTCCAAGGGAGTCGGGCAAGTCCTGATCTTTTGGAAGCAGAGATCATGACAGCACCCCCCCTCAAGGCCCCTCCCAAACCGGGCTTCTCCGGGGGTTTGGGCTTGTTAGGAAATGTTCGATGAAATCTTTTGATTAGACGAGGGGCGTGGACATATTCTGCAGGTTCCCAGGATCTTTCTTGGGGACCGTAGCCTTTCCAGTCAATCAGGTAAAATAGTTTAGATTTGGAGATCTTGGAATCCAGGATGCTTTTGACTTCAAACTCGAGTTCTCCATCAACTAGAATAGGTTTTGGAGATTTAGTTAGTCGGGTTTGAGGTTGCACGGGTTTTAATAGAGAGACGTGGAAGACCGGATGTATCTTCATGTGAGGGGGCAAGTCCAACTTGACCGCTACTGGATTTACTATGGTAGTGATGGAATAGGGACCAAGGTATCTTGGGTTGAATGTGCGTGGTCCTTTTAGAGGTAGATATTTGGTGGATAACCAGACTTGATCTCCTACTTCATATTGGGGGGCTTCCTTCCGATGTTGGTGTGCTCCTTTCTTGTATTGTTCTTTAGCCCTTTGAAGGTGAGAAACGGCTTCCTTAAAGGCTTGGGTGATGGTAGAATGCAGGTGGTCTACTGCTGGTGTTCCAAGATCTTGGAGTGGATCCAACTCCGAGGTTCGAGGGTGACTACCGTATAAAAGAAAAAACGGGGTCTTCCCAGTTCCCGAGTGGACAGAGTTATTGTAGGCATATTCGGCTATCCAAAGGATATCTTTCCAAGTTTTTTCAGTTTGTTGTAGCATGCAGCACAAATACTGTTCCAGAGTTTGATTGGTCCTCTCGGTTTGTCCGTCGGTTTGAGGGTGGTGGCTGGTCGAAAGTCTCACATCAATTTGAGCCGACCGACAGCAACTTCGCCAAAAATGAGAAATAAATTGACTACCTCGACCCGAAATGAGAACTGAAGGAAAACCGTGCAGTCGGACGATGTTTTCGAGAAATTCTCGGGCCAGAGTTGCTGCTGTTGGTAAGCCTTTGAGTGGAATGAAATGCGCCATCTTGGAGAATAGGTCCACGATTACTAGGATCGTATTGTATCCGGAGCATGGAGGTAGATCGGTGATGAAGTCCATAGAAAGCGTATGCCAAGGGCGAGGTGGGATGTCAATAGGGCGTAAGAGGCCGGTTGGTTTTTCCTTTTGACTCTTGTTTTGGGCGCATACTCCACAGGACATTATAAAGTCTCTGATATCTTTTTTCCAAGACGGCCACCAGAAGTAGCGCTTGATCTTTTCCGAGGTCTTGGTCATACCGGGATGTCCTTCCATTAAAGAATCGTGATAACAAGAGATTACCTTTTTCTGTAAATCTGTGCTGGGCAGGTATAACCGTTCTTGGAAATATAATAGGTTGTCCTTCACCGTAAAGTCCTTTCCCTACAGATGCCAATTCTGTATGTCTGCTGGAGTTACCAGTAGCCTGGCTTTATCCTTAACTTCCTCTATGGATTGTGTGGCGATTACACCTAGAATTCTTTGTTCGGGAATGATAGGTACAGGTTTAGGATTGATCAAATGTTCTTCACTCCCATCCGAGAAAGGGCATCAGCTTTACCGTTTTTTGTACCAGGTCGATAGGTAATTATGAAGTCAAACTCGGCAAAGAATAGTGCCCAACGGAGTTGCCTAGAGGATTGAGCTTTTGCGGTTTTCAAATATTGCAGGTTTCGGTGATCTGTAATCACAGTAACGGTGTGTCGGGCCCCCAGAAGATAATGCCGCCAAGCCTTAAAGGCGGACTTGATAGCTAGAAGTTCCTTATCAGTAATAGTGTAATTGATTTCAGGAGGCGAGAATTTGCGGGACCAAAATGCCACGGGATGCAACTGATTGGTTACTGGGTCCTTTTGTGATAGAACTGCCCCCATGGCAAGGCTCGAAGCATCAGTTTCAACGATGTAGGGGAGTTCTGGGCGAGGATGTTTTAAGATCGGTGCAGAGATAAATCTAGTCTTCAAATTCTGGAAAGCTTGTTCCGCCTCGGTATACCATTCAAAACGTTTGTTTTTCTTTAACAAGGTGGTGATGGGGCTGGACTATTCGAGAGAATTCGGGGATAAACCTGCGGTAAAAGTTAGCGAAGCCTAACATCCTTTGAACACCTTTTACGGAGGATGGCGATGGCCATTTGAGAATTGCATCGACCTTCTTTGAATCCATACGCACTCCGCTAGGTGATAATATGAATCCCAAGAATTCAACTTCAGTCACGTTGAAAACACATTTTTCCAACTTAGCGAAAAGTTTGTGTTGACGCAATCTCTCGAGGACCATTTTCACATGTTTCCGATGTTCAGTTTCCGATGAAGAATAAACGAGGATGTCGTCAATGTAAACAACACACACATCTATGAGCTCTCTGAGGACATCGTTCATAAAATATTGAAAGGCGGCCGGGGCATTGCAAAGTCCGAAGAGCATGACCTGATATTCAAATAGCCCATACTTGGTGCGGAAGGCCGTCTTCCATTCATCGCCCTCTTTTACTCGTACCAAGTGGTAGGCTCCTCTAAGATCCAGCTTTGTATATATGCATGCTTTTCTGACTTGGTCCAGGAGTTCAGGGATCAAAGGTAACGGATATCTATTCTTAACGGTGATCTGGTTCAGGGCGCGATAATCTATACAAGTTCTAAGGTCCCCTTCTTTTTTTGGAACGAAGAACAAAGCTGAGGAAGCAGGGGACTTGGAAGGACGAATAAACCCATTCGCTAGGTATTGATCCAGGTATTGTCGGAGGTGAAGATTCTCAGGCTCGGTGAGGGCATAAATTCTTCTACAAGGAGGAGTAGATCCAGGTATCAGGTCTATCTGGCAGTCATAAGACCTATGAGGAGGTAGAGAGTTAGCCTGATCCTTCCGGAAAACATCTTGGAATTCTAGGTATTCAGGAGGTAACTGGGGAGCCTCCGAGGAAATTGCTGCCAGTGCAACACCAGGTCGAGGGTGACAAGTAGAGACACATTCTGGAAACTGAACCGTTCTTGCTCGCCAATCGATCTGAGGATTGTGCTTTTCTAACCAAGGAATTCCTAGAATAATCTGGAACTGAGGGGCCTTGATCACATCGAACACGATCTTCTCATGGTGTCCATCTTGACTTACTAGCGTCACTTCTTGGGTGGTATGCTTTACTAGTCCGGAGGCTATCTCTGTACCATCCACCGTAGTAATGACGTCCTTTACAGCCTTTGGACAAAGAGTCAGATTCATCCTCAAAACCATTTCATGATCCACATAATTGCCGATGGCACCGCTGTCGACGTAAGCTTCAATCGCATGTAATCGATCCGGATGTTCAGGGCTAATGAGGACCATAGGTATCACGAAATGCGAGGTCACGGAACTGGTTTTAACGCTCGGCAAGAGGACCTCTATAAAACAGCGTAATCCTTTTGTCCTCAGGCCATTGAGTTTCCACTATCAGTCTGTTGAAAGACGCAATATAAGCCAAAAGGTCTTGATTACCCTGTCGCAATGAAAGGAGCTCATTGTCCAAGGCCTGCCCCTGTGAATGTCTTCCAAACAGTTTTTCCATACTGAGCTGAAAAGCTTGAAAATCATGGAGAACCGGATCAT
Source organism: Ambystoma mexicanum (assembly GCF_040938575.1). Lineage (NCBI taxonomy): Eukaryota > Metazoa > Chordata > Amphibia > Caudata > Ambystomatidae > Ambystoma > Ambystoma mexicanum. The sequence goes on along the minus strand of NC_090928.1, from coordinate 640,016,214 downwards.
CTTGATTAACTAGAGGGATTGACCATTCTGCCGCATTGCCACTAAGGTACGAAAGCACGAAAGCTACCTTAGCTTGATCAGTTGGAAAGGCTGCTGGCCGGCATAAGAAGTGCAACCGGCACCGATTAATAAATACTGCAAACCTCTTTGGGTCACCAGAAAATCGTTCGGGCGGAGCCAGAGGTCCATTCCCAGGTAGGTTGATCTGCACTGGGTTCGTAGAGGATGTTGAAGGAAGATTTGCCCCTGATGCGGGTAACGGAGTTTGTCCAGCTTGTGACTGTAGCAATTGTCTAGCAAGATCGTCTGTTCGCTCCTTGGAAATAATCAGTTCCCTTCTTAGAGCATTCGTTTCCTGACAGGCTGCATGCACTTCTGCTCTTAGTTCCCCAAGTAACTGGGCTAGCTGGTCGGTATCTGAGGTTTCCATAGCGCCTGGGTGGGAGTTTTGCGGTGGGCTTTGCGTTCTGTAACGCTCACCTGATTCCCGCAGAGGCGCCGGTCTTGACTGGGTGAATGCCGTATCTTCAAAGGTGATGTGTAACACACGGTTGGCTCTTTGGGCTGGACCTCTGTGCACTGTATGTCTGACTCGAAGAGTAAGATATCTGCAGATAGAAAATATGGGATTAATGAACTGGGGTTATTGGGTGCCTCTCTCCTCTTCACTTTCTCTTCTCCTGTAGAACCCCAAAGGTTAACGCCCTCACCTTAGGTAAGTGAACGCCGAGCTCTCCATCTGCCTCGGGGCAGGGTGCCGTAACCAGTTTCTTCACTGGATAAGGGTGCAGGCCTCTTGACCTCAGAGGACTGCTGTCCGTCGTTAACTGCACGAACGGTAAGTTCTGGGCACTTCAAATGTCTTAAAAGTCTTTTGTAATGATATCTCTTGTTTTGCAGGGTTCCGGCGATGGCGGATGGCGGGCTGATGAGAGTTGAGGATCGAACCCGCGTGAGGAATAGAAGCGCCTGGAAGCACGTAAGTAAGCGCTTGTAGCCTGCTTCACGATGCGCACTAACTGTCCCTTTTATCTTGCAGGTACAAGTTCGGAGCTTTAGAGAAGCTGAAGGGTGCTGGAATACCCACTGGATTCGGCGTGGGAAGGAGTAATGGCACGTGAGTAATAAAGTTGCCCAATGTCTTTAAACGCACCTTCTTTTGTCTTTCAGATGCGGGATGCAGCGCCGAAGGCCTCCGGAGCGTGCGAAGAGCTGGTAAGCTTTTGTCTTTCAGATGCTGGAATGCAGTGCGAAGACCTCCGGAGCATGCGAAGAGTAGGTAAGCCTTTGTCTTTCAGATACCGGAATGCAGCGCGAGGCGTTGGTGACAGCCGATGGACCAGGTAAGAGATGCGCTGCCACTGAAGACTGCAGTGCTAACCTGTTCTTTCTTTGTCTTTACAGGTGCTGCTGAAGACTGGATTGCAGGATGGTAAGCCTTTGTTCCCTTAGGCCCAGGATCAGAAGCAGAAGACACGATGAGCGTTCTGCTGCAGAGAATGCAGAATAACGCAAAGCAAGATTCATCCATCGGGTGTGGTTTAAATAGCCTCCTGTAGTGCTTAGGTGTCTCCTTCCACAGCCTCACCTAGGTGAGAAAAGAGTTCCTGCTTTCCAGAAGAGTTCCAGTGTTCTGAACATAGGGAGTGGCTCCTGCCCCACCCAACAGGAAAAGTAGTCCCAAACAGAAGAGGATCAGGGGCTCAACTGGCAGGTAAGTAAGCAGCATGGTCTGCTGCAGGTAAGTCCACCCAAGCATTATGAGCCCGGCGCTTCCAGCGCTGGGACTGGGCATCTTTATGAGCCTGGTGCCACTGGCGCCAGGACAGGGTCCAAAAGGTCCCAATTGGGACTGGCTGGCACTCGGAACCGTGGTCATGGGTCTGCTTCCAAGGGAGTCGGGCAAGTCCTGATCTTTTGGAAGCAGAGATCATGACATGATCCTTCCGCTGTACACCACCCCCAGGGGTGGGATCAGGAGGCTTCTGCCCTCGTCTGGCCACCTTGGAAGAGACTTTAGACAGGTTTTCTGTGAGGTTCTGCAAGATTCTTCACTGTTCCCGCCAGGTCTACCGCTATCACAACAATGTTACACCAACACTCCTTCAATTTCTAGCATGATGATCGTCCCTCCAACATGCTCTTGGGGCACCGAAGGGTATTCTCACCACCATTTCCTGCTTTAGGAATTGTATGCAACAACATTGTCACTCTGTAAACAAACAGGTTTGGATGTATCTGCACCCCTCGGGCTGCCAGCTCACTCCCTATGGCATGGATAATTACCATGGCCCTTATGTGTCACATCCCTGGGGTGGGGCATGCCACGGCTCTTTTGGTATACGAGATGGTTATGTTGAGCATACTGAGCACATCCTCGTCCCAATAGGTTAACGGGGGACGTTTCCAAAAACAACAGGGGAGCTTGCACTGTCTTGCCTCCCACCTTGATAGCCGATTCTTCAGTGAAGGAACCAATTCAACTGCCCCAGAAAAGCCTTGCGTGCCCATGATTTCGCCTGATAAAGGAACACATCACTCCTTAATACATGATTTGGTGGCCTGTGTCCACCATGAAAATAAAGGGTTTGTCACCTATCTGTGGGCTGTCCTAATCTTGATAGGTGTTAGTCCCTGGAAAAACTAAAGGGCTGCCCAACAACACACTCGCTCTGTGACAGTGCGTAACTGTACCATTGGGGACCACATTGCTACTGGGTATTTGGAGCACCTGCGGAGAGGTGGGGTGTGCCGCGTATGCTACCTGACTGTTGGGGCTTGGAGCATGCAACTGCAGAAAAGACAGAAGTTGGGCTGCTTGGACAGGTAGTTGTGCTCCGTACCGAGACACTGCGGGACTGAGGGCATATGGCATTTGATAAGGAGTATAAGGAGGCAGCTGGTTACATTCTCCACAAATCCTGCTTCTGCACTCTCCCATGTTCCCACACACCCAACATTGCCCCATGCTTCCCCTCCTTGGCCCCATGCCCTCAAATCCTCCCTGCCCTCCTCAAGGGCCTGCAAACCCCACTCCACGCGGGTAACCACCCTGAGGCATCCTTGGTACGGAGGTTGAAACTCACCATTCCAGTCGTACCCTCCTGTCCATGCAGGGTCCGTTCTCACGTCTGCCTGTATCGCCCTTGTTGCCATCTGTGGATCGTGTACTGCGGCGATCATGGGTCCTTGCATGCTCATTTCTTTTTTACTAGTTTCACTTCCTCTGACTGAAGTCGCTGGGCCATTTCCTTCTCATTTTCTCTGAACCGTTTACAGTGATGTATAATAATAGACTGTATCTCTGCCCACCCATTTGCTTCTATATCCACTATTTTGTGGAGTACCTTTTGAACCTCCTTGGAAAGTTCCCCACTTGACCACGAAATAAAAGAATGACACTCACCGATCCTACGATTCCCCATATCTCAGCCCTCCACATTTCTTGGGTATGGAGAATATATTGGGCAGGGTCGTCATAGTCTTCCACTGTACACTGTATAATCGATTGAAGATTGGGCGTATCAGGATAAGCGCGGCACAGGGCTGCCCACACCAGTGCCCTGATGTCATTAAAGTGGCCGCCATCATGAATATCATCGCCTAATTGTACAACCGGACACCCCACCTTTACCCAAACGTCATCTGCCTGGTCCCCCAGTATAGCAACAAATAAGCTCTTCAAATCCCCCACAGCTAAGGTAACCCCCTCCCTTTGTTTCTCAAATGCGTGAATCCAATTCGCTGCCCCAGCAGAAAGGGATGGCAAACTTTTCATCAAGTTATTTTTGTCCATCTGTGGACATGGAATATACTGTCCCCTTCCAGGTCTTTTGTGCATTAAGGGGAACTGTGTTCCCATCACCTTCCTCGTCTTCTTCTCCATAACCTTCCCTTTAGCTACCACTATGTTCCCATATCTGTTCCGTAATCGGGGCCCTCAAACATTCCACCTGCAGTGATATTTTGCAATCGGGATCTCTGTCCCCCACCTCATCCACCGTATCCCACTCCTCCTCTACTGGTTCTCCACCCATGTCATCCTCTGACCTCACTCTTCCGTAATCCAAAATTCCTGTTCGCCGACTTCCCTTCCCCTTATCTGGCTGTGTTATTGATCCTAAACAAAATCTCTCCCGCTCTCCACTCGTCCAGTCCACAGTGCTTTCTGCCCGTCCCTCTTCTCTATTGAGCCAATTCTTCCTGTGCCGCTTTAAAAGGATCTTTTAACTCCTTCTGGGGTTTTGTATCAATGGCCCTCTTTTGTTTGGCTTTGCCGTGTCTGAGGGCACAGTATTAGGAATATTTTTATATTTAGATTGTGGTAGTGGTAGGGTCGGCACAGTAGCAAGCGGGGGGACATATGTGGGGTTGGTGTATCCTAAGGCAGCACGGGTGGTGTAGCACCCTAGCGGGGACTGTGGCATAGTAGTGGGCTTCTGGTTCTCTACACCTTGTCTGGACGTGGTAGGACAAACTGGCCCTGGAGGGGCTGTGGGGAGAGATTTACTTTCTATTGTGGGTGTTCCTGCATGTGATTCTCCTGACTGGGGGTGGCCTCCTCCAAGTCTTATACCATCTTCCACAATTCTAACACTTCCTTCATCTTCTGAAGATTTTACACTTATATTTAAATGCTAACAATGTGTACATGTGTCCCAATATTTCTTTGTTATTCGTACCCTGCTTGAGCCACGATTGAAACAATCTTCCCCGTGTCTCAGTCACCCACTGCTTATGTTATTTCAAAATCTTGTCCTTATATAGGAGAAAAGCGGCACATATATATTGTAATGGGGTAATCAGCACCATTTTCGGTGACTCCCTCTTGTCCCTTTTAGTGCTCAAAAAATGTACCCCTCCATCAGAAAGTTACCCTTGCAGCTCCCTCATACCTTCCCGTCGCCCCATCCCCTTCAGTCACTTTCAATAATATTACCTGTACCCCAGCGATCCACCCTTCATTCGCCCCACTCAAACTCCTCAAATCAGCACTCTCCTCACCATCCGCCACAATCACCGCTCACACCTGCATCTCCATCTCACACACCCTATACAACACCATCAACACCGTTGCCCCATCCTCAGTTCTGCCTAGACCAACAACAAAATCAATAACAGACAAAAACTACTACATATCATTCCAACACCCCCTTTACATGGATGAGGAGATCCCATGTCCTCTAGATATACAGAGCTTCTACCCTTTTTCATTTATTTTATCTCCTTAAAATACAGCGCTGTCTTCTTCCCCCAATCGGGAAGGCTCCCATACTCCTTTATCCTCTTATTCCATAACAATAATAATAAAAGCAAACTGCCACGTTGTCTTTCCACCTCACTCTCCCACTCTCTTCAACAGCCACAAGCATCCCCCGTCCCCTCTTTCTCCCTCCCTATGTTGTGTTCTCCCGCAAAAGGTGCAGTTACGTCTGTTTGTTCTCCCGAGTTCATCCATCACGGGATGCAATGGCCTGCAACATCGGGAGCTGAGCCCCACTCCAAACAGCAGACAGGAATTCTGATAACATGGCTCCTTTAAACCACTCCAGGTTGTGCACAAGGGACTGGTTGCTGCAGGTGGGCGCAGTCCCTCCAGATATGTAATTCTTTTTGTCAAACAGACAGGTGCCCTCAATACAGGTATTGCAAAATCATATTTCGTTCAACATCAATTGTGCTTCTATAATTCACTTCATTCAATAAATATCTGACCTCTTCAAGTGCATACAATCTTGGTATGATTGTGGGTGTATTCTCTAAGTCAAAATTATATTACACCATGTTTTAGTACCTGTTACAATTGCATAGGCAGCTGCAATGGAGGTTTTCAGTTTTGAATCATACCAAGATACCTGTATTGAGGCCACCTGTCTGTTTGACAAAAAGAATTATGAGTAACTTGGATATTCCCTACAGAACAAGTAACATTATGTTTTTTGAAACCTTTCTTTAGATATGATTGAAATATTGAATATGCCCCTGAAGAAGAGATCTTTTTCTCGAAACGTGTTGGGCCAATTGTGAAAAATAAAACTACATATGAAGAATTTAAAGAATTAAGTCTTGATGTTCATCATTGAGAATCACACATTGGTTGTTTGTTTAAATCAATATTATTGGAAAAAATGTTGTCTTAACACATCGCACTTAATAGTGTGAACAAAAGTTAATCTAAATTGTTTGGCTCACTAGTTTGAGCTTGTGAAAGTGTGCAGGGGACGGGTGTTCCTCCATTAGGAACTTATTCTGTCTGTCTTTACTGTTGCCACCACGAGTTCCTTACAGCAGCCAGGAACCCTCTGTCTCTGTGGAAAATCGGGGATCACTTAAGGGTCACCAAATTTGTAAGGCAGCCCTCCTGACAAGCAGACATGGAATAAATGCAACACTCTAGGGGACAAAAGCTCGGAACACCTTTTGCAAGGATAACAACGTTTTAATTCCAAAAAGAAAAATACATGTCAGCAGGGGCATTCAAACACTACTGCCACGGAGCGACTGGTTAGTTTAAGGCAAACAAAGCATTTTAAGGAACAGCAACTTCACTTGTGATGCAAACAGTATACAATAACATCTCATCATTCTCATTGGTGGGGGCCCTATTTACATAATGTTGGCCCCTTATTGACCACCAGATGACTGGCTGCAATTGCTTGTGTCAATCTTCTTAAATGTGGTCCTTGGGCTTCCTTAAGTTGACACCCTAGCAACACAATTGGTTAATTAGATGAAAAGACCTTTCTTCCCGCATTTCGATGACGTGGTGTGCACCTGGTAAATAGACATGAGCTTGCTTATGGTCAAGATAGCTCTCAGAAATGCAAGGAGCGTTGTTCGATCCCAGACATTCGATCCCAGACATTCGGGTGCCCCGACCATGCCTCCCAGTCGTTGGCCTAAATTTGTTATCCTCACCCTGCACACCTCGCAGTACAAAGCACAGGTCATTCTGTTTGCGCTACCCCCCACCCCTCTAGGGTCTGTCCGCTCCCTGTACTGCCCTTTGCAAACACACTAATCAATCGATCGCTGAGGGATTTAGGAGCGTGGATAGTGGGCCTCTGGTAGTTCAAACAGAATGGCTGGAGGATTGAGGGCATGGGTGCTCTAAATCTGGGATACATGTTTTGGCAGCACTAGACCTATGCCCTTCCTCCTGTGAGATCGTCCTTCAGAACCAGGCGCAACCCTACCCGCTGCACACATTCCTTTCAGATTAGATGGGCCTGCAGTGTGAAACAAGAAAGGGCTCTGTCTTACTTGAAAGAATGACCTTCTAGTCTATCGCCTGGGATGGGAGCAGGGATGGAGGGGGCTGTTCTTGCTGAGGTCTACATCTATCTATTATTCTCCAGTAATGGGTCCTGGCCTTTCTGTGCCCAACTTCCAAAATGGCGGCAGTTCAGTATATGTTCGCTGCTTAGAAAGCCCAACATCTACGAATTCTACACTTCCTACAAGCTTCTACATGCTATTGTTGCTGCTATACACCTCCCACCTCCGCCTCCCCTCCCCCTGCCACCTTCTGCTATTAGGTGTGCTCACTCTTAACACATTGCTCTCAGTCTGAACCGCTTGGGGGGGACAGGGGAGCTGGGCATGTATGCCAACAAACCATTCCCAGCCAAGAGATCTCTTGCTGATCCCAATCCGAAAACTGCTCTTTGGAGTAAACCATGAATATTAGAGCCTGCTAACTTATCAAAAGGAGGCTGTGATTTATTTGAAGTTCCAGATAGGTTATTGTATTATCCGCCCATTTGAAAGAGAAGTGTTCCCATAGAAACCATAGGTTTGTTCGGGTTTCAGTGATGTACAGTCCCACCGACTTGTCCTTTTAATACAGAAACTCAAAACATCACCAAACTCGTCCAAAGTGTTGGTTAGCTCTGGCAATGAAAGAATCGGATCTGCGAGGAAATAGAACATATCATCGGCATACAATGCTGTCTTGTGTGTCATGCCTATATATGCAACTCCGTGGATCTCTAGGTTACCACAGATCTGTTGGGGCAAGAGCACCATGTCCAAAGCGAATACTGGGGGGGTGGAGTGGGCAGCCCTGTCTTGTGCTTTTTGCCATTGGGATTGTTTGGGACCACTGGTCAGTAACGTTGAGTTTAATTCTGGGGTATTTATTACAGGCCATGACAAACTGTCTAAAAGTTGGGCCAAAAATGATAAGCTTGTAATAATGCTTCCAAGTATTCCCAATCCATACTACCAAACTTCGTGTGGGCGACCAGAGAGGGGACCTTGAAGAGTTCCGTTATATTCTCCTTGGCTGTGATTAAATCCACTACTCGTCAGATGTCATCATGCGCCCCCGTTCCATTATAAAAACCAGACTGATCTGGGTCAGTTAGCCCAGGCAAGACCTCCATCAATCGATTAACTAGAACCTTTCCATAGATTTTAAAGTCTACATTAAGAAACGCAATCAGTGTATATGCTGAACAATCTTCCCAATCGTACCCAGTTTTGGGATCAGTTTCGTTGCAGACTCCGACATGACTCTAAGACCGAACCACTCTTGAGGAAACTATTAAAACCTTTGGTTAAGTGAGGAAGTACCAGCTGTATAAAGACCATGTAAAATTGAGCTGAGAACCCATCTGGGCATGGGACTTTTCCTGATGAGAGGCTCTGAATATCTCTCTGAACCTCTTGCTCGCTAATGTCTGCCTCTAGTGCATCTCTATCTTTGCCAGAGAGTTCTGGGAAACTCAGTAATTCTATAACCCATGTTCTTTTTATATGATCACTCTGAAATATTTCCCTATTAATGCTAATTTATCTCCCTCCTGAATTATTCTATTACTTTGGTCGTCCCTCAGAGCATGTATGTAGTTACGCTGAGATTGCTTGCAGAGCATACCTGCCAGTAGCCTGTTGGCCCGATTACCCTTTACAATATTAAACTGCCTTGTGTGAAGCGTTGATTTTGCTGCATTGTCTGTCAAGTGGGCTGCCAACACTTTCTGAGCAGCTCATAGATCCCTCAGGGATTTGTGTGTATTGTCCCTCTTGTGGGTTAGTTCAAAATAGCTAACCTCACTTTCCAGTGCTATCCGCCTGGCTTTTCGGGCCCTAATGAATAAGGCCGCTGTGATGAACCCCGCTGAGTCCTCACAGAGCACCTGCCTAAAATCTCCTCCCAGGTGGCAAGGGCAAGGCAGCTGCTACCTGATCCTGACGCTGGGGGTAGTATTAGCCGGAAGGATCACCTAGGAAGAGAATGCCCTCAAGGGTTTGGGATGACTCCCATCAGAAGAGACGCTGTATTCATCTTTGAAGGGTGAGATTTCCATAATGCCGGAATACATAATGGCTTGTTGTCCAAGTAAGGCTTCCCTTCCCAAAATTACCCAAGTTGCAAGGATTGAAAAGCCTTATGGTCAACATGGGAATTATATATGTAAGAATCAGAGCCTTACTATCATTGCTTCCGATCATTAGGATTCCGCCTTGGGAATGAAATATGAAGCCAAGGACCAACCATTGATTCCCCTAAAACCCTCCCCTAAAGATGTATTCTATAAATGGAATAAATTAGATAAGATTAACATTGAGGCCTTTGATATAAAAAGGAACCAGAGCATTAGGGACTTAAGTCCCATAATGCGCTAGGTCCTGGGACGAGGAAGATGGGCTCAGAGGCACAGAACTGCAGTGTGCAGTCTAGTGTTTCTGATAGTCCACACCTGAGTGGGACTTTTAAATATTAAGGACCCTTCAGGTCCAGGCCATTAGAAGCAGTAGAAGTAGCCATCAGCAGTGGGAGCAGCAGAGGCAGAGAAACAAAGATGCTGGGGTCGCGCTGTGTTTACAGCGGGTTACGGTGCCGAGAGTCGTGAAAGGTGGAAACCTGAAGTGCAGAGGACATGCAGTGGGAAGTGGTGCTTTGACAGGCTGTCCCAGGGGAGAGAGAAGCTCTCCTTATCCTGTGCCCTGCTCTGGTGGCTGGCGAGCACCGGAGTGTGTGTGGAGCGAGACAGACTCCTTTCCCAAAAGGCGCGAGACACAGGAATGCGATCAGAGTGGGGTGCTCTGCATTAATATTGTGAACGCTGAATTAAGGAAAGAAAGCTGTTGGTATGATGCTTATGTTGGGAGAAAGCAAAGAGGAGAGAGCTTGTAGCTACCCATGCCAAAGTAAAGAGGGGGCAATATGGAACCAGGATTGTAACCATCATTGCCAAAGCAAAGAGGGGGCAATATTGAATCAAGAGTGTAACCATATACTGCCAAATTAAAGAGCAGGCAGCAAGTGAACAAGATTATAACTATCATTGCCAAAGTAAAGAGGAGGCAATATTCGAGCAAAACAACAAGCAGCATTGCCTAAGCCAAAGAAGGGCAATTAGAAATGGAAGAGGATACCATTTCCCTAAGAGTTTACAAGTAATGAGACTACCAAAGAGGGAAGATAACCAGCATTGCCTATGCCAAAGAAGGGTACTTACAAATAAAGAGAGAAACTGGAATAAGAGACATTACCAGCAATTAACTGGTTTGAAAGTAGGAACCCACACGTGGCAGGAGAGGAGCCCTCCTTGCAGGGAGTATCAAGAGGGAGAGGAATATAACCTGGATTGCACATGGCACACAAAACACAAGAGCACACAACATCAATGTGTACTGTATCCTGAGGGAAGACATTGTGAATCTTAATGTCGTTGAAAGACAAAGGGCCTCATTACGAGTCCGGCGGTAAAACCGCCTGGTTACCGCCGGACTCGTATTACCATTCCGCCTCCGTGATTCCCGGAATTACCGGGGCATTACAACCCCGGTTTTCCGGGAATCACGGAGGCGGAATGGTGTAAATCCCCATTCCCATTGAGTCCTATGGGACTCAATGGGAATCGGGATCATGGAAACACCTGCAGCATCTTGTACTGCTGCCGGTGTTTCCTCGTCCGCCTGCATGTGGGAGGTGTTAAACCTGCCAGGTCAGACCTGGCGGGAACATCACCTTCCGCCTGCAGGGGTCGGGATCAGGCCGTCCGGAAACAACGGTGGCGGCGGGTTTACCGCCACCGTTATTTCCGGACCGCTAGGGTCGTAATGAGGCCCAAAGACTTTTTCTGAAGTTTGAAGCAAGCCACACCACAAGGTACTTGTAGCAGTGGTAGGAGCTGTTATCCTGGCAGACGAGTATACCAGGAAAGAGATCATTAGTGGTAGTCCTGGCAAGTTAGTGGACCAGGAAGAAAATACTGAAGTACTGTATTGTGGTGGAAGGGTGGAAAGAAAGTGGCAAGTTCACTAATGTGTTTAAGTTTAACTGTGATACAACCATCCTGACAAAATATTGATGTTTATGAAGAAGAAATGTGAAAGTAGTTCTTCAAAGAGAAGTTATATTGAAATATTGACTAGAAGTGCGAGTATAAAGACTTTTTGGTTTATCAAGCAAGAGCTTGTGGAGACGTTGGACAATCATTTTGAAGAGTGATACACCTTGTTTAGCAATAAGGCACTCCAAGTGCCAAGGGAAAGACTAGTGGAGTGAAAGGAACTTTGCATGGTGTGCAAAGCAAAACCTGGCTATTGAAAGAAATGTTCTTGTTGGAAATTTGTTTTGGAAAATCCTGCATTTATCCTGGGGAAAGGCACCAGACCCTGGTCACAAAGATACATGGTTATAAAGTTTATGTTTGAATATAACTTTTACTTTGAGTTTAAATAGCCGCATGATACCTGTATGATTTTTGTTGTATGTATAAGTGTGAGGGACATATAATTTTAGAGTGTTTCCTTTAGTTGTTGTTCGACAAGCAGGTAAATTCACATTAGGTTAGGGCAAAAGAGGCTTTTATCACACCCTTATTATTTAAAATAATGGCTACTTGTGAAACAACGACTTGTCAGCCTCGCATTTCTGATTCTTTACACCGCTTGGCTAATAATGGGTCCCCTTATGACGGCTTTGCCCATGTCCCACAGTAGGCAGGGATCAATGCTGTCAGTGTCATTCTCTGAAAAGTAATTTCCGTTATGTAGAGTCTCATGGCAACATCCTTCAGAAGAAAGTTGTTTAGACACCATGGTTTCCTTTGTTGGCGGTGGAGAACTCCCAGGTCTAACGGAACTCGCAACGGACATGTTCTGACAGCACTCGAGGGAGTATTTCACATACCATGACCATCTGGATCAGAATTTCGGAGATCAATATTGTATCCAATCTTGAGAAGTCTTTATTTACTGGCAAGTAGAACATACAGTCCCTTTTGTCAGGATGGAAAAATATCCAGGACTCCACCACCGAAAGGTCTCTGTAGTGTAACTCTACAACAGCCAGTCCAAGAAAATACAACTCCCTAAGGGGAAACGGCTAGGTACACCCTTTTTCGAGATGAACAAGAGCTTTATTTTGTATACAAATACAAAAAGGAATGGGTGACAGGGTATTATAAATCCACTGCCACAGAGCTTTCTCTCCTCTTCAAAATGGTATGTGTCTTATATATAAACAAATTGCCATTTATGATGTAATCGATATACAGTGTTCATCCCCCACCCTCATTGGCTGCCCCTTATTTAAATGCTAGTTGTTTTAAAAGCAGGCATTATGGCTGCAAAAACCATTACCTTCAAAAACAGAATCTCCCAGACTAAGTCCAGCTCCAAAGAGCTTTCACAATCCTGAAGGAATTTGAAGGCAAGACAGTTGTGGGTGAAATTCCCACTCAGGATTCAAAGTGGTGTCAGGCAATCCACAATGAATTCAAGCTAAACATCCTTACACATCAGGAGGACATCTGTACTGAGAGGAAATCTAACCCACCCTCTAGGGAGGATATCTCGATCCCTGGGTCTAATTTTAGGCCCCTACCAGCCCATAGAATTAATGAGTTAACGGTCTCTCCCTGTTCCGAGGAAGACGTATGGAAAATCGTAAGTTCCTTGAAACCCACTGTCTGCCATGGGGACATTTGTCCTTCAAGGATGTTTAAAGGAATGGTTCTGTCAGAAAACATTATTGGCCAAAAAGATGGCCAATAATAAAACAAATATCTAAAATATATATAATTTTTAAGTCCCTATGGAAAGTTTCGAGCAAATGAAGCTCAAACTTTAAAATTGCAAGCACTAAGGGGCATCCATTTTGTGGATTGTGGCACTAATGAAGCAAAAGCCAGCCAGCTGTAGTAAACAAAAGCTACCACTGGGTGGCTTTTGCTTCATTGTTGCTGGACTCGGAGGACAGGGACCAGAGACTACCGGCAGGAAAGCTGCAACTGCAACTCGGTAAGTGCCTTTTTTTTTTTTAAAATAAGCTCTAGCTGCAGTTGTTTTTCAAGGTTTTCTGGGCTGGAGGAGCCCGGAAAACTTAGAAATAAAACAGCAGCTTTTAAAACATTGTATTTATGTTTGCGGTAGCTTCAGCTTGGAGCCCTCCAAGCCGGAGGAGCCTGAGAAACTTAGAAAGAAAAACCGCAGCGTTTTTGAAACACAACCGCGTTGTGTTTCTGCCTGGTTTGTAGGAGCACCGGAGACCCAAAGTGAAAGCTGCTGCAGGCAGAAACACAACGCAGGTTTTTAGAAATGCTGCAGTGTTTCTGCTTAAAGCAGCTTTCACTTTGGGGCTCTCGGGCTCCCTGGGGGAGCCCGAGAGCCCCAAAGTGAAAGCTGCTGTAGGCAGAAGCAACGCAGGTGTTTAGAAATGCTGCAGTGTTTCTGCCTACAGCAGCTTTCACTTTAGGGCTCTCGGGCTCCCCTCTGGGGAGCCCGAGAGCTCCAAAGTGAAAGCTGCTGTAGGCAGAAACACAACAGGGTTGTGTGTTTCCATGCCGCAGTGTTTAGAAATACAACGTTTTTGGATTTGTAAATGCCGCAGTATTTACAAATCCAAAAACGTTGTTATTCTGAATGCGGCAGCTTTCACTGCGAGTCTCCTGGACTCCCTCAGAGTTGGGGGAGCCCAGGAGACTCCACGCGAAAGCTGCCGCTGTCAGAATAACAACGTTGTTGTATTTGTGATTGCCGTGGTTTTCCAACCACGAAATCACAAACACAACAATGTTATATTTTTAATTGGTGCCCCTCAGCTTTTTGCCTTCATTTTACGTTTTCTGTGCTTCCCTGGGCTTGGGGAGCACAGAAAACGTAAAATGAAAGTGAAGTCAGCCTCCTCAGCTCTGCTCAGGCTGCAGTAAGCAAAAGCTCCCAGTAGGGGGCTTTTGCTGCTTGTTTAGTGCCGCAAATACAGAGCCGAGGAGGCTGCCTGAAATCACAAAATGGATGCCCCCTAGTGCTTCTAATTTTAGCCAATAATATTTTCTGACCGAATCATTCCTTTAAAGAGTGTCATTTTAGTCCCTTGGGTCACTAGGTTGGTGAATCTTTCCTTTTCTGAGATTCTAGTACCTCAGCTTCTGAAAGAGGCCTGGATCACGCCACTTCTCAAAAAGAGTAGTCTCGACCCTTTCAAGCGTGGGAATTACCGTCCCATCACAAATGTCCCATTTTTGCTTAAGTGCTGTACTGAGCAGCCTTCTTACAATTCCAGAGCCACATCGAAAGAAATAATATTCTATGTCCACACCAGTCTGGCGTTAGAGCCAGACATAGCACTGACACTGCCCTTCTCAACTTGAAGTCCAACCTTTTCCTAATTGTGGATGATGGTCATCTCGCCCTGCTGAGGCTGCTGGACCTCTCCGCAGCCTTTGACCTGGTGGACCACTCTCTCCTGGTCGCTAGGCTGCGGGAGGTAGCGGGATGCTCTGTGGAAGCCACTCGGTGGGTTGCTTCCTTCCTGGGACCAGGCAAAATCAGAGTCGCAGTGGATGATGCTGGATCCACCCCAGAGGCTATCTTTTGTGGGGTTGCGCAAGGGGTCCTGCATCTCACCTACTCTTTTTAACATTTACATCCTCCCTTTCCTGATACTCCGAGAACCTGGGTGTCCAGTATGCTAATTATGCCGATGACACCCAGGTTGTCCGGAAGCTCTCGGGGATCCACACACAAGATTCGGCAACCATTAATATGGTCTATGGTGCCATCTAGGCTTGGATGACGGACAATGCGCTGGCCCTAAACAAAGAAAAGACCGAACTTCTGCTCGTTGCCTCAGGGCTGCGATTGAAAAAGCTACCTGCAGCTTTTCAAAGCTTTAATATTTTAGGTTCAATGATCCCAGTGGCAAAGAGTGTTAAGACCCTAAGGGTCATACTCAATGCCGAACTCACCATGAAACACCAGGTTGCCCTCCTCTGAGCATACTGTGGCTACATCAACAAACCTTTCGGCCACATCCGTCCATTCTTATCTGTTGGGAACACGTCCCTTCGGGCCTCAGCCCTGGTTAACTCACGCCTGGATTACTGTAACCTCCCAGGCAAATCTAGCAGCTCTCCAGGTGATTCAAAGTGGGGAAGTCCGGGACACCAAATGTCTATCAAGACATGCTCACATCTCTCTTGCGAGGAGAGAGCTGCATTGGCTCCCTGTGAAACAGAGGACTACCTATGGGTGGAAAGACTGATTTGTGTATGGAAATTTCTCCTCTGTGGAAAGCATAGTGAGCTAAAGCATGGTTGAGACCCTCCCGGGGGCCATCCACCCAAGAACAGGTCAACGGGCTGTGTTCGTACCGGTAGAGGGTTTCCCAGACCTTTTTATGCAAATTTGGGGTATTTTGGATTCTCACCCTAAGCTACCAGGGCAATCCAGACGTGGACCCCTTGCTCACTGTGCTTAGGGAG
This sequence comes from Ambystoma mexicanum, assembly GCF_040938575.1. Lineage (NCBI taxonomy): Eukaryota > Metazoa > Chordata > Amphibia > Caudata > Ambystomatidae > Ambystoma > Ambystoma mexicanum. The sequence continues at coordinate 640,000,492 of NC_090928.1, read as the reverse complement.
GCACAGCTCCACCTCACTGATGATGCCCGACCAGGCAGAAACACGCGATTGGTGTTGCTGTTGGTACTCTTGTTCAGAGGAGAATTGCCCACCATTTCGGTGCTGGAATACTTTTGGGTGGGACCAAGTCTGATATGTGTATGGAAATTTCTCCTCTTTGGAAAGCATAGTGAGCTAAAGCGTGGTTGAGACCCTCCCAGGGGGCATCCACCCAAGAACCGGCCAATGGGCCGTGTTCGTACCGGTAGAGGGTTTCACAGACCTCTTTATGCATTTTTTAATATACTTTTCACAATCTAAATCGTTTGGGAGGGATGGTAATCTGAACGTGCATCCCAACATCTCTAGGAGTTTTGTCAAAGTTAACCCAATGCCTAGAACTGTACAGAATATCTTGTTAAGCAAATAATTTCCCATTCAGTAGAAAAGGGAGTATGGGGGTTCTCATCTGCAAGTCACTAGCCGCTTAGAGGTCATCCCGTGGGTGGCCGCAGAACTCTCTTCCTCGAGCTACTCCACATGCCAGGCGGGATTCTATGTGGATTTTTGGGGTGGTCCCGGCTTCAGGCTCTTCCCGTGTTGGGGGTCATCTCTTTCACCCGGGCTTGCGCGCTCCCTACCCGTTGCCATAGCCATAGCCATAAACTCGTCCGCCTCATTGTCAGCGGTGTCCAGTCAAAGGGTCGAATTCAAAAGGGTTGAATACAATACATTTGACTCAAAAGGACCGGAAAACAAATGATCGAATACCTTTTATTAAATGTATTTTTTTTTTGCCCTTGGTATAGGTTCAATTTGTCGTTTCTGCCCAAAAAACTGTTTTCTTTTTTTAAAAAAAAGAGCATTCTATTTTTCTTCCACTCCTTTTGATTCGAAACAATTGCACTTAGAAACTTTGTATTCAATCCTTTCACCCTAAACCCTGTCAGCGGAACTCGTGCGCTCATAGCCAGGATGTGGTGGAGTTTAATTTTCTTCATCTGCCTAGTGTCGTTGGTGCTATGTCACGCAACGTTATGTTATGTTAGGTGAATTTCTAAAACGCACGTACGCCCAAGGAGGAGAAGAGGGGCGGTGGCAGAAGGAGTCAACCTAGTAGAGAGAAGTCTTCAGACACCAGCGGAAGATCAGATGATCGTCAACAGCTCGAAGAGACAAGGGGAGATTGTTCCAAGCTTTTGCAGCCATTATAAGCCCCTTGGCTCTGGCCACTGCTAGTATTTTCTATTTTTGCTGGAAGAAGTGGACCCTTGTTAACACAACTGGAAGAAGATTCCTCTGTATCTGAGCAAAGGAATATACTCTGTGCGTCCTGTCGAGAATTAGCGCATCTACTTTGTCCATTTCCAGCAGCTCTAGGAATAGTGCCGTCACAACCTCTTACAAGTGCTGGTCTTTAACCCACCGGGGGATCCCTCAAAGACGGATGTTATTTTGCTGCAAGCGGTTATTGATGTCTTTAAGCCTGCACCAGATCTGCTTCACCTGATCTTCCATCATGAGCATCCTTTGCTGCAGCTTCATTTGGTCTTGTGCATGCTCACAGTGGGAATCTTCCATGTCATCCAGCCTCCTTTCAGCTGATCGAGCATTCTTATAGAGCTCTGCTATAGATTTGGAGAGGCGATCCCTGACATCTGGATTTCCTGCTTGAGTTCCTGGTAAGCTCATCCAGCAGAAGCTTCACGTCCAATTTAGTCACCAGTGCTCCTTCCTGCTCCTCTACCATCAGTGCTGTGTGAATTTGGTCTGTAGTGGCCTGATGATGTTTTTGCTTTATGTCCCAAGATGATAACATGGATTTTATGTCACCCTGTTTTGCATTCCATGGTGTTTCATTGCTTATCGGAAGCGGCCAGGATGGTGGGGAGGATATCATTTAGTGTCCACCGGGCTGTATGCTTGGCGGAACCCTCTGTATGGCCACCAGCGCAGAGGAACAAGTCGCAGCTGGATGGATCAGGAGGCGGACTCAAAACATGTGCTTCACTGCGTTGCAGGCTCCTGTGCTGCAGCCCCAGGCCCCCCGGGCACGGTGTCGCTGTCGGCTGCCAGGGATCACTTCAGAAAGTTGCCGGAGCGCAGACTCTCCCCCACTCGAGATAGCGACTGCCATCTTGGTTCGAGCTGCCTCACCCTTCGCAGAGCCCATTTCACCTGACCAGATGGCTAGTTTCAGTGTTTTGCTTGGCGGGTAGGCAGAGTGGAGCATTGCTAGAGGTAAGGGATGCGAGTTTTGACCAATAATTACATTTGTAGGCTAAATAGTGGGCCCACGGGGCAACCTCTTCCCGGAGCTCACAGGAGGCACGTCCTGCCGGTCTGATGCCTGGCCACTCCCCTAAATGATTGTATGTTTAAAGACTTAGAATGGCAGCCATCTCACACAAGGTCATCCTACGACAGGTTTATGACCCTAAAACACTGTTTGTCCAGTTAACCATGATCTCTTTGGGAGAAAAAAATCAGGAGAAATTCACATTGGTCTTGAGTCTTCTATTGATCCCTAGGGTGTGATGGAAGAAAAGAAGCCAGCTACACCTGGAATACCAAACTGAGAGCATTTGAAGTTAGAGATTTCAGCATTTCAGTGCTGGACTGCCCCAGGGCAGGACAAAGACTGGTATGTTTGTGATATTTCTTCTCTGTGAAAGATAGTGAGCTAAAGACTCAGTGTAAGGCTCTTGTAACCAGGACTCATGTCTGGCAGAGAGTCTCCCAGGACCCCCCTTGTTATCTACATATTGATAGAGGCCACCCAGCGGATGTCCAGCTTTCTCGAGTATCACATTTAAAGAGCGAAATGGAAACTCTAGGGCAGTCTCTCAGCGACCGGCCTTACCGTTGAAACAACTGGTTTTCTTCTGGTGCAAATATGGTCTGTCCTCTAATGCAGTCACAGGAGTGTCTGATGAGCAATTTGTCCCAACACTATTCAAAGATGGGAGAAACTTAAAGAACATCAAGGTAGATAGGGCTCACAGGACACCCTTGAAGCGCCAATCTCCTTGATCGCTCCCACATGTCATGATGGTTAGGTTCAAGTATCAAGACAAAAGTAAGTTAATGTCAGAATCCCAAAAGCAAGGAAAAATCACATAGAATGGATCTAGGATCTCATTCTATCCAGATTGTGTAACTGAAACTCAAAAGGCAGAGACAAGCTTTTGATGAAGTTAAAAAAAATACTGAGATCCAGAGGCATCTCTCATGCATTGCTTCCGCCAGCCTCACTACGCATTGCAAGTAACAACACTTATTCTAATAATAAACTCTCCACATGCTCTTACATTTAAGAACTACCAAAATTATCAATTACAAGATACTATCCTGGAAAGTCAAAGGAATAAATTGAGAGGTAGGATATGAGCACCCTGAAGGATTAAATCACACTATTACCCCTACTCAGGATGACTGCACTAGAATGCAGAAAGCCTTTTCACACAAATTGTTATGTGCTCAAAATAAAATCGGAAATGAGTTAGAGTAGGAAACTAGATACTGATCCTCTCACCTCAGGGAGTGCTGAAATCAGTCAAATGACTAATTTTCCATCATCCAGGGATCAAGATCCTAATCAGGAGTTACCCTCTATAGGCTTTGAATTCCCTGATATATAAGTCACTGAAACCACTAATTGTATTAGGGCTATGAATCCGACTAGCAGTCCAGGCGATCTTATCCCGTCTAAGATAATTTTAGGTAACCTTGATTTCTTCGCACCATTTCTATGCAGATTTATCAATGCTTCCTTTAGGCATTGTACTGTCCCACAAGCTATTAAAGGTGTGCCTGTGACACCCTTATTGAAGAAGGCAGGCCTGGATCCTAAGGATGGCATAAACATTCGGCCAATTACGAACACTTTGTTCCTCCTCAAACTGGTTGATAAGGTGGCCACAACCCACCTTCAACTTTATATGGAAAACTCTGATAGGTTGCATGGAAAGCAATCAGGTTTCCACCATTTTCATGGCACGGAAAGTGCCTTGGTCGACCTCCAGACCTACATGCTGAAGTTAGTGGAGAAAAGCAGATCAGGGATGCTGATATTATTGGATCTATCCACAGCTTTCGATCTGCTAGACCACAGGATCCTATTGAAGCGGTTGGGAGACACGGGTGGACTTGCCGATGAGGCAATAAACTGGGTTAGATCCTTCCTGGAAGGCAGGAGATCTGGGGTGTACTGTGGAGACTCATCCTCTGAGGTGGAGACCATTATATGTGGTGTCCTCCAGGGGGCATGTTTATCGCCCCTGATTTTTAACATCTACATAGTACCCCTATGCAGAGAACTAGAAAGACTGGGCTTTTTCTTTACGAATTATGCCGACGACTTCCAGTTGTCACTTGAGTTGTCAAGAGACTACCAGGAGGATCCGGATAAACTAAATGAGGTCTACCAAGTTATAAAAAACCGGATGACCGCAAACTGGCTGTGTTTAAATGCCAGAAAAGCTGAACTTATGATATATGGGTCCAAGAAGTCTAGGGAGAGCTTAGCTTCCACTTTTTCTGGCTTTCTGGTGGAGGGCAGACAGATAGTTGCCCTCCACCAGAAGTAAATAAGGTAAAGACCTTATTAACTAAGATAGTTAATAAGGTAAAGACCTTGGGCACATATTTGGAAGCCACCCTGAATGCTGGGTGCCGAAGTAGACGCCACTATGAAAAACACTCATTATTACTTGAGAGCATTAAGGCAGGTGGCTCCACTAGTTTCAAAAGACAATCAAGCTAGTGAGGGCCGTTATTCTTCCACGTGTGGATTACTGCAATGGCTTGCTGGGTGGTGCCAGCAAGGAAGATATTTTTAGATTGCAAAAAATCCAAAATGCGGCTGTCCGCATGGTTTATGGCATGAAACGGAATGAACCAACTACTCTCGCTAGGAAGGAGTTGCACTAGATGCCTATATCCGCCAGGATCTCCTTCAAACTATTGACCCTGTGCCATAAGTGCATCTATGGATCCGCACCCAGCTATTTAAAGGAAAAAGTTTCCATACACCAGCCTACTAGAAACCTCTGCTCAGCTCCTAAAAGTGGCTAGGGTCAAGAGCACAGGGAAAACGGACGCTCCTTTCCAGTGCTTGTGGCATATGCAAGGAACAACTTGCCGCAAGTATTTAGAAAAGAAACAAATCACTTAGCTTTCAGAAAATCCTTGAAAACAACACTGTTCATGTAAACATCGGCCATTCTCGCTGTCCCTCTCTCCGCTTGTGGGTGAGCGCATGGATGCCTTAGGGCTTTGGCACTATATATATGTTGTAGCATAACATAACAAGGAGTAGGCAGATTGGCATGGACAGGAGACAAACTTAACTATAAAAGAATGCTTGATACTGTGTAAAAAATGGGGAGGGTCCTTAATAAGTTCCTTTCATGCAGATACCGGGAATGTTTAGTAAATACTTAGATCACGGCTTGATATTGACAAGGAACTAAGTGTATCTTACATAAAGAGTTAGACACCTCACGTCAGAGAGGTAGACGCTTGATACAGGCCTCCAATGAACAAGTTACTTACCAACTAACATTCTTTTGACTGGATGTTCCTCCCACATATTCATTATCTTTGTTAAATCCACTTCCAGCTTGCTGGCCCCTGAAGTTTTTTTCCAGTAGAGTGCGCTGCGCGTCAACATCCCTCGAGTCGGTGTCCCTCAAAGGACTCTGTATCGGTGCCGATGTCACCATAGGTATAAATAGTCTTGCGCAGCGTCCGTTGCTAAGTTCCATCTTGAGGTGCTGTGTTTGTCCAGTATGAGATGGTTAATACCCAAGAAGGAGCGTAGGCTGCAACTACAAGTGAAGTTTTACTGCAGGGAAGGATGGGAGGGGCGATAAGGAATACGTGGGAACATCCAGTCGAAAGAACGTTACAGTTGGTAAGTAACTTGTTCTTCGAATGTATTGTGTCCTCCCATGTATTCCTTATCTTTGATAGACTCCCAAAGCAGAAAAAGTGTACATGAGGCGGGAGTAAAATGTACTTATTTTTAAGACTTTTTAAGAAAAAACAGTGCAACATAGCTTTCCCAAATTTAGTCTTATGGCTAGTGGAGGAATCTTGACTGTAGAATTTGGTGAAAGTATGTGCAGACGACCAGGTGGCAGCTGCACAGATGCCTTTAATTGGAACTCCTCTTTGGAGAGCCGACGAGGCTGCAATACCCCTGGTTGAATGAGCCCTGAGGTGTTGAGGAGGGTCTTTTCCTGCCAATTTACAGCACTCTATGATAGTTAGAATTATCCATCTTGAGGTGGTGTGTTTCGTGATGAGTTAACCTAGCTTATGTCCTGCATACTCCACAAACACCTGGGTAGCTTGCCTAATCCTTGCAAGTCTGTTGATGTACAAATTCAAGGCACGCCTTGGATCCAGCCTGTGCAATCTCTCTTCCTCGTTCCCTGGGTGAGGAGGAGGGTAAAATGAAGGCAAGGTTATTTTTTGTGTGATATGGAATTCTGAGACAACCTTTGGGAGTAAATTCGGCTTCACTTGAAGAACTACTTTTATCTTTGTGAAAAATAGTATGTGGAGGTTTTCAAGGAAAAGCTTGCAGTTCGCTCACTCTTCTGGCAAAAGTTAAGGCCACTAGAAAAACTGTTTTTAGAGTGAGAAACCTTAATGGACAGGAATGAAGAGGTTCAAAGGGAGTGCCCATTAGACATTTTAAGACTAGATTTAAATCCCACAGGGGGGCTTGAAAAGGAGTTGGGGGGAATACATTAGTCAACCCTTTCAGAAACTGAATGACTAGAGGCAATTTGAAATATGAAGGTTCCTCAGCCGTGCGTTTATAGATTGATAGCGCAGCGGGGTAACCCTTGATTGTGCCAACTTGATGTCCTGAATTTGCCAAATACAGCAGGAAGGAGAACACCATGAAAAATTGTCAATATCCTCTTCTCTACACTAGCTGCAGAATTTGTTCCAACGGCAGTGGTATAAAGATTTAGTTGCTGGCCTTCTGGCTGAAAGCAACACCTCCATTACGTCATTCAGGAGGACCCAATCTTTGTATCTCAACCTTTCAGAAACCAAGCGTGAAGGTTGAGAGTCCTGAAATCCGGATGGAGAACCTGACCTTCCTCTTGCGAGAGAAGATCCTCTCTTTGTGGAAGACGAATCGGAGGACAGATGGACATGTCTAGAAGATCCGAGTAGCACGTTCTCCTGGCCCAATCCGGGGCAATTAGAATCATGGGTTTCCGGAATCTCCTCAGCCTTTTTATTACGTGAGGAATGACGGGGATTGGAGGAAACGCATACAGAAGTGGAAACTCCCAGTCCACCACAAACACATCTCCTAGAGCTCCTCTCGGGGGAAATTCCCTTGAGCAGTATCGTTCGCATTTCCTGTTGACATTCATTGCGAACAGATCTACCTGAGGGGTTCCCCAAAGGGTGAAGATCTCTTGAAGGACTTCCTGAGCTAGTTCCCACTCGTGGGAGACTGTGGTCTGCCTGTTCAGAGTGTCAGCCACCATGTTCTTCTCTCCGGCTAGGTGAACTGCTGGAGAGTGATTCCTTCTTGAATTGCCCAGAACCAGAGCTGCATTGCCTCTCTGCACAGTGTCAATGACCCTACGTCTCATCTTTTGTTGAGGTAGTGCATGGCCACTGTGTTGTCCGTAATTATTAGGACACTCTTTCCCCGTACAGATGGCAGGAAGGCCTTGAGCACTAGTCTGATTGCCCTCAGCTCTAATAGGTTGATGTGTAGTCTGGACTACAATGGAGACCAACGACCGCTGATGGTTAAGTCGCTGGTATGGGCTCCCCAACCCGTTAGTGAGGCGTCCGTGACTACTGTTATCTCCGGCCATGGTTGCCAAAACGGTTCTCCTTTCAAGATGTTCTCCCGACAGGCCCACCACTGAAGGTCTTGTGCTACTCTGTTTGGGATTTGTAGGAGATCTGACATCCTTTCTGAGAATTGCGACCACTGAGTACTTAACGCCCACTGGAGAGATCTCATTCTCAGGCGAGACTCTGGCACTAGAAAAATGCAGGATGCCATGAGGCCGAAAATCGAAGGCTGGTAGACGTTGGGAATTTTTAAATCTGGTCACCATCTGTAGAATATCTTGAGCCCTCACCTCTGGTGGCGAGGCTTTTTCCAGGGATGTGTCCAGGACTGCTCCAAGGAACTGGAGTTTCTGTGATGGTATCATATGTGACTTCTTTAAGGAAGTGGCGAAAATAGTCTAGATGGATCTGAGCTTGCTCCGGGGACACTGCTCTGATCAACCAGTTGTCCAGGTAGGGGTAGACATGAATCCCTCCCCTCCTTAGGCTTGCTGTCACGACCGCCATTAACTTGGTGAAGACCCTGAGGGCAGAGGTCAGCCCAAATGGCAGAACCCGAAATTGATAGTGAGAGCTGCCAATGGCGAACCTCAGATACTTTCTGTGCTTGAGATGGATAGGCATATGAAAGTAAGCATCCTGAAGGTCCAGAGATACTAACCAGTCCTGGAGCTTGAGGGCCTGAAGGATCTGAGAAAGGGTTACCATCTTGAACTTGTCCGTCCTGAGGAATTTGTTCAATTCTCGTAAATCCTAGATGGGTCTCAATCCTATTAGGAAGTATGGCGAGTACCACGCCGTGTTCCTCTCTGCTACAGGTACTATGGCACCTTTCTCTAGCCGGTCTAAAATCTCCTGCATAAGGAGCGGGTCTGGAAACTTCAAACAGTTGCTCCCCAGTGGATGACTCTGAGGAGTGTGCAGGAAGGCAGGCAGTAACCTTGGGCAATTGTCTCCAATGCCCAAGCATCTGACGTAATAGCCTGCCATTCTGTCAGATGTTGAGTTAACCTGACTCCTACTGGCGTTTTATGTGGAGAGACCTCAGAGGGGTTTTCAATCGGCTGATGCAGATGCTGAGGGTAAAGCAGTACCTGCTGATGCGGATTTGGTACCTTTGACCAGTCCACCACGGTAAATCGTCTCTGGCCCCTTTGAGCTGGCTGCCCTCTGCCTCTTCCGAATGCGGAGTAAAAACGAAAGGGCTTTCCCCTCCAGGATGTACCTGTGGGGTGGTGTGGAGTTTGACGAATTGCAGCCCCAAGGGATTTGGCTGCCGCTTTGGAGGTTTGCAATTTCTCCAAACTGTCATCAGCTTTCTTGCCAAATAGAGAGGTGCCGTCAAAGGGCATATTTAGAAGTCTGGCTTGTACATCGGGAGCAAAACTAGACTTCCGCAATCATGCAAATCTGCAGATTGTGGTACTGGCTGCCATGGCTCTGCTGATACTGTCAGCAGAGTCGAGACCTTTTTGGAGGGACTCACACATCGCGTCCTTCCCGTCGTTGATGATATTCAAGAAAGCGTCTCATTCCTCCCCTTCCGGGAGCCGGTCAGCCACCGAAGAAGCCCACTCCCAAAGGGTTTGGCTGAATCTCGCTAGCGTTCAAGTGGCGTTAACTGACTTAAGTGCCATGCTGCATGCCGAGAAGACTTTTTTTGGCCATGGCATCACATTTCTTGTCGTCCCTATCTTGTGGTATTGTGGGGTATGCGAATTGCCTTCCTGAGGGAGTCACAGCCTGTACTACCAAGCTGTCTGGGGTCGGATGCTTTGTTAAGTACAGATGATCTGAAGCCAACGTTCTGTATTTCGCAGAGAGCTTTTTGTTTACTGCAGGGGTAACCTCCGGTGTTTCCCAATTTGCAGTTATCTTCCTCTGTAATGCTGCATGAAAAGGAACTATAGGGTCCTCTTGCGGTCCCTTATCTAAGATGTCTGTTAGGCCATCTTGTTGAAGAGAGGGTGCAGGTGCTGACCACCCCATACACTCCATGATTCTAGCCATGCAAGAGCTGTAAAACATCTCTGCATGCTCCCCAGGTCCTGATCTGCTGAAGTCTGCTTCTGGGGAGGTATATATGCCACTGGCATCCTCTAAAGACTGCTGAAGATCTTTTAATCTGACTTCCTCTGATAGTAGCTCCTCTGGGATATGAATTCTTGTAGATTGTAAGCCAAAGGGCCTTTCATTATCAGAGTCTTCCCCTTCCTCATGAATAGAGGACAAAGCTCTAAAGTAGTCTGAGCGTGGATAAGGTGTAAAACCCATTTCAGGCGATGAGGGAGCCAAATTGGTCGACACTGCTTCAGACAGGATTGTAGTCGTCGATGTAGATGTCATAAGTCTCGACAAACTCCCAAACAGCGTCGACATACTCCAGTATGGTCTCAATGTCGTTGAGAGAATGGGAATTCTACTTGCTGTTGTCAATGGGGTCGAAGCCTTTTTCGACACCTTCAAAGGATCCTTTGATGCCTCGGTGCAGATAGTGTGGTCGGGGCATGAGGTTTCGATGACTTCCCCGGAGTCGATGGCGGCGTCGTCTTATGTGTTCAAAGCGCCTTCAACGACGGCGTTGATGACGCAGTCCTGTGCGAAGGGCCCTTGTCTGTATTCAAGGGTTTGTGACGCTCTCGAGGGTTTTTATTTGCTGAGGTTCACGACTCACAGCATTTTTCTTTTCTGGGTCTTTCACCTGGGGTATCCCCTCTAGGCATCTCAGAGGGGGACAAGGCTGCGTTCTCGAAGACCCTAAGCATCTTTTTGCGAAATTCCTCCCACTTAGCTTGAGAGCTGTGTTTTGTGGGGCAGGTGACCCTTTCTGGTGAATTAGAAGATGAAGAAGATGGTGATCTATAGCGCCTCTTCTTGGTATGTCTCGATCTGGATGAGTGGTGAGAAACATTATGAGACCTCGAGCAGGAATGTTTTCTCCGATTGTGAGGAGACTAATGTCTCGACTCGGCCGAGGCCAATTTCGAGGGGGTAGAAGATTTAACTGTCTTACCTTTTTCCAGCTTCTCCCTACGCTCCCTCAAGGTTTTCGCCATCATGGACATACATTCATCACACTCCGAGAACGGGTGCTCTGGGCCCAGGCACCACAGACAGACCTTGTGAGGATCGGTTAACGACATCTTTTTCCCACAATCCCGGCATTTCTTGAAACCGGTTCATGGCATTGATGAAGCGGACGAAGATGCCATCGAAAATTCCAAAATTTCTTCAAGAAAATCGAAGTTTAGGAAAGATTCACTGAGGAACCGAGCTTTGCGTCTCCGAGGCTTACGAAGCACGGAAAAACAGAACTGAGCAACGGACACTGCGCAAGACTATTGATACCTATGTTGACGTCAGAGCTGATACAGAGGCCTTTGAGAGACATCGATTTGAGATATGCCGGTGCGTAGCACCCTCTACTGGAAAAAGGACAGCAAGCTAGAAGTGGGAGAACACAATCCATTCGAAATACTGGTTATGCTCACAAAAGATCTTGCACTAGTTGGGCTATGGTGATACACACGCCCAAGAGAACGTGGATACTCCTTTAAGTCGGTGGCACACTGATACTGATCTAATTGTAGAATAGACTTTGGCTTTACTCACAGTGAGCAGGGACATCTAGTGGATGCAGTTCAATATCTAACCAAACACTACCAGACCACCTACCCACCATTATATTTTATACTTACTGGTACGTCATAAAAAGCACCAATCACAACATAGAAGATGAGGGTGGAGGCCCTGTCTGGCTTGGCATATAAGCAGACACTCAGGCAGACTATTATACACATTTCGAGCTCAATGATGGCTCAGTGCAGGAAATCTCAACAGTGTGGGAAACCTTTAAAAATCACAATTAGGAGGCAGTGCATGTCTACGACTCATTGAATCAGCCAAGTATTGACAAGACAAATAACACAACTAGAAAACAAAATAAAAGACTAAGAAAGACAATTGATTGATAATTAGTTATTACCTACACAACTTATGGGATTCCAAGAGGATTTAAAGAGGAGATGCATAAATTGCATATGCAACTTGGAAAATTAGATTACACTTCCTATGTTACTAAGATAGATGGAGTAGCAGATAAAGCAGGGAAATCATTTGTGTGGTTAGCCAGAAAATAAAAGGATGAAAATCCCTTTGTTGCAGTGCAAGATAGCAAAGGTGATTGTGTTAGAGACCGTCAGAGTGCAAACAAAGCATTCAGGGCCTTTTACATTAGATTGTACTCTCAGCAAACACAAATGGGTCAGGAACAGGTGCAGGGTCTTCTAGGGGAAGCAAAACACAACAATCACTGCTGAGGAGAGGGAGCCATTAGTAGGGGAAAGAATCCAGGCATGGACGGTCTTCTCAGAATTTGATCACAAATATACACATACCTGCTCCGAAACTACTAGCAGTATATACAGATGTGCTACAGAAAGGACAGCTACCTGAATCAATGAGAGAAGCTCTAATCACGCTACTACTCGCACTCAACCATGACCCAACAGACGAGGATCATACCATCCAATATCCAGGATTAATGTAGACAATAGGATTCTAACTAAAGTACCAGGCAAAGAAACTGACTCAGGTGAAGATCAGGCAGGTTTAATACAACAGAGAAATACGTTATCAAATATCAGCCAATTCTTCCAACACATGAACGAATGAAGACAGACCCACAACAATGGGTAATTGTAAGTCTAGATGCATAAAAAGCATTTGACAGGGTGTACTGGCTGTTTATGTATGAAGTACTTAAAAGATATGGAATAGGAATTAACCATCTTCGTTGGTTCAAATCGATTTACACGGTCAACCTGCCAGGAGTAAAAACCAATGAATACATCTCAAGCAAGTGGCAAGTACTACGTGGCACCCAACAAGTATGTCCGCTATCTCCAATCCTATTTGCATTGGTGATGAAGCCTTGTAATGTCATGTAGTACAACTCTGGAACGAGAACATGGAAGGCGGAGGGGGGCGTGGCCAGCAGCCATGGCGTAAGGCTGCTTCAAAAGGAGCTCCTCCCAGATCAGACATTATCCGAGAATGAAGGCAGGACATTAGCGCTGTAAAGTTGCAGAACAGGAGGGAAGTTCAGTTGCTACATTGTGACAAGGACTTCCTGATGTGGAAATGGACTCGGAGTGCAATTTTACAACATTCTGCATCTCGATCACCCCGTTGTTCGGAGGAACAAAGGATGCAAGATGACGGTAGCGGAGGAGGGATGGTGGCAGTGAGAAGGGATGGTGGAAGTGAGAAGTGGAGCCGAGAGAGTACGAGTAGAGAGGCAGCTTCGCACTCTCGCGAGGCAGTAAAGGCCCAGAAGAGTTACCACGAAGAACGAGCAGGGAAGCCACATTGTCAGCGAGCTGCATATGCTCAACTGATAACAGATACGAGGTGAGCTGGTGCACCCCAGGGGCGTGAGACTGGCAAGGTCCATGGCAACTCAGCAACGGAGTTGTGCCGTGGACAGAGGATACAAGACAGGCTGGAAACTAGGTTGCTGCACGCGCGGGTGACTCGGCGTGGAGTGTGCACATGGAAGTAAGGCTTTTGGGAGGCTACGGTTGAGTACCTGGGCCCGAATAAAGGTGTTGCATACCCCGCACTGAGGAGGCAGAGCCCTCGATTCCTACGAGTCAGAGCAAGTGGCGGTGTACGGCCCTGAATAAGCGGTCTGCCGAAGAGACCACTGCACGGGGTCTAGCAGCCTTCCCCTTCACTGATGTGCAAGCAGCGCTCTAGGCTGGGACTGGGAGGGAGAGATAGTATATTTCTACTGACGGTCCGCTGGCTTTGCTAAAATAGAGGAAGTAATAGTGGACGTTGGGTTGCTACGCCAAGATGTGAGGAAACTAGCGGAGAGGACCAAGGAACTGGAATCCCAACTAAAAGACAACAAAGAGATGGTACAAGACAACAGGGTCCAGATTGACGTACTTCAACAGAATGTCAAGCTCCTGTAAAACAGGGCTGAAGATGCAGAAGGGAGAGCACAGTGGAAAAATATGCGGGTGGTTGGCCTGCCAGAGGGAGAGGAAGGAGCACACCCTACAACCTAAATCAAGAATTTATTTCAACAAGACATTGGGCCTGGCAACCTTTCACAAGGTTTCACGATTGAGAGGACACATATACCGCTCATTAGGAAACCGCCGCCCAGGCCCCCCCCCCCACACCCACTAATAGCCAAGGTTTTAAACTATAGAGACAGGGAGAAGATACTGTCCTATTCTAGACTGGGGGGCAAGTTGCAGAGACCCTCAGCGAACCTAGCGGTGTACCTGGATTACACTTTCCAGGTACAGAAAAGCAGTTCCATCCGACCAAGGCGAGACTTTGCAACGCCGGACTGAAATACATGCTTATGTACCTTGCGAGGTTGAAAGTTCTATAGAAAAATCGTGCTCTGTTCTTTGATCGCCCTGAAGACGTGCAGGACTGGATGGATAAGGAGGGGATCCGCTCTGCAACTGACAAAGACCCACCACCAGAGGATGGTACGGATGCCTTGAAAGCGGGTGCAAGGGGACGCTGAAGGCCTTGGGCCAGAACTGTCCTTCTAAACTGTAGCAGGGAAGGCAGTGCACCTTCAAGGGCCCGAAAACGGCAATACACCAGCATGTCCGATTGCCTCCTGTGACCACTAATGCCGTCTGTAGAGTCCTGAGGCAGGAAACGCATTATAGTAGTCCTTAACGTATCAGGAGAAGCACCGAACACACGGCGGCCGCCAACCCGCCCACAAAGTTTTTCTTTTTGCTTCTTTCCCTTTCCTCTTTTTGGGCTCTTGTTGTTTGTGCCCGCCCGCTGCGCAAGACCTACATAAATTCCATTGCTGGGCTTTTGTTGTTTGTGCGGGTTTGTTTGGGGAATCATAAGGGGATTTGTGTTGCCATTATTAGTCTAAAGACAATGGTCCTTTCTTTCAGCAAGGAGTCTGAGCGCTGGAAGCAGGCAATGTATAAGGAAATGGGGCCAGTTGTACTTGTGTAATGTATGGTATTTGTTTAGAGATGGCTAGTGAGTTAAAGCTGTTAACATGGAATGTCTGTGGGTTGAATAACTTTGTTAAAAGGAACAGGGTGCACACGTATTTACGCAGGCACAGAATTGATATCGCCTTGCTGCAAGAAACACACCTCACAGCTGAGAAGCAAGCATTGCTCACAAGGAAGTGGGGCAGGACGCTTGTAGGCTCGACATACTCGGCGTACGCCCCAAGAGTACTGATCTGGATCGACCCCGCTGTACCCTTTAGAGAGACACATACCAGGGCAGATAAAGGCAGAACGGTGATTGTGCAGGGGCTACTAGAGAATGTGGATATTTGCTTAATAAATACCTATGCACCCAATCATAATGCAGCAACCTTTTTTCAGACTCTGTACCCTAGACTTGGACCCTATAGAGAGAGGTCAGTTATATGGGGAGGCGACTTTGTGTCCTCATTCCTTTGTGGACAGATCGGACTCCAAGGGTGGAAAATCCTCTCCTGCTGCCAGGATCTTAAATCACTATTAGCATCATTTGAACTGGTTGACGTTTGGAGCGTACTTCACCCGCACACTAGACAATATGCTCACGCCTCCTCAGCTCATGCGGTCCATACTAGGTTGGATTATTTCTTTGTTGGGGAGGATATGAGGGACAACTCCATGATAGCAGATTACAAAAGCACAGTCCTGTCAGACCATGTTCCAATGCAACTACAGTGGAGGTATGCCGCTCCATGTCCCCCAATCCCAACATGGAAATTGAGAAGCGAGGCCTTGTTAGACGTTGTGTTCAGGGACCACTTGCGGTACAGTGTCAAAAAATACCTCCAGCACAATGAAGGCAGTGTGCCTGGGTCGGGAACTCTGTGGGAGGCGCTAAAGGTGGTTATTAGAGCTAATGCAATAGCCAAATCCGGAGGTATTCGGGCTATGCTTTGCAGAGAGCCGTCAGCCACAGAAGACACATTCCAAGCATTGTCACAATCCCAGGTAGCCCCGGGCAACAGGGAGGCGACCGAGGTGACATTGCGCCAGCAGTGCTGGAGTTGGTGCGAACGACTGGGACAGCATAGCTATGCTAGGTATATGGAGAGACAACATGCAGAAGGAGATAATCCAGGCAGGCTATTAGCATGGCTTTGTAAATGGGAGGTACAACGTACTCCCATTTATTCAATACTGACGCCACAAGGCTCTATGTTTACTACACAGGAGAGCGTTAATGAGGTCTTCTATGATTTCTACCGTGGCCTGTACCAAGAGAAGCCCAGGTCAACGGATATGATTATGGAAGAAGTGCTAGAAGATATAGTCCTCCCTAGGTTGGAGGATGGAGAGGTAGGTGCGTTGGACGCTCCAATTATGGTGGAGGAACTGGTTGACACGATTCGGTTACTACCCACAGGGAAAACGCTGGGTTCGGATGAGTTGCATGCAGAGTTCTACAAGGAATTTGCCAAGGAATTGTCCCCTCCTCTTCTGCAGGCCTTAAATGAAGCGTACGACTCCGGCCATCTCCCGCTTAGTATGAGGGAGTCAATTATTATACCCCTGCTGAAACCTAATAAACCGTTGCAGGAATGTGGATTCTACCGACCACTGTCAATGCTTAACCAAGACAGTAAAATCCTGAGGGCAATTATGGCCAAAAGATTAAAAAAAGTAATACATACATTGATACACTCAGATCAGACGGGGTATGTACCAGGTAAGAGTATGTCTTGGAACCTACGGCGCCTACACCACATCATGTACAGTACAGCCTCTTGGGAAATACTGTGTGTGGTTGCTGCCCTGGATGTGATAAAAGCATTTGATTCTATTAGGTGGGGCTGGTTGCGTGCAACACGCCGCAAGTTGGGCTTTGGACCTTACTATAGGCGTTGGGTGGAGATAATATACACTGAACCAGAGCCAAGAATTAAGCCGGGCAGGCACTTCTCCCCACCATGGAAGCTGCAGAAGGGTACGAGACAGGGTTGCCGCTGTCCCCGCTACTGTATATTCTGGCAATGGAACCGATGGCTGCGTATCTGAGAGCGGAATATATCACAGCGGGTATACTGGTCATGGGAACACATGACTTGCTCTCTATATATGCCGATGATACGCTAGTGTATGTGCAAAACCCTGAAGATAATTTAGAATTGATCATAGAAGTCCTAGCTAGCTTTTCTCAGCTATCAGGCATCACAGTTAGCATGGAAAAGTCCACCCTGTTCCTGCTGGCTGGACTGGCTAAGATGCAACCCACTAACTTGCCAGTGCTGGCATTAAAGTGGAGTCAACCACATTTAGATATCTGGGAATTTACATGTTTCACGACCCAGTGGAGGAATGTGACAATAATATGCAGTTAGCCCTGGGAAGGATTAAGAAATCCATGATCTTTTGGAGTAAATGATCCCTTTCAGTAATGGGGAGAGCGGCGCTGCTAAAAATGGTTGTCCTCTGTGGTTCCTGCATTACTTCGCAAATATTCCGTATAACATACCGAAGGCCTTCTTTAGAGCAATTGATAACCTAAGTAGAGAATTTCTCTGGCATGGAGGCAGATGCTGGATGGCGTTAACCTCACTCCAAAGACCGTAAGAAGAGAGAGGCATTAAGGTCCCGCACTTTGAGCTGTACTATATGGCAGGGCAACTTCAGTTTGTGGTGGGTTGGCTGGTGGACGATCCCACCCCGGATACTATGCTCTTGCAGCGGGCAGCCCCAGGTACCTTTTTGAAGGAGTTGCTGTGGTGTGGCCGTTCGCGCGATTGTAACCGCTCATACCTAGTGACATTGGTTATCTGTCTGTGGGATAA
Source organism: Ambystoma mexicanum (assembly GCF_040938575.1). Taxonomy (NCBI): domain Eukaryota; kingdom Metazoa; phylum Chordata; class Amphibia; order Caudata; family Ambystomatidae; genus Ambystoma; species Ambystoma mexicanum. The sequence goes on along the minus strand of NC_090928.1, from coordinate 639,982,845 downwards.
GGTGCTGACATTGATGAAGCTGAAGGACCCGTTTTCAACGCAGATACCGGTGGCCTCCCTTGCCCATGAGACATCACAGGTGAAAAGGGGCATCAGAACGCACCAGGAACCCACAGGCATTGCCACGATAGGAGACCTGCTCATGGGCACCTCCTTCATACCTTTCTCGGAATTGACCAACACTACGGGTCTTCACCAGGGTCAGTACCTACTACACCAAACCATAAAAAACCTGGTCCAGCGAAGTTGGCATACATACAGGAAAGCGGCTGACGCGCTCTCCATTAAAGACAACATGTATGACATAGCTGAAGGCCCACACACAGTTTCTAGACTGTACGAGTTCCTCTTGGCGAGCAGTCCCGGTTCCAATGCCATTATAAAATCCCGATGGGAGGAGGGACTTAGGGAATACGTTCCCAGAAAAACAATGGGCTCAGATATTGCAGTACCACAAGAGTGTCTCGCAACGCGAGGTTGCAACTGATTCAATTATATGTAACACAGTGCATACTTGACCCCTCTTAGAATATCTAAGTTTCCTGGCGCATCCGTGCAGCATTGTCCTAGATGCGCGGACACCGATGCTGGGATGCTGCACATGTTTTGGTCCTGTAATTGTATATCTCGGTTTTGGGTGGGATTGCAGAGAGAATGAGCAGGAGCGGCGTCAACATGCATCCGCTCTTACCAGAGGCCTGCTTGCTTGGCCATTTCACATGCCCCAGACATCTGCGAGCTGCCTCTAAAATGAAAGACCTGGGGTTTATAGTGGCTAAACAGAGAATAGCAATGGCCTGTAAGTCACCGACGGGGCCTCATTTATAAAATTGGTGGTGAGATCTTAGAAAGTGGACTCAAGCTGAGACCGTGGTCTGGCAGATGGTGGCCCGCGAAGACCCCTCACACTCTAATGCAGACCCTACGGCGTGGAATACACTCATACATTGTTTGCTTTGGCCCCTATCGGAGAAGGAGCAAGTACATGCGACTCAGGCCGGGGCACAACCAGACCCATCTTCGGCTGACATACATAAAGATAACACTGAGACATGACTTGCAACACTGGGGGGAAGTATTGTGAGGATGGTAAGGGAGGGAAAGGGGTGGGTTATAGTTCAGGGTGTTGAGTTAAGTCTGTTGTGTTGCCACGCTGCAGCAAATTTTGGCCTTAAGGATGTCATTAATGGATTTCGGTTGTGGTTGCTGTATATGTTTCCATAAGAAAACCAATAAAACCTGGTTAAATAAAAAAAAAAGAACGTGGAAGGCGGATTCGAGAAGGGAAGGAAGAGAGGGAGAGCAGAGGTTGAACGGAGAAAGAGCCAGGAATGCTACTCCCTTCATATCCCCTTATACTATATGTAACTCACGCTCTATAGAATAAAGCCCATTCCCAAGTTCCTCTGTGGCGGCCACTACTTCAAGCCTCTGATAAGCCAGGTAAGGAGGAAGTTTGGTGAATCAGATTTCCATATCACAAATCAGTCGCATGTCTTCTCGCTTTATGCAGATGACATTCTACAATATACGGGAGTCTGACACCTTTTTTCCCCTTGTACTAGAACAAATTGAGGAATTTGGGATGGTATCGGGTATCTAAATCAGCTGGGGTGAATCTACACTATACCCGTTATCCAATAAGAATGCAGAGAAAAATAGAGACTCCTCCCCTAACCGCCACAAGAAACCCCTTTTGTTACCTCGAGATTCAGATAAGTGCAGACTGGATATAAGTGTTTAATTATATCATCATCAGAACCAAAGAGCAATTGTATAAGTCAGTAGTCTTCTGGCTGAAAGCTCCCAGAACTTATCTCTGTGTAAACTTTTTATATATATATATATATAATTTCGAATTGTATGCTTTTGCTCAATCCATTGCTTGCGATTGCTAGAATCTTCCCAGTGTTGCTCCAGTAAAGAACTGTTTTTGTTTCAAGATTTTGTATACACATTCATTGTTTTATTCAGCTTTTCCTTAGTGTCGTTTTAACATTGCAAGGGTTTCAAATCCGTCTTTCACTCTCATTTGAGGAGGGAAAGTTAGATTTGAATTCCGTTTCCAGATTCATAGTCCTAACTGCCTGCTGCTTCCTTATATCCATTCAGAAGTGATTGTTTGTGGGTTGAGGGAATTTTGGAGGGGGAAATTCTAACTTGAGTACTATCTTTCCGAAAATCAAAAAGTGTTTCTTTTCCCTGTTGTTTTCTATCTGTGTTGCTAAAGGGTTGAATTGGGTGCATTGCCTCCATTCCTATTGTTATCATCACCCCATTGGTGACCGCTGCCCCATGTCAAAAATTGTATGATTCTTTTAATTTTCAAATAAATAAATATTATATTTTATCAACCAGCCTGGTTCATGGTCCATTGTGACCCGGGGTATTTGAAAAAAAGGGGATGTGATATGAGTGGTATATCATCTCAATAGTGAATCTAATCTATACCATAAGCATTTCAATTGCGCTCTGCATTCTGGGCTGAGACTAAGGTGTGCGTCCCCTGATTGAAATCCTTAACATAGCTTGACAATAATAGATATGGGCTATATCACAAAGAGGGAGGAGGGGATTTAATATTAGAGAGGGATTTGGGAGTGTTAATGCGGGGCATACCGCTTTTCTGAAGAGGATTATACCTAATCCGGTCCCTCCCCTATGTGATACGCTCTCGGTGCACCACCCTCAGGGGGATTATTGTACTGTGTGAACGCATCCCCTGGCCCCATGGGGACGGTCTCTCCCTCGGGGAGAAGGGACAACATCCTCAGATTCGTCAGAGTATATACACACATACACATTTCTTTTTCTTTTCAGGGAATGCCTATGCTTACACCAACAGACATTTTCTGGAGATTGGACAACTTATTTATAAGATTATTTTGGGGCAATAAACGCACCAGGATTGGATTAAGAACATTACAATTACCACATGAAGGGGGATGTGGCCAAGATATAGGTAATTTATAACGCGCCTGTACACAAGTGTTTCTAGGCGTGACAAGACAAGGAAGGGAAGACCTAAAAAGGACAAAACAACAATCGTACTAGGCATTGTGTTATTCGGATCGCGCAAGTGCCAGGTGGGGAGGGGAGGGGAGAGTGCAAAGGAATGCGTAAGTGCTGCCAGGAAGTGGCTCATAAGTGCAAGGAATTAGGGGACTGTAGGGTTGCAGATACAGTTCCTAAGTGGTTGGGGGTACCAGAGGCAGTGCAAGGGCAACTGGTCGGGCAGGAGCCTGGTCCTCTAAGTTCAGTGGGTGGCCAGGTAACCAGTTCGCATAAAACATGGCTTCAAAACTGCAATACGTTGTTCCCTGGACAAACAGTGAAACATGAGACATTCTCATTAAATTTCTAGAAGTACTTAAAGACCTTATCAATGTATTGAATATCACGCTATTAACACAAATCCAGACATCAGCGCTACCTACACATTTGAAAGCAATCGACTGGGCATTGACAAGAAATACCAAAGTAGAGGTGTATAGCTCTATGAATCTACCACAGTTGTACATACGGGACAATGCAAAATACCCCAGGAAACCCTTTCATATTAGTAGGGACACAGAAGTGGGAGCAAACAGAAGTATGTGAGGGCAATTGAATGAAGGTCAGAGATGTATACATTTCGAGTCATTCTGTAATATGCTCTAATGTACTAAGTGCTTTGTGACTTACGCTGAGCAAGCTACCAGCTTAAGGGGAAAACTGGCACACGTTCCCTGAAGAACCTCCACTGCACGAAATCAATAATGCAATACTATCATTCGGTATGACAGGAAGGGCCATAACCAAGCTCTATAAAGTTTGTAATGTTAAGCACTACAAAGCTATAACTAAGGTGAGTGGAAATGAGAAGCAGATTTGTGCTCTCCCCTAGAAGATTCAGAAGGCAAAAGAGCATGTGCAAACACTAAAAAGGCACCCCGCAATATGCAGTCCAAATGTGCACATTATAAATGCCTTCAGAGAGCATACATGCCTCCAAGCTTAATACACAACATCAGTGGGAATTTGGATGTTAAATGCCCGAAGTGTGAATGCCCAAGAGCTAATTTTGTACACATGGTATTGGATGGGTGAGCAGGTTCATGACTTTTGGGCAGCAGTAATTAAAGGCTCTCGAGAAATATGCTAGATTAAGAATGGGTCCACCAATCAAGGTATGACTTCTTGGTTTAGTCCCAGTTAAAACAAGCATTGGCAATGCAGTTTGGGCTTTTGTGTAGTCATGGGAATGGCACTTGCCAGGCACTATAATAATGGTATTAACTAGCTATCAATGGTAGCGGGTGCAAAATGGTGCCAGTACATGGGCATCCAATGGCAGTGCCTGGCATATGCCTAATACTTATACGTACGCCAAATACGTTGGCTTTGCCAATGCTAGTTTTTAACAGGACTTCAATGAAGGAAACACATAATGCATATAAATCGAGTGGCTGAAGCAAGACCTGGTTAAGACATTTTTATTACACCAGTAGCAGGTTTATAACTACAAATAAGTAATTCATTCTGCTTTGAAAAAGCACTGGCAGGTACTTCCAGTGCAGTTTGAGTGAGCTCAAACAGTTCCCATGAGGTGTTGTTTTGGACGTGGAGGTGCAAGAACTGGGTGGGAATGGCCATGGGCAGCCAATGGGCGGACAAAGAACCAAACACCACCTACAGACTGGATGTCCCTCCTCATATGCCATTTCTCCCGATCTGTACTCTGGTGCAATAGTTTCGGCTTGTAGGTGTCGTTAGCGACACCTAATAGCCCAAACTAAAAAGAAGCACATTGATGACTACATTTGTATTATTAGGCTTTATTTTATGTTATGTTAAAGGTTATTATACCATGCACTGTTGCCACTTGTGTGGATCCTTGGCGCTCTGGTGGCTCTGTTAAGCAATAGGGAGCAAGAGAGCTGTGATGTGCTGTTGGCAGCTTCAGGTCAGTTGACACCATTCTCTGAGTGTAGGTATGTTTTTTGGTTGGTAGCCATCATGTGCTGTTTCGTTGTTGTGGTGTAGTGATGTGCATGTGGTTTGGTGTGCTTTAGAGGTATGGTTGTGTTTAGTTGTGGGTTTGAGAGGTGTTTGCAGAAGGATGAGTTTTATAAGTAGGGATGGTTAGTGGCGGTGCTTTATCCTACACCATCTGTTTTGATTGACTGTTGCACGTATCCCTTCCCCTGTGTGTTCTGGTGCAATACACTTCCCCCACCCCCTATGATATGTGCAGAATATTAGGTCCTCAAAGGTCTGTATCTGCCCCTCCAGTATATTGTTGGTGTATCGCAATTACCATCCCCACAGGTTCCTCAAGGTTGGGATGAGCTCCCTGTGTCCAGCGGTCAATCTGCTCCGATCTGGGTGCTGCTCTCCCCTCCTTAACTCAGGCTCTCCATCAGTGGTCCAATCGGGTCAGACTAATCTGTCCCCTGCTTCCTGTTTGACACCCTGTAGGGAAGGGTACACCTAGATATCCCTCCCATTCGGACTGCTCTCCTCCTCCCTGCGCTCCACTCCGGTCTGGCATACCCCCATTCCTTCTCCATTGTGTATCAATTTCATGGTGAGGCAATGTTGTTCATTCGTTTTCCTCCTGTTCAGAGTTAAAGAGCCAGGTTTTTAGAAGTTTTCTGAATTTTAGGTGGTCATTCATGGTTCTTATTTCTTTGGGGAGGGAGTTCCAAAGTATTAATGCTGAGCAGGAGAATGCTGATCCACCAAGTTTTTCTCTCCTGTACAGATTAGGCTCTGGATCCAAGTGTTCTTGTCGGCTTGTAGGTGTTGATTTTCTTTTGTATGAATTACGCTCCTAGGCCGTGGATTGCTCTGTGTGCTACGCACAGTTTTGAAGGTGATTTGTTTTTTTGACTGGGAGCCAATGCAGCATCCTTAACGCCGAGTGATGTGGTCCCTTCGTGAGAGTTTAGTTGAAGTCTGGCAGCTGAGTTCTGTATACATTGCAGTTTCTTCAATAGTCCGGCATTGCTAGTTATAGGTTGTTGACGTACTCTATCCTGGGCATGATGAGGGAGATGATGGCCGGTGTTTTGTGTGTAAAGGAGAGGAAAAGTAGAATCTTTTTGATCGTGTGTAGATGGAAGAAGCATTTCTTAACTATCGTGATTCTAAGGTTAGCTCGCTGTCCATTAGGATTCCAAGGATTTGACAATTTTGGATGGTGTGGGTTTTGTGCCCAATTCTGTGGGCCATGGGATGTACTGGTTGCATCCTTGGATGTTGGATGTAATCATGATTTCCATCTCGTCTGGGTTCAGTTTGAGGTTCTTAGTGTTCATCCATTGGTAGAGTTCTCTGAGACAGTTTATTAGCATTGTGTTCTCCTCTTGTTCATTGCCGAGTTCGTAGATGACATGGGTATCGTCTGCGTAGCTGTAGCAGGTGAAGCTGAGCCTTTTGATGGGGTTAATTATTGGCGTCATATAGATGTTGAAGAGGAGCGGGGATGAAGGGGATCCTTGTGGTACTCCACAGGTGGTGTCCCCCGGTGCGGATCTGAATGGTTTTATCCATGTTGTTTCTGTTCTTTCAGACAAGAAAGATTAAATCCAAAGCAACGCTGTGTCAGTGATCCCTATTTCTTCTAGTCTCTTTATGAGGATTTTATGGCCAACTGTTTCAAATGCTGCAAAAAGGTCGAGTAGTATCAGTGCTGAGTTCATGTTGGAGTCTGAGTTGGTTTTTAGATTGTCCCATACAGAGAGAAGTACTGTCTCCATCCCTCTCATGGGTCTGGTCCAGTAGTTGGTTGTTTACTACATATTCCGCTATTTGTTCGTAAACAAAGGTCTATAGTAGTTTTTATGGATAGGGTATGTTAGAGATCGGTCTGCAATTTGAGAGGTCTTCCACATTGCCCGTTGGGTCCTTGAGGAAAGGTTTGATGTAGGCAGATTAGAATGCCTGTGGTACTCTCTTCATTAAGAGTGATAGGTTGAAGAGGTTTAGGCAGCATTCCGATGGTGTACACGATGTAAGGATGATTTATAGATGTCTGGCAAGCAGTGGTTCATTGCGAAGCCTGCATTGTTGCTTTTTTTTCACCAGTTTGAGGAGTTTTCTATTGACATCTGTGCAAAGCTGTTCAGCCTGTTTTGTGGTCCCGGGATAGGTAGGGGAGGGAGCATGGTCTGGTTGATTGGTCTACTTTGTATGATGCAGTATATATTGTTGATTTTATTTTTAAAGTGATCTGTAAGATTATTGCATAGTTTTTGGGAAGGCACTGATTTGTTATTGCACCCAAGGGGATTTCTTATCTTGTTTATGATGTTGAATAGTTCTTTTTGAGTGTTGGTGGCTTTTGTGATCCAGTATTTCCTTTTTGTATGCTTGGATTTGTTTTTGATAAATTATTATTTTGGCTTGGTCGTAGTTTTTGCTACATTCTTGTTCTAGTTTCCGTTTTTTTTCTCCATTGTGTTGCGGTGGGGCATGAACCATCTGCCCACTGCTTTCTTTCGTAATGGAGGGAGGGGCTTTTCCAGGGCAATGCTGTAGATTGTTTTAGCGATCCATTTCTGGATTAGGTCTGCTTTTTCATCTAGGTCTATTGCGATGAATGGTTTTGAGGATTCTAGATCTTCCACGTTGCTGTTTTTGATAATGTTCCAATATCTTATCCAGATGGGGGTACTTTAGGGACTGCATGGAAGGTTTTGATGGTAGTTGGATCACGAACAGTGTAATGAGGTGGTTGCTCCATAGTATTTGTATTGGTGGCACAGTTCAGATCATTTTTTTGTTTGCGAAGATTGCGCCAAGCGTGTGTCCTGCCGACTGTTGCTCCTTTCACCATCTGTCACAGTCTCATTGTCTCAAGATGCTTATTTAGTGATTTCTGAGAGTTTACGTTTTCTTCTTCGAACCATATGTTGAAGTCCCCAAGGATGATCAGGTGATCATGTTTGATGGCCAGGTTTGTGACGGTTTCTATGAAGGTGTCTATGAATTTTGCGTCGAAGGTCGTGGTCTATAGAAGATTATAAAAGTGAGGTTTGTTTGTGGGAGCGATGTCAGGTGAAGGACGAGGGATTCACAGTTTAAGATGTTCAGCAAGTCTGTTTTTATTTTTAGGTGTTCTTTGTAGACTACTGCAAGTCCTCCTCCTCTTTTTCTGTTTACCTGTATACATTTGAAGTTGTCAGGTAGGCAGCTATGTAGTATGATTCTTTAGCTGTCATCTAGCCAGGTTTCTGTAATGAATAGGATTTTGATTCCACCATAATTGAGTAGATCAGAGATCTCTGTACCGTGTTTGGACATCGATCTTTCGTTGATTAGGTTGCATTGTATTTTCTTCTCATTATTCTCAGGATGTCGAATGGGTTCTGTTGGGTCCGATACGTCATTGAGTAGTTCGGCTAGGTTTCGTATTGGGTCCATGACTTCTATGTCTAGTTGCTGTTGCTGTAGATCCCATTGGGTTCTGGTGATGTATGAGGTGATGGTGTTATTTCCCAACTTTCTCCTTCTGTATGTTTCTGCCTTTTTCCTGAGCGGTCCTGTTATCCTGTTGGTGTGTCTAACATTTCCAGTGGTCGTTTGCTGTCCTATCCAGTGGTCCGTAGCGAGGTATGGTGTTAGATATAATGATTTTTGTTTTGTTTTTGAGTGTGTCCTTTTTTCTGTTGTGCTCATCGATGTGTGTTCTGTTGCTGTGTTGGTATTTGATGGCTTGGCCTTGTGTGGTTCCAATTAGTTTATCCTTTCTTGGTGCTTTCTCTCGTGTCATCCTGTTCTGTGGCATAACATTCTGTTCTGTTAAAGTTTTATAGTTTTTGAGGCTTATGTTGTGATTTAGGTCGTAGGGGCCCTTGCCCACCTCGGACACTATTTCTGAATTTTGCTGGGGTTGTTCATTTTTATTTTTATTTTTGTTGTTTGTTTAGTTTAGGGATTCTTTTAGTCGTGGTTTTTTTGATGGTTTCTGTTGTCTGTAGTTATTGTCGGGTGGAAGGGAAGGGGATGAGCGCAGCTGGTTCAGGGTCTTTTGATTTGAAAAGTGAGTTGGGGGGGGGTTCTAATTGGACAGGGCTGGGAGGTGGTTCCTGAATTCACACTACGGTGGACGTACCAGAATTGGAGACAGAGCAGTTGGAGAAACACCCAGTAGTGGGATAAAGCAGTCTGGGGTTGAAGACTTGGACTTGAAGCACTAGTGGGGACCCCTAACAAATTGAGACACTGCTGGGGAGGGACACCTAGAATTGTAGGAATCAGAAGGAAGTGGGAGGCAGTACTCAGGGCTAGACTACAGCTGTATTGGAGAGGCACTCAGAACAGAAACAGTGCTAGAGGGGGCAACACCTAGAAGAGCAGGTAAAACATCAAATACGATGGAGCAGCTATGGAAGTACTTCTAGATTTAACAGCAGACATAAAGACACACAGACCTGAGGGACCCGGCAAGTGGGAAGAGACACCCAAACCTGAGATGCTGTAGCAGGTACAGAACACACTGATATGACAACCCAATCTGGCAAGTGGGAAGAAACAACCAAATCTGAGATACAGCAGCAGGTACAAAAACACAGCCCTGTGAGGCCCGGCAAGTGGGAAAAATGCCTGCATTTGAGACACAGCAGCAGGCATAGAACACACAGCTTTGTGAGACCTGGCAAGTGGGTAGACATGCCTAAATATAGTTTCTATCTGACATATATGGGTTTACTAGGTTTTATAGGGTAATAAGAGTGGTAGGGTTCCAATGGAGTACAGTAATTGCTACAAACCCCATACAGACCACACTTACCTTATGAGTAGCTGCTGTTTGACGGTTGCAGGTTTCACAGGCAAACACGCAGTGGAGCTGCTTCTATGGGAACTGCCCTTTGCCTTGGGCCATTAGCCGAGGGCTGCCCAGGCAAGGCTCCCCTATGAGTGTTGCAGAAGAAGGCCTCAGGACACGGTCAGTGGGTGGGAGGGGGATCGGATGGGAAAATGCCTACCCTGGTTTTATTGTCAACATGGACTGGAAATATAGTGGAATGGGCAATAATAGAGAGCTTAGAATACAGAAACGCCAAAACAGTGAAGATGACACAATTCATTGTATTTGGGATACTTATATTGATGACTGATGCTGTGTTATTGTCCCCAGATCTTATGCCACTATGAGGCGAAAATTACTTTAACCCTCTTATTTCTGTTTATGTACATGGTTTGTGACGAACAGCAGGAGGTGAAAACTATGAACATGTATACAATTGGTAATAAAGCTATAGGATTGTTTATTAGCACCTGGACATCGTTAATGACCTCATCTCAGCCAATCAGAATGTGCAGAGTGCAGTCAATAACTACTGGTATTGACTGCAATCTGAACATTCTGCCTTCAAAAGCAGACATGGAAACAATATTGCAATTTCCAAGCAAGATGTCTCTATTAGAGAACCTTTTTTTCACTGCAACATCCCATTTAGCTCACCAGTGAGAAAGCGAAAACATGGGAAAATCTTTTCACTTCTTATAGAGAAATTGTTTACTTTTACATGACTCCTAATGCATGCTTATACCAAACCCTCTCCAAGTTAACAAAGTTTGCAATTCAAATGTTTATCTTATAAAGAAAAGCTTGCAATTTAAAAACTACAAAATAAAACCACATTTAATTTACTAATTCAGCTTCTAAACTGAATTCTCATTAATAAATGAACTTTTTTTTAAATTCAGCACCAAAGCTTCAAAACATGTATTACTACGACCATTATGTGCCAAAATCCTTATAAACCTTGGGAGGGGTAATTATCGCTTGGGATAATGACCCTTCCCCAACTTATTGCCCTTGGCTTCGTCTCGGGCTATAACTTGATGGCGGGTCATTATCCCATGATAATGCCCCCTTCCTCCCGGTCTACAGTAATATTTATGAGATAACTACCAAACACTTGTAATATATGTAGAAACGTGGTTGGCTCTAGGTTTAGAAGCGACCTGTGCTGAGCTCTATTGTTCCTTTTGCATACTGGTAGGATTCATATGTTGCACGATCACAGGAGCTGTAGGGGTTTAGCCAGCACCCCAATTGTTGAGTTGTTACGCTCACCTGGGTTCCACAGGGGCGCCGTGCGAAGCTGGACTGCAACGGTCTCCACCAATGCGACTCGTAGTGTAGTGATGAGTGATTGCGCTTGCCCACTGAGTTTTGTCTGTCTGGCATGTAGGAGGATTTTCCTAGAGTGGTAAAAATGGCAAATTAGTTGACCGCTGGAAGGAGGTTTTGACTTCTGCTTCCGTAACCACCTGGTGTTCCCCCTTATATGTCTCACCTTATTGTTAAGAAGGATGGGCTCTCCATCCTGCGTCGGAATGCAGGGGTGCGTTGAACTTGGAGATCCAGTTAACGTCACTGATCCCGTGATCTTATGGCAGAGTTCCGGACAACAATGACTCAAAGGTAAGTCATATGCTAGTCCAAGGTAGCATGTCATGCTTTAGAGTTCAAGTTGTCTTATTGTTCACTCTTGTGCCTTTTCTTTATGTTTCTTCCTCTTGTAGATTGCCCAAGACAGGTGTTTCTTCTTCGAAAGAAACGAGGTAGCGCCAAGATAAGATTCATTATGTGCAATAAACAAACAGTCTTAGTATGCGATGTTGTTCATTAATGTGATTAATCAATTGTCCTCTCTTTATTCTGCAGGTGCGGCGTTCCCTTGGAGCAAAGAACGTATGGTGGAAACTCGCCGGACCTCGAGTGAGTATTACCTCGGTAAGTATCTGGTGATGCGAGGTCTAAATGTCTTTTAGCGAGGCACAGCTCACCTGTTAACTTGTCTTATCTTTTTGCAGATGCGGATGTTCCGGACGGCGATCCCGTCAGAGTGCCTCGCTGGATCGCATGGATGAAATGAGCATCGGTGAGTATCCCGCAGCGCTGATGCTGGCTGTATAGCACAGTAACTGGTATTCCTTTTCTTGCAAGTGCGGCAACTCCCGGATGCTTGCGATGACAAATGTAAGGCTCCTGTTCTAATCTGCTTTCTTTTTCCCCTTTGCAGGTTCGGATCGCGAAGAACAAGACAGGCGTGGCTGAGGACTGGATAGTGGATCTGCAGGCAGGGTGAGCGTTACGCTGCAGGAGTGCAGAATAACGAGAAGCGTGTTCTGTTCTCCGGGCGTGGTTTAAATAGCCACTCAAAAGTAGTCCCCAGGTAAAGTAGTCCCAGTACCACACCCAAAGAAATAGTCCCTTGAATAAAGTAATCCCTTCAAAAAAGCCCTCAAGGTGGCCTGTACATGTTTTCTCCACAAGATGACCTGGTGCCAACGGCGCCAGGACTGTGTACAAGAAGCCCTCAAACAATCCCTTGGGGCCTTACAGGTCCCTATGGGTGCTAATACTCTGGGCAGACCGGTCCACTCCTGATGTCTGGGGGAAGCCATCGTGCAATGAGTAGGAAGGGAGAGTGTTCTCCTAGCTATCTTGCTTAAGTGGTTCCAAAAATAGTTCTAACACACTGGATATTGCAATACAGTTTTTGCTTTTATTTGTGCAAGTGATGGGTTGTTCTACATTCAGTTGGTATGCATCTAGTACATCTGGGGCTCTTATGTCCCCTGGTTGTCAGCCAACACGTGTTTCGACCCGTGGGTCTTTATCAAGACTATTCAGTGCAGTCTGTTGCCCGCTGTGGGCAACAGGCAACCGGGATAACTAGGAGCCACGACGGACCAGCCATACGGACCAGCCATTAGGGCCCATAAGGAGCCACTGTCTCTACAGGACAGCAACCAACACTATGTACCAGGACCCCACAGGGGGCAACAGACTGCACTCAATAGCCTTGATAAAGACCCACAGGTCGAAACACGTGTCGGCTGACAACCAGGGGACATAAGAGCCCCAGATGTACTAGATGCATACCAACTGAATGTAGAACAACCCGTCACTTGCACAAATAAAAGCAAAAACTGTATCGCAATAACTGTTACGCTCACCTAGTATCCACAGGGACGCAACCCAGCCAGGTTACTTGCTGGCATGCTTCTCAGCTTTGCCCTGATGTGGTCTACGGAGAAGGTTCTGTCTGAAAATACAGGAGGACTGTGTTCAAGACTGACTGACTGACTGGGGTAAGTATCCTCCCTCCACCCCCGTATGATTTCAGTCCCTCTGGAGCCCTCTCCTCAGCTTGTGGTACAATTAGGCGTGCTCTCTGTCCTGCCTTCTTTGCAGGGGCGCGTTGTCTTTCATGGGCGAGTGCGGTCCAATTACTTCACTGACGCCGGCCCGTTTGATATTGTTCAGGTAGGTCTTATTGCTGTTCTTTAGTTTTGTTGCTCTCCTGCATGCCTTTCTTTGTTTAAAATGTCTCTTTTTTCTCCCGTAGGTATGCAGAGCTTCAGCACGGCAAACTGGCTTGGTTGAGCCCCGCTGGTAAATGATGGCGCATTAAGAGCGCTATGATGTAGTAAGAACTATACGCAGCGCTGCAAAGTCTTGCCTTTGCTAACCTGTGCTTTCCTCCCTTGTAGGTCGCTGTGTTCTTCAGCGCGAGTGGAATGTCCGCAGTGGTGCCAGCCGAGAGGCGACCAGCCAGGTAAGCCTTTTGAGCAGTTCGTAATTTGTAAATGTCTCTACTGGTTTCTTTAATGTTGCCTCTATCTTCCTCTTTCAGGTCGTTCTCTCCAGGAGGCGTGCAGATTCGAGGAAGCTGTTCTCAGTAGCTGCAAGTGTTTAAAGATGAAGACTGCAGATGCTGCTGCTAATGATGTTCCTTTTGTCTCCTTGTAGGTTCTGCTTCTCCGAGGTTCGAGGGAATAGCTGGACACGGTGAGCGTCACGTTGCAAGCTGCAAAGTAACGCAAAGCGTGTTGTCTTGCTCGGGTGTGGTTTAAATAGCCCCAACAAAATAGTCCAGTTAAAGTAGTCTCTAGGCTGCCACACCCAAAATACTAGACCGCATAGCTTGGTTCTTAGGAACCAAGCTATGCGGATGTCTCCATGTTGGCTGACAATACAATAAAGTAGTTCCCAAGCACATTGTTTTTCATGGTGTATGAGCCTGGCGCCATAAGCGCCAGGACTGGCCCCATGAGGGCTTTTGAAGAGGGTGCCAGGCTCTAGAGGCCCGAGTCCTGACTCCACCTGGCCAATGGGTTTGCCAGAGGGGGTTTTGGGCGAGGGTCGTGACAATAACCAGTGAGTTAGAACTATTTTTGGAACCACTTAAGCAAGATAGCCAGGGTGAACACTCTCCCTTCCTACTTGTAATATATGGAACAATGTTCTAGGTCACAGATGTACTAGAATGCAAAAGGAAGAATATGGTCTAGATGTGTGAAAATGGTTAATCTTTTTGTTTTAACTAGTGTTATGCTATGTTATGTTGGAGTGTAATGATTGGTTAATATACAGATCAAATAATAAACATGATCTCATAGCATAAATAACATCCGTGTTTTGTCAGGCAGACTTATATCTCCCTAAGTGCAAGCTACTACACTTCCCAAGTGGAATATCTTAGCTTTTAAGTAGGACGACGGGTGGTGAAACTACAAGTCAGCAGTTTTAAAGCAGTAGAATCTGTCCCATTGCCTAACACTAAGAAAGAATTACCATCCTTTCTGGGGTCGGTCTACCAGTGAAGATCTATTCCTTCTATTTCTTTGCAGGCCAGAACACTTATCGATATGTCAAAGGTTTCCATTCTACTCTCCACCTTCTGAAAAACACTGTGCAATCCACCTTTCCTAGCCCAACTATACTTTGAAAAGGAGTTTATCCATCAGATCAACGCCTTCAAGGTTGGGAGCGGTACCATTTCTTGAATACAAAAGGAGTGCACAACCAATACTATACCCCAGTAGAAAACTCATTCCTTGCAAGAACCATCTTATTATAAATTTGGAATGTTTAGTCATCAACTGGACACTGTAAAAGTATTAGCATCCTTCAAGCTGCGGCAGCCAATCAGGTTGCTCCAAACCGGGCTGAATCTACCGATGCAAGCCAGATTCAGAGCAACCAGTGTGCTCTTCGCACCAGGCACTGCTATTTTCCCTTCTCCCGTGACTCCCTGCCTCCAAATCTAGCCCCTGAATACCCCACCTCTTCTTTCCCCCCTTAACTTACCTGAAAATGCTCCTCTGCCCGGTACCGAACCGTACACTTGGCTTCCTGTTCAAGCCATGGAAATGGAAGAGAGGCTTGGAGCGGAGCCACGCCTTCCATTTCCATGGCAATCCTGACTCTCCACGGTCACTACTGCGAACGAAGTGGCGCAGCCTATTTTTTTTCTACAATTGCTATTAGCACCTCAATGGTTTGCTTCAGTGTGCTAATAGCAATAATAACATGTTCTGTGGGCTTCACCAGCCCAGTAACATCCCGGTGCCCGGCATTAAGGCCCCAGCCGTTATCGGCGAGTGAAGCCCACAGAACGCATTATTACTTAATTATGTGACAGGTCAAAAACTGTAACTCCCGAATGACCAGCTTCGACCCATGTGGCTATCGAAGCATAACAGCACCAATAGCCACATCATTTATGAATCTACACCCCTACTCATTTACGGTTCCCTATACAGAGGGTAAGCTGAGGGCAAATGTAGACTACCTGTCACTGCAAGCTATAGTGAGCCTTTTTATAAAGCGGAGCCACCTGTAAAGGGAAAGAATATGTGGCAAGTCAGGAATCTGGCTCTGTCCCAAGGCATGGAGAGGACTCTGCAACCACTACAAGCTAGTTTGCCAAGGCCTTAATGCCAGAGACGGGAGATAACTGGGGTGGATACAGGACAGGAGTAGCAGAGCCTACCTCTACAAAGCAGATAACCTAACCTAGCAAAGCCAAGCTGATGGACTGGTTATTTGCCTCACTCCAAAAGACCTATGTCTCAGCTATACCAGAGGGCAGAGAATGGGGTCCAAATCCTAGTAACATCTGTACAATTGCAGATCACACTGATGCCTGGGCAAAACAATACTCCCCCCTTTTTAGCAGCCCTCCCTGTGTGGTCCTATATGCCAGTGGAAACTGGGAGTATTCCAAAGCTAAATATCAGGAAGCACTGTGAGGAATACAATAGTGCTGCTTGGTTCCATTTGGCAAGGGGCACCATCACAGAGACATATGGAAAAGACCCCACACCAGTAACATGGAATTAAGAATGTACAACATCCAAATCAACACCATATGGTCTTGTTTGTCAGCAGGAGTCCGCACGGACATTTATTGCTCAAAAGAAACATCTACAATACAGACAACGCCAGCCTGGCCAGGCCCAGAAGCCAGCTGAGCAACCAGAATGGAACCAAGTGAGGTAGGTGGAACTTCTGCCTGGACCAAAAGGGCCACCAAAGCCTTTGAAGTCTCAGGAAGCCATGAACCCCCAAAAGCTCATTGTAGAATTAAGCCCCAGCGCATATCCAGTGACTCCACACAAAGAAAACCAGAAACTAACCAATGCAGGATTTCAAGACTTCCACTACAAGAAGCAAATATGGCACCACTGCTAAAGAAAGCAGGGAGTGCCAAAAAAAACTTGCACCTTCCGGGGTGCAGGACACAAGCCTTCATGACTGGCAGTCACGTGTTTGATCAGTCTTTCTTCACAATGACAAGTTTTGCATCTAAAATGGCAGAGTTTAGCGACAATGCCAGGTACTTTCAATCTTTTTAGTTGAAGTGGGTCTCAAACCTTAGATGGGCCTCCGAGCTCCTGCCCCCATGTTGGCAGTCTTCTCACAAAGCAAAATACTTCTTTAATTCAGTATATTAAATGTGCAATTTGCAGCATGCACATTATAGGCTGCCTTTGCTGGCATCCTCGCTCGTGTCTTGAAGTATCCAGCAGCATTCTTATCAACTCACTGACAGTTTACTGCAGTTTCTACTACATTAGTACCTTGCAGACAAGAGGAGGTTAATAGCTGTTTGATGCACATTTAATGTTACAGCTCCCCACTGGCTGCCTTTCTTTGTTGTGTGCAGAGGCCAATATATCCATCTGTACAATGATAATCTGCAGCTACTAACCACCTCATTTCTTTATAACTCCATCAAAATCTATGCATCCCACAGGTATCGCAGACTGGCTTTCCCAGCTGTCGGCAAGGCGACCACTCAATAATCATTTTGCAAAGGGCCCCCAAAAGCCACATCAGCGACCCAGGCTGCAACGAGGTAGCAAGAACAAAGCTGCTCGCTTTCAGAGCCTTGCCCCCAAGCCCCACCACGTAACTCCCTCAGAGGCAAAATCACCAGCAGAAATTAAAAAGTAAGCCTGCAGGGCTTAGCAATATTGGAGGCACACACGAGGAAAACTTGGAAACTCATTTATCGATTTTTCAGAAGAATACTCTCCAACGTTGTGTTACTGTTTTCTGAGTGCCTGCATTACTTGGGGCATTTGGGTCTAAGTTAAAGGCGACCACTCCAATATGGCTGGCCGCCACACAGGCACTGGAGTGCTTTGTGTGTGTACTAGCGAGGGCTTGTGATAGGCTGGGCACCACTCTTTTGGGCCAATCACGAAGCAGGCAGGCTTAGCAGGCCCCCTTCTGAAGGCCCACTCCTGGGTCCTGTCTGTGCCTGTCCGGGCCAGGAAGGGCTCCCTCCCTCTGCCCCCCGCACTTCATGAAGCAGTTGTTGCCAACTCAGTCTGGTGCACCTGGACTCCCACGCTGCCTGCAAGTCGTCAAGTGGGTGATGGCTGAACTTTTACACTGCCTCCTCCACTAACAATTCTAAACTTCAACTGTGCCTCTCTAATTCAGCCTCTGGACTCACTGCATCTTCCTCTCCCCACTGCATTGTTCCCTTTTTCTTTTACTTTCAAACTTAGGTGTTGTGCTTGTTAACACCCTGCACCCCAGATTGCATCACATTGTGTACCGCTCCCATAACTACTTGACTGCCTTGTGATCTGGGCAAGAAGTAGCAGTGCAGCCTCTCTCCTCTTTTCTTCAATTATCCTCTGCCACCCTGATGGCACTTACCATCTCTCCCATCTTCTCCAACTGCTACACTATCACCTACCCTCCCTCTTTTACAAAGTCTGGAAGGAAAAAGCAAAAAAAAAAAAAGACATACTGAGAGTCAACCCTGGCCTTCCCATCGCAGACATCTATGTCAATACAACTTCCAGAGAGGTCTTTGCCGACATCCTTTTCTCTGTCCCTTCTTCAAATCTATGTACTCCTCATCTGATCTCCACTCTCCTCCCTTTCACATCCTCTCCCATTAATGGTGGCACCAAGTGGGAAGTCCTCTTGGCCGGCTTCTCATCATCACGCTGCATCAATAATATCTACCACACAGGTGCTATCTTGGTTCAGGGTCCTCAACCCAACCTCCTCCTTCTCCTCCTCTTTGACCGACTCCTGCCATCCCTCATTAACTTCCTTCCTTCACCTGCCTCTTCTCCTAGCACTCTTTCCGCCCCCCCTCTGATTGGTGTACGTCGCCCCTGTACTCACCTCAGAAAACCTTCAAAAAGGTGGAGACCTCCTTCAGCTGGCTACTCTTAAAACTCACTCAGCCACTAAACACTCCGCCGACATCGGTCTCCTTCTTAAAGACACTAAACAACATTCTCGCTCTTACTGAGACATAGTTCAATGCCAGCAAAGTCACTGCTTTTGACTCCCTTCTCCCTGATGGCTTTAAGATCATTTCCAAGCCACGACCTCACTGTGCTGGGGCTGACTTAATCTTCCCTGAGTGGGTTCCTTCTTCCGTCATACCCACCCAGCTCTACTCTTCCTTCGAGAGCCTTGTATGCAAGTTGGTCATCTCTCCCTCCTCCTTTCTGAACATTAATACCATCTACAGGCCCCCAGGCAGTACCACCCTGTTCCTCGCTGAATGGACCGATTTCTGCTCCTCCCTACTCTCAACCACCTCCAATTTCCTTCTCATGGGTGATTTCAACAACCAACCAGATTCCCCTGTCACAGCTTCCACTCTCTTCCTTGACCTGTGCACTTCTTTATCCCTCTCCATTCTCCCTTCTGCTCCCACCCACTCGGCTGGACAGCCTCTGGACGCCCTCATCCTTTCCGACATCTCCCCCCGCCCCCTCTGGTCACTCCACAGCAGGCCAGTTTTTAAGAGGTTTGCCACTTCCATTCTGCATTTGCGTTTCAGGGCTGCAAGTTCGGAGTTGTACCAGGTGTTATGTTTGGAGGCGGTTTTCATGAGGCTACTCATAACTGGGGCAAGAATGTCAAGGTTGTTTGTAATGGCCAAATGGAGGTTGTTGAGAGCAAAGTCAGTGGTAGAGTTTGGGGAGGTAGGAGAGGGGGGGTGAAGGTGGATGCGAAGGCAGCAGCTGACACTTGTTCATCAGACGGGTGTTCGTGAACGAGGTTGGCAGGGCTGGAGGAGGTACAGTCGGAGGGCCATGGGGACCCAGGTGAGAGGAGAGAATGGTCTGACCAAGAGACTGGAGTGACAAGGCATAGTAGGTTCGTCCTCAACCTCCACTGTATTTATTGCTTCAATCCCATGTTCTCTGCCTGTTGCCCTGTGGGCGCTTTCAAACAGAATTGACTTACTGTATAAGCGCCTAACAAATACACAATGAATAAATAAAACATCACAATGCTTTTCGTTAACATCTCACTTCTTGCAATCAGAGCAGACTTTTGTCGACGCACAATAAACTGCACTGAAATCATTGTAGCAACCCTTTTTCTGAGATGTCTTCTCTGTGCCAGGTCACCCTTGGTAAAGCGGCATGGCAGGGCTTCAGTCGGCTTACTGCCTACCTAGAGGGGCAAGCATCTTCCCCAGTAAGGGCTCTCGCGCAGACAAGTCAACCCTGACACTCTCTTAAAATTGTATAACATTTCACGCCTTATTTATCCTAAAGGAGGAGTCCAAGTGAGTGTGTCGGGCAATTACTAACGTTTTTAAATACAAAACGGTCAAATGTTTCCTTTTCAAACAGCAGGGTGAAAAAAAGGCCTTCAGGGTTTTTCTTCCCTGCCATGGAATTATCACATTTCCAGTGTTTTGATTGGGGTACCACTGTTCGCAGTGTTGCCAAAACATTAGCTCGACCAAGGATTTTAATTTCATTTTCTGACTTAGTAAGAGGACACCGCTTCACAGCATGCCTTTGAACTAGCTAGTATTTATCTGCTCTTCTTGTCACCACATGAATCCCTTTTGGGTGAAAGCCATTGATTTGAAGGTTAAAATAAATGTATCTTGCTGGGCCCAAGTCTAATTTGTTGAAAGTTGGCCTTGGGAAACTTTCTGACATTTAACTGGGCTCTTCATTGAGTATTCAGCACAGAGGAAAGGAGGTGCGCCGCCGAGAATGAATCGCTTTCAGCCTCCTTGACGGTAATTCGTTGTGGCATTTCTTAGCAGGTTGTGCCATGTCAGCTCCTTGTGGCATGGTTGGCGGATATGTACTTTAGCCGTCCGAAAAGAGCATATCTGCTACATTTGTGCTCATTTACCAATTTCACGCACACGTGGAATCCACAACGTTAAAAACTACAGCTCGGTCTTATGCTGTCTCACACAGCCACGATGCACGCACGTGTCCCGACACTTCCGCAAGAACGAAAACAATAATATATCGCGTGTTTCGTTTGTTTAGGATGCAGTCCAAGAAATCACAGACCAGCTGTGGAGCCACCTGTTATGACTAGTGCCAGGAATCGCAACATAGAGGTCCAACATTGTATGCACACGCACGCAAACAGGCATATGCTTATATCAGACTGAGTGGGCTAGTGAATCCAATAAAAAAGTAATTATGACGAAAAATAACTGCCTACTAACAAAAACATGGATGCAGTTAATCCTGGCTCTGCTTCCAACGAGTTCCCGTGACTTGCTGTGCTTGGCCTGCTCAAAATCATCACGTTGTTGCGCTTGCCCCATCTACACCATTGACATGAAAGCACGCAGTGCCCAACTACCAATGATTCTGTCCAGAGCAGTGAAAAACACCAGGGCATGCTTACTAATGCGTGCCTTCCAACCAGGACCTCCCTGCCTTTCCAAAACCACACACACTGCGGATGTTATTAAAAACAATTTATGCTCATGAGATCATAGTGTTCTATGTACCTATTATCCAATATTGGTCACTTGATCTGTTACCTAGAGAAGACACTACTAATAGGGATGTTTTAGTCACAGTAGCACTTTAAGAGAGAAAAAATTACAAAAACAGCTTTGCCTTTCTAGTAATGATGTTTTATGTTTGTGCATTTTTGATAATGAAATAACGTGTTTTATGAGTGAAGGCTTTTG
The DNA here is from genome assembly GCF_040938575.1 of Ambystoma mexicanum. NCBI lineage: Eukaryota > Metazoa > Chordata > Amphibia > Caudata > Ambystomatidae > Ambystoma > Ambystoma mexicanum. Next base: position 639,961,597 of record NC_090928.1, on the reverse strand, counting down.
TATGAGTTGCTGTAAGACACATACTAATGGGGTGTTTGTCTGAGGGACGTGTGACATTTCATGACAGCAATTTATCTAAATGTACTTGACCTATCTATTTTGGGAAATAATTCTTCTCCGATTGTCTCACGTGCGCTAACAAGCCCAGACTACACTATGCTCCAAAATCAACTATGTAGTTCCCATTTCCAACTCACCTTATCAGATTCCTTCTGAAGTCACGGTCAAACATACAAATCCTTTTAAATAGCAACAATTGCTGCCATGGAAGATTCCTCATGGGGCTTTGAGGATGATATAACTGGGCATGCAACAGTGCATTACAATCAGTCCGCTTGTGAAAAACTTGTTACTAGGTTCCCAGATTGTTTACACACACCACTGTATCCGGAAAACGTGCAGTCGTTTCCCCTATTGTTGCGTGGATCCAATTCACTACGACTATAAAAAGCTGATGACATTTTTCCAATGAAGTTTTATGCTGGTCCATAATGCAAAACTAACACTATATCTCCATGACACCAGCCCTCACTCGGTCCAAAGAACTGAGGAAGCAATGTGTGCATCTTCAAATCTCTTCATAAATAGGTCCACAAAGCTTGGAGCAAAAAGAGCGCCCATGCTGGTGACGCTAAGCAGCAAATAAAATATGGCCTCAAATATAAAGGAAGTGTACTATGACACTACATGGAATCATTTTAAGAGAAACGTATGATTCATTTCCGATACCTGATATGCACGTGATGCTTCTACCATCACTCTCAATCCCTCATCATGATCAACACGGCCGTACAAATCTGTAATGTTGAAAGTCACTAGCAATGATTGTTCTGTAACATCCTGCACAGTTGCTTATTTTTGTAAAAAATGAGTGGTGTCTCTTTAATGAAATTCTTTTTAAAAAGGACCAATGGCTGTAATGTATTCTCACTGTAAGTGCTAATGTGCAATTCCTGGTCTCCAGTTTTTATGTCTCTTAGGTAAGACGCATAGAACTGAGATCACCGGAAGCTTCATCTATATGTTGTAATGCTGTAGTATTCAAAATGTACTTTGAAATGACACCTTCATCCAGAATCTATGTGCTTCTGAACACCGCTGGAGGGATCCCTGGATACTTTGCAAATCGAGGCAGCATCTCCCAGCTGCCTCAGAACCTCCGCTCTGTATTGACTTCTAGAGAATACCATAATTGATACCCCATTGTCTGCTAGTCTAATCACAAGATTTCTGTTCTTACGCAACTCTTTCAACCTCAGCCGCTTTTTAACAAAGTACTATGTACTAGATTCCAATCAAAATCAACATGCTTTAATCTTTCAAGTGCCATGTTTTGGAAGATTTCCAAAAACAACCCAATGGTGGCCTAAACTGAACGTTCTGTCTATACTCGCTATACAACCCCATCTGAGTTTATTCATCATTTGTAGCAAAATAAATACCTCAAATTGATTTTTCATGCAAGTTTACACACTTCAACATATATCTCAAATTGACTATTCCAACAAGATGGTACATAATTTAATCCTTTCGGCACTGCATTTATGTGAAAGGTTAACAAAATGTACAATCTGTATGCAGTCTCATACAAAATGTGTTGGAACGTTGTATCACTCAATTGCAAAAACGCCTACAACATTTAAATCAACTTAATATTGTATCAATCAAAATCCTTGGTATGAACAAATATATTATTTATTCCTTTTCTTTTACAAAACAAAAATATAAAAAGAACTCCAGGAACAATCATTCAATATACATTTTAAAGAAAATAATATTGAATTCCAAACTTTGATGCCCCTCAACCAACATGAAATACAGTTTGTGATGTTTCTTACATGAATTGTAAACAAAAATTACTGTGCGAGTTTCTTGAATCAATAACCGTCCCAGGCTAATCCTCGTAGAGGTTACGTCGGTAACTCAATGTGTTTTGGATCAAAACAATCTTTCATCAGGAGTGAATGTGCTGGACGTCCTAACAATTAAACCAATATAACAATCAATTGGCTCAATAGTTTGCAACCTAACCAACTAAAGTAAAAAGGACCGACATTACATGACACCACAAGCTCTTGTTAACCTTACAATCTGAAGAATTAGCCAGTTCTAATCCTCATGTTAACTACAGCCAAGAAGAGCAAAGTTCTGTGCCGTAGTGCCACTCAATGAGACCAAACCTTTAAAATAAATGAGTACAGAATGCAATCATCCACAAGATCTTTCTCTTTTATTTTAGCAAAATCTAAAACTATAGAATATTCTCAGTATACATGAATAAAAAAACGCTATAAAATTAGATGAAACCTAAAATCGATTTCTATACAATCATCAGAAATAATCAAAATAAACCAAGCAAACCTATAAAAAAAATCTCACTAACAAATTACATATACACCAGCATATAACACACCTAGGTAGAGTTATTTCCAAATGTACAGAATGAGGTACATAGAAAATTCCCAACATGGTAGATCACCTTCCCAAGCTCCTTTACGGAGATACACATATCTAGTGTAAAATGACTAAAGTGAACTACTAGGCAAACATTTTCCAAATTCAACTAAAGGAAATTCCTAGCATGTAAGAAAAAGGTGTTCGATAAAGAGAACCTTGCCCGAGGATCAGTTAGACTCTGTGCAATCCGAAGATGAAACCGAGCAGGGCTTGGCATCTTCCTTTTAAGGAAACCATAAGGTTACGTGATCAATTATGGATTCTTGAATATTCCTCCAAAAAGAGCACAACAAGAAGACTTCTTTTTATCATTTATTTTAAGTTTCACTGGTATCACAGGATTTAAAGCTGATGTGTTTGTAGTCGTATTTTATTGTGTTTACCTTACATTACATCAGAGATCATTTGGAAGTTTGATCTATCTTTATATATAACTTTTGTTTCATTATTTTACTGAAGTTTATTTGGTACAGTCCATTCATATTTTGTAGTGCCCTTATTTTGATCTTTTAGGTATATATGCTAGTAGGATACTGTGAATGCATCATGAAGTAAGACACAGATGACAGATTCACTTTTCAGAAATGAATGGTCTATTTCATGAATGTCACGATGGGGTAAGGCCTAACTTGCCCTATGCTAATGTGGTATTTCCATACCTAAAGAAACTCAGGATAGTCTGTGTCCTAAAGTTCAACTCAAAAGTCTGTGTACAAACCTATACTTGCCCTCACAACTAAAGATATACAATGTGTAGGGATGTCAGCAACCAAAGAAACTGTGTTAAAACAAGATAAGAGCTTCTTCCAGCTCCTGGATTGCTTTCAGCTTCCCCTTCCCCAAGTTTAAAACAGTTGCAAAAGGCCTCAGAGTCCCTTCCCCCAAGTTCAACAGTTCAAAAATCTCGGGATTCCCTTCCCCAAGAAGGCAACTTGCCTGGTTTCAAATCCACAGTCAATTCAACTGTCTTGGCTCTCAATGCGGATTTCAAATCCACATTGTAACCTTTCAGGCTTTTCAACAATTCTCTTAACTTGCCTTTCTTTTAGTCACTTGAACCCTATTGGGCATAACAGCTTCAGCCTCTTGACTTTCCTTGGTTCACTCCCTGTTGGTGTATTACTCGCAGTTGTCGGACCACACGATCCACCCATCATAGGTCATGCAAGCGATAACCCTGAACACTTTGTAATGTTCATTGACTCATTGGACCTCCTAGACATCACAGGTTTTCTTTCTGCATCTGTATCATTAGTCCATATGCACTTCTGTTTCACTTTGACAGGTTGACTCTGCCAACACGTGACTTTCACACACTTCACTGTGGTATTTCTCCTTGTCACCACCTTGATTTCACACTATCCCATAGTGCTTATCATTTACTTTTCACTTGCTTCAAAAGCTCTCATTACTGGCTTTCACTTGGCTTGCACTTTCGCATTGTTCATAAGGGCTTTTTACTTGTTTTCACTTTATTCGTAAATGCACATCACTTACTTTTCACTCGTGCGGTATTTCATATGCTTTGCATATCTTTTCCTTAGTTCAGTATTCAATAACTCATTAAGTATTTTGCAGCTTGTTCGGTTTTCAATATTGTCCATTTGGTCTCCAGACCCATTCATTACATGCTTTCACTCGATCAGCATCTTACTTTGCCCACACCAAGCCCCTGGAGCGCCCCGGCACGAGTGATCCCACTCTGTCACTCACTGGTGTACGGCCGCTCCTGCAGGTGCTTTTGCTTTCCTCTCTGTCTCTCCCTCGCTTCCCTCTCTCTCTCTCTCTCTCTCTCTCTCCAGGAGCTCCAGCGGGCATCGCTCGCCTCTTCTGAAACTTCCTGCTGCTGTCGGCGGCCCTTTGGAGACTTCTGTGTCTCTTAGCTCCAGCGGGGGACACGCAGCTCAGGATTCTGCAGTGCTCCCGACCCTCTCGTGGCCCGTTCTGGCCTTGGCATCGTTATTGCTCTCCTGCAGTGGTCGGTATCCAATGCTACACACTGGGTTGTCTCGTCCTCCTTCGGCGGTGGATCTCTCTCTCTCAGTCACCGATATCTCCTTATATACTCCTGTAGCCCCTCAATTGGCTGCAGGTGCAAGTCCTTTGCCTGACCATAACTACTTTTGTCAATGGGACATGCCTAGCCATTTTTATGATGTTCCACAGTCCTCTTCCTCATCCCAGTGCCAACGTGGTGTGATCAGATGGAAGTGCATTACTCCTAGTTGTCTCTTCCTCGCCCCAATATTAAAGGGATACGCATATGGAGCAGTTGGTGTGCGACAGTGGGGAAGACTGGAAATACCCTACAAAGGTAGAGGCAGGGTAGGATGTATTCGGATAAGGGAAAGGGGGATACCATGCCTCAGCTAAAGACACCTTTCCTCCACTCCCCAAGGACCCTCCATCTAGGTGATCCTCCCTCGCATATTTACTCCCAAGGTCGGGATCCAAAAGCAATGGTATTTCCCTGGCCAACTGAGCAGAGGATTTTAGGGAGAAGGAAGTGAGGCGCCCTTCGGTTTCTCACATTATCCATTATGTTACCACCTATGATTTACCTAAAGGTTATTGTTCAGGTGTTTTGGAAGCATTAGTATGGTAAGGTGTGTACGGTGACTTATTTAAATATGTCTTCACTTCTTCATCTTATTTCATTTCTATTTACAAATAGCAGTTCTCAGCAGGCTAAAAAGATTTTCTTAATTTCGGAATCCTATGACATTGTCAGACTATGAATATACATGAACAAAAAAATTAAATGGACCGGAGTATTGGAGGACACAAAAGGAGAATTTGACAAAAAAGATTCCACCACAACAAACAATAACAGAATGTCCTTGAGTGGAGAAGTGAGAACGAGTGTTGCTCTTGTATGCGGTGAACTGGTAAATAAGCCACTGCAATGGAGTATGTGAGAAATGAATTAGTGGTAAGGTAGTGAAATATTGCATGGCAAGCCAGCTCAGGCAAAGGAGACATTCATGTTGAGGTCAACACTCTAGGAGGACAACTGGCAATTATAAGGCCCTGTATGCAGAGGCTGTCTAGCACCTGAAGAACAGGCTTTGAGGCCTTTGTGCATAGCCTAATGCATTCCAGTAATGCTCAAAAAAATCAAGTGAGCAGACATTCTTCAACTTGCTCCATAGTCCCTAAATGGACAGGTTTTATAAACAGGAAAGCTGGAAGGAGCCACAAGTACTCTCAAACAAAAGTGGCATTTGGTCCTTGGCCCCATTGAGAGCAAGGTCCTAGGTCAGACTGCCTGGAATTTCTTGAGGCCTGCAAGAAACTTTTGTGGGGATGGTAATGGTAGTGTGGGAGGTTGGGTTACTCTTGACCCTAGGGTGGGCTCTTCTGGGAGTTAATCTGCATAATATGCATAATTCAGCCTTGACTCTGTTTCTTAATCCTGGTAAGAGAGTGAAGCAGGGTATTCTTGGGTTCAGAAGGGATGTAGCATCTGCTTTTGAAGGTCTTCAATGGGCGATGTGGCCCTTTATCTAAACTGAGTGCCGCTAAAATGTATTTAATTATTTGGGATGCAGGGAGTGCTACAGGTCCCCTTCCCACTGCTTCATAACCCTTGACGACCTTGTACAAAGTGACATTGCAAATACGACATAAAACATGACAGAATATGGCAAGACACAACACAGTGTATCCTGTATAACAAAACCACTGTTATACACAACAATTGATGGCGTGGGCTAAGTAAATATATGCATAGATAAGACATAAAATGAGTGAAACTTCCTATAAAAAGGCCTTGGTAACAAAATTCTAATTTGGAAGGAAGAATTAAATAAAAACACAAGGCTGTGTCGGGGACATGGGGTGAGAGGGGAAACCCCCTTCAATGCAGACAAAAGGTATGCATAAGAAATGTTCACATACTTTTTCAAATTAACCACTGCAAGCTGGCGCATTCAGAAAAAAACCTGTCAAAGCTCAAGTGAATTTCCTTCAATGCAGACACCCAGACCTGGGTATTTCACCAGCAGCAGTACAAATGAGGAACTGTACAGCAATTACGCAGGTAAATCCTTAAACCTTTAAAGAACCCAGGCGGTATTACATTAAAACTTGCAGAAGCCCACATTTATTTGCAACCACCACAAATCCCAGAATAAGCATTTTTGAAACCACATGGAAAAGTGCATTTTAGTCACAACAAATCCTGGGAATCTATCTCCAAGAGAAGCTACCCCCTTGGGGACAAGGGAGGAGAGCCCGCTAAACGTAACACACCGTAGGGGACAGGGAAAACGGGATCCCACTGGGGGTAACTCCCCTTAGAGGACAGGGAATCCTTAAGCAGGGTTTTTACTCATCCTCCCTCAAGTACAGAAATCCATTTGTTCATTGACTAAATGGGGATTGAGCAGGGCAATGCTGTGCAAGGCACTTTTGAAATGGCTGTTTTGCTTTCTGACCCTTAAATAATCCCATCATTTGTGAATCGTAGAATCAACAGGATGTCCAATCTCGGCTCAGCCTTAATCATAAAGAGTCCAGACGAGCAACAAAGTAGAGAGAGAAACTCCTGCGGAGCCAGCAGTTGATGGAGGAAGTCCTGCAGAGTCAAATGTAGGTGAAGGAATTACACGGACGAGCCGCAGGGGAAGGACATCCTGTGGAGTCAGCCGCCAGAGGAGACTGCTTCCTGGGAGGCAGAGACCCAAGGCAGTCTGAGGCAGGAGACGTGCTACGCTGCTGATCTGCGAAACCCATGGAACACTGCACTCTCCGACACTGCGCAGAGCAGAAGACACTCGGCCATAAAAGAAGCCTCGACCATTCCATATGTGGGAAACCGCTGACTGCTGTTCCCAGTGCTGACGAACTGTGGGAGACGGGCAGGGACATGCCGAGCCGACGCAGAGAACCGAGCAGGAGTTCAGACTACAATGCTGTGCCAGCCGGGGAGACCACCCCACCCAAGGAATGCAGCTACAGCAAACCAAGGTATGCAGTTGTCACAGGGAACAGGGAGGAGGACAAGGAGACCCAGCCAAAGCCCAAGAGGGGCTGAGAAACAGAAATAAGTGACCCTAAGACAGCGTGGGAGACAGGATACCCCAAGCCACGATGGGAATAGATGACCTATATATCCAGGGACCAATGGGATTCAGCGCTGGGGTCAGCTATCTATCCTAGGGGGCTTGAAGTGGAGGTGTAATGAGTCTTTGCGGGAGGAAGGGCATCACAGAATATTTTTAACTAAATGACACTGGGGAGGTGTGTGAGGACATTGTGTGGGATGGGGCGAAGGCTACACGGAGAGGGATATTGATCAGAGAGGGGACTCGCAGGAAGAGGGAGCGCACCTTCAGAGGACTGAGGGATAAAATAAGGGTCTTGGAGAAGCAGGTGCAATTGACCACAGAGGGTAGGGAGGACCTCATTCAAGAGGCGAGGGGCGTGAGGTAGGAATTGAGAATCCTCGAGGAAGGAAAGATAGTCTGCAGCCTACAATTTATGAAAATGTTTTATGAGAAAAGGAACAAGGCGGATGCTCTCTTGGCGGCTAGGCTGCATGTCCAGTGGTCGGAGAGGTGGGTTGAGGAGGTGGAGGGAGGGGTACCTCTGATGGTTCGGCTGAAGGAATCCAGTAGGCATCTTCAGAGTTCTATCAGGGCCTGTACAGGAGTGAAGGGACAGCCGGCAGTGAGGAAAATGGGAAATACCTGGCAGACTCCAACCTCCCCCTGCTCACGAAAGCAGAATCAGAAAGCCTGTAAGTTCCTATCACTGGGGATGAAATTAGGATGGCTATTGGGCGGTTAAAGTGGCCTGATCACTTTAACAATGTTATAGTTTATTCTAGCCTTCTTCTAATTCTACACATATTTAAGTTTTATCCAACTCTAATAACTCATGTTGAGTGAATTTGATAGGAATCATTTGACACCAATAAATATGTTTGGGCGTTTGTTTAACAATAATGGTAACATATTAAATCGGGAAAAATGTACTTCGATATTTACCAATACAGTGCATAATAAGAATGATGAAGGTCTAAAAAATCGTTATGAAACACACCACAGGGTCTTTTAATTTTATTTATTGCAGTTTGAAATGTTCCACGTGGGCATTTAAAAAGGTTCCCCCCTGTATGAACAGGTAGTATCTGGGATTTGGCTATGTTCACTTTAAAATCATAAAGTTGTTACACTAAACAAGTTTGTGTCAGAAATACCTCACTCCATGATATATGAACTTTGACCTTGCTGAAAGTCGAAGTTCCCTCAGTGATTTCAGCTGAATTATCCTGTGTGCAACCACCTGAACATCCCTAGAGGATCTGTATTTGTTGTCAGGCTTTTAGAAAGCCCATGATCTGAATTAGGTTTCTTCCGTAGAACAGTCCCAAACTTTAGGATAGAGGCTTCCATGGGTACAAAAACAATGTTCTTTTTTTTATTTTAGGAAGTATCACAGACCCCACAAGCTTTTCATGAGGCGCCAATCCCAACGCTTATAGGGCTCTAGCCACAGCACCCCTAAACTAACTGTTTGAAGGAATAGTCAGCACTTCACGAGAAGGTAGTGTCCATAAGAATGGGCAATATTGTAGAAGCCACAGGGTGACTCACTGCGGAACAGAGAGAAGGACAGCCACCTTAACCATGGTTTCCAGCTCCTGGAGCTGAACTGGAGCTGGAATTACTCTGTCTCTAAAATTATCAGTCAGTGAATCCAGAAACATGTCAGAGAACAAAAGATTCATACACTGAACCACGAAAGTCCCAAGGTGGGGTGGGAATCGAGACGCCCCACAGCGGGTTGAACACACATATATCTCAATGCAGGAAGAATACAGAGAGATCCAATGATGGGGAGAATGTCGAGAAGCCCAAAGGTGGCTGAGAACAGAAAGAGCTCCACAAGTTGGAGGAAAGGAACCCCAGAGTGGGGGACAAGAGACTGAAAACACATTCAGTATATGTGTGCGATTCTGGACCCTAGGCAAGGAGCATATAGTAAAGATACACCAGGGTGGGAGTCAGAAACCAGCCACCATCCCTTAATTGTGGCAATGGCCCAAAGCAGGACTTTGTTGTGATTTTGTGTTTTTTCTTCGTAGTGATAGTTAGAAAAGTCAGATTAGAATAGGTTTCTGGACTGTGACGTCATTTATGTAAGACATCCTGACTAGCACCTTTCATGTATTTGTTTGTAAAGTAGGGGAACGAATCTTAGGTTTAGGGACCGCTTAGGCCTTGTTTTGTTAAAGAATAAAAGACATGTTTAGATAACATGCCACCGTGTCTCCTGATTCCGACCTACCACACCACTCCTCCTGGTTTTTCAGACAACAATGTACAAATTGCTCTGATGCCTCAGGCTTTCCATCTGCTCACCCATCTCTGGGTGGAAGGCAAACCAAAATTGTAATTCTATGCCCAACAGTTCAGCCAAGGCTTTCCCGAAATGTAATGTAAATTATGCACCAAGAATGGACACTCGGATTATAAGCCACCCATAGATAAGGAGTAAATGTGAAAAAAAAGCAGGCAAGCACTACCACCATGGAAATGTCCTCAAACACTACAAAATGTGCCATCTTGCAAAAGTAATCAAGGAATACAAGCTTGGTATCATAGCCGTGGACCAAATGCAATGGCCCAAAATATTCTAAAGCGTTGGTATGCCAGGTTTGAACTGGCATAGGTTGTAACAGTCTCACAGGTTTTCTGGGGAGACGTTTACACTATGCCCTCAGTCATTGTAGGCCAACCCCTAAAAACAATGTAAAAAATTCAGGGGGCTTGAAACCCCAAACGCCCTACCAGCAAAGGGTCATGACACCAATATAATGCTGATGAGCAGATAGCTTGAGTAGCTGAATACAAGACATTCTGCTGGTAGGGTAATGCTTGCTTTACTGGCAACCGTGATGTGGAGACTTCATCCGAGTGTTGACCAGTCCATATAGAGATGTCGTTAAGCAGCCACTTCGGTGAGGCAAAAAGAATAAATTACATTTACTTCCGGTAGGACTGTCTAAAATGCTGGAGAAGCTGTTTGTTCAGACACATACATATGGGTCACAATGCCCGATTTGGCTTTTTAGTGCTTGTCTGAGAGTTGTCCCGAAATCATAAGAAGAAATACATAATAGCCATTTTGATTGCCATACATTGGTTAACCTACCCATGCCAACCACTCAGAGATTATGAAGGTTAGTGCAACTAATAGTTGGTGTTTCAACCTTGATAAGTGGAGCCACCATTGCGGAAATGGGGCCCAAAGAGCAGCCATTACTTTTTGGTGATGGTAGCAGATTTTGGAATCTTTAGTTTGCTAGCCAGAAATGTAGTCAGGGTTAGTCATTGGGCCTCATTACGACTTTGGAGGTAGCCATAGCACTATTAGCGCCATGGCTGCCTCCAAAATCGTGTCTGGGTCCGATCTGGTGGAGTGGGGACTTACCGGGACATTCTGCCCTAGGCGGACCCGGTAAGTCCCCATTCCAAATGCCATTCCCCATTCCCATTTGAGCCCCCATAGGGCTCAATGGGAATGGGGAAGGCGCTAATTATGGGCCTGCTAATGGCAGGCCCATAATTAGCGCCCTGGTCCCCTAACGGGACCCGTAAGGGAAGTCTGGTCCGACCACACGTCCCTTGCGGATCCCGCTAAGGGACCTCGGAATTGAGCGGTAAGGGATTACCGGCACCGGTCTCCTTACTGGTGCCCAGGATCCCTTACCGCCCACCTCGGAATGAGGCCCATTGTGTTTAAAGACACCTTTGGGATACGACAGTTACAACCGAAATAGATTTTGCATCCGTCTCAGCCACAAAGTGTGATTTGGGTATTGTAGAACACTGGGTATGAAGAGGAAGCCAATTTAAGGGTGCAAAAAGCAACTAGCCAAACAAACACATCCTTGTAGTCAAGCTTGGTCGGTAACAGGGCCACGATGATGGAATGGTCCCACATAAACCAACAAAATTCATGAACCCCAAAAAGGTGGGCAATGCCTTTAAAAACTGTGAGGAAAATTGCTTTAATCTTCTGAACATCCAAAGACATCTGTGATACAGGCATGGTATCAAGAGAGAGACTCAAAGATACATTTTCAAAACCTTTATTCCTAAAAGTACCAGGGTTGATCTAATGCCTAACTGGCTCTAACACTAAAGGGATGATTCCCGTAACTGATGTTTCTAAGGGTCACTGAAGTCTAAAAGTCCAAAAGAAAAATGTGTCTGTGTCTAAACCTATGCTTGCCCAAACTCTGACAAAAGTGTCTTAAGAAGTCTTTAAAAAGCAACACAGGTTCACTCCCTTTCGCTCTTAGAAACGTCTGGGTATTAAGCGCGTTATAAATAACCAATTACAATTATAATCGAACAAATAAAACTAGGAGAGACTGATGGACTAGATGGGCTCCCGTCCGAGGTATTCGTAGGACACGCTAACTGGTGGACCCCTGTTTTTGTAAACACTGGAATTATAGTCCTGATATTTAAAAAGGGTGAGGTAGACGATCCTAATTGCTATCAACCCCTTACACTTCTGGACATTTCAGCAAAGATCTACACAAAATGTATTTTGGGAATATTGGAAGATTGGGTTCAGGAGACTAACATACTGAACCATCTCCACACAGGTTTCAGGAGTGGTTATGCAACAACTGATCACTGCTTAATTTTGTCATTAATTACAGATAAATATTGTATGTAACCTCAGATTTGGAGCAGTCTACGCTGCATTTCTTGATCTAGAAAAGGCCTTTGACGGAATTGATAGAAGTATTTTATGGAAGAAACTATCAACATTGGGGATACCGCCTAGCTTATGCTTTTTGAATTATGTTATGATCAAACTAAGTTGGTTGATCAGATATGGCGGAACAGGGGATAATTCTGATTTTTCCAAGACTAATAAGGCGATAAAAGAGGGCTGTTCGCTTGCTCTTCATACTTTTCATGGTAGATTTTGACCCTGCAGAATATACGAACATGGTATACCCGCCGACGTTGAGGAATAGGGAGTACAGCGCTTTGCTCTTCGTGGATGAGACATTTATTCTGTCACTCACTCCAGCAGCTCCTAAGCAAGGGCTCAATTACGCAGCAGATTTCCTGTAAGTAAACACACTTAAGCTAAATAAAAGGGAAAACCAAGATTGTGATTTTTGGGGGAAAGAAGAAGTCGGTAAATTGGGAATATTTTAACATGATTGTTTTTTAACATTTAGAACTGTATTGTATATACTTGCTGTTAATGGAGAAAATCGAAAATAAAGTATTTGTCTTGTCTTAGGAATTAAAAGGGGTTCCAATAGAGGTAGTTGATTCATATATTTATTTGGGGGTGAAATTCTCGAAAGACTGTCGTTGGACAGCACATATTAGATACCAAGTGGTCAGGCCCGAAATTAGCATTCAGGGCTTACAAAGTTTTTACTTTAAACATGGTGCTTGTAGATTGGACAAGTGTATAGTGGTTATCAAATGTAAAGTTTTGATACAGAAGTTATATGGTAGCGTGATCTGGGGTTATTTTCCTTGTCAGCCTCTTGAACACACCTAATTACATCCCTGGCACAAGCTGCGCAACTGGCTTATTTCTCCAAAATGAACTAGGCAATATTAAAAACCCAAATGTGTACCTAAGATTCTCAGTGATGGAAAGCCTCCCAAAGAAATGTAAGCTGAATTGGTACAAGTCAGGACGTGTGCTCTGGGACCTGTTTTCTGCTGAAAGAGGAGGGGCTACTGCTGATCAACGAAAAACAGACATTAAGAACTAGTCCAGGGAAAGATTGCTGTAGAGGATGTATGGAAACTTCTCTCTACCATCACTCCCAACATATGCGAAGTATAAGGGGCATCTTGCTGCCAAGGGTCCTAGTCTAGGTTTGGATTCCCCAGCGGGAAAAAACCTAATTAAGACTAGGCTACATTTGTTGCCATTGGCGAAAATAATAACTTGGTTAAAGGCGTCGCCAAAATGTCACTGTAATATGGGCACAGACAAGGATTTGGTTAATTTTATTCTGATATATCCTTCATATGAAAGGGAGAGGGCGAGATGGCTGGGAACCCATTTATGATAACAAAATATTAGAACCTGTAAGGATGCAATGATTTTAATTTTTAAATGTACAATTAGACAATTTCTTTTTGATGTTATTAACTATTTAAATCAGGCCTTAAAGGTCAGGATAAAGTAAATTGAAGTATAGCAATGTAAAGATAAAAATGTTAATACATACATCTGTGGGTGTTGGTTGGGACAGGGTTTGGGTCCATTTATTTTACTGGAATTGTTTTAATTGTATTGTATTCAGCGTTCAATTCAGGTGGGTAGAGTTGGGAGGTTGCTGTGCGTCCTTTCCTTGAATTTTCTCCTTGCAGCGTGTCGGTCACAGTTCCCAGTGGCTTTCAGCGATGGATAGCTGTGTTAATGCCAGAAACAACCCGTTACCCGGGCCCGTTAGCTGTCCAGTGGTGGGGACTGCCACGTGAGGATTGGTGCCCCGGCTGGTTGTCGTGAGGGGCCTGAACAGGGGTAAGCTTCTGCTCCAATTTCTGATGCCGTGGCGGCCGGTTCCCGTGATGCGGGACGGTCGGCGTTTCAGCTCAGCTCGGACTGGTTAGCTTTTGGTAATTTCAGAAACGGTTCACTGTTGCAGATTGACTGCCTCATTATGGCCACAAGCAAGAATCGTGATGTGATAAGTTTACTGCCCAGAGACCTTGCTGTCAAAAATGTCATCCTAGGGTTAAGGGCAAAGCCGGTCTCTTTCTTGGCTGAAGCTGGCGCAGCGGTTTTATCTCCCTTATTTAACAGGGACCATGTATCACAGGTCTTTGAACTCAGCTCTCGTAGGAGACTGAGGCTGCAAGGTGGTAATAGTTCCCCGGTCTTGGTGAAGACCAAGGAGCCTGACTCCCCCCGCAAATGCTTAATTAATTGGACTGCTTGTCTCCGATACCACAGGTCCTGCTACTCTGGATTGCACACAAGGAAGGGGCTATACCATCTAGGGGGCGCTAGCGAGCCGAGCAAGATGGCGGCTTCTTAGGGAGCTCTGTGTGGCTCAGAATTAATCCTGCTTCATCCATCCTTCTGTGGTGCCAATTTCATCGCTGACCACGCTAATCTGACTCCCGAAGCAGAGCGGCACGCTCCGATACTATCCTGAGCTTGAAACTCCTAATATTGCCTGAGATACAGGCGTCTTTCTGCGGCCCGCAGATCGGAGTGAACTGACACCCGCGAGGCAGATAGGAACGCGGGCAGTGGGATCACAGATGGCCGCTTCTACGCGAGTTCCGGGTACCCGGAATGAATCCTGCAGAACCATGACAGTCTTGGCTCCCTCCCGCCCTGACCGAACACAAATCCTGCAACCTGTCTGATTTCCCTGCTAATCGGCAAAATTCCGGAGGAAATCGGAGTTCTGGAACCCCAGAATCCCGCTCCCATACGTGAGGCCCGGGACCCGTGAAGTGGCTCAGCGGAGTTCCGGGCACCCGCGCTTGGGCTTGGCGCCGGGTATGGAGAGGGCCAGAAGAGTCGGAGGAACCCCCGCCCAGCCTGTGACCACAAGTGTGCAGAGATCGTGGGTCCTGCGGCGCTGCGAGTGGAGTGTCGCTGCCGCCCTCCCTGCGTGGGGCTGTGGTCGCGGTTGCCGGCTGCAGTGCGTGCCGGGGGACAGCGGCGAGCCGACGCTGAAGGAGCAGGCTGCGGGAGGAGAGAACGGTGAGACGCGGGGCTGCGGCACTCCCCTGGGCCTGCCCGGACCTCACAGCTGACTCGCCCCTGGCGGCGGACAGTGCCAGCCCGCGGTGCAGCTGGGAGGCGCGAGTGGCCGCAGGGACCCGGCAAACTCCGGCAGAGCTGCCCATAAAGCGAACTGGACGGAGCCCGCGGCAATAGTTATAAAGGCGGCAGCCTCATAAAGACACGGCGCACGCAGCATAGGCCTGGTTGCTCCCGTGCTAGGCCTCTAACGCTGCTGGCAACCATCACCATACGCCAGAATATCATCGGCACGGGCTGCAGCCGCACCCCCTACCAGGAAGAAGCTCCGAGAGGAGGCGGGTTAACGTGCGCACCCTCTGTGTGCGAAGAGACGCAGCGGTCTCCGTCCCCGAGGAGACGGTAAGAGCCCTGCCGGGCCCTTATGTCGCTATATCTGCGCCCTTTAACCCGTGCCCATACTGAGGCCATCGCGGGAGCCAGCGCCAATCTCCAAACCCGGTGATAAATCCGACAACGCCTCGAGCTAGACGAGCTGCGGAGCTGCGCACCACCTCTTCATTCTTGAAGCACCCTCTTCAAGGCCCACCCCAGCGCGGCCCCCGGAATAGCAATACGCAGATCACCCTGACCGCCAGGCGGTGTAATAAAGCACAGCATACATGCATGGTCGAGGCTACCCATTCCGACGAAATCTGCAACAAGGAACGTGGCCTAAAGCACTCAGTCTGCGGAGCATTTGACAGGGTGCCCACCAGGACACACCCGCACCCCGAAATCACGCTGTGCCCCAAATGGACCTTCTTGACTGGGGGATGGGCCGCGATAAACCACGTTACACTCCTGCATTCTAATCCCCTGCCTAAAGGGACTGGCGCCATTTAGCAGAGCTCAGTCATTGTGAGTGGTCACAAATCGATTGTTACACAACAACCCTACATCAAGGAACGGGCAGGGAGGCCCCGGCCGGCAGTAGCGGTGTCACTCTCCTGGAGTCCTACTGATATATTCCCCCAGCGCAGTCCAACTAGTTACAGGCAACCTCGCTGTTTCCCGAGACACCCCTCGTCCAGTCGCGTCCAGCCACTCCAGTTGCAAAGAACCTCCACACCCGCTGAAGTTAAGACACTTCCTGCCACACAGCAGCGAGACCAGCAACTACCAACCACATTCCAAGCACTACCAACAACCTCGGTATGTGGACCCTGATTCAACATAGTAATGCGCCAACCACGCTCACTGGCAGGAGCGGTGCCCTGGACGGTCACGAGTCATGGGGAAGAACGACAAGACACAGAAAAAACTGAATTTTGAGGCCAGCTCCTCCGCCAGGCCAACACATACCATGAGCAGACCCGTGTCCCCGGCTATGGACGGTGAACCTACTGATAGCCGGACCCCTGGTCTCGATATCAAAGAAATCCTTCTGGACCTAAAAGCTGGAATAGGTGACCTAGGAAGTAAACTGGACAACTTGTCGTCCAAAGTGGATCGTATTCAACACCGCCTTGATCAACACGCTGAGAGGCTGGACAATGTGGAGCAATGTGTATCCGATCTCGATGATGGTACGGCGTCCCTAACCACTAGGGTCTCCGCGCTGGAATCCCAGGTGAAAATCATCGCTGCTAAAAATGAAGATTTGGAGGGCCGTTCCCGCAGGAACAACATTAGAATTATCGGAGTCAGGGAGCACCAACTCCAGAGTAAGATGGAGGACCATGTTGAACGTATCTGTTCTGAACTGTTCGGACCGGGCGTTCTCTCACAACTATTCATCTTGGAAAGAGCGCACAGAATCCCCACAACTAGACCTATCCCAGGAGCGAATCCACGTCCAATCATAGCCAGAATACTCAATTACAAAGACCGAGACGCAATACTCAAAGCGGCCAGAGAGAAAGGGAAACTCCAATTTGACGGCGACCCCATCCAGTTCTTCCCCGATTTATCACCTTCAGTTCAAGCACAGAGGCGCTCCTTCACGTCAATCAGACGGAGGCTACAAGACAATCATATACTCTACTCCATGCTGTTTCCCGCCAAACTCCGTATCCAGCACAACGGGAAAGCCCACTTCTTCTCCACACCAGAGGAGGCTGCCGAATATCTAGATCGGGTTGGCTGTCGATCTGCCTCAAACAACCTGAACCCACGACGCGGAGTGCGTGTGCGGAGGGACCCACCATAAGCTTCCAAACTCGACAAGGCACAGCGAAATAGACCCCTCAGATGTCATCGACATCCAGCATTCACCACAGAACCTCACAACTAAATGTCTCTGAACCACATTGCCTCTTGCACGGCGTCTAACGCCCCAAGCACAGCACTGTCTGTAGTTCAACTGTTAAGGGTGGGTACATCGTGGGCAGGTTGGGGGTTGCCCACGCAAGGGAGGGTTGTAAAAGTTACTCAGTTACCTCAACTAGCTTTGTTATGTTCTAGCATGCAGATACCACAGAATCCTTCGTCGCAACCTGCAGTCTTCAACAGCTCCTTTTACACGCATACGCACTATCTGATCCGAACAGACGGGATGGCTTTCGTCCCCCTCTTGCTACCTCCTCAGACTGGGTACTATTAAAATCGCTACTTGGAACATCAGGGGTGGCAATCAACCCGCTAAACTCACGAAGGTCCTCCAGTACCTGCGCAGGCAGAGGGTCAATATTGCCATGTTACAGGAAACCCACCTCTTACCAGCTGCAGAACGCCTCTGGGCCCGCTCATGGGGCTGCCATCGCTACTTTTCTTCACACTCTTCATATGCGAGAGGCGTTGCAATTCTGATCTACAGGAGAGCCATGTTTAGCCTGATTGATTTTAAGAAAGACGAGGAGGGCAGGTCACTTTTGGTGAGAGGATTGTTGGCTGGGAAAGAAATAATATTGGTGAACACTTACGCCCCTAACACCGACGGCCCGAATAATTTCAACTGGGTCATGTCTCATCTAGCACCATCTACCCCAGCGACGAATATTTGGGGCGCGGACCTCAATACCCACTTGGATCCCCTAATGGACAAATCCCACAGCGTAAACAACAGGATCCCCAAAGCCAGTCGCCAGATTACTGAAATCTGCCAGACCTTCCAGCTATCCGACATCTGGAGACACACCCACCCGAATTTGAAAGAATACACATTTTATTCGGCGGTCCACAACACCAGTTCCCGCATTGATTATATACTAGCCACGACTCACAGCCCCTTCCACTGGAATAATTGCCAAATCCTGTCTCGGTCCCTCTCGGATCACTCCATGGTCGTTCTCGAGTGCACACTGCCCGACACCCGGAAAACCATACCCAACTGGAGATTTAAATCGGGCGTGCTCCTTGACCCGATTTTTGCGTCCAAGCTCCTGCAGGAGATTACCACCTTCCTTGAAGTCAACCAGGAGTCGGTGGCCTCAGCCGGCACCTTGTGGGAAACTCTAAAATGCTATGTAGGTGGGGTGTGCATGGCTAAAGAAAATGGTATCCTAAAATTGATTCGGCGCGAGCTATCAGACAGCGAACAGCGCCTGAAAGATCTTGAAATTAAACAATCCACTTCCTCAGACCCACAGATCCGAGCCGACCTCAAAACAGAACTAGACAAATTTTGTGAGACTGCGGAGCGTGAGTCGAGGTTCTTGGGCCGTCGGCACAGAATCAGGCAGTATGGCGAGGGGCAGAAACCTGGGGCACTCCTCGCCCGCCTCCTGAGGCTTGATCAGACCCTCCCTCGTGTGGAATGTGTCCGCGATAAGCATGGAAAGCTGGTCTATACTGAGGAAGAGATTGTCAACACATTCCACGGATTCTTCCAGAACCTATATAGCTCTCAATGCGCAACGACTCCAGAGGCCATCCAGAGCTTTCTCAATAACACTGAACTGTATTGGGTGATCCAAGAGTTGCGAGAACCACTGAACGCTCCTATATCACAGGAGGAAATTATTGAGGCAATAAAATCCCTTCCGAACACTAAAGCGCCAGGCCCCGATAGACTCACAGGAGAATTTTATAAAGCACATGCACTCACGATAGCCCCATTACTCCTTCGGGTCTATGAAGAGGCCCTGGAGCGAGATACCCTCCCACCTACCCTTCGCGAAGCCACCGTGGTTCTTATCCACAAGCCAAGCAAGCCCCGAGATGACTGCTCCTCCTATAAGCCGATTTCCCTAATTAATCTTGATAATAAGATCTTTGCCAAGATTCTAGCGACACGGCTCCTCCCCCTTATGCCTGCGCTGGTGCTGGGTGACCAAGCCGGCTTCATCCCAGGGCGTAACACAACATACGGCATTCGTCGTCTGTTTGGAGTCATTGCGGCACTTGACCCCGCACAACAGGCTATCGCGGTCCTATTAGACGCCGAGAAGGCATTCGACTCTGTCGAATGGCCATATCTCTTCCCAACACTCACACAAATGGGCCTAGGGAGACTCTTCATTAAAATGGTTTCACTTCTATATAAGGACCCCCGATCCTACATCACCCTGGGCAACACTAAATCCCCATGAGTCCAATTAGAGCGCGGCACCCATCAGGGCTGCCCTTTGTCAGCTCTTATATTCGCCCTAATTATAGAACCTCTCACCTCCAGATTAAGAGTTCACCGAATTAATCGAGGCCTTACTCTGGGCCCTCACAAGCTGATAGTCTCCCTATATGCGGACGACGTACTGTTGTTCATCAACAATCCCCAAATTAACCTTAAACCCATCATGCGTGAGGTGATTCTCTTTAGTGGGATCTCCGGGTTGAACATTAATCACTCCAAATCAGTAATTTTCCCACTGACACCGGCTACCCCTAAGTTCCATTATGATCATGGATTTAAATGGGAAAGCACTAAAGTTCGTTATCTGGGCATCCTCATGTCACTTAAGCATGAAGAAATATTCAGAGATAACTACGGGAAAGTACCCCAGTCTCTTTGTGAACGTATCCAGAGGTGGAAGTCGCTCCCACTAACGCTTTGGGGGAGGGTCTCGTTGACTAAAATGATGATCCTGCCCAAACTCTTATACTTATTTACAAATATACCTCTAATACTACCACGCTCATTCCTCCAAAAAATTAGAAGCCTTATCTTAGAACTCATATGGGCTGGTAAACCAGCGAGAGTCGCCTACACTACGCTAACTCTTCCAGTGGCACAGAGTGGCCTTGCTCTTCCCGATGTAGAGAAGTACTATTGGGCCGCACAGGTGCAATTTCTAAGTCACTGGTACGCCTCTGACTACGTCCGCCCACATGTACAGGTTGAACGCGCCCTGGCCTCGCCTAACTTTCTCACAGCCGTCATTCTCAGCAATTTGCCCGTACCCTACCATACACTAAACACGGTGCTATCATCCTATGCCATCTGGAAGAAAATTGCCCATAAATATGAGATGCACACAAGATACTCCCCGCTCTTGCCCATCAAATTCATCCCTGGCATACCCCTCACTAACGAAAAAGTGTTCCTCATTTGGCTGGATAAAATTAACATTCTTTCCATTGGCAACCTTTTCCCAGACGGTTCGTTCCTCACCCCACAAATGGTAAGGGAAAGGGGCGGCGTCACGTCACTCGATATTTTTTATTTACTTCAGATTGCGACACACCCTACAGACCCTCCTCCCAACATTCCCCAAACAACCACCGATATGGGTCCTTCTCCACAATGTAATTCAAGCTAAAGGGGAGGGAAGATTGGTTTCTATAATATACAGATCACTGATAACCGACACAGTTGCTCCTGCCCTCAGAGCAAAGCACCGATGGGAGACAGCCATCCACTCCTCAATCTCAGTAGAGGATTGGACATACGTCCTCCGGCAAACCCAAAAAGTTGCCTTAAACACACGCTTTAAGCAGATCCACTTTAATTTTGTGCATCAAACGTACTATACCCCACAATTAAAACAACAACATCGCCCTGAAGCCTCCGACCAATGTGGAAGATGCAATGCCCCCCCGGCAGACTTCATTCACCTTGCGTGGTACTGTCCCGGAATAGCCCGATTTTGGTCCGCGGTTTTGCAACACACAGGTGATGTGATTGGGGAGACTTTAACTCCCTGCCCGATGGTCGCACTCCTGGGTTTGACCAGACTGCTACAAGCTCTGGTGAGGAAACTAGCGGCGCTGCTCCTTGTCCTTGCGCGCAGAAGAGTGGCATTGACGTGGGGTCGCGGACCACTTCCTACACTAGAAGCATGGAAAAAAGTAATTCTATATTGTCAGGATATGGACACTGAGTTCATAAGGACCCTCCCTCTACATGCACGCCCACCAGATATCTGGGGACCCTACATTACTTATCTCCTGTCCTCTACCGACACCACGAGTTCCCAACCATAGGCCCCTAGATTGGCACATCACCCAGCAATCACTTCCCATCTCCTCACCCAAGACGAGTTGATCAGGAAACTACCCCAAGCGCTGATGCTTATGTTAGTTATGATATCCGATAAGGAAACTGTATGGAATGCTACATTTATTAAGGACATAGATTGGTACATGCATTTACAGATGCAAGTTGTTTTTTGTTTGTATTTGGTGAAAATCCAAAAATAAAGTTTAAAAAAAAAGAAAGGAAGGGGCTATACCGAGAGCATGGCCCCAACCTTTCCACCAGCTGTGACACCACTTCTATGAGGGATAAAGAACACACAATATCACTACCCCCTGTTTCACAATGGGGTGCTAGGTCCAACATCTGCCAACTAGACCATACTGCCTTTCTTCAATGGTCAAACCTCAAAATGAGTATCTCCAAAGAGCTCCTCCTATGTAACAGCCTTAATGACCTTTGTTCATTAGTGGACTTATTGGATGACTTTTTGGCAGACTTACATCCGCCTAGAGAGAACACAGTGCACCTGGCAGATGCACAAAATAGTCCAGTCGTACTGTCACAGCCGGCAAAGTATGAAAATGCCTGTCAGACCAACATACAATGGGAGAGGGTAGATTAAGCTTCACAAACCACATCTACCAGGGGTGGTCCTTCAGCTTCCACTAGGATAACTCCTGTGTATAATAAAAAGGCCAAATCCCCTACGGCTGACACTAAGGGCCAAGTCCAGGAAATACCTCCATCTACCCCAGTATCCGATTTTAAACCCGGCCAAAATCCTGGTAACAACCTGGAGTGGCGAATGATAAACTCAAACATGTGTCCTCCACGAGTTTGCATTTAAGAAAGACTCTAATGCCAAAGATCACTGACATGAGTACTCAAGCCTTTGTTATGGACCAAAGGAACTTTGTCATCACTAATATCGAGAAGGTAGAAGGTCACGAGTCCAGAGAAGCGCTAAGCAATAAGGTGCTTGCCTAGTTTCGACAAAGAGCAGGGCCGGGAGTCGTCAGATTGTGAGAGTTGAATCTTCTATGTAGGATTTACTTGAGTGATTGGTGTTCGCAAATAAAGAAGCAACTGCATCCTAGTGGGTTGTGGGTTCAGTACATTACCTGTGTATCTAAGATTGTGCAAATATCTTCCTAGGGGGTGTTCAAACGGTAGATTGATACTCTGATGCTCCCTGCTTGTTTGGTTATAGTTTTTCTATTATACCTAACCAACCCCTTCTGGTCATGGCTACTTTTTAAGTGTTCACATTCATTTTTATTTTTTTGTTGCTGGGATTGTTTTTGCTTTTTACTCTGTATTCCGACCATTTTTATGTTTCATGGTTGTATTTTGTTTTGTGTTGTTCATTTGTATACACCCGTATGCCTCTGGGTCAATGGTGAGCAGTATAAATGTAATAAAGTAAAGTAAAAGTAAAGTATTGATTTTATATGCTGTTAATGGAGAAATATGAATTCACTTTTCCTATCGATATTGATGGTTGACTAAATTGCAGGTGTTTTGTTTTTGTCATTGTTTTCTTTGTTAGGCGAGGTTCACTATCCTGCCCAACACTACTAGTAGTTTTCCTACGGTCTTCGCTCACAGGGATGCCAGATCCTCTCCCTGGGATCTGTTCTCTACCATCTGCCCAGCCCCCCTTCCCTCTAAACAAATGTATCTTATTTTTAGCTAAATACCTTTCCTGCCATCGGTAGCCGACTCTGGTTGCCGCAGGATCCTGTGGCCACAGGGGTTACAAGACTTTCTCGCTCTTCCTCGTACCGGTAGTGTCTCCACTCAGACCTGTTCCGTCTGGGAGCTGTCTTCAAGCTTTGAGACAGGTCTTGCGCTGCCTTCAGCAGCCACAGACCCGTCTCGGCATTCGTCGGCCACGCTGGGCAGTCTGCCTTGCTACCAAAAGGTTCTGGGAACACGACTCCTGTGACGCTTCGTTTTCGCACCTGAGGTCGGCAGCTCCTCAGCACGGGTGGATACTCTTAGGGAATGTTCCGCCATATGTTGCGCTTGGTTCTTGCTCTAAGTTCATGCCTCCACAAGAATATATCATGATAACATATGAATGCAATAAACCACAGCTATTTAAAGAAATATCCCTCATATGTATTTAGACACAAATATATTTTCTTCAAGTTAAAGCATTACCTGGTTTTACGGTTTTAGGTCCACATTATGGGTTACCGTGGGTAAAAGGTTTATGCCGCATATGTTTATTTACTGATGTTTTAGAAACAAGCAGGCAACTTTTAACTTCTTGCAATAAACCTGTGGAGCTATATGTGGAGTACCTCAGCACATCTGTGCATAGTATGGAGTTTATAAGATCCCGCTATTCTGGGTACGATGCCTAAAAGGCAGCAACAATATGGTTGCAATAATCAAATTGTGGAAGAGGATTGAAGAGGATTACCTCAAGGCCATGAATCCTATCACAAATTCTATACAATTGAATTAAAGAATATTTTAACTTACTTAGATGTAAAATGTATTTTGAAATATGTGATATATTTGTCAATGTGTTTTATATTTATTGATATTTATGTTTTGTATAGCATGTATAGTTTTTATTAACTGTATCACGATTTATTTAAAAAGAATATATTTACTACTGATTTTTGGCCAGCACACCTTTACATTAATTAATGTTCACAGGCAATAATGGCATTTCTTTTGCCTAGCAGTGCATTGCTGTACATAGAAAAATTATGAAATTACATTTTCTCTATCAACCAGTTGCTGGCCTCATGAGTTGTTACATGAAATAAAACATTAAATATGTGTCGGCAGTTCTGTCATTTATAAAGACTGGTAAAATATGTGCAATTAACTTATCTATATTTTAATCAATGATTTATGTATGCTGTAGATGGATGAATTGTCAAATTAAGTTAATTGCAAATATTCTTTGCAATGCACTTTTTGAAAAATAAAATTATTAATGTTGCTATGCAAGGTGCAAATGTGCAAACTTTTGTTGATATTTATCATAAATCGCGGCCATCTCATCTGTCAATGCCTCAAAATCATACAACAAAGAGTGGGCCATTTATTTCTAGCTAAGGATTGGCACTTGCAGCTGTGGCTGGTACAAAAGGACAACAGGAAACGGACTTAACGGGTGAGCATTGGCCTGAATATTGTCCAACCTGTGGTAGTTTACAATTGCAAAACGTGCTATATATATGGGATGAATCATCTCTATAAATGAAACTTATTTATGTATAGCACTAGTATCCATTTTTCTTTACATAGTGGTATGACATTGACCAAACTTGCACATGCAACTCAAACATGACAGTATATTTCAATTTCATCTAAAAGGTTAAACACATACAAAAATAGACAAATACAAATCTGTCTGTGAATGAATATATAACAGTGAATAATATTGCGCACACACATTGTGACAGGGTCAGGCACTTAACAGCATCAAGAAGGGCTGAGGACTCCTTTCATCGAGGAGTGGAAGGCCTACTAGAATAATCACCAGAGCCCATCCTGTCCCACAGGTGGGAGTGGGAGGTCCACAGTCTCTTTCCCTTCTACTTGTGCCTGCAGGACTGAAATAAGAATCGCCTTTTCTTTCTCCATACCTCTATTGCACAACGCTGGCCTGTTTCTCTCTGGCATGCAAGAATACATCCACCATAAGGCCTGCTGGTGGAGAGGAGAGTGAGCAACCCAACTGGGAGTGAGGCAGTTAGTAACTGTATAATGGTGGAGCAATCCACACATCAGACCTGCAGTTCCAACACTCCACACAAGAATTACTGACATTTCTCTTACCTTCACAAAGACCGCAAGGCATACTGCAGATCAAGCCGGTGTCCCAGATGTTAGGCACAACATGAACTGCAGCGCTAGCCTTACCTTCTGCAGAATCGCTGAGCAGCCACCACATCACACCGGCATGGCAGATTCTCTGGTTGACCCCGATATGAACTGGAACTTTGATGATAATTTGAACAGACCAACATTTCCGAATGCAAGCAGCCCCACAGCCGAGAAGGGGTGGGGCTTAAACACCCCCTTTATGGGGTTTGTCACTTGTAACATCAACTTGGGGAAAGGGAAGTCAGCGGTTGGCCTGAGGAACCAAGGAGGTAGTCAATTGAAGGGGAAGGGGGTGGTTAAAAGGGGCAAAGGGAACAGGAAGCAGTTGGTTGTTCAGGTGATGTTAAGGGTGGAGAAGTAGAACCAAAATACCAAGCAGAGCAAGGATGGTAAGGAAGTGTGTGGAGGATTGCTGAAGGAGTTTGCAAGGTGAGGTATTGGTTGGTGGAAGAAAGTGTCACTTGGCTGTAAGCATGCGTGCAAGTGTATGAGTGAGACTAATAGAAGGAATGTAGGGGTGACTGGAAGATGAGTGAAAAGAGATTGAAGGATGGGGGTGGTGTTGGTTGAGTGTACAGTAGTAGTAGTGGAGTGGGGACAGTACCAGTAATGGAGATGGGAGAGTTGTAGTCTGGCAAGAAACAGTGTGGACAAAGAGAGTAGTAGTGCAGAGATGGGAGAGTAGTGGTAGAGAAGCAAGCAAAGCATAGAGAAAACATTGGAGGGACAGAAGGAAGCGTAAGAGAGATGAAAGGAGATTGTGATGAACAAAGGGAGGATTACAAGGCATGAGAGGAAAGGACCAAGAGGGACCAGAGTGTCTGGAAGGCACCTATTCTTGTACTACTGGTATTGTGGGACCTAGGTTAAGATTTCATCTAGATTGTTCACATAGGAAGACAGAGAGAAAGGTAGTTGAAGTTTAGACCATCACAACCAGCCAGTCGGTGCTTAGACACTAGGGTTTACCATTACCAACCTCTAGTGACCATCTGGATGTTGAGGGATGCCTGGTCTGGAAGGGAATCATCTGATGTGGACGAAAGAGGGAGAGTCCTTAGCAAATGTTATATATTGATGACTAGGGGGTGTGGCGAACTGGTCGTGATGTTGCAATTTCTTATGTATCGAGTGTAGTTCATAAAGGATGGTACATGTTACTTTTAGCATTTCTTTTTTATTTAGAACTGATACATATTAGATTTGCACACCCGCAGAGAGATAAAATGTTAAAACAGCCAAATGAAATATTAACGCGATTCAGACAATATACTATGGAGTGCCCAGAAGCAGGCAATTAGTTTTTTTTTTATAATGTGCATGGAGGAAGGGGGCCTGTACTGCAAGAATCCACTGTAAACGAAAGATGGTATTTACCAGAAATGCACGTACACTGAGAAAACATAAAAAGAGGTTTTATGAATTTACATGTAGTGGGCTTTTTTTTTTTATAAACGGATGAAAACACAGCAGAAGGGGGTGACTTTCAGAAACTGGTTCTGCTGAGTTTCAAAGGCCAAAAGATGGCTGAATAAGTAACCACAACCTTAATGATGGTCAACTCAGCTGAAGGAGCCGGACATAGTTTTTATGGTCTGATAAGTAACACAAATAGTAGATGCAATCTCCTAAAAACATGGGATCTTGACAGAGGAATAATTAGTTATCCAGTACAAGGTCAGCAAGTGAAGAGGATGCAGTGGTTTATGGCTCAACATTCCTGCAAGGAACAGATTTAATCTTGCCCATTACAATGAAGTCGTGCAGAGGGTTTGGCCATTTGCTTGGGCTGGCAATAAGGGTGTGATAGGATGGCGCCTGGGGAAGTGGTGTGCAGTGATCAATTGTTTTCTCAGGGTGGAACTAGAGGACATATGTGCTGGAGTGGTAGTCGCATAAATTAGAATGACTTAAGTGGAGCCAGTAAACTAGGGCAGATGAGATAGTAATATCGGTAGTTCAAATAGATCCTGTTTGCTCCGCTTTTCCTCATGTTGCTAAGGTGTCCATGCTGACCATGTGCAATCACACTTAAGGTTGAAAGGCTTTAGGCCAGTTGCTACTAGTAATTAATTATGTTTGAATGTTTTATTATGTCATGCTGTCATGACCTACCACGGATCAATCCACAGCAAAGGTGGATTTCGATTATGATCTGAAGATGGTAGTAAAGATTGTCGATGACCAACGAGAAGGAAAGAAATGGAAAAAGATGGAACTTCTATGTATATGTTTTGTCCAATCATGTTAGAGAGTGGGTTGTAATAAAGTATCTGGGAGTGTTTTAACCGTTGAAAAAATGTATAAAAAGTTATCAACTGATGTGGTTCGTTGAGACTTGGGTTTGTTTGGTCCTGTGGTACCATCTAACTGCTCCCCGGACAATTGTACAATAAACTTGCTTTACATACAAAGCGTGCACTTGTTCCTTAGGTGGTGGACTCGGTTTGTGCTGAGGTAATTAGAGGTCCGCCCCCACACACGCCACTACTCCATTTCTTCAATAAAAATCCTTTAACTGGCTTCAAGAGTTGTTCTGTTCTTAAAGACATCTGTTACAATGTAAATAGCCTCAATTTCATTGAGGAGGACATAAAGGAAATTTGGTCCAAGATCAAGTCCCCCTGAAGTGACATCTGTGTTTCTTTATGTGGCCTTAAGAAGAATGTGGACAAGGCTGATGACAAATTTAAGTGTTGGAAAACATCCCACTCTCTGCTGACATGATGAAAATTAGTCAGCCCACGGATCTGGAAGTGTGTGAGGCAGAGTGAACCCTCAAGCTAGATGATGGGAGCAACAGAGAGAAGCATTGTAAACTTTGCAGGAGAAATAAGGGGAGTTCCCACATGCCACTGAAATAGCCAAAGACATTCTCAACTTGCTGTTCAAGGAAAAGGGAGGGAAGGCTGTGAAAATTAACAGAGCTTATTGGGGGTGGAGGGGGAGATCCGCCAAAACGTCAATAGTGGCAAGTTTCACTATCACAGGGAAAAATCTGACGTGTTAGACAAGATGAAAACATTACAAGAGACTGAATACAAAGGCTTGAAGGTCAGGATCGGACAGAAGCTATCTGTAATGACTATGGTAAAGAGGAAGGAATGTGAGCCCCCAACACCCTGGTTGTCTGATCAAAATACACAGTATAGATGGGGCTTCCAGTTCTCACTGACATGTGAAAATACAGGGGAGGACTACAGAATCACAAGTTGGGAAGAAGCAGAGCTCGCCCATCCCCATCTCAAAGAGCAGCATGGTAAAGTGATGGCACAACCACCAGAGGAATCTGCAGAGAGACCTAGGTGAGCGACACTGAGCTGGGGGACAAAGACAATGATTTTCCGGTACAAGAAAGTTCAGTAAATTGAATTCCCTGCAGTCAGAGAAACCTTGAGGGGCCTTATCTGTGTAGTAATACTGTTGTGCATCAATCTGGTCCCCTGGGAGCACACATTTGTTTAAACAGGAAGGAAAATCTATGAATCCTGTTTTTTGGATGGATTTTGTTGAAGAAATGCAGAATATGTATGACTGGTGGACAAGTTTGACTTTTTCTCAGGGCTCAATAACATGTATAGATTTATGGTCTTGTTGGGCTGGGGGAGGGATCCAGAGCAGGGAGTTTGTTCTAGTGGCCCTGGTTAGCTGGAGCACCTCAGCCTGAGCAGGGAATAGAAAGAGGGGGACGAGGGGGAGGAGGAGGATTGCCTTTTCCATTTTTTATTTTAAATGAATGTTAATGGTTAAAACAAATATTAACCTTTACATTTAATATTTATACTACACAAATATATAATCCAGTAAAATAAATCACGAATACGCACAATATACACAAACCAAAACAAAAACTAGAAAATCAACAATATATAAAATTCAAAAATGTGTGAGACTATCTTCCAATAGAGCCCATTGCAGGAAATTCTTCCAATTTAAGAGATAAAAAAAAAAGTTGTTACTGCAATGACAGTAGAAGGGATGCGCCCGACAGACATTCTGTCCAAACTTGGTCTCCCAACCCCTCTTCCTATGCTGAGCTACATTTCTTTAAGTGATTCCATCTCAGCCCCTGTATCACTGGACAGTCTATGAAAAGATGCTTACGGGAGATCCAAGATGGGCGCCGGGGTTAGGAGTCGCAGTTAAACCGTGCTCCGCCCGGGCCGCCAAAAATAGCACGACCGAAGCCGTGACGGACCGTATTTCGCCCCCCCCCCCCCGACTACTAAGCTGCCCCCATACATCCCCCCCCCCAGCGAGGAAGCAGGCGCTGCAGCGAAGCGTGCGCCGCCTAAAATCCGAGGAGCGAGGCAGACCGCCCCCTCCCCCATCGGGGCCGAAGGAGACTCTCCCGTGTCGCAGGGGGCCATCCAACGCGGCATCGGGAGACCGTGAGGCACCGGCCAGCGAGAGAGCGGGATCGGGGACACAGCAGAACCCGAAGGACAGAACCGCCCTCACACTGCCCCACACCACCCCGAAGTGAGGGGAGAGCTGTGTGCAGCGGAGCCGCTGCGGTGCCGGGAGAAAGCAGCGCGAGCAGAGCGGACCGCAGGAGAGGAGCAGCGGGGGCCGCCCTGCACAGAGCGCTCAAGGAGGACCTAGCGCAAAAGGTGAGCCTGCCCGGGGGGGGACCAGAAACAAGGCGCCCGACCGCGCGTACATACCCCGGGGGGGGGGGGGGGACTCAAAACAAAAAAAAAATAAAAAAAAAAAAAACTTTCTCTCCGGCACCAACTAGATTCCCCCTGGGACACAAGGAATCACCACGCAAGTCCCCCCCCCCCCACCCACACAGGCTGAATCCAAGGCCCACAAGACAGGGGTGAGGAAAGGGGGGGAACTCAGGAAGGAGAAACACATTACTGCAGAACCCCCAACAGATAAGAACCTCTCGGAGGACAAGAAAGCGAGGAGGCCCCATCGGAGGGCTACAAGAGGGCGCAGGAGCCCCATAGACTGTCTGACGGAGCGCCCTATCATGACTAGAGCAAAAGGAAAGGGGAACCCTATCCAGCAGACTCCCCAAACAGCGAAACAAGGGGCCGATATTCTACAAATGTGGTCAACAGAGGGGACACCACAACCGAGAGGGAGAAACCAGGGAGATTCCACGGGGGAGGCAGAATCACTATCCCAGCAACAGCAACCACTGACCAGGGGGGACATGCAAACCTGGTTCATGGACCTGCAGGAAAAATTCATGTCTACAGTTCAGGAACAATTTACATCCATGAAGAACGAAATGAAACAAGCGGTACAAGACATGAGAATTGATATAAACAACCTAGAAGAAAGAACAGATATATTGGAAAAAACGGTGCAAAGTCTGGAAGAAGACACGAGACAAACAAGCGAAACGCAAGAACACCTGGTGACACTCACTCACAACTTGGAACTACAATATGAGGATTTAGAGAGACGCTCCAACATCCGAATCAAGAACATGGCGGAATCAGTGCTAGACAAAGATCTGAAGGAAGCGGTGAAGGAGGTGTTCAGAGACATTCTGGGAACACAAGACATTGAGGATATCGGAGTCGACAGAATCCATAGGGTGGGACCGAAAAGAGCGGGGGCCTCAGGGGAAAGACCTCGTGATGTCCTGGTGGCTCTATCTTCCTACCCGCAGAAAGAACAGATCCTCAGCAGAGCCAGGGAATTGGAGCATATTAAAATGAATGGGCAAGACATCCAATTGTATCAGGACTTGGCACTAATAACCCTCCAAAAAAGAAGAGCAATGGCCCCATTGGTTTAAGTGCTAATAGAAAAACAAATCCGCTACAAATGGACCTTCCCATTTGGGTTACTATTTACATGGGAAGGAAAACAGAAAAGAGTGACCACGCTGGAAGAAGGCCTCAGTACGATGGGACTACAAGATGAAGAGATGGAACAGGGGGAGACCACAAACAGGAGAGAACGAACGAGAAAACCTATGGGCTGGGAATCCAGCAAACAGAAGAAGGCAAATGCAGGGAGGGACACCCGGAGAAAGGTACCATGAGGAACACAAGAAAAACATATACTTGGGGGACAGACATGGAAACGCTGCTACTGAGACCCTGTCGGGGGGGAGCATGGGAACGGAGCTGAACGGACAATTCACAGAGGGCGGTCTGGTCGAGACCCAACGGTCTGGAACTCGGTAAAGACAAATGGTTCAATGGGGTTAAGGAATCCCCATAACATACCCCCCGAGGAAATGGAGGGCAGGGAGCGAAGGGCGCAACGCCCTAGCGTCAATAGGAACCCTCGCCCTACTCGGGGGACAGTTTGGTTGGTTTAAAGTTCAAAGTTGGGGGGGGAAGGGAAGTTCAAGGGAGGGGAAGGGATCGGAAGAATCAAAGAGTTGAATCGAGAACAGAAGGGGACCGGATGCAACGGCATACAAACAAAATAGAATGGGGATGATACGCTTTTTGACCTACAATATTAGGGGCATCAATCACCCAACAAAAAGAGCGAAACTGGAGAAACAGTTCAAAAGGGGGAAGGCGGATATACTACTCCTCCAAAAAACCCATATTAAAACTAAGAATAAGCAAAAAATGCGGATAAAAGGATACAAAATATGGGCACAGGCAGCGACAACAGAGAAAAAAGCAGGAGTCCTGATAGCGATAAAAGAAGGAAAGGACATAAAACCACTAGACACTATAATAGATAAGGAAGGGAGATATGCCTTCGCCAACGTGGAAATCGAAGGATATCGCATAACACTCGCCTCAATATATACACCCAATCAGGGACAGGATGGCTTTCTCAGAAACACATTATCGAAACTGGAAGACTTCGCTAGAGGGGAAGTGATATTGGGGGGGATTTTAATTTGGCGTGGAACCCACATCTAGATAGGAGCACAGGAAACACACATGGACAGGGGGCGCCATCAAAACGTCTGAAACAGCAAATGGACCAAATGGCTCTGAATGATGTTTGGAGGGAACTGAAGGGTGAACAGAGGGGGTACACATATTTCTCACATGTTCACAACTCTATGTCCAGGATCGACTATCTCTGGGTGTCGGTGGGACTACTGGGAAAGATACAAGGGCTAAACAAGGGCACAACAGCCCTCTCGGACCATGCCCCTCTATGGTTGGACGTGACTCTCCCAGGGAGGAAGAGCGGGCTATGGAGATGGAGGATACCGCAGGAGTTGATCCATGACCCAGTTGCAGGGGAGGCCATAAGGGAAATGATAGAGGAATACTTCATACAAAATGATACAGGGGAGGTCGCAATGAGCGCAGTCTGGGATGCGTTTAAAGCAGTTTTGAGGGGAAAAATGATAGAGATAAAAATCACGAGAGATAAACAAAGGCATCTGTGGGTCTAAAGAGCTGGAAAAAACAATTGAGGAGATCCAAGAGAAATTGACGATACAACCCACAAAGATATTAAAAAAATCACTGAAACATACACAAGGCCAACTAGAGATGTTACGCACGAAGGGCGCAGAAAGGAACCTACTCTATCTGAAACAGAGATATTATATAAGAGCGAACAAAGCGGACAGACTCTTGGCGCGACAATTAACGGCGAAACAAAAAGAAACAACGATTAAGGCCATATGCGATGCGAAAGGGGTCATTCAAACTTCCACGCACGACATGGAGGAAACACTGAGGCAATATTATCAAACGCTCTACTCCACAGAGCACCCCAATATAAACACCCAAGCTTCATACTTAGAGACCCTAAAGATCCCGAAAATCTCAGAAGAAGACAAACAGTCACTAGAGACTCCTATCAGTGAAGAGGAAGTCAATAAAGCCATAAAAGGACTCCCAAGTGACAAAGCTCCAGGCCCAGATGGGTTTACGGCCCCATTTTATAAAAAATATGCAGACATATTGACTCCGATCCTAACAAAACTCCTGAACTCATTCAAGGACACCGGTAACGTGACCCCCACAATCAATGAAGCGAAGGTGCTGGTGTTTCACAAACCAGGCAAAGATCCAATTAACCCCGCATTATACAGACCAATCTCCCTAATCAATCTAGATGCAAAAATATATACGAAAATCCTGGCAACAAGGTTATCCCCGCTCCTCCCTAAACTGATAAGGGGGGATAAATCAGGCTTTATTCCCAGCAGGCAAACCCACGATAACACTAGGAGGCTAGCCCACCTGGTCGAAAAAATAGGGATAACCCACACCCCAGCGATACTACTGTCAGTAGACGCCGAGAAGGCTTTTGATAGAGTGGAGTGGTCAATGCTGTTTAGGGTTCTGGAATCCATGGGGTATCGCGAGTATTAGAGCGAACTACAATTCCCCATCTAGTAGAATAGTCATTAATGGCGAGCTTACTGGCAAGGTAACGATAACGAGAGGAACGAAACAGGGTTGCCCCCTATCACCACTACTGTACGCTCTCTTCTTAGAACCCCTCCTAATTAAAATACGGGAGTCAATACACATTAAAGGGATAGAAATGGCAGGTCAGCAACACAAAGTAATTGCATATGCGGACGATATGCTAATAACCATAGAGGACCCTGAATCCACATTATCAGCTACAGTTAGAGAACTAGAAAACTATGGGACCATCTCAGGTCTAAAAATAAATAGAAAGAAATCAGAGATCCTCATCCTGGCAGGGGATAGAACGAACATAGAAAGGGAAGCAAAAATACTGGACCTCAAGATAGTACAGAAAGGTATAAAATATCTGGGAATAATGGTACCTCCAAAAATAGAACAATTCTATGGGGAAAACTACCCGTCGCTAATTACAAACATCCGAAGGGAATTAAATAGATGGAACCCACTACAGATATCCTGGTGGGGTAGAATACAATCAGTCAAGATGAACATCCTCCCAAAGGTACTATATTATTTTCAGGCTCTCCCGGTGGGTGTCCCAGACACGTTCTTCAAAACCTTAACAAAATTGGTATCGTCCTTTATATGGAAAGGAAAAACGCCGAGAATAGCCAGGATGGTCCTCACGGCCCCAACCAGAGAAGGAGGAATGGCGCTCCCCCATTTTAGAAAATACTACCAGGCAGCACAGCTTAAAGTTTTGAGGGAGTGGGTGGGGGAGAATCCGCAACAGATATGGGCCAAACAAGACAGAGCAGTAGCGAGGACCCCACTGGTAGAACTTCTCTGGAAACAGAGGCAGCACAGGCACGAAAATTTAAGGTTAAGCGAAATTATGAAAACCACGTTGGAAGCATGGGATAGCCAAACAAGAAAAGGCACAATGACCACGGCGATTGGACCCTTTACACCCATCTGTAGAAATCCACTATTTCCACCGGGGATGGAACAAGGGGCATATGACAGCTGGGAGAAGGTGGGCATTACTAAAATAGGCGAGATGTTTGTGGACAAGGAAATCATCTCCCTAGAGTCGTGCTTGGCAGGTATGAGAATCCCCAAAAGCGATAGATATAGATACGAACAGCTAAAGCACTGGCTAAACTCTCCGATAATCACCGAGGCAGCAACCAGGGACCTTACAGGGTTCGAAACATACATCATATCCAACACGGGGGAAAAAAAGTGGGTATCAACTTTATACAAATACATAAACTCACAAGGGGAAAGCATTAAATGGTCATACAGAATAAAATGGGGCAGAACGTTGGGGGAGGAGCCAACGGATAAACAATGGGAAGACCTATGGAAGCAGATCCCCAGAATGACCCGAACGGCACAAACTAGAGAGATGTGGGTCAAAGTTATGACACAGTGGCACTACACTCCAGAGAGGCTCCATTCAATGTACCCAAACACACCCAATCACTGCTGGAGAGGATGTGACGAAGCGGGAACATGGAGACACATATGGTTGGACTGTAAAGGCATTAGACCCTTTTGGGAAGAAGTGAAAAATGAGATGGGCAAAATATTCCCGGATGTGGGGCTGATGGGGGATGAGGTGTGGCTATGTGGAATTAGAGACGATACAGCAAGGCAATACAGCAAAACGCAATGGAGAACTTTCATGGGACTACTCATAGCAGCATGGACCACCATTGCACAGAACTGGAAAAATAAAAATACCCCACTGACCTACACCTGACTACAGAATGTATGGGCCCATATAACAATGGAGAAAATTACTCACAAACTTCAAGGAACAGGAGACCAATTTGTAAGAGAATGGGAAGGGACCCTGCAATACCTCCAGTCAGACTTTATGGAGCAATGGTGCCCCCATAACATAAAAATCTCAGACATATTCAACGCATAACAGGAACCCGGGACAAAATGACTCCATCCGACCCGAGGGGAGGGAGGGGGGAGCGGGAAGGGAATGTTATAAGATTCAATGTTATCTTCTTTATGTAATATCTATGTAAAACTAATAAATACAAGTTTAAAAAAAAAAAAAAAAGATGCTTACGGGTTTCACCCATGCCCCCACCTTGCAAAAATGACAACTCAGCTGATCAGCTTCCAGATGGCCAAGTCTAATCAGAATCTGCTTTGTCAGATGCAGGTTCCAGCGAAAACGTAGACATATTCACCTGTTCGATTTGGCTGGGCATATCGCTAGAAAAGGTGCTAGGGTGCCTTGATTTTTATGATTCCCCCTTAAGATGACTCAGAGAGGGATATCTACACATTTTATCAACTGTATTTACCCAATCATTTCCGAATAACTCCTTCACTCTATAGGGATTCATTTTAAGCTCACTTACCGTGCTAGGAGAAGTTTGGACTAGTCGAGCATCTCATTTAGCCATCTACCTTTCCCCCGACTACAAGATACCTTTCAGATGCCAAAACAATGAGTAAGGTTCGAGACATAAGATTTTCCTGGCAAATTACAATATTTTCCTCTGTGCATGTGTTTGGAGTGAAGTAATGTAAAGTAAATTACAATGCCCAGATTGTGGCGAATTGTGTAGATTGGGACTGATATAGGAACATGCAAAACTCTGCGCCACACCAAGGCTTCAATTAGTGGCAACAACTCCAATAATAATAGAGGGTAGGCATCCATCCCGTGCAAAATTTTAGGGACAGGTTTTCCTTCATAGAATTTTAAACTCGCTTTCAATGAGTAGGTTCCATACCGGGAGTCGACCCTCTTCAATTGGTTGATTAATGGCATAATAAACTCTTTCAGTCACTCTTTCAACCTGGTCAGGGATGGGTTTGCCAATACGAAAAAATCACAGATACATCAGCAAATTAACCCTAGTCACAGGTTCTGAACCAATAGGCAAATTAAAGGTAATTTTCTTGCGGCCCTTTGAACAATGCAATATCATGGTCTTACTAGCATTGTCTGTAAAGCACGATTGCCCATGAAGACCACAAAGGCGTCCATCAGCATCTGGAGTCCTACCAGCATACAGTCAAATATTTAAAAAATCATCCACGTAGGACAACCAGAGCAGCTTTAATTTGTGTATCACAGGTGTAATAAAAAGCAGATGGTGCCAAGTGATCACCAATGTCGGGTAAGTAAAGGTTAAACAGGCAGGGCACAAGAACGCAATCATGCCTGACACCCCTGAACGTTGGAATCGACTGCGAGAGCCCACCCAGATGATTCAAACGAACTTGGATTTCTGAGTGGGAATACAAGCCAACGATCAATCTCAAAAATCCAAGAGGGGGGCCCTCCCACTTTAAAGCTTGGACCACAAATGCTCACATCACATTCTACGCCATCAAATGCAGCCGTTAAATCTATGGATGCCATGAAGACAGGCCAAGTTCTGAATGGTTTTTACTATAAGTCCATTTAAGGATGTTTCTACGGAAGCCAACTTGCCATTTTGTAAATCGACCAACCGCCACGCCCCACGCCTCTAGATGGGTCAGCAAGATTGATGCAAAAACCTTGCTGTCCAGAAGGGCGATGGGCCTATATTTTAGAGGACTAGTTCCTAGACCCCTCTTGTAAATTGGAAAAACATGGGCTTTTGACCACGAGGGAGGAAACTAGTCAGAGGAAACAATGGTACGAAACAAGATGTCAAGGGAGGCTGCCCAGGCCACTGGATTATTCTTAAGCAATGGGTTTGATAATTAAGACCTGGAACCCGAGAGATACTGACCATTATTATCTCGAGGATTTTTTCAAAATGAAATGGAACTAGGTGCATCCTGTCGCTAGGGCCCCAAGTAGATGCAGCATACTCCGCCACACCCCGGGTTTGGGCATATAATTATGTAAAATGCTGGACTCAGTTGTTCTCGGGGACTGCATTTATCTGCGTCCCTAACTGCTGAGGATCGGCTTTATACAGGAGTCGCCAAAAAACATGAGTATTTTTATTTTTCAAAACAACAAATAAGTCCTCTGCGTCTCCCTGGAGACTCCTACAGCAGGACTGTCCAAACTAATTCCGATACGTTATATGTAAAAAGAAACTTAGACAAAAACATCAAACAGGATGTCAAATCATTGGTACATGGCCCTCACCTCCTACCTTAATTGGTGCTTTCTGGCCACAGCCTCGTCACTATACACATGCAGATGATTTTTTTGCTGAACTATGGGATTGGGTCGCCAATTCTGATCAACTAAATCCCTTACAAAGTGTTAAAAGTTGAAGGAAGAAAACACTAGGCACTTCCACTCCATGGAAAAGTACTCCATCAGGGAGTGGCACCCTACTTGCCAATACTTGGCTTCCAGTAAAGGCCATTACCCATTGGATTAACCGACACGTCAGCTGAGGTCAAACCTCCCAATTCCTCAACACTGTCCCCAAGGCAAATACAGCTGTCAATTTGGAATGATCACTAAGTGCAGTCAGGAAAATGGTCAATGAAATGCATTCCCTTAATAACCAGTCCCCCACAAAAATGTTATCAATAGTGGAGTGCGAGCTTCAATTAGTCCAGGTTGAGCATTGCGGGATGTCCCCCTCCAAAGAAACATTGAGGGGCTATAAACCCAGCCCTCCCATGCAAATCAACCATTGACAACAACTGTGCTGCTTTTATGTTAAGAATGTTACAGCACCTGCATTATTAAAATACAGATTAGGGTCCCAACATTCTGAATTAAGGTCAACTGCCCGTAGGATTTGACCCCTGGCATGTAAATCACACCACACATTGGCAAAACGGGTCAAATAGACTAGAAGAGTCCCCAGAGTTGAGATCTC
The DNA here is from genome assembly GCF_040938575.1 of Ambystoma mexicanum. NCBI lineage: Eukaryota > Metazoa > Chordata > Amphibia > Caudata > Ambystomatidae > Ambystoma > Ambystoma mexicanum. The sequence continues at coordinate 639,923,114 of NC_090928.1, read as the reverse complement.
TTCATGCCAATACACATTGATAATCAACAAATGGACTGACTAAACCCCAAATGTTAACACATGTGTCAATAAAACTCCAAGGAAAGAAGCATCAGAGTTCAAGACACGCAGATTACTGACTGATTGAACCTGGGCTAATAAGCCATCATATGGCCTACCTGCCAAGCCATACCTAGCAGCTTGGAAAAAAACTATAAAGCCATCAAGTGCAGGGCAAGTTTGCAGCCAGGTCTCTTGAAGGCAAATGACCATATGGCAATGTTTGTGCGATTGAGGTGCACTGATCTGTTCTCGGGGATCACAATTGCAAACACTATGCCATGGTGGGATTCAACTTGTTATGCCTCGTTGTAAGGTGTCCTTGTGATGATCCCTGGGCCAACAATGCCCCCAGGGCCCATTTTCCCATGTTCCCCCCCTCACTATTCCCCATATTCCACCAAGCTTTTGAGGGACACTGCGACTGTGCTTCCAATTTTTCTGCCAGCGTTCCTGGTTCTTTATCCACCATTGGTCCCGCGGTTAATGTATGTAACTCGCAAGGTCCTTGCCTCAACAATGAGGCAACTGTGGGGGCACCCCTCGAGGAACCCGGGGCTACCAATCGATTTTCGTCTCCAGGAACTGTGATGGTAGGGGATACAAAATTAACACCCTTATCAGTGGCAGTGTTATTTGGCTCTCTCGAGCCCGATAGTATTATGTCATTTTCCTGAGGCAAAGGGTTGCTCCCTATGGCTTGGGAGAGTGCCGCTCTCACAGTCTGCTGAGATAGCAATTAATTCAAAAAGTGCCTGGAAGTTTTCCGGGCTAGAATAGTTCTAAAGCGTCTCTCCATTTTAGTGCCTTGAGGCCCATGGGAAGTTACTAAAGGCCTCTGTTAACGATTTTATTTCAATACAATCGTTCGCATCTTCAAAAGTGGACGCTGCCCCACGGGTCACTGCCCCTTGGCCCACAATTGATATCTTGGAGATCGGTGGCTTTTTACTGGTCTTCACTGTAGATCGGGCTACATTACTGGAGCCATCTTTCACTGCACCTTCAGAGTCCCCCCCCAATGTGAAGTGTTACGTGCTATCACAAATGATGATAGTATCTAAGAAGAGGCCCAGCGTGGAGTCAGGAATAATTCTTTACTGGGTTGAGCCTTCCTTTGCAACGTTCAACACAAGCTTAGTCCCATAAGAGCCTGTCTCTAAACCATCAGTCAGGAAACCTGAATTGTTGTCTGGTCTGCTGCACGCTCCACCGTAGGAGTCACACCAGGATTTGCATTGCCCAGACCCTGGGAGAACAATAACTTCTTAGCTGCGGCATGCAAACTTATGTTTTCAAATTTAAACGGGAGTGATTCCAAAAACAAATAATTAGCTTTCATCTCTGTTTCTAAACCTTCATAAAGCGAAACCAGAATGCATAAGACCTAATGTATTTCAACCAAAGACTGCTCCCATGGCAGAACCCCCTCCGGTGCGCACCAAATGAAAGAAACATATTCCTGGGAAGGGCAGAGATGGGGGGAGAGCAAATCAAAGAAAAAGAAGAGTCAAAGTTGGTAATGTAATGCTAGCCAATCTCTATCGAGGGAGGTAAATCCAGATAGCTTGAATCTTTGGTTGTTCTTGCTCAAGGGTAATGACCCATCCATGGCTGCTTGTGAAGTAACATTTGAGTTTGTTGGAGGGGATGGAGTGACGGAGTCCCTCCCGACAAGCCTTGCTGTCTCTGCCAATTTCCCTTTTGATGGAAAAAAGGAGGTAATCAATTCTGAGGAGGCTTTCCCACTAGGCAGAAGTCCCATGCGATCCGGCTGAGGACCTGTCACGTTCACTCCCCCTGAGAGCTGTGCTTCACAGTCAAGGCGTACAATCCCTGTACAAAGAGCGGAATTAACACTGCTGTCTGGCAGCAGAGGCAAATTAATAGCTGCCAGCACCTGTGTGTCTGTGATTGGGCCCAGTTCAACTAAGGGGGGCCATGGTCTTTTCCATACACCTTTTGCCACTCTTTAAGTTGTACATCGAAATTAGTTAATTCCTGCAAACAGATTAGATGGAAACACTATGGCAGTTTCAAAGGGTTGGGGGGTACTACAATTTTGCATAATACACTAGGAGGCATCTAATGGTAGCTGTAGTTCTCACGCCGTAGTTGATGATCTGGAGGTGTCCCCAATTATGCTCAAACAAGGCAGGATTGGCCACTCGCCCTTCCACCTGTGCTGACTGCCGTGACTGCTTTCACTCAACACCACTCCACGGACTCCTGGGGGTTTTAAGGAAGCACCTCCTTCACCAATACGCAGCAAGAACAGACTGTGAAAGAAAAGTCAGAGTAAGCAGACTGTTGACACTGCTTTCACTCGACACCACTCCCTTCTGCGGACTCCTGGGGGTTTTAAGGAAGCACCTCCTACACCAATGCTCAGCAGGAACAGACTGTGAAAGACAAGCCCAAGAAAGCAGACGGCCGTGACTGCTTTCACTCGACACCACTCCCTTTTTCTAATGTTACCCTTTCCACCCCCACCTCGCCTTGTTTCACTATGTCTGGGGATTGTAAGGAACTCATGGTGGCAACAGTAAAGACAGACAAAAGTGATCACAGTTCAAGGGTGTTTATTAAACTGTATAGGTAGGTTGGAAAAACGCCTAATCTAAACCTAAATCTAAGATGGGAGCAAGCTTTGACCATCAAATAATAATAAGTTAGTCCTAGTGGTGTCTTGTCAAATAAAAGAACCTATACTAAGAAAAACCTATTGTTAATCCTTACGCTAAATACAAAAGAAGTGTGGGATAATGTTCATGTGAAAGAAAAAAGTGTTCACAAATAATAAGTCAGGATGTGGTAGATGGGGTCTCCCTTCCCCAAGTTTGGAGCATGGAACAAGGTGGGATTCGGAGCACAGCACACACTCAAGCTTTACCAGCACAAGCTAACAGTTCCACTCTCAGCTATCAGGGCCTTTGGTGATTAAGCCTCTTTTCTACAAAAAAGTCTCTTGCCTCTGAGGACCTGATGGATCAAAATAATAAACAAAAGTTCTTTTCTGCTTGTACGTTGGGTGATATATTTTAACCCCTGCATCTCCCTCTTCCGGGCTCAGATCCTTAACAGTTCCTTTTTACAAAAACACAAACAAAAGTTTGGGTTCTGTTCGCCCTTGGATGATGCTTTCTCACCCCTGGATCCCCCTCTTTTGGGCTCAGACCCCTCTCATGCATCAGTCTACTTTCATCGGGTTCACTCTGGCTCGTATTCACAATATTGCTTTGTTGTATTCATAAGTCGGTAGGGTGATGATTTTCCACCCCTAGATCCTCCTCTTCTGGGCTTAGATCCTTCTCAACTGTTTGCCTCCCTCTGTTGGGTTGACTATGGCCTTTCAACACAATCTCATCTGTGACATTCACGAATCTTAACGTCTTTTTAAACCGTTCACTGTGGACATCCCTCTGCCATGTTCACAACTTTGTTAATTACACAATTCCTTGAACAGTTCTTACGATGCAGGATTCACTTCCCTTAGTTTCACAATCATCTGTCGGTCAAAGACTTCTGACTGTACAGAGGATTTTACTGGACCCCTATATGACCACTTTGACCCCGTTCTCGCCTTTCCCAAGGCCTTCTGGTAAATGCAGTTTCAACAATAGGGTAAACGCCCAGAGTTTCCTGAGTGATCATCCACGTAGTCAGCAGAGGAGGGCCCCGTGTACCACTGACATCTACCGCAACACACGCTGGCTATTATTCACAGTCTTAAGATTCCTTCTGCTGAGGTTTCATGGACCTTGGTCGGAAAGGGCAAGGTCGCTTCTCTCCTTGTCACCTTCGAGGTTCGCGCTGTCTTTTTCCTCCTGTTGAACAGCCATGCTGAGTTAGCTCTCTAAACGTGCGGCCCTGCCTTGCTCGTCTTGTGCTCTCGTGCTCAACTTTTTTATCCCTGCGGGGAAGGAAAAGGGAAAGGGACATCAGGTGTGTGTGATTCTGGTCAATTGTCTGATTTTGCCTGACCCTTGTGTTGGGACATGTCAGGTAAACGGCTCTGGTGTTTGCCCCTCGTCTTTCGTGGTGTGCGAAAGTGTTTGTGTCGGAAAAGGGGGGTAAGTGTTTGAGTGCCCTATGTGGTAGGTTGGGGAAATGGTGTAAGAAGGGGGATACCGCATCCCACCTGTTGGTGTTCCACTTCCACTCTCCGGTGATCCCCTCTCAGGGGATCCTCTCTCGCTGGTCCACCCTCAGGAACTGGATCCAATAGCGATGGCCATGTCCTGGTCACCTGGATCCCCAGGGACTAATCAGGGAGACACCTTCAGGTTTCTCACAGGATGGAGATCACATTGAAAGCACATGTAAGATTAGGGAAGTCGAAAATATTCTTGTGCGGGTAGATAAAAACAGAGGGAATATGGGATACATGAGATGACAGACAATAAGGCCTGGGGCTGGCCACGTTAAATGTAAACGCCTTAGTTCACTGGCTAAAAGTGCACTAGTGGTAAGGGACTTTGTGAGACAAAATAATTATATATTGCTCAGCAGGAGATTAAATATAGAATGGAGGAAGAATATCAGATCTGGTGCGGCCAGATTGGGTAGGTACACTGGGTGTTGGAGGGGCTAATGGAGGAAGGGGTTACAGATAGTGCTGCGAAAGTCCCTCAAGTTCGAATTACATGTAATAAAGACAGCCAAACAAGACAGCGTGCTAATAATCAAAGCAAAGATTGGGGAAACGGTCCTCACAGTAGTGGTGATTTTTGGCCTGAATCAGGGGAAGGCTAGCTTTTATGGTGAGGTTCTCAAAATTATACTCAGGTGGAAGGAGGGTCTCTTAAATGTGTGTGTTACTTTAATATGTCAGCCAATCTCGACCTCGATTGGCTTCCTCTCAGGGGGTCCACATCCAGACAAGAGATAGGGGCTGGGAAAACAGCCTGGGCTAACACCTTGGCTACTGTTTTCTTCTAGATGCATGAAGAATATATCCGGCGCAACGGTTATACTTTCTTTTCACATCCACACAAAACATTCAATTGTATTGATTATCTTATCATGAAATGGGGACATTTGCATAGGACACTCGGCACATCAAAACAATGGATTAGTAACAACTGACTCTTTGGAGACTCACTCTTTGGGTAAGCTATGGGTAAGGAGATGGAGGCCTACTTTCACATTAAAGACGCAGTGGAGGGTCCCTTGCACCAAGTATGCAACACAGTAAAGGCAACTTTCAAAGACTGTTATGATGGTAAAGGGATCTCGCAAAGAGAGGAAGTGCTGGAGAAGCATTTGAGGTGGAAATGTGTGAGCTGGTGGCATTGAGGAATAAGAATGGTGAGAGAAGCAACAATATCCCCCTGTGATTGTGAGTGGGCAAAGCAAGAATTAGAAACCCTGTAATATAAAGGGTATTCAGACAGCAGAGATGTTTAAATCAAATCTGCCTCACAAAGCAGAGAATGAAGGGAAAGGGGTGGGGGCGGGGTCCCAACAATTTAGGCTGAGCAGGGACGGGTGCTATGTTGACCATCAGAAGTAACTGAGAAATGTGCCCAGTTATACATGGCATTTTTATAGGAGATGCGCAGGCACCCTTACACCTTGCCTGAAAAAAGGTCTTTAACTTTGTTTTGGTCTGGGTCGTCTTCCAGTATCATTAAGCAATGCCTTGTTAAGAAGACAAGGACCACAATTAATGCAGTTCATATAGACCCATATCTTTATTGAACACTGTCTCGAATTGTGTCGGAAGCATCTGCCCAATTGCTTTCTCCTCTTCGTTCTTGCTAGCAGTGCGGCTTGGCATGTATTTGCACATCTGCACGTCACACAAAGGTTCCTTACTCTAATCTCACAATGTTGCTCACCAGCTCGGGGGGACTAATTTTTCCACTGACACCGGAGCCCAACGTTTTGCCCCTTGAGGACTTGACTCTTTGCCCCCTGAGAAGTGCACTAGGGCAAGGTAGAGCCGGGAGGCTTGGCGAACGGTGGCCGGTGTAAGGGGGACCGTGGTCGCTGCTTGCTACAACATCAGGCAGTGTAGGAGAGCAGATATCTTGTGTGTGTAGGTGGATTTAGGGGCAAGCTTTGGTAGCATTGCAATGAGGAGGCGGTCAGTGCAAACCGCGCCCTGCCTGCTCCCGCTCTGCCCCTCGTGGGTCCCTTTTTCTCCCTCCTCTTTGCCCTCGCTGGTCTGAGGGTGCTATCGCGATTGTGCCATTGAATTTCAACACACATGCTGAGCCATACTAAGTCTCTTCTGGTCCTGGTTATCCATTCATTGGTGCATTAGTGACTGTGGGCTAGACCTTTGAACTCTTGTGACAAGTCTCCTACATGTTTTATACTTCTATTTCAGCACTGACTGCATTCTGGGCACTACACTGGGCAGTGATGGCTGATGAATTGTTGTGGCTGATGGGTGCCTTTTGTAAGGGCACTTGGACCTCGTGACCACACCTCAATTCACTGTATATCTGGGGTGTGTCGTACTGTGTCTTGGGTAATGGGGTAATGGGGAAGGACTGTTTGCTGTGCTGGGGACTTGCTCGTGGGAATCGGCGCCGGGTTTCTGCACGGCTTCCCTGTGGCTTTTGCTTTCGTGGACTTCGTTTCCCCTAGCGTCCGCACTGCCGTTGGAAAAGGAGGAAGTCTTTAGAAGGGACACCGTCGTGCCTGACCTGCGTCAGAGAAGGAAACAGGTGTTGTGGAGCTAATCACGCCCCCTCTCGTTTGAGCAACGCCCCTACTGTCTCCATAAATTCATTGTCCTCCAGCGCACCCGGGCTGTGCACCGCAAAGGACTGTTTGCTGTGCTGGGGACTTGCTCATGGGATTCGGCGCCGGGTTTCTGCACGGCTTCCCTGTGGCTTTTGCTTTCGTGGACTTCGTTTTTCCTAGCGTCCGCACTGCCGTTGGAAAAGGAGGAAGTCTTTAGAAGGGACACCGTCGTGCCTGACCTGCGTCAAAGAAGGAAACAGGTGATGTGCAGCGTGCCTCTTCCTCTTCCTCTTCCCTTAAGGTTTTGGAGGCTGACCGAATAGTAAAGGACTTGCAAAATATACTGGACAGTGAATAAGAGTCAAGCAGTTACTAAAATTTATTTACTTTTTCATTTTTTCTAAAGGTGTTGTGGAGCTAATCACGCCCCCTCTCGTTCGAGCAACGCCCCTACTGTCTCCATAAATTCATTGTCCTCCAGCGCACCCGCGCTGCGCACCGCGAAGCACCGCAAAGGACTGTTTGCTGATCGCGGTGCACGGCACGTGGTACTGGGCTGGTTCTATGCTGCAATTCCTATGTTTTAGGTAAGCCTTGCTTGGCTTTGCTTTATTTTTGCTTTGTTCTTGACTGTTTAACTAATATATACTTATACTGTTTAACTAATATATACTTGAACGTACCTCTTTGCATAACTTTTATTAAAAAAAATAAAAGAATAAAAACTTCACATGTCATCTGTGTGAAATCCTATTGGTGAGAGGTTATAGCATGTGAGGTGTTGTATTCACAAGAACCCAACTTTATGGATTCCTCCTTACTTACTTTAAGGAACGGGAAGCGTTTGAGGGAATCCATCAAAAAATCGGGAATTAAGACATTCCCAAAAAAAAAAATGGAGGGACCGGTTGTATCAGAAACTAGCCAACAGTCCGGTCTATCTGCTGCCACACAAGCAGCCTCCATTTCGAACTCTGTAGAGCAGTTGACTTCTCAGAATGATCTTGAGCAACACATAGACATTGAATTGTCTGCTCCTTTATCAGAAGCACAGGAGAATACACCTTTCACACTACAAACTGCTAATGACAGACATTCAAACTAGTGTTTTTCTGGATGCGACTGGTAATGCTCCCATGCCCATTTCTGATACCTCTATGCTCGCACCAGGCATAATCTCTGCCCTAGAAAGGCGAATTAGCCTCTCACTAGGTCCATCCACTCCCGCAGCATCTTCATGTGGACTGCGGGAACAAGTGCATTTTCATCCGACGCCTTGCCCGCCTTTGGCTTCTTCTAATCAGCCCGCAACATCTAGAAGCCATTCGAGGGAGGTATTTGCGTCGAGTAAAATGAGAAGTTCCCCCACTTTTGAATTTCAGTCCCTCATGAAACTACAGCTAGATGATCCTGCTTTTCCTGACCCTTCGAATAATCAACTGCCACAAGTGGCGACTTTTGACCCGACCGCTTCTCACTCTCCTCTGTCCCCAATACCGAATAATGAAAATTCTTCGCAATCATTAGAGCAGGAATTACATTCATTTCCTGTACTTACTCGCATCCTCAACCTACTTGATAGGGGACACGAACTTACGCATGTGCTACTAAAGGATATAAAAGATTCTATTGTAACCAATTCGATTAAACTATCAAAAATTGAAGGATTCATGCTACCTCAGGAATCATGTTACAACTTCCATATTACTTGTCCTGAACGCACGGCTGAGCTTGTAAAGAGGAGCTTGCCAGCTACTCTGGCAATGCATGCTTTGACTTTGCAAAGCACTCAAACGACTGAAGTTACTTATTTGTTAAATGGCATGCCCACTTCTTTTGCTAATGCCGCTGCCAAAGCTAACTTGCTGGAGTCTTCTACGACTATTCCAGAATCAATAGACATAGTGGAAGTGGCGAAACTTCAACATGAGCGAATTCTTCAAATTGAACAAATGCTATTTAAATCTGAGCTGTTCTCGGACAAATTACTAAATAATGATACAACAGCCTCGGCTGTTATTCCGGCCCAGCCAGCTCAAGACAGTCCTTCTGCGTTCACGAACCTACTTGAGGAATCTACCTCTCCAGATTCAATTGAGATGTCGACTAATATTTACCATCCTTCTCGCAGGATGAAAAAATCCTATCAGAGAGCACTGAAACGCAGAAATAAATCAGAGAGGAACAATCCCTCTATTTCTAATAGTAGCAAAGCAGCTCCCTCATTGCAATGCTCAGCCAAAAATTGTAACAATGTTGATGTGACACTGAACACTTCGCAAATTGGAAGCGAAGACTTCCGGTTTAACTCGAGCCAATTGAACGAAGAGAATCTAAATGCCCTTCAAATAAAATGTTCTAAAAAAACTCAAAAAAAAGGGAAGAAAGGTACGTGTCCAACCTCTCTTAAACCAATTGCTGAGAATGTACCTGAGGATCTTATTCACACTGGAGAACTAGCTGGTTGTGAAGTTATTGGCTCTTCTAATATGTTGGTTCAGGCAAATTTAAATACCTTTTTTCCTTTGGTGGAAAATAAAAAAACATCATGTTGTGGTGAGTCCAACAATTTTAATAAAGAGGCACCTGAAGCGATTACCTTATCTTCTGTGAGTGTTCCAGCTGTGATTCATCAACCTTTGCCTGTGACACCATTGCTGGAACCCCAGACATCTATCTCGCAGCATATGGCTCCTCAGATGCCTCCCCCAATCACAATGTTACACATCTCTAATTCCTCAGGAGTAGATTTAGCAAAGCAATCTGGTTCTTCCCTGAACATCTCCCCCTCTGCTGGAGCTAATCAAGTTCCGGCTGCACTATCTTCTATAGAAATGAAAGATATTCATGGAAAGCCTACTTCTGAATGTATTCCTTCTGCTTCACAGATCATAATCAATCATGAGCTACGATCCTTCAATGAAATTCCTGAGGAAATGCACACCTTAATTGGTTGGGCCAGTAACCAACAAACCAATGGAGTGGCCCCTATCAACCGCTCCTTTCTGATGAACACCCTCTATAAAATTCCCTCTTTGCGTAATCTAATTTCCCAAGATATAGATTGGATAAAGTTACCATTAATCAATAACAATCGTATGCTCGGCAAGGTAATTTCGCCCATTATTGCGAAAATTGATTTGGGAGTATAAGTCTGACCTAAATTTCTTGGGACTTGAATGCCAAGCATTTTCTTCTTTTGAAAAGGCAATGCAATTCTTAGAATTTACGCCTCCACCAATCTTGACAAAGTGTACTGCTGTAATTAACTCCACCTCTGCTTCATCAGAGAATGAAAAAATACTAGGACAGTTGGCTTCCCTTACATCTGCTTTGAATGGACTCTTGGGAATCTTGCCGCTTTTGCAAAACTCCTCCCAAACAGTGGGCATGAATTCTACCACTACGCTGACATCATAATGTAACAAGCTCATTATTCAGTCCTGGAATTGTTGCGGTCTGAACAATCTTCTAACTTGGTTTGCAAATAGAAACTTGAATGATCTTCCTTCCATTCTATTTTTGCAAGAAACCATGTGCTGTAAAGAATTTTGTCTTGACGGATTCACAGCTGTTCACAACACCGCAACTCAGCCCGGATCTGGTCGTCCAGTTGGAGGTATTTCCATTCTATTGAACAATGATCTCGCTTTCGTAATAAATTTTAAGTTGTCCTCTCAATTATTCTTAATGACAAACATTGACATTAACATTTTTGGGCTAAAAAAAGTGGTGTTGATATCCATTTATTGGAATCCCGCTACGCTTCACATTGAAGAAGCCATCCATATTTTAAATGAATTATTAACAGAAACCTTTTACAAATATCCAGCGGCAGAAGTGCTGATTTGCGGTGACTTTAACGCTTATTTATTTGCATCCATAAAGGTGCCTCCTTCTCATGTATCTTCACATCACTTCAAACCAGCTTACGCAAATTGGATAAAATGGACACCGTTTTTCTTCTCGTGGGATTTAGTAGTGCTAGAACCCCTTCACCCACAGTCCTTTCTAACTTGGCGTAGGGGAAAGGCATGCTCTACCATTGACTACATAGTGGCCTCCCAATATCTTTCTGGTATCATCTCTCCAATTACTTCCTTTTTTCCATCGTATGGTGATCATGCCATCTTATTGGGTGCCATATTTGCAGAAACTAAGTCCTTTGGCAAGCTACAGACTCTGAGTCTAGTTCAGAGCGATAGACAATTCTTGTCTATTCGCTGGAATACATCTACTTGTCGCCGATTGACATTTTTAGTCAATCAGGACTGGTGGCCTGACTATGATTATGGGGCGCAATCTGCCCAGGTTATTCTTGCATGGAATTTACAAATGATCAATTATCATTTAACTACCCTTGCAGAACTGGCGCAGACACAGCCCCAAATTAAAGACCCGGCCTCCATTTTGACCTGTAGAATTGCTAAATTAAAATCGGAAAGAAATTGTGAGTTAAGGACTCTCAAAAGAAGTTTTTGCTCTATCTTTTGTAGTAGTTATCTAACAGCTAAAAAGTTATTGCTACGTAAATATAAAAACAATATAAGAGCGGCCAGATCCTCGTTCCATTTAATAGGTAACCAAAATATGGTACGCCTAATCTGTAAGCACAATATTCGCGATATTTGGAAATTACTTAGGACAGCAAACAAAAGCACTATGCCTCCGTTCCAATCAGCCATAGATGGCACTGCATGGTTCAACTCTTACGAACAGAAATATCTGTTACCACCAAGCTTTTTGCCCGTTGATATCGTGGACTTAGTTATTCACATTCCTAGGCTATGTCCATGGTCTATCGAGGATATTCTGTTTGCTATTTCCAAACTCAAATCCTCGAAATGTGCAGGCCCTGATGGCTTACCGCCCTGTATAATCAAGGATGACCCTTTGTTTTGGGCCACTATAATCCTGAAGATATTTCAATCCATCTTCACCCAAAAATATCTTCCGCCCTCTTGGGTTAGTTCAATCATTATCCCGTTACATAAAAAAGGACCTTTAAATAACCCCCTCAATTTCAGGCCTATTGCCCTTATGGATGTAGCGTCCAAAATTTTTTCCCTCCTCCTATTGAAGGAGGTTGAAACCCATATCACTGAGAATCACACTTTAAATAAAGTCCAGACTGGTTTTCGAAAAAAATATGGGGACACAGCTAAATGCTACGATTCTTGCACATCTAAAGGCTGAGGCGCATCATCCCCATCATGGTCCAATATTTATAGCATCCCTAGATCTATCCTCCGCATTCGATTGCTTTATTCGCAGTAGACTCTGGGACAAAATGCTTAAACTGAAATTTCCACCATACCTTATTGCGTTGTTACATCACAAGACATCTTTCAGAGAACGCATTTCGAGTAAAGGCAGTCTGACTGACCCAATTCCCACAGCAATTGGAGTTAAGCAAGGATGTAATCTTGCGGCAGTCCTATTTAACTTATATTTATCAGACATCGAAGGGTTATGGGACTCCGCTAAATCTTACACCGTCCGTCTTGGCAAACTTCAGCTGTCTTGGCTGGCGTATGCTGACGATGTGCTTTTATTCGATAGTTCCCAATCAGGTTTGCAGAACAAATTGGAAACCTTTCAGAACTTTTGTAGCGCAAATAATTTGACCATAAATTTCTCAAAATCTAACATTCTTGTGCTCTCCTCAACAAAAAAAAATTCGTAAATTCTGCTGGCAATTGGATTCCGTTGACATTCAAATTGTCACACAGACCACCTATCTGGGTTACAACCTTGCAAACAACTCTTCTGCCATTTTTTGGCAAATAACACTGGCGGAAAAAACTTTACCTCTGCAAAATCACATGAAAATTATTTTCTGCAAATATTGCAAATTCTCTTTACTTCCGTTATTTGAATTCTATTCTAAAAAGAAAGAGGCAATCATTCTGTATAGTTTAGACTTATGTCTATTAGATCTGTCTATCTTTTTAAATAAACTTCAAGCAAAACTGTGGAAAGCTACTCTTGGTCTTCCTACTTATCTTCCTAATGCAATATTACTTCATGAATGAGGACTAAACTCCTTAGCAGTGCGTCATAATTGGCGCATCCTAAAGAACGTTACAAAAATGTGCTCTCCGATTGAAAAATCTATTTATGAGGACTTTCTTATCATGTTGAAGGAATCCTATCCAACATCTATTAGAACCTTCCACAAGCGTATATTTGCTATCTTAGAGGGGATTAACATCTCTTCCGCAGCTTTACCATCCAAACTAATCATAGCTCATAAACGCTTGTTTTGGAATGATTGGGCTGCTACCTGTTCTAAAATAGCATCTTTTGCTTCATTTACTGAATATGTGAAATTCAGACACAAGCAATTGCCAAGACTACAATATCTTATGCTTTGCCCCAGTGCTGAAATTAGGGCCCTATATATGCGATTCCGTTTAGATCTATTGCATACCAAATCGAGAACAAAATATTGGAATAGTACTGTTAATAGTACTCTCTATGTGTTAATAGTACTCACGATACCATCTGCAGATTTTGCAATAAGGCCGAATAAACCGAAACTTTAAAACATCTTTTTCTCTTATGTCCATTCTTTGAAATTGACAGAGTGAAGACGATCAACTCTTTTAGCTTGACGTACTCAATTTTTGGAAGAGAATTAATCTGGTTGCGCTGTATGTGGGGCTCCTCCAACTCTATAATTATGGCGACAGTACGCCTAGTGAAAATTATTGTTACAGCCTTATCATCTATTTCAGAGACTGAAAATCGTGACGTTACAATTTTTACTGTTTAAGTCATGTTTGTGTTTTAAAGAATATATTGCTTTCTCCTTTTCTTTTGATTTTTTGCTATAAATAGTGAATTGTAAATAGTGAATTGTTCTTTTTTTCTTCTTCCTTTTCCTTCTTTTCTTATTTGATGTGATAATTATGTATTATACATCACAATTTAGGTTGGATGCTTTGTTTATCTGGCCCCTTTTTTAATTTTTTAAGTGCAAAGTATGAGAGCTGAATTGTTTTAAATGTAAATGAATGTAAAGATGTAAAGATGTTTATTGAATGTAATTCTTACGAACAATGTTATAATTTTGTAAAGATGTGTATGCATAAAAAACAAAATTTCAATCAATAAACTTTAATGGGGAAGTACGGAAGGTTTTGCTACGTGGCCCTATGAATAAGTGGATGGTCCCTCGTGGTTCTCTTCCTGGCCCAGCTGCACGATTTTCTAGGAGTGGGTGGTCCAACCAAGAACATAGTCCTGTTAGATCTATTGGTAAGCCACCCAAATAAATCACTCATGCTCAAAACACAAAGCGGATAGTGGCTTGGAAGTTGACAAGAACCCCCCCCCCCTGCTCAGGATGCCAGGGTGAATAACCCCGAGACTTGGTTCTCCAGAGTTGAGGCACTACAAAAAAGGCCATCTTGTTCTCAATCTTTATCGCTTAATACCAAATATCTTAAATTGGTGGGGCTATTCCCCTCAGCTAACAGCCCCTTCATCAATAGAAGTTGGCTTCTGGAGTTATTTCATCTAATTCCGGACTTATGTTCTTTTACCTCCAAAGATTTAATTGCCGTTGAACTCCCACTAGCCTATAGTAAAACAAACTGGGCTATAGTAACATTCTCTTCGCCTATTGTAATAGAGCGTATTTGTGGACATATACAAGAGTTCCGAGAATTGGGTTTTGAACTTGCTGCATTTCAACCTAATAGACAGCTCGATAAATCTGTGGCGTCAGGGGTTCAGAAGTATATTCCCCCAAGATACCAAGGGGGGGATTATAGGCAGGATGTTCAGCGGAAAGAGGACAGCTGGTCTTGGGTAAGCGGTTCTCACTGATACATACGACCAGTGCTGTCAGCTTATAGAATCCTATCTCGCAATACAAGGGGATTCAACTATTTTCTTGCCAATAGCAGGGGCTTATTAAGAAACATGGATGTGCAACTTTTTCCCCTACAGGAAACCTGGCTTACTGCCCCTTATCATATAGATGGGTATACAGTGGTCTCTAAAATGGCAATCACAGGTCCTACAGGACGCTTCAGGGGTAGTTTAAGTATAGGGGCTAGATGTGAGTTGGAGCTTACAGAATATAATGCCACACTACACAATAACAATTTATTGTGCGCTACACTGTCTAAGTCTCGCATTGCTGCTGATCACTTTGTATGACCCACCTGGCGGTGAGCATACCAGTGTACTCATGCGGATGGTCTCCGAGACGCTTTTGAGCTGGTGTAGACGCCACCCACGGGGTCATATTAACAGGGGACTTTAAAACGGATTGCTCATCCACCCTAGCTCCTTCATCTAATCTGGGGAAAGGATGGGAGACTAGAGTAGTGGAGGCTAGTATTACTGGAATATGATCTACACATGGTAAACCAGAGTAATGAGGCCCCAGTCCCGACTTGATCCACTGGCACTTATAGTAGTTGCATTGACTATATTTTTGTTAACAGCCCTATATAGAATTTTTGAAACCATTTGCTGATCAGCCCTATAGATGACCATGCCGCTCTTATATTACAGCTTCAGCTACCTAAGTCTAAGTCTTTAGTTAAGTGCCTTCTATCTGAAAACCCATCTGTAAACTGCCAGGGGAACAGATTAGGTCTTAGATGGTCTGAATACTATATACATAAATGTAATAACTTAGTGAGTAACAACTTCGCAGTTACCCTGATCTTTTGAAGCAGCATGATTGGGAATTGAAAAATGTGCTGAATAGAGTGGGCACATTGACCCAAATGTTGACCATAAGGACTACGAGGACAGCAGGAAAAGGAACTCTCTTTGATGTAAAGAGTAAAAATCTCTTTAATCAGGCAGTGCGTAAAATAAGTAGAAATACTACACTTCTTCCTGTTCATAAGCAAAGGCTCAAGGCAGCCACAAGAGCAAACTATAAGTGCTGGATCCGTAACCATAAATATAATCGATCTTCGACAAACTGGCGCTTTATGGTACACCTTTTAAGGACCAAAGATACTAAGAAGCTCTCGTTCCTGCTACGTACCATTAGAAATCTGCAAATAAAACAGGAGGTGACTGCTATATCAGAGGCCACATGGGCTGCTCATATTGTAAAAATGTTTTGGGTTTGTGATGAGAAACGCCACTCTGCTTATGGTCCAACCATGCTAGATCCGAGGCCAATATCGAGTTAATGAAATCTAATTCATCTAGAGCCATCGGACCGGATGGACTTAGTAATGAAGTCCTTGAGAACGATCCCATAAACTGAGCCAGATTATTGAGGAAATTATTTTCACATGTATGCGAGACTGGTGCCTACCCGTCCACGTGGCTGGAGTCCATTCTTATCCCGATATACAAGAAAGGATTGCAGAGGGATCATGGGAATTTTAGACTCTTACCCATGTTGGACTGCAGTGCTAAACTTTTCTCGCGACTCTTGTTGGAGCTTCTTACTTGCTGGTCTGATATCCATCACATCCTAGACATTACTCAGACAGGTTTCAGAAAGGCTCATTCTACTTTGCATCCAATATTGATAATAAAAACACTTTTATCTGACACTCTTCGCGAACCGGATGCTAAATTCTACATTTCTTATGTGGACTATAGTTATGCATTCAACACTGTCGATAGAAGGCGTCTATGGTTCAAACTGAGTGATTGGGGTTTAGACGTATCCCTCCTCTATTTTATCGAGATGCTTTCTGGCAATACTGTCCTAAGGGTCTTGCCCCCACACTCTATAATTTATACATGGCTGATTTCGCTTTAGCCCTGTGTAACGCACATAACTTCCCTCCTCGATATGGTGACATGCCACTCCATTGCATAACATATGCTGCTGATACGGTTTTGTTTGATAAGACCCCTTTGGGTCTTCAACATTCTCTTGATACTTTATCGGAATATGCTAAGCTAAATGTCCTACAAGTTAAGATCTCTAAAACTAAGGTAATGGCCATAGGAAGGGGGGCAAAACATGGGAGAAAGTTTACTTGGAGACTGGATGGTCAACGTTTGGAGCAGGTTAAGGTATGTAAATACCTGGGCACATCACATCTAATTTAAGCAGTCAATGTCATGCCAAGATGGTTATTGCCTCAGCCTGGACCAAATGCCTATTGCTGAAAAACATTATTGAAAGGCAAGGGGGGGGGGGTCTATTGAAGTTAAAATCATGGCCTATAGAGCTTTGCTGGTGCCGGGCATATTGTATGCATTGGAAACACTTCCTGAGGATGCAGTCTTATGGCTTAAGAAATTAGAGGGTAAAACACTAAGATCATTGCTGGGGTTACCCACATCCGTCGCGGTGGAAGCTATCCGACTGGAGCTGGGCTTAGTGTCTTTGGACATGCAGTGGAGGTTAGCGATGTGTACATTATGGGCTAGAACTGTCTTTATGTATTTGAAAAAAGAAAGTTTACTGGGCCTAACTCTCCAACATAGTCAGCGTATGAAGTCCAGTACAAGATTTAAGGAGATGCAGGACTTGGTACGAAAACGCTGTGATAACATTGGTATGACTAGTCTGCCGGGCTCACTGGGGGAAGTATATGCAATTGAGTTTGCTAGAAGCAAGTAAAAGTAAAAATGCCCTGTATTCCACTCAGGACTTGACCATAAATAGCCCATGTGACTATCTTCTAAAATTACATTTGACATCTCTAATCCGCTTTATTATGTATTTACGCTTTGAAATATTTCTGGTGTATGAAAACACTGGGGCTTGACAGGGCCTATCAAGGGACAAACGTCTTTGTCAGTTCTGCCATGATACGGTGGAAACATCTAGAAATCTGTTGACCCAGTGTAGGTTTTTCTTGAATCAATACGAGAAGAGTTATCATGACAATGCCTCATCTTTGACAGACACATTTTGGAGGGCTTTGTATGGTGCCAAGTCATTGGTAACGACAGCTGCTGCTTTTCATGTATGGATGGTTGTTAAAAACGGGTTGGACAGGATTGAAGGGGATTCCACACTTAAGCGAAAATAACACAGGGAAATTGCAAGTTCTTATTGGCCCAAAGAGGAACATAGGAAATCGCTAGGTAGATGATATGACGGGGCCTCTGCTCTAGCACTGATACAGGTTTTTTTCACTGTGCTTGATTGCAAGTCATATGGAAAATGTATGTGTCTAAATTTTAAATGCGGTAGGGGCCCATTCAAAAGCGGTTTAGATTTTAATACCATGGTTTTCTATGGTTTTTAAATGTTGTGTTATATTATGCACTCATTTTTATGAAATGTATCACGAAACCTTTTATGGAATGTGTTGTAACATAGGAATATTGTTTTATTTGTAGTGTAAAGGTCAAATCTGACCAAGACACTTAATTAAAAATAAAAATAATATATATCTTTTTTTTTAAAGTAACACTGATGCAAAGGTCTTTGCCAGAGTCCTTGCCACAAGATTGGTACAGTGGGCTTTACCCAGGTGAGGCAAGTGGTAGAGACCATCAGAAAGACCCTGAATTTGATGGTGGCACAAACAAAGGATGTGGTTGATCTTGTGTTTCTGTCTTTAGATGCCGAGAGGGTGTTTGACCGGGTTAACCAGGAGTTTCTCTTCAAATTATTAGGATAGATGGGGCTGGCATGTGGAAGATGAGGTGAATTGGGGCTCAAAACAAAGCCGAGAGGACAAGTGGTGATTAGCGGGATAAGTAGGAATCGTTTGAATTGGAAAAGGGCACCAGGCAGGGGTGTCAGCTGTCCCTGCTGCTTTTAGTGGTGGCAATGGAGCCACTAGTGGTAGCTGTTGGGGGGAACACAGATTCGGGGCTTGGAGGTGGGCCCCGATCAAATCAAACTAAGTATTTTCACAAACGACATCCTGGTCCATCTAGCAGATCCCGTGAATTAAATCCCTCCAATGATGAGGGCACTGAAAGAATAGAGCAATGTCTAAAGCTTCAAGCTACATTTTACAATATCAGTGCTAATAACAGTAAGGACAGGTTCAGCTGAGTTGGAGGCGATGATGGGAGGCTTCCTCTTTATCATAAAAGGTGAGTGGATCCGTTATTATTTGGGAAGAATCTTTACAAGGCAAACTACTCTCTGATGTGGGAGGACATCAAGCGCAACATAAAGGTGTGTTTCAGGCTTAGGCTGACGTGGATGGGAAGACAAGCTTCCATAGGAATGAATTTCTCCTGGGGCTTCCGTTTTGATTTATCATGGCCCAGGTAACGTGTGCCTTCTTCAAGGGAGTCAATTGGTGATTGCTTAACTTCCTAAGAAACCGATGATCTCTAATTCAATGTTAGTTTGTCCCAAGGGATATGGTGGGGTAGGTATTCCTAATCATGAGTACTATTGAGCAGCCTAGCTCTGCGAGATAGATTATTTGTGGAACAGTGAAGGGAGGCAATAGGTTGGGTAGGATAGTGAGATTCTAGCCCCAGTGACGGTTGGGGAGCGAGTGTGGGTCCCATCTGTCAAGCTCTTTCTAAGGGTGCAATTCCACTCAGTACCGTCTCGGCTTGCGGAACTGTGGAGGAAAAGGGGAAAGAGCAAAGAACTCTCAACTTGGCCCTCCCTCTTCAGATACATTTGGGCACACCCCATCAGTTATAGCGTACAGTATCCCCGTTGTTTTCTGACATGTCTGAATGCTGGAAAAGAAAGGGCAGGGCAGCGATGACATGATAGTTCATTTAAAAGTGCACAGAAGTTGGAAGACGAATTTAATGTTGGCCCCGATGTCTGTATTCAGATATCTCCAGCGTAGAGGAATATACATGGATTGAAAGTGGGCTCACAATCTGGGCAGGGAATGAGTCCTTTGAGTGTGCGGCTTAGGTTTTTATTTGACCGTTTGTCTAGTTAAACTGAATGAAAGCAATATCAGGATTCAGGTTGTGTCCTCTTCTGTAGACTCACTGGGGATTGCATCATTGCTTGAAGTGAAGTTTTGAATGTTTGTTTGATACTGAATTGTCAGTGAGAGCTGTACTTATATCGTGATTGTAAGTTAGCCTATCGTGAAGTCTTCAGCCATTTCTTAATTTAGATCACTTTTGGATGTTTTTTAATACAATTACATCTCTGAGGCTTGACGTGGACGTTAGCCTATTGGTTATACTTTCTTAGTAAAAGCATGTCTAGTTAAGGTGTGTGATGAAATCCCTTGCCCTTGTTACAGGGGCCAGTCACAGCACAGCACAGAAGTACCTCCTCTTGGCCCTCAAGTGATCCAGAGCCAAAGGGTGGTAAGCAAGAGAAGGGACCAATTTAGGTTTGTGGGAGCCACAAGCACCCACCGGACAGACCGAAACATCCCACGCAGGGAGCAAGCTCTTTCCCTTTTAGGTAACGAAGTTCATTGTCAGGTCCCTGACAAGTGAGGTAATACATTGTTTCAGAACTGATGCTGAAGAAAACATTGTACATTAAGAATCATACCTGCAGGTACTATAGAAGCTCCACGGATACAAAATTACATCTGAACAAAAAGAAATGCACTCACAATAAAGTGTAAACAGAGGTAATTCTCCCTTTCCAGTCAATATCATGGGAGCAACAAAGTTGCAATTCCTAAGTGGTGAAGAGCTTACACCAATGAGCTGCACGAGCTTATCAGAAGATGTCCTGATGTGGAATTCCCCCACTCAGTGTGCAGCGGGAGCTTGTTGGGGTAGAGGATGAGAACCCGCATCGGTCCAAGGCCACTTTAGATTACAAAATTGTGGCTGGTCTTGATATAAACTCAGGCAGCCCTCTGAAAAATCACATAACTTCAGACATGTGGCTTAATCATATACCAACCCAATCTACACTTCCCAGTTACAATCAATTTAAATAACCACCTAAGGGGAGGAGTGTTCCGCCTTTAAAAGGCAATCAGCCAAGAAGGCCAAATTAGAACCTTGGGAGAGTTGGCAGTAGAAGAGCAGCAGACACCATGAGAGGCCAATCCTGGTGAGCAGAGACCAAGAAGGAGGAGATATTGGTGCGTGGTTATGAGACAAGTCTGGTGCAGAGAGCAGTTAGAGAATGGAGAGTAATAGTTGTTTAGAGCAGCAGGGAGGTCATTGCTTGCTGGAGACAGAGGGAGAAGAGGTAGTGGGGTATTAGCTTGGACAGGAAAGCAAATATACTGCCTGGAAAGAGGAAAGGCAGAAGAGAGAAAAATGGTCTACGGCAGACAGATTATACTAACGGAGATGATGGAAGATATTGGGGAGGGGGGTTTGAAGGAATACAACAACATCAGTACAGAGAGGTAGGGAGATGCCATGTGGGAGACAATAGTTATGCTTGAGGTGAAGTAGAGAATTGGAGATTGGAAAAGGCAAAGAGTTTTGGAGGAGGGTTACCATTAGCGAAGAGAGAATTGCTGGCAGGAGAAAACGGGATGCAATGAGCCGAGAGAGTAAGACAGGCCAAGGAGGATTATATCAAGGGGATATAACATTGTAGGAGATAGTATTGGTGGCCGGAGATGGGACAAGAATACCAATGGCAAGAGGGAAAGATGCTAGGTTTCCAGAAAGGGGGATAGAGCTGGGCCTTCATCAGAAGGAGGGCGAAAGAGAGACCCCTTCCTTATGAAATAAGAATATGGAGGCATGCAAGGTCTTTCCAGTGGATGTATGTGCATGCAAATGCTTTACAATTCGGCTTAGCCCCACCCATTTTCTCTGCATGGGATCGCCACTCGCAAGACATGACAGCATTGAAAGATCCTTATAATAGTTAATGTTTTGGTGCCCGCCGCTGGGGCTTTTCTTGACGGGTTCAGGAATCTTTCCCCAATTCAGTCTGTGGTGGTCTAGTGGATTGACTTTCAATTTTGGGATTCCTCTCTCCCCTCCGGAGTACTGCAAAAATAATGCTGCTACCTTTTTTTCCACACATCTGGCTGTTCATGATTCAGCACAGGATAATTTGTACAGACTAGGCGTCACTTTCTACAGCTAAACCTTCTCTGAAGTATCTTTGATGAGCACAAATAAAGCTCAACTGGCATGCTGATCCAATATTTAACTACAAAGCGTTACTCAGTGCTGATGACGGCTTTTGTTTGCGAAGTAGGCAAAAGGCATCAATAATGTGTTTATAGCTTGGCAAAGCTGGGTTGGCCAGCTGTTTTAGCACATGCTTGCATCCAATAAAGATTTTTTTTTGACAGTACTCCACTAACATAATGAGAGATCCTCCATCCGGCAAAAAGGACTCAGATTTGCTTGCCATTCAGGGGGAATTCGAAGACATTGGAACAGCAATCGTTGTCCTACTAGATTTTCTGCACAGAGCTTCTCATCCCTGGTAACAGCTTCCTTTTTCAGGGGCTTCAGACGATGTGTCGACTTGCAGTTGCCATCTCTGTTGTCTTCAAACTCTTGGATGCCTCGCCAGCATTTGCAGAAGCTGGTGGAGGGTCACATAAGGTCCATATTAGCAGAGCACTGAGTGTGCGGCTTAGGTTTATATTTGACTGTTATTCAAGTTAAACTGAATGAAAGCAACATCAGGATTCAGGCTGTGGCCTTTTGTGTAGACTCACTGGGGATTGCATCATTGCCTTCTTAAAAATCACATAACTTCAGACATGTTGCCTAATCACATGCCAACCCAATCTACACTTCACAGGTACAATCAATTTCAATAACCACCCAGTTGGCAGAAGGAGAGCAACAGACCCCATGAGAGGCAAATCCTAGTGAGCAGCGACCAGGAAGGAGGAGATATTGGTGCATGGTTATGAGACAGAAGTCTGGTGCAGACAGGAGGGAGAGAATGGAGAGTAATAATTGTTTAGATCTGCAGGGAGGTCACTGCTTGCTGGCTGGAGACAGAGAGAGCAGAGGTAGGGGGCAGGGGGTATTAGCTTGAAGAGGAAAGCAAAGATACTGCCTGGAAAGAGGAAAGGCAGAAGAGAGGAAAATGGTCTACGTGGAGAGATTATACTAAATGAGATGATGGAAGATATTGTGGAGGGGGGTTGAAGGAATACAACACCAGTACAGAGAAGTGGGGAGATGCCATGTGGGAGACAAGAGTTATACTTAAGGTGGAGGAGAGAATTGGAGATTGGAAGGGGCAAAGAGTTCTGGACGAGGGTTACCATTAGTGAAGACAGAAATGTTGGGAGGAGGAGAAAGCAGGATGCAATGAGCCGAGAAAGTCAGACAGGTCAGGGAGTATTATTGGCCGGAGATGGGAAAAGAATACCATCAGACAAGAGGGAAAGATGCTAAGTTTCTAGAAAGGGGGGTAGAGCTGAATCTTCATCAGAAGGAGGGAGAAAGAGAGACCCCTTCCTTAGGAAATAAGAATAGGGAGGCATGCAAGGACAACATTTATCCAGGGGAGAGGTTAGATGTGCTGATTGGCCTGTCATCCCTAGCCAATCTGCTTCTCTCTTTTTCCTTCCAGGGCATGTATGTGCATGCAAATGCTTTCAAATTGGGCTTAGCCGCACCCATTGTCTCCGCATGGGCTCGCCACTCGCAGGACATGACAGCATTGGAAGAGGGGCACATGGGGAGGAGGGATAGTTAGGCAGGGGACAGGACACAGGAAGTGTGAGTGTATATAATGAGGTCAGAGGTGGAAGTGGACAGTGACTGAGCGATGATAGAAGGGGGCAGCGGTTTGTGGAGAAGAGAGTTAGAACAGGTGCGGCATTGGCTTAGGAGTGATAGTGGCTCTGCAGGTTAAATGTATGAGTGTATGTGTGAGACAAGCGTCTAGAGACGGTAGTTAAGGTATGAGAAGATTTGTGCAGAGTGAAAGGGGGGTAACTGAGTAGTGGTATGGAGGAGTCTTTGTGTTGGAGGAGTAGTAGTGTGGGAGTAGTACTAGTAGTAGTATGGGAGGGAAGGGAGTAGAAGTAGTAGGGCGGGGAAGAGGAGTAGTAGTGTGGGAAAATGAGTAGTAGCAGTGTGGGTAGAGGAGTGCAGCAGGAGGAATAGTAGTAGTGTGGGAAGAATGGAAGTGGGAGAAGAGTTAAAATCAAAGGGCGGGGGCAGAAGACTGGAGGACAAACATCTGAGGGACAGAAGATTGACAGGAGGAGTCAAGGGAGGGGATGTAGTCAGAGTGGAAGGATAAGATGACGTTGGGTGCAAGAGAAACCAGTTGAATCCTATAGAGTACTTCAAGGCACACTCCCAATCCCTGAGGGAGTGAGAACCTGCATTTAGGGAACCAACCCTAGTGTCAGCCAGAACTTCGACAGTAGGGATCAAAAGTCAATAGCATTAACCAAGGTTACAGACATCTCTGGGTTAGGGAGGAAGGTTGCGGCAAAATGAGAGGGACAGCCGTAGCCCCCACAAAGATCTCAATAAATACTCTTGAAGAATTGGCCTGAAGACAAGAGTTTTTCTGGGGCCATCCGTGACAACGCTATACAAAGGGTCACCCTATACTCATATTAGCTTGTGAACACAATTAAACTGGCCTTTCGCAGTTTCTGATTTATATAAAATCTTGATGCCCACATTAAAAAATACAGATTGTTCAGGATGCAATATCCTTTATTTACTTCAACTTGTCGAATAATACAACAGAAGGCATCCACATCGCCAGAAGCGGAATGCAGTGGTTGTTTGAGCTTATCTTCAAACTGTTATGCTCCTTTTACAAGAAAGTGATTCAAATTAACCAATAAACCTCCGACATCTGCGAAATGGTGCTAATACAAATCATGTATTGATTAAAATAAAACAGCCCTTTTTTCACTGCGTTAATTCTTACCCACTCCGGTAGATATTGATTCTGCATCTATTTCGTTCGCCTTTTTCTTTGCCACTTCAGCCAGTGCCAATTCACCCTTATCTAGTGCAAGGTAATGGATGTCCTTTGGAAAGAAAGCAAAATAAAAGATTAATCTAAAATGGATCTTTGACAAATAAGAAAGGAGAATTTCAAAGGGAAGAGAACCTTTTATTGCCCAGATCACAGAGCACAGACGGCATCGAGGAACACACTGTTATATTTTAATTTGCCCAGTTGTATTCTTCCCCAATGCAGATGTTTCACCTTGTGCGCACCTTATCTCAGCGGTAGCAATCAAACACATTTCCTCAAGCGAATTTCATACATCTTTACTTGCAAGGAAATTCAGTGTTTCTTCAGTGACCCGCAGCTTTGACAAGTCTCCGTAGTGTTTGAATACAGAGGGCGCAGCACAACAAAAACACACATTAGTTTTGAGAAATCTCATTTCTAGCTTCTCAAGTAATGAAAAAGGG
Organism: Ambystoma mexicanum; assembly: GCF_040938575.1. Lineage (NCBI taxonomy): Eukaryota > Metazoa > Chordata > Amphibia > Caudata > Ambystomatidae > Ambystoma > Ambystoma mexicanum. The sequence continues at coordinate 639,898,175 of NC_090928.1, read as the reverse complement.
GAGTCTGGAAAACTCCCCGATTCATGGATTATTTGCACCGAAAAAAACGGGATTTGTGCGCAATTCTGCCCGCAAATCCCTGTTTAACAAATGGGGATTTGCGGGAAAAATGGCGCACAAATCCGGTTTTTTTCGGCGCAAATAATTGTGTAATGGGTGAATGATGATGTTGTTGAACGGAACTCCTATATGTGGCTGTGGAATAGATTGTGCGAAAATACAAAGAGCCTCATTGCATGTTTTCCCTTATGTGGAACAGCATTTCATACTGTTTCTCTTAAGAAAGGTGTACATTCATTTGGAGAAAAAGAAATCATAATATACCATAGAACACGTAGCGAGGTATGTGCCACCCAATGCTGACATCAAAAAGCAAATTAAAATATAAAACAAACTTTCTCAAACAAAATCTCAAGTCCTCTTTCTTCCTCAGATTACTTTCTCTCAGCTGGACCTTGCTGTGGCTAGTACATTCTTGGGTTCTAGCCCCTTCCCTATTTATTCTCTATCTTCTCAGGCCCTTGCTTTGGCTCGCGATTACCAATCAATTGAACAACATATTTATTTTAGGCCTACGTCCATAAAACAGTAAAACCAGGCAGTAAACACATTAAAAAGATACTCTATTCCAATGACGGAGACATCAAACTATATATTTAAAAAATCTTTCACAGATAAAGTGCTGAGTGGAATGAAACAGGCTATTTTATAAACACATCCTATCTGTGGCAGCCACAAAGCTTTCTTCCTATGGTTGAACGCAATGTCCAGGGTATTTAGATACAACAAAAATAACATACTTGTGGGTAGACAATTTACAGACCTGGACCACATCTTTCACAGTTTTACCTTTATATGAACCGAAGTATGGAAATAGACACGTTCTCCTTGACTCATTAAAGGACAAATTAAAAAGAAAAGGACAGTTTCCTCTTTAACGGAAAGACAGCAAGCATGGTTGTCCGAATCGCCCCTCTTCCAGCAGCAGGTGAAAACGGCAACGGGAAGGGTGCCCAGATGCAGCTTGACATATAAAGGTCCTTCTGAATAAGGAGTCAATTTTGTCCAAGAAAACTTCAGAGTTCATGAAACAATTATTCTCAAGGTACAGGTGTGCCAAGGAACTCCTTGACGCGTTTACCTTACATATTGGAGGATGTGCTTCGAAGACATCATTTTGATAACCAAAGAGGATGTTTCCCCTGTATCATATGGGGGTTCCTGCCACGGCAGCAGATGAATCTTCACCGACATCTATTTTATTATCATCACACAAGCCAGGGATGAAGCCCCAGATGAGGCTAGAATATCTCGAAATATTTCTCTGTAAGTTATCAGGTGGTTGGGGCCCGAATGACTGAAAAAGAAAGTAGTGGAATGATCTGAACATAAAACTTTGCACTTTTTTCCCTTCTGCGCATTAAACAGTGCTCAGATGTGCTAAAGGTGAGTGCCGACAGATTCTCTAGGACTTGTTCTCAATCGTAAACCTACAACTCTGAACCGTGGAGAGCTATCGATCGAGCTTAAGCTCTGATGGTTAGGGACATTGCTTGACAATGAAAGTGCTTGGCAGATGGGGAGATGGGGAGCAGCTGCAAGTGGATCTAGGTCACCTGGCCTAAGCCCCGCCCACCTGGTGCCTTCCTGCCTGTCACTCTTTTTCACCACTTAGCAAGCCCCACCCAAATGGTGCCTTCCTGCTTGCCGCTCTTTTTCACCACTTAGCAAGCCATGCCCACCTGGTGCCTTCCTGCCTGCCACTCTTTTTCACCACTTAGCAAGCCCCACCATATTGGTGCCTTCCTGCTTGCCGCTCCTTTTCACCACTTAGCAAGCCCTGCCCACCTGGTGCCTTCCTGCTTCCCGCTCTTTTTCACCACTTAGCAAACCCCATCCAATTGGTGCCTTCCTTCTTGCCGCTCCTTTTCACCACTTAGCAAGCCCTGCCCACCTGGTGCCTTCCTGCTTCCCGCTCTTTTTCACCACTTAGCAAGCCATGCCCACCTGGTGCCTTTGCTTGCCGCTCTGTTTCCCTAGTTAAGGAGCCCCCCAGCTTCTTTTCCTTTGCAGATGGGGAGCAGGTGCAAGTGGATCTAGGTCACCTGGCCTAAGCCCCGCCCACCTGGTACCTTCCTGCCTGTTGCTCTTTTTCACCACCCGCCCACCTGGTGCCTTCCTTCACCATCACTGTCTTGTGGCCAATGCTGGATTTGACTTTTATGGACTTCATTCATTCACGGTGCGTCACGCTTTCTCAACTCTCATGCTGGACTTCCTTTGCATCTTGTACTCATGGTGGCCCTGAATCATGCTGTTCTCATCTTCATCTTGTATCCTGGCTTGCAACATTATGTGTTACTACTAACTTCTGCAATTGTATTCGCTCTCCACTCTTGCTTCTCCACTCTTTTTGACTGCTTACTCTCTTTTCTCTCCTCCTTTCCCTTCTCCCTTTTCCTATCTCCTCCCCTTACTTTCTTCTATGCACTTACTTTATCAGAATTGTCCTTGGACCTAATATGATAGCAACCTTGTCTGTTTCCTCCACCCTCCCATTACTGTTTTTTTCCTCCCCACCATCCCTCCAGCACTATCTGAAATGTCGTCAGGCCTAGAATGATAGTCGCTTGTTTTGTTCCTCCCCTCCCTTTCTGCACCCCTCTCCCTCACCTTTTGTTTTTCTCCGGCTCTACCAGAAATGTCGTCAGGCCTCGTACGGTAGTCGCCTGTCTGTTTCCATTTCCTTCCCACTCTCCCCCTCCCTTCCTTATCTATGTCTTAGCTCTTGCACTATCTGAAATGTCATCAGACCGAGTACGATAGTTAATTTCACATCCTTGCAGTTCATGGCCTGTAAGAATGTGGTTGTATTTTCCCTTGTTCCCTCTCTTGCTTTGAAGCGCTTTGAAACACATTGTGTATAGGCACTATGTAAATAAACGATCATATCGATCATATCTTGGAGAAAATGAGAGCCCTCACACGGCGCTGTAAAATTAGATTCCTTTTCAGCAGCTATGCTAACCAAAAAGACAAAGCATCTACTCCTCCCATCCTGAAAGTTTCTCAATGTTCTCCCTTTCCAAACATAGTGAGATCTTCAGTGTAACTCTCCAATGGCAGGGAATACAATATGTTTCGTTGGCGTTAATTATAAGACCTTTCATTATACATAACTCCATTTCACACTTCGTCTTGCTCTGCATTCCTTTATTTCTCATTTTCGATTGACTAATCTAGTATGTCCTCCCCTATTGGACACTGACTTTCTGTAAAAGGCCCCTTTATTTTATTCTTTGTATTTTGTGACAAATCCAGGCATAATGTCACTTCTCCCCAAGGGAGAGGCATGCCATTTGGGACTAGGGAGGCAAGCCCTCTACATTTAACACCCCCTTGGGGTAGGGTATGCAGGATCCCTCTGGAAGCTACTCCTTAAGGGAAAGAGACCCAAATAGGGACACCAGTCATCATCCCTTCCTGCTCTTGTTAATAGCATTATGGGGTTGTTAGGGAGAATTCTCTGTTTAGGCTGAATTTCCTAACCTAGTGAGTCCCCCAGCAGCTTTGCTGGATTTCTGGAGTCTGTTTTTTTCTCCTGCCAAGAGTGAGTCTCTTTTCCTCACACTCTTGGACATGATTTGAGGGGTTCCTTTGACTGTTAATGTATTTTATGGGCTATGGGGTCTTTTACTCCATAGGGTCTCATGTGTTTTTACTATGTGTGTTACACAGCACCCTCAGTGCAGTGACACAGGGGTGTCATAGTGACACCCCACCATAGACTCCATACCCTGGGACTGCCTACTGTCTCCCAGGGCATGTAAAGTCACCATTGGCTTTACTAGTCCCAAATTATGAACAGAAACCAGTACAAACCATCATATTGTGGACGTACTGGTCGGGGCAATTAGATTGCCCCGGGGTCTGTTATTCGAGCGGGCACGTCTCCGTCCCCCCGATCCGAGTTTTGGCTGGTGGCAGTGGATACTACTTTTTTATATTCGACCGCGAATATATCTCTATGGGATTTTCCCATTGTTCGAGGCTACCAATTTAAATTATTTAATTCTCATAGCCTCGACATACCGCCGGTTTATTTATTTAATATTAATTCGCCGGTTGGTATTTTTTGCCAGAACTCGATTCTAAAATGGCGTTTGTGTTCTCTTCTGGGACTCCAACCCAAGTCGAGCCCTTTGTTCCACTTTTTGGTGGGCTTCTCCACAGAAGCCTCCAAAAGTGGTGCCACTGTCTGGGTACCACAGGGGGCGTGGGAGGGGGTTTAGGCACCCTGGACTGAGTTACCTTGGTAACTCAAGTCGCACTCTTGTGTGATTGGCCCAAGTGGTGAGCCGGCCGGCTCACCACTTAGAATGTTTGATTGACAGCTAGGCTGAGTGAATGGGGGTGTGCTGCATAAAAGCAGGGCTTTTGGGACTGGAACTTTAGAAGTCGCCACAGGACCTGAAAATCCGACGAGGGAGAAGCTGAGCCGACCTGCTACGACGACACCAATGGTGGAGCCCTGCGGAACCGACTCACCACTTCCCAACGACAGAGAAGATCTCCCGGCTGGAGAGTCTTCTTCCCCTGACTGGTGGGCACAACCAGTTTACCTTCTTTTTCTCGCATCCCAGGACGTCTTGTGGTCGAATTGCCCGTGCCAAGCACCCCGGCAACCGGATAGCCACTTACCACTGGACCGCGAATAAAAGGACCGCTCCTTTTAACTGAGAACTCTGCAGCTGGTTTCTTCCCTGGCAGTGCAACGGACTCCTGTCTTCCTCCCCGACGAGATCCTCTCTTCCCCCGGATGAAGCACCGACTTGCATCCGCTGCCAGGAACAACTGCCCCGCTGGAGTATTCTCACCACTTTAAGGTACCGTGTCCGCCAGGCCTCCCTTTCTAAAGATTGCTACAAGGTAATAATAATCCCTTAACCTTCTGGACTGGGCTGGCCGCCTTGACCATCTAACTTGTCCCTTTCTTTTTGGTCCAACTCTTTCTGACCTGATTGCGAGACTTTTGGGCACTTTGAACCGTGTGACCTTGGACACATTTCGACCGGAGCCTCTTAAAGTGGGTCCGGCCTTGTTAACTTTGACTTTACGGTTTTAACCTGCCTTCTCCTACTGTGTTCTTCCGAAAGTGTTGGGATCTGTTTCTATCTTTGCTCTGCCTTTCTCTCCCTTTTAAACCGATTGATTAGAGTGCCATCTTCGTTAAGCGCTCACCGCTGTCTGAAAATAAGTGTTGCTTTACTTAAGATTTATCTAACTAATCGTTGAAGGGAGTGTATATCTTTTAGTGACCGAACTGCTTGATATTAGTGCCAGTGTGTTTTATTAGATGTGGTTTTAAATAAATAATTATATCTCTTTTACACCAAGCTCTGGTCAGTGTTTGCTTGTTCTACTGTGTTCTTTTGACCTATTGAGAATACTCTGTATACTGCCTAACTCTTCTTGAGGGAAGTCTGACTGCTCAGCCACAGCTACCAAGTGAATCTGTGTGGTACAGACTTCTACCAAGTGGGTTTACTGCCAAACACCTGTAGTCTTAAATCTTTTGCAGTGGTCCCAGAGGGAACTGCACAGGTTTCTGCCTAACAGGGGTGCATAAGGGCTAGTGTTTTATTAACACTATACACCCTTTTGACATTGTTGACTTGGCTTCTGATCCTGGATGTGCCCAACCTCCCACAAAGAATAACAGGCGAATCAGCCAACACTCTGGAGGAGCGTCTAGGCTACAATCAATCCCTGAAGAGCCTCAGTAGACCCAGCAGACTTTAACTAAAGGCTACAGTCCCAAGGAGGGGTTGCCAGACACAGAGCGAACACACCAATACCGGTGTGCCGAGGCGGGAGATGCTGCAGGAAAGTGCACCAGAGCAGAGAAGGAAGCTGGCACATTGTGCATTTGAAGCGCCACATAAGTGGCAGCTCATCAGGAGTAGTGGATGAGAGACCCGAGAATCCTCCGGAGGAGCACCATCACCAGAAGCCCGGCCTGCGGTTGCTTACTGGCACCCAGCATGTCCTGGTTGGAAGCAGCCCCAAGTGACTGCCAGAAAGCAAGAGAGACGACACAGAAGAGCAGCGTGGCAGCCATCTGAAGAGTCGCGTAAGCGGCTCCGTGCCAGCTAAAGAAAAGGAGATGCTCACCAGCCATCCCCAGGAGCAGCGCCTTTGGAGAGCAGGTATGCAGTTCCTCACCAATAGAGGGAGGAGGGCGAACCCAGAGTTGGGAGGGACGAAAACCTGAAGCCCAGCGTGAGGAGAGCATATTAGCTGAACCCCTGGTGGGGATAGAGGAGACACCAAACCCCAGAGTGGAGAGAGCATCGAATCCGATCCCCAGAGTGGGGGAAGGAAGGAAACCAAGTCCCAAAATGGGGAGTGAAGCAAAGGATCGTAGCTCCATAGTGGGGAGAAAGTAAAAATAGAAGCCCCAAATTGGGAATGAGAAGAAACAGAACCCCCAAGCGGGGAAAGAGCGGCTGGAATTCTAAAAGTGGGGAGAGAGGAGAAGGACTTAAAGCACTCCGGAGTGGGAATAAGGACTGCCTCTTCTTTGTAACTTGGAACAAGGGAAAGGGCCTATATTAAGTAGACAGAGTGGGGATCAAAAGTCAGTACTCATCCCTGACTTTTTTTTTTTTAATAGATGAAGTATGCAGATTAGAATAGGATTCTGGACAGAGAACTGCAGTATGAAGTTACAGACGACATGAGAAGCACCCCTTAGATTTTATTTTCTAGCATAGGGATTGGACATATAAAGTTAGGGAAATGTGCTTCTTTTGCACTTAAAATAAACACTTCTAAAACAAATCTCATCTGAGCCCTAATTCTAACTTCACATATGTGTTGTCAGAAGTGGGAAGCTTACAACCCGACACGGTTGTGTGATGAATCCTGCAGAGTCCTCGCAGAAACCCTACCCAAATGTCTCCTCCCAGGTGGTTGGGGAAAGGCAGACGCTTCCTGATCCTGGCCCTGGGTATTAGCTGCGTGGTGGTGGTATTAGCCAGGTTGATCATCTGGGAGGAAGGACCCCCAGGGGACTCTGAGAACTTTGTGGGATGAGACGCAGTATGTGTCTTCCTCAAGAAAGGAAGCATCTCTAATAGGGAATATGTAATGGCTTGTTGTCAGCAAAAACCTTTATTCTCTCAGTCTAACTGAAACACTGAGGGTGAAGACCCTGGTAATCAGTCAGGTGTCAGGTGTTATAAATAAGGAACATCCTTTAGGGGTTACTGGCATTTATAGAAGTATGAGCTTTTATAGTTCCCAGAGAAATAAGGAAGAGAAGTCGGTTATGGCCACCAATATAAATTCTAAGATATCCCATTCTTTAATAACACCACAAACTTCGTGTAACCATTATGGGATGCCACGTGTCAATATAGGTGAGAAAAATAGTGAACTTAAAGGTTAGTTTTACTGAAAAACCTGGTGCTGGGGACTTCAAGTCTCATAATTCCCACAGTACTGGGACGAGTAAGAGGACTGCATAGGCACAAGACTGTAGCATGCAGTCGATCTGTAGGAATGACCCACACCTGATGAGGAGGACTGGGAGGCATAAAAAGATCCATCAGGTGCAGGCCATTAGAAAAAGGAGGAAGAGAAGGTGAAGGAGACAGCAGTAGTAGCAGGTGGAGCAGTTTTGTATTCTCCACGAGGCAGCAGAAGTCGAAAGTAAACATGAGTGTGTGTAATTGTGATGCTGGTCCAGAGCGGGTCTCAGAGGCTCAAGTTTGCAGTTGCAGAGGTCGCGCAGCAGAAAGCATACCATTTTGCAGCTTTTCGCATTGTCAGACAAGCACAGGATTCAGAGGAGTTCCGCGTTGCTGTGTGAGCCGGGAGAGCTCTGAAACTCCCAGACGCGAGATGCGGGAAGCCGTGCAGAGGAGATTGCCGGGCCACAGAGGGAAACCAAAGCAGAAGACGTGAAGGCAGCGAGGCAAAGGGACGCGCATGCCAGACCCGGTAAGTAGCTCTTACTTTGCGACCCTGGAGCACTGTGCAACTGCGGACTTGCCAAGGTAATTGAATCCCACAATTGAGATTAACAATGTAGCGTTAAAACAGAGGAAGTTACCTTTTGAATATCGAACACAAAGCAGATTTATACTTCTAATGTGAATCACACTGATTTAAGAAGGTGCAGAGGGTGAATTAAGAACTGTATAATCATACCAGAGAAGTGTGATTGTGACATTGTGGGGCAGAGTGGGAACAACCAACCACAGAGGATAATACAACTAGAATAAAAGAGAAACCATCATTGCCAAAGCCAAAGGAGAAATAAACCAACTCAGTAACAATAAAAACAAAATTGCCCGAGCAAAAAGAAGGTAGTTAAGATACTGAGCAATAAGAAAGACTGCTGCCCCTTCAGAAAAATGGTCTGAAAGGAGAATGGTTTAAGCCCACATTGCCAAAGCCAAAGAAGTGTGAAAGTGGAGCACAATTCTCATCAGCAGTAGGTTGACATAAAAGGGGAGAAACAAGAATGGCAGGCCAGCTGCCCTTGTGAAAGAGAATATTCAGAAGGAGAGGAGGATAACCTGAAGAGTGTGGCAGATACACATGTGTATTAAAAAGCAGCAGTGTGGTTCTTGTTTCCACTAAACATTTCAGATACTTAAAATTGTGAAGTACAAGACATTGCTAACCGGTTTAACCTTAACCACTGAAGTACCTACAAGAAGTAGTTGTTCTGGGCTGGCAGGAGATTGCACCAGGTCAGAAGGTGTTGTAGTACGTTCATCTGTGTTGGCAGGGAACTATACCAGTTCAGAGAATATTGCTGTAACAATCCTGGCAGATGAGTGGACCCGGTGGAAGGCATTGAAGTACTGTGGTGTGGTTAACAATTTTGAAGCAGTTGAACAATCACTAAAGTGTTTTGGTGAATTAAAGCAGAAGTATCCTGACAAGTTGATAACATTTAAACAAAAGTTGTGTGAACTGCTGCAGAAGTGTTTAACATTGTCAAACAAGTGCTTTTATGTACTATGGCTAAAATATGATAACAAAGACCTTTTTCTTGTTGGAACCAATGAAGCAAAGACTTATTCTAGGCTGAAGAGAAGACGTTGCTTAAAGGTCTTTGCCTCAAAGAGAAGGAGGGAACTTTGTCAGTCACCTGGGAACTATTGGTTGAATACTATCTCAGAACTTTTACTATCAAAGTGGAACAAAGAGACTTGAACTCGAATTGTGTTAATAGATAGGATTTCCTGAACTTGTGTTTGGAACATTTTTTAAAGAATCTTACTTAAACCTGGGGAAGGGGAATTCACCCTGATTGGAAGGAGAAAATATTACCTGTCAAGTGAATATAATAACTATTGCATGGTTATTATTGAACTGCCATATATTGCCTTGTTAAATTGTGTATGTTTAAGTGTGAGGGACAGAATCCTTGTGTTAGGGTGTATGCTTTAATTTATTCGAGGAAGGGAAATCCTTGTAATCCTTGTAAAGGTGCTTATCCAACCTTTTAAGTTAATAAAATTGCATCTTTTGAAACACCTTCATAACGTTGTCTGCCTCACATCTCTGATCCCTCACAGTTGACCCAAGTGTTGATACAGAAACTGCACTCTAGCGCCCAACTTTCTGAAATAGCTATGCCCCACTCTATAGGGTTTGATCTCTTTAGTCTGGTAGAGTCTGAAATTCCTGCTTCGGCAATGAAATGATTCCTCAATGGTCTGGCAATATCTCATCCAACAAATACCTATGTGCGCTTGGCAGCTAACATTCCTTGGACGTCTCCGCCAGGGTTAATGATCCCAGACTATAGAGGGGGAAGTGAAGCAGTGCTGCCCAATGCTGGGACCCAGAGCTATGGAATAAAACCTGGAGACCCCATTGCTCAGGGTATCCTATGAACAGCCCCTGGCCTACTATTCTGGGAAATTAAAAGTATATCCACCACAGAGAAGGGTGACATAGGCTTCAGGAAAGCCAATATAAATCCAACCATCCTTCCACAACCACATCTGGACAATACCAATACCCTACCCAAGGTAGCATTCGCCCAGGGAACCATCCAGAATCTTGAAGAAGCCTTTACCGGGTTATATCAGAAGATCAAGTGGCAGAACAAAGGGTATGTCCGGTAAGAGGCTACCTGGGTCCCTGTTTGAATTAGATTAGTCGGGAAAAAGAGGATATCATCAATGGATGCTTGCAGTGGGTTCTGGTATTTACCCAGCATCCAGTGGCAGAATCACAACCATTTACTCCTGTACTGAGAGCATGTGGAGGGCTTCCTAGATGCCCCCATGATTTGTCGACAGAGAGGCTGACGTGAGTGAAAGCTAGCCTCTCAGGTGCCATAGCACCAAGGACAGCGTTTGAGGGCAAAGATGTAAAACTTTGCCTTCTTGCTAGTGAAGTAGTTTCGGACACAGGGGCAGATGGAGTGAGTCGATATGCCATGGTATGCAGATCTGAGGACCAATGTCTCTGTGGCCAGTGCAGAGCGATGAAGCGAAGTTCTGCCTACCTGGAGCTCCTGAATTTCTTTAGAACCCTCAGGATAGGGGGTAGTGGAGGGACTGTGTAAGCAACGAGGTTGTTCCATGATGTTGATAGTGTTTTCCTCTTCCACGAAGCATAGTTGAGGCATTTGCTGTTTTTCTCTGCTGAAAACAGGTACAGTGAGGGGGGGGGGGCACTTGGGTGCAAATATTTCCTTGAGAACCTAAGCATTGAGCTCCCATTTGTGGTTGGAAGTTGACCGCCTGATGAGATCATCTGCCTCAACATTCTCCCCCCGCGCCAGGTGAGCAGCATGCACTGAGATGTTGTGAGATAGTGCCCACTCCCAAAGCTGAACTGCCAGCACCCACAGCTTCGCAGACCTTGTGTCCACCCTGCTTGTTTAAATAGAACATTGTTATGATGTTGTCCGTTAGTACCATTACGCTTGAGCCCACCATCATTGGCAGGAACGCTTGGAGGACTAGGAAAGCTGCCTTCAGCTCTAAGAAACTTATATGCTCTTGAGTATCTTGGCTGCTCCACTTGTCGTGGATCTTTAAGTCCTGTAGTCTTGCAAGCTAGTGTACTGGTGCGGGGGATCTTAAAAAGGTGTTCCAACATGCATGTTTGTGCTGTTTGACCACCACAGGAGGTCTGGGCGCAGCCAATCTGGAATGGGTACTGCAGCCGTAATTCATTCTGTCAACTGTGACCATGAAGCCGCCAAATGTAGTTGCATTCTGCACATCCAGAGCCTTGCCATCGGTACTAGTAGGGTGCAAGCTGCCATCAGACCCAGCTGGTGCAGAAACCAACATGCTGAATTATAGGTATACAAGAGGAATAGCAATGTTGTTTCCAAGATGTCGCAAATTATCCCTTCTGTGGGAAACAATTTGCCACTTCCTGAGTCCAAGAAGAAGGTGGTAAATTACAGCCTCTGGGTGGGTATGAGCATAGATTTCTTTACATTGACCGACAAGCCCAGGGCACACATCAGATCAGTAAGATACTGAATATGTCGGGATGCCTCCTGTGGGGACTGGGCTCTGATGTGCCAGTTGTCCAGGTACGGAAACAGATGCAAACCTTTTATGCGCAAAAACACTGCTGCAACTGCCATCGGCTTGGTAAATACCTTCAGGGTCGAGCTGAGGCCGAAGGGCAGCCCTTTGTATTGGTAATGCGCCCTGCACACCAAAAACCACAGGAAACAGCAGTAAGAGGGCCAAATAGGGACGTGCAAAAAGGCATCCAGCAGATCCACAGCTGCTAGCCAGTCACCCAGTGTGGAGACGATTGAATGAGTGCGGGTGTGATCCATCTTGAATTTTTCGTGTGGTAAAGAAAGATTGAATAGGGATAGGACTAGCGCCGTCCGCAGGCCAGCCTTGGTCTTTTTTGGAATGGCAAAGAACCTGGAGTAGAATACCAGACTGTTTTCTGCAGGAGGGACTCTCCATCGCTTCTATGAGGAGTAGTTTTGCATTCTCCTGTGAAAGAGCATCTGAATCTTTTTGGAAGCAGATGCGGAAATACAGAGAGTAGGTAGATGGTAGCACTTGTGGACCACTGAAAGGAACCAATTATCACGCGTTATCAACTGCCACTAGACAAGATGAAGTTGCACTCTGCCCTCACACTGGTGTACCGTGGACTGTACCCTTCTGGCACTCAGACTGCTTTGATTCTGAGGTGAGGGAAGGGCTGCAAAAAGAATCGCTGTGACGATGTATCTGCATGAATTTTACAAAGAGCCCTGCAGGACCTGTCCAATCTGTTGCGTCAGTCGAGGAAGCCTCTGAAACCTCCTGAACTCTTGGTGGTGAATGACTGCCTTTGAGCTTTCAAAGATGCAGGCTTTGTCAGGGATTTCGTCAGCGATGCCAAATACTTCGGTGTTTGTGTGCTTTTTCTTCTTTTTGTTCAGTTGTTCATCCGTGTCTGGATTATAAAGCTCCATCCTTTCAAACAGAAGGTTCAACATCCTTTCCTGAATGTCTGGCTGGAATTTGATGGCTTTCAAAAGCATTTGGCGTCTAATGGATGCACCTACGGCCATCGATCTTGCAGGTGTATCAAGATGATGAAACGCCGGCACCATGAGGTCCTGTGCGAGTTGGTGGGCTTCATTCAGGCCCAAGCAGAAACCAGCTTGGTAATCCCGGTGAGGAGCAAGTCGTAGTTGCCTAGTTCTTTCCAGAACTTTCAATTAGCTGCTGCCATAAGCTGAGGGCAGAGTTCAATAAACTTTGTTGCCCATGTGTTAAAAAAGGCAGTCACCTTAGCCCAAAAAATATTGTGAGGAAGAAGGCGACCAAGGCGCAGAAGAGGCTTGACTCCTACTGAAGAGAGTAGCCAAGGCCACAATCTTTGAGTGTGCCAGGGGGTGGCCCATGACACAGTTTCCCTGCTGGAAGGTACCTGTACTTCATGAATACTACCGCTGGACTGGCGTCGTTATTTTCCAGATTTTTCGAAGCTTCTCCACTACATCTGGTTGTAGGTGAATTCCGGATCAGTCTGTGGCCTTCCTAGAGAGCACCAGTGACAAAACCCCCTGATCCACCTGTGAAACGGCTGGAACCAGTATAGACATCTACTTCATGAGGTCTTGTACCCTTTCATGGAAGGCCTTGAAGGACATGGGTACCTTCACTCTGTCCCCCTTCGTATCATCCTGAGTGTCCGCCACATCAACATCTGGCAGGCCCGGCGATAGAAGGGACAACAGCAGTAGAGGATCCTTTGGAACACGGGGACCTGTAGCTTCTGAAGGCCCAGGCTGGGGTGGTGGTGTTGGAGGAAGAGGATTCACTGGTAGAGGTGCAGGAACTAGAACCTGTTTCATGAGGGACTTAAAATACTGCCTCCTTGGTTCTGAATCCATAAGATCCTGAAACTTATTAAAAAATATGTACTCTGAGCAGAGGCCCAGACTAGATGGACCCAGAGAGGCTCTTGCTGCCCAATTGTTGACCTGAACCTAGATGGGCGGTGCCGAGTGACCCTTGACGCTGGACGACCATTCGACCCTCGCTGAAAAAGGTAGGAGCCCAATAGAGCTTGGTGGCAGAAATCAGTCTGCATCACCCAGCATGTGCTCTGATGAGCTTGGAGAGTTAGAACAGGGGTTGCCAGAGTCCAATCCAGCGACTGACAGAAGAGGTGCATTGAGCCAAGGCCTGCCAAGTTTGAGGTGTGAGCTGGGTCATGGCACCGGCCTCAGTGCCCCCTGAAGAGTTCTGTGGAGCGGGGCCTTTTACAACTGCAGGTCCTCCTAGGCCATTGGGTTTAAGCCCAGTTAGTGAAAAAGTTGAGGCCTCTGAACGAGGTCTGGTATGAGGCACAACACCCTTGGAGACAGAGCCAATGGCACAAGCCTTCTCTGAGGAGGCCTCAGAGCGAAGTTAGTTAGCAGGCGAAGCGCCCTCAGAAACAGAATCCCTGGTAACAGCCTTTACAGAAACCGAAGTTCCCTCTAGCGAAGGCCCAGTAGCAGGCCCTGGTAAGTCGCCTTAGAGACCTCAGAGCAAGTACCGGTGAAGGAGCGGCTAGTCACAGAAGGCCTTGGAGAGACCCTCCCGCATTTGTCAACTCCAGGAAAGAAATCACCTGGGCAGGGTGCCAAGTTTTACTCACCATCTTTGACTTGACGAAGACTCTTAGGTGTTCTGGTTCCTTTGTCTGGAAGATTTCTTCCCAGCGTATCAGTCGACTCCTGAGGGATTTATAGGAGAGGGCTTCAAAAAGTGCTCGGGTGTCTCTGCAGTGAAACAGGCCCAGATACTTCAGAGTGTGTGGGTCCCCTGCTGAGAACGACCTATGACACCCATGCACACAGCAAAACCTACTTTATACAGCATAAAATGGGAATGAAGTGGGTTTGTAGAAGTGGCCAAAAGCGAGAAGCAACTGAAGAAAAAGACAAAAAGTAAAGCTCAGTCAGGTGCCGGATCCGTCTCTTTCGTATGAAAATCAAGAACATACAAACGGTTGTACTAGTCAGAATTATTCCCAGGATAACAAAATTATGCGACTGTAGAATTATACAGGCCCTGAATATTAAGCAGGCCATAAACAGGTTACACTTGTATACAACAGGGAGAACATTCAGGCTAATCACCAACCACTCTCCTCTTACCTGGATGTCCCTATGTAAAGACAGCAACGCCCAGGTAATGAGTGTCTTTTAGATCTCTAGCCATTTTGTTTTGCCATCAAACAAAGAAAGGGTAAACACCAACCAAATTTCGATTACCTCAGCTGCTACTCTCTGCACTGGCTAGGCCAGAGACGCAATTCAACAGTGGAGGTATGTGACAAATCCAGGAAGATTGTCACCTCTATCGAAAGGTGAGCCACCCCCTTTGGAATAGGGAGGTGATCCTGCTACACTTAATATCCCCTAGCGGACCGTGTCAGAGGAATCATCTGGAGGAGGCTCCCTCAAAGGATAGAGACCCCGATGGGAAGACCAGTAGTCTCCCCACTGCCCCTCTTGTTAATACCTGAAATAAAGTAGCCTTCCAGTCTTCTTAGTAAGTTCTCTGAGCTTTATTAATATCTTCTTAAATTACAGTTCAGAAGACACATAGAACAGAGACTGGCTCCCATCACCCAGGCAGGGCTCTCTCGAACTGCCTGGGATAGGAACTCCCATCACCAACATTCTCACATTCACACGCACATTACAACATATGCCCCTTTCCTCTGGAGACACTACACACATACATAAAGCACATTACAACAGTGATGACGCAGTGATGCCTTATAAGCTTATGTTTGTATCACTTGAGGGCAGAACGTTCTAGAGCAGCAGAGTTTGTTGCTTGCACCCTTACTTTTCTAACGATTATCCTTGCAAGAAATCTATTGGCCTTTTTTCCCCAAGCAGGTTGCATTTTTTCTGGCGTGAGCATACATGGGCGTGCCTTCTCGTGCCTCCCAAAGACTGCCCGCCAGCCTCACGGAGCCTTCATCAAGAACAAAGAAGTCCTCTATCAAGTCCACTACTTGTCTCTTATCGCTCGGTTTCTTCAGCAGGCTGACGTTCAGTCGCCATCATTTGGAGACCTGGCACTAACGCCATATCCAAGGCTAGCAGGACTGGGTCATGATCAGATATCCCCCAGAGAGCATCTCTCCACGTGACAATTGAGGTGCTGCTCTCCTCGGTAACAAGAAAAAGTCTATCCTTGATTGCATGCCATGAACACACGAGGCAAAAGTGGTACTCTCTGGCGGTCAAATTTATTAGCCTCCACGCATCTACAAGACCATGATCTTCCATAATTTGCTTTATTCCCTCCTCAGCCAATTATACGCTTGTCCGACATCTCCAGAAAGGGCCCCAGGGTCAAGTTCCAATCCCCCCTCCCCCTCCAGAACCATGCTATTGTTGTGCATCTCATCTAGGGTCCTAGAAAGAAATTAGAAAAAGGTTAGTTTGTCCACAGTGGGTGCATATATTAATCTGACCACCATAGCGGTGCCCCCCACCTGCATCCTGACCGCTATCAACCTGCCCCTCCCCGTCTGCCCACACCTTGCTGACCCTAGCCAGTAGAGACTTCCGAATGAGAATGGCTATCCTACATTATTTCCCTTTATCACGGCAGCTGAAGAACACCTTCCCCACCCACCCTCTACATAGCTTTATTGCCTCCGCATTCAGCAGATATGTCTCCTGCAATAGTGCCACATTGGCCCCAGTTTGATTACGTACTGCAGCACTTTTTTACGTTTGACATAATGGTTGAGGTGGTTAACATTCAGCGAGATTATGCTCAGATGCCTATTCGCCATTGCGTCCCCCTCATGCATGCTCACTGGCATTCCTACCCATACTGTGATGTTTGTAGGGGTTACTATGGCTAGCCACTGAACCAGCCATTAGCTCACTCCAGGCCCCTTTGCCCCCCACTGGCAAAACCCCCGGGTGAGGGCTCGAGTTTACCTTGGACCGTCATCTGCTTGCAGAGTAACTATGAACAGTAAACCAACAACATGAAGATCCCATGGTCCCCGCCTCCCCTTCAACTGATGATGGTACGATGGGCCTCCCCTCGAGACAACGTATATAACCCTCCTCCCCTTACCATTCGGTTCCTCCTCCCCATCCCTCAAATGTCCACTTCCCCACCCTCTTCCCCAAAGCTACATACTTGCGTATCCACTCCAGGTCTGCATGGCCCATCACTTCTCCACTTGCTTCGATCAGCCCATCGTTTTGCTCCTCCTCCCCTCAAGCCAGTTCTTTTTTGGTAATCTGGATTTCTCTTTGCCTGTCCCAACACAGCGTTCTGGTTCTGCACCACCAAGGCACTTCTGTTGTCTGCTCTGGTTGCTATAACGGGGGTCGCTGCACAGCCCTATGCTTCCCGCTGTCTGGACGTCTGTGCTCTCCTCAACTTTTGCGCAGCCCCTCATCTCAGCGCCGGCGTTCGCTCGTCGCTGACGCGTGGCTCTGCACCCCTCGGGGCAGCGCCATTTTCGGCCATCAAGCCCTCGCTCTCAGGAGCTGTTGCTGCTCTGTATTTCTGATGATCAGACCTCCCTTTCTGGGCCAGGGGACTGCTATTTCTGCCTGGGTCGAAGCTCATGATGGGGCATCTGCCTGAGGGAAGTTACCAGGGGTTAGGAGCTCAGCAGTTACTCAGCCATTTTGTAGGCAGCAGGCCACACACCCCAGCCCCCAAAGGGTTTTAATTCTCATGAAAGGGACATATTTGACTAGCAAGTTCGCTTCTCCCAGTTTCTCCTCACCCTCAAAGGCAAAGAAATTGGTGTGGATAATGTTTATCCTGTAACCTAGGAACATCTGTTGAGTTTCCTCCGTGGATGCTATGGAGGATTTTAAATATAGCAATTTCTGTAGTTTTAATGTTCTCTTCATGGGGGAATTCAATCCCTGGATGTTCCAAGAGTGGAAGCAAATTCACTCTTCCTTAGTGGTCACTGGGGGCGGGGTTGACATGGTTGCCAGTGATTTATATGCCACCAACAGACTCGTCAGTATCGAGTTTCCCCATGTTATGATACTCAAAAAGCAAAACTGAGTAATATTCAACCCCATAATTCAGGAAAGACCTGACTCGTAGTCAGAGTCAAACCTCAACTTTAGAATTAAGTTCCTTGAGTGAATCTGATCATCCACAAATATTACCTTACTCCTTCTCTAAAAGGGGGTAAGACCTCCCAAGAGTTCAGTCCTTATATCACCAACATTGAGGACTAGTGTCCCTTCAGGCACATCCAGTATATCTAGTAGTTGAGTCATAATTAAACCTTTGCTTTCTTTACCGGGTCTTTTGGTTTTTGGTATCTTCTTACTTTCATCCAGGCGTCCATACAATGTGAGGTTTTTATTGCTGAGTCAGTTTGGGCTTCTAGAGTGCAGAGATACACATTTTCAGGCACCATAAGTTGTCCCGCTTCCTTTATTGATTTAATGGACCATTTCCTCCCCTCAAAAGTGAAGAGCAAGGCAGTCAGGAAGGCCCCTCTATACAGTACTCTTCTTTCTCAACCACTCCGTCATTGGGCGTAAGGCTTTTCTCTTAGTTAATGTTACAGAGGCTAGGTCTCGAAATAGTGAGGTCTTGGCATCTCTAAACTGGATTTCTGGGAAGTTCTGTGCAGCTTTCATTAGGTCATCTTTTATTTTGTAAAACTTGGTGAGGATTTCCGGGGAAAGTACTTGTCGTAATTGCTGTAGGGGGAAGAGTTTGACAAGTCCTATCTAATTTCACTGTCATATTATCTGGAAGTAGGAGTATTAATAGAAATAAGCCCTGAACAAACCCACCCAGTTTTTCATTTGATACTGGAGTTGGAATTCCCCTCACTCAAATGTTGTTCCCGCGGGCCCTGGTCTCCAAATTCTCTTGTTTGGCCTCAAACGTTTTACATTAGGCTTCCAAGGCCTCAATTTGCTTTGCCCATTCCCTGACTTCGTAGGAATGTTCACAGACTGCAGTTTCAATCTGTTCAATTCATCTGTCCAGGGTAGCAGTCATCTGTGATAACTTTGCTGTACTGTTTTGTATCTCCTTTTTAATTTTTGTTAGAAAGGTCTGAAGATCTAGTTGAGTTACAGGGCGGGCGGAGTCAGGTGAGGAGTGCTTTCGCTGTGAATCTGAGCTACTATGGTTTTTCTTTTCCTGTTTTTTACTTGCCCCTGTAGTAACGTGGCAGTGTCAGAAGTCTTCCCTCCTTTTCCTGGTTTCGCCATATTTATAAGGTCTCTGGATCACTATGGTACAGTGCTCAGCTTCATTCTACCATTTAAATGTTTGTAGAGCTAGATCATTAGGTTGGTTTATTTGTATGCAATGTTGTGGCTTTTCCCCAGAATTCTAAGGATTATGTTTCAATATGAGAATGACATTCCTCCATGGATCTCTGTATGGTGGAGGTCTCTCCAAACTGCAACTATCAACTCTGCCTTCCCCAGGTGGTGCATTACATGGTATCCGCACTACTTGAATTCACTTTGCCTTATCAACTCTCAGAACCACCAAGGATCAGGGAGCAGAGTCCCGTCAGACTGCAGGGGGTTATATGAGGTAGGGAGCGTGGAGGTGCAGAATGGGAGCTCTCTTCAAAGCCTTTACTCCACCAGTTCAGATGTCGTGAATTGTGTGCAGGATTGCAGGAATAGCAGGGCCTGATTAAAGTCCCCTCTCCATCCCCTCGCCCCCTGAGTCGCAGCTTCACCAATGTACCAGTGTCTCTTTTCCCAAGAATGGAGCAGGTAGGTCTAGACAGAGAAGAGCATAGAACAAATCAGGCTAGATTGGGCTGTCCAGGGTCATCTAAACCGGCTTAATCAGCATGGCTGATGTCTTACTCCTCCCTCAGTCCATGGGAGGTCTGTCTCCCCTCTGCATCCCCAACACTGTTAAGGTAAGTGGTTAAGAGCTAGTCCCACCATCCGTGCCTCCATATGGATGATCAGCTCATCTCCACCTTCTCCCATAACTTGCAGTGTTACGCTGACGACACACAACTCTTCTTCAAACTTCCCTCTGACCCTCTCCTTACTCCCTGCATCATTCCTATCTGCCATCCAGTCCTGGTGCACTTCCAATGATCTCTTCCTCAACGCCAGCTGAGATTCTTCCTATTGTAACTCCTGCCCCCTCTTTCTGCCCCTCACTCTGGCCATCTTCTATGTGTTCTTCCCCTCCTCCTTCATCTGAAGCCAGAAACCTGTTATCTTCAACTCCTCTTTTTCCTTCCTCCCTCAAATTCTGGACCTTGCCATGAAGTGCCACTTTCATCTGTACCTCCTCAAAGGAATTGTTCCTTTGCTCTCTTTCCCCCAGAAGCTCAATGTATCTAGAGCTCTGGTTCTCTCCAGGCTAGACTACTGCAATAGCCTTTTCCGTCATCTACCCGCTTTGTCTCTAAGACCCCTCCAGCTAATCCAGAAAAGGGCTGCAAGACTTATACTAGGCCTCAAGCCCAGGGACCGCAAGTCTGTAGCTCTAAAAACTCTCCACTGGGCCCCGGTTGCTGCAAGGATCAAGTTCAAATCCCTCTGCATCATCCATAAGGCTGCCTGGGGCCCGAGACCACGCTATTTGCAACTTGCTCTCACTAAATTCACTCCCTACAGATCTCTATGTTTCTACAGCACCAACTCACTGTGTGTTAAGCGCTTCGCTAAGCAGCGAAATGGTGGCAGATCTCTTTCCTCGGCAGGCTCCCTCCTATGAAACAGCCTCCCCCTTCCTCTTTGTCTTGAGCCAGATATCCTCAAATTCCAGAAGCTCCTCAAATTCCAGCAGTTCCTCAAGACATTTTTTTTCACTTCCTCCTTACTGTCATCCCTCCTTTGCTAATACCCCACAGTTGCTGGGATTGGTGACCAGGGCACTGCCTGGGCCCTGGCCCCACACACCCGATTGCCTTCAGCCTCCACCGGCCCCCAGAACTTGCCCGCACCCACTGGTCTTTCCACCACAAGCCTGCACCTATTTGCCCTATTTTACCATAAGCAGCTGACCACTCACCTACGCATTTATAGCTGCTTCCCTCCAGGCACTTCACTAGCACTGCCCCCTCCTGGCACACCTTGCACTTATCCCCCAACCCCTCATGCCCTCTCTCTCCTGCACTTGCACGTTCTGAATGCTCAGAAGGCCTAGTAGGTACGTCTCTATCTTTCATTGTTTTATCTGTTTTTCACTCTCATGATATATGATATGATATGATATGATAGGTTATTTATAACGTGCTTAATACCCAGAGGTTTCTATGCGCGGACTGGGGATCGAACCTGTGGTGCTCCTTGTCGTCTTGCTTCCAAGGCGAGCACGTATCCCCTGAATTATCCTCCCATTCCCTCCCTGCTGCCTTGTGGGCGCTTTGAAACACAATTTACTTGCTGTATAAGCGCCTTACAAATGCACAATAAATAAATACATCGTCCAATCCTGACTTCATCATTGAGGCCACCATCTTGCTCCTCTTTACCCTGTGACAAGTCGGTCTCCTCTATGCGTCTTCTCACAGTTAAGATCAGCAGTCAAGAGCGTGTCATGTCGTTCTACTGGCATTCTGGGGCGTATTCCCTTGTAGTTTCAGTAGTGCTTCTCAGGGTGCTTATTCTTTGCTTCTACATCCCGAGTGGAGCAGGAGGCACTTATGGAGCCATCTTGCACAATGGCTCACTGGGGCATGCCCCCCAAAAGTGGTATTTTCTGAAGCACCTGTCTGACCTGGCCTTCCATACCAGAGGGAAATCAGCAGGCTTGTTGTCAGACAGGAAGGAAACAACAAACCCAGAAATCCCAATATACCTTCTGACAAAGGACATGGAGGACTCCCAACCAATAATCCCTTTGATGGTCCTTGACCTCCAGATTACCTTATGCTGCATAATGGCACTGATAATAACATCCAATCATCATTTTGGTGGGTTTAGGACCCTCTAAAAAAATATACTGATAAGGAATTTCTCAACCAGGAGTCTCACTAGACCTAAAACAAGGACTGCAGTGTTTGAGGAAATTGATGTTAGTTGTTGGACTCCAGACAACAAACAAACTGCAAAGGAAATTGAATAATAAAGATCCCTCTTACCTTGACCATTAACGAACATCAGGAAACAATCGCCTTTGATATGATCTGGTCTCCAACCGTAGCCCTGCATCCTGGGTCTCCCATGGTTGACATTCCACAACCCTTTCTTCAATTGGGCAACATGCACGCTGATTTTTGGATGAGATACCTGCACTCATGGGTGTTATGTATCACCGGCTCTGATACATAGCCTGATAATTACATCAGTGCCTCGAGTCAATCAACAGATTTCATGCTGCCAAGGTATACCACCAAGATTTTCAGTTGTATTATTTGGGCCAGCCAACATGCAATAGCCTCCCCACAGGCCCGAGAACTATAACATCCATCTAAACACAGTAAACCCGTCTCTTATGGTCGCACATCTATTCATTCACAAATCCTGAAAAGACTGACTTAAAGAAATTCCCTCAGGAGTCACTTGAGAAGCGTTACATCAGAACATCTCAATTCTTGGCTGGTGCTCCTCTCTTTTTCGTACCCAAGAAAGGGGATACCCGTCAGCCCTGGATAAACTACAGGCTCCTTAACTACTGTAACAGAATGCCAGCTGACGTCGTCGTGAAAGCCCTAGCATTTCTTATTTTTATTAGTGTAAAAGTGTGTGGGAAATTCTGTTTCTGAAAGGGAGGCCTGCTAAATAAAACCTCCTTTCATAAAGAGGTCCATGTCAAACATATAAGAAAACCATGTACCTTTGCTGCACCAGTCTCCTGACATCTGCAGCTCCTGCTCTTCAGTAACACTGGGCAAGTTCCAAGCTCACATGTGCAGCCCCGACAGCTGCTCTGACCGAAAGTCACCACAGGAAGAGGTAGCATTCAACTTCTGCACCTCTGTTATAAATTAGAATAACCGACTGCCTTAATCAATCTGGTAGCAGAGTAATCTCTAAAAATACACCATGCCCGGTTATGGTATGGCGACTGATAAAAGCACACAATTATGAGAGCAACAACCATTTGATATCATGTGTCAACTCTAAGTCCAGGGCCAAGCTATCAGTCTCGGGGGGATTGCTCAGGGGCAACATGCTCAACTTGGCAGCAAGACGACACGGAGCAACACAGGTTTGATTTCCGAGTCTGCGCTTAGAAACCTCTGGGTATATAACCCGTTATAAATAACCAATTATAATCATTATAATTATCTCAAGGAAATGTGCTTTAATGCCTAGCATCGCTAGCTCCACTTAACCAAGTTAGACAATAGCCAGTAGGCTACCTCTATTGAATATCAGAGGGGGGAAGGGTAGTACCTCCACTCAAAGGCCAGGATCTCTCAGTAGACCTCCTCCTGGGAGACAACCTCAAAGGCAGCCTTAACAAAACAAAGGTAGCATCACGCCGGCGAGCCTGTGAAGTCAGGAGGCATACGAAAGGGCAGAGTTAGAGTAGCCAGAGAAGCATTTTTAGGGATCTGATCTTGGTTTTCTCTCGGGGCTCCCTTCCTGCCTGGCTCATCCATATACTGCATGACAGGGCAATCTCGATATGGTGTCAGAAGGCAAGGGTCACTTGTTAACATCAATAGGGTTTGGACACCTTGTAGCAGGCTTCCTTTGGCCCAATGCTGTGTGATATTTTGCCTTTAAAAGAAAGGGGGCACTTTGAGAAACCTAAAGGTGTCTCACTGGCTAGTCCTCATGGATCTGCCATCCAGGTGGCCAGGAAAAGGCCATCGCTTTTGGATCCAGTTACTGGGCGTGGAACAGTGCAGGAGGATCACCTGGATGAGGGGTCTTCGGGGAGTGGAAGTGGGACACCGGAGGGTGAAAAGCGGTATCTCCTTCCCTGTAAAACCCTTTCCCTATTCTACCAAGTTCTATACTTAGGAACCCCTCCCCCCACCATTTCCCGACACAAACACTTTCTCATGGACAGCCCACCGTGAGCGAAAACGGACTAACACCAGAGCCGTATACCTGACATGTCCCAATACCATGGTCAGGCAATTACTTATTACACACACCTGACTTCCATCACACTTCCCCACACGGATAAAAGGCAGAGCAAGAAAGCACAATCTTAGAAAGGTGAAACACACAAGGAAACAGAAGTTCCAAGATGGCAGTTTAGAACGAGGAGAAAGATGGTGAGACCAGTGAGGGTTACAAGGAGGGAAGTGCCCTTGACCTTTTCGTACCATTACTTTCGTGAACCTTGAAAAGTAAGAAACTTAAGACCGGAACTAAAACTGAACAAACCTACACTGTGTATCAGAGGCACCTGGGGCTCTCCTGTGTCGATAACCAAGGCAGAGAGGGGTGATTGCTGCTGTGGTACTGTCCTTGGTTCCTACAACAAAGCAGCATCAGTAAAGACTGCACAGCAGGCGAGTTGGAAAGACTGATAACAAACCAGCTTGTGTTTGAACCAAGGTTGCAAGCAGCAACATTGTATGAAGAAATCCAAAGACACAGTGTGTGAAACGCATGTGATGAGCGACACCAATATAAACGGAAACCAAAGGAGTGACTGAACTTTAGGAGGCAAAGAAAGATACCATAGACAGAGTGGTCCGGCGCCACTTGGGTGCTCATTCTAAAGTCTCTGTTAGGTATCCAACTGATACTTTGTGTTAAAAGGGAATCTTGAAATCGAAGTGGTCCTGCAACGGGTCAAGCTAAACCCTGTGCACATTCGAAAGCCTTCGATCATTTAATGTGAACTGCAATTGGTCCGAGTCCGGCACATGGAGACTAACTGAATACGAGAAAGGATCTGAGCTCGGCTGAAGGGGATTCGGGGTGAACCATGAGTCACCCGAGAAAGAATATTCTCTGGACATTGGCAAAAAGGGCACCTGAGCCCGGAAGAGAGGGTGAACCACCCGAATTGAAAATTGTAAGAAGAAAATAACTTTATATTTTGTTTTGTACATCAGGCCCTCTGAATCAAGAGACTTAAGAAGTAAAGAGGTTTGTGCACAGAAGGTCCTAGTGTAGGTGATGGAACTGTATCCTTGTGCCATAGAAGCCAGATCATGTGCTTTGCTCGAGTGAACCGCCTTGCCCGTGCTGAAAATGTGGCCAAGGGAAGCCAACGTCCTGAACATCCTGACGTATCATTTTGCGAACACTCCTTTCTTTTTTCATGAACACTATCCCACAGTATTTGTAAATTAGCGGTAAGGATTGGCAATAGATTTTTTTAGTATAGGCCCTTTTATTTTGACAAGAATCCACTAGGACTGCATTATTATTATTTGATGGTCGTAGCTTGCTCCCATCGGTAGATCTAGATGGGCGTTTATCACAACCTTGTGAAAGTTCAATAAACACCCTTGAACTATGGTCACTTGTGTCTGTCTTACTGTTGATGCCATGCCTTCCTTGCAGTCACCCACTCTTTTCTTGATGTATCCTTGAACACCACGAAGAGAGGTGTATGCCACAGAGGTGAAGAAAGAAGGCATCCAAGGCAGAAAAAAGCTTGGCTCCCTAACCATCTGCAGGTGACACTGGGGGTGAACTACTGTTGGACTAACGCTTCACTGGGCTGAACTGGAACCAGGACCAGATCACTGTAGATGAAGGAACCCATGTAGGTGGCAGCAAAGCTCCCAGAAGAATCCACCTTGTTCTATATTTCCTAAATTGTGATTATTAGCACTTAAGAAGGCCAAGAGCAGCTGGAATCCCGTTTCCCCTCTTCGATCGTGTTCAACACCTTTGAGCCGCCACAGGACCAGCAATGCTGCATTGCTACGTTGCGCAGACTTCGAACTGCTTGCTGCATCTCGAGCCACATATATGCTGGCTCAGCCCACTGCTGCGGGCCGTCTCGAACAAACCCGCCCACAGGCTAAGCCTTCAAGGTAGCAACTGATTCAATTTGAGCACTGACTAGGCATACTGGAACCCATCTAAACTTCTACTGTGAACACCGACTCAACCCAGAAGGTGCCATTCTCTCGCTGCAGAGCTAACCACAGCTCAAACCATTGGAAACATTGTTTTTACCTCTCAAATGTTGACTCAACCTTTTGGAGCCTGCACAATTAAACCGACTCAACGTTGACCAACAGTGGTATTAACATTGACTCAACCACAGCTAAAGCGCCAAGATGCTGAACGCACCGCTGTCATCCCTACAACAATAAGAAAAAGGTACTGTTAAGAGGGCCTGTCCCTCATGTCCACTTTCTGGGACCATAGTGACTTATAAGTGCCTTGTCTATCTGATTCTTTTAAGACACAACCTTTTCGAGCAGGGATATTTGTTGCCTGAACACCCCAGCTCAGGTACCCAGATCTGGGTCTATGTGGACAACATTCTAGTTGTTGCCGCTTCCTACGAGGATTATGCTACCCATGTCTCAGCAGTCCCGAATCAGTTACATGAGAACCACTTGTATGCCAATCCTGAGAAGTGTGAGTTCCAGAAGACTTGTCTTGAATTCCTAGGATATGCCCTTAGCAAAACCAGAATACAAACGGATCAGAGGAACACGAAGGCCTTCATGGATTGGCCAAGCCTGCAAAGACCCCAAGACAGTACAACAGTTCCTCATATTTGCAAATGTCTACTGCTGTTTTATTCTTGGATTTACTACATTGTCAGCAAACATAACTTGGTCCCTGAAGAAGTGACAAAGGTTTCTCTGGGACAAGATGTCAGAAAGGGTTTTTTAGTCCTTTATGGAGGACCCATTTTGCTATACCCAAATGACACCGGCTGTCATTTGGGTTGAAGCCTATGCCTCATCTGCTACTATGAGAGCCGTTCTCCTGCAATGAAACATTGCCACCAAATAAGTACACCCAGTAGCCTACATTCCTGTCAACTATCATCTAGTAAAGGTAACTACTCCATCACTGAAAATGAATCATTAGCTATGCAGGACGCCTTCACCTGACAGAGACATCATCTGCTAGGAAAACAACATCTTGCTGAAGTCCAAACAGATTACAGGAACCTGCAATATCTACGGACTCTCGCTTGTAGCTACAGCTGGGAAACAGTTGTGGTTCCTTTTTCTTCGAGTTCAACTTCAACTTACATCCCTGGACCCCAGAGCCTGAAAGCCAACGCCTTATCATGTACTATGGAGATTGCACAGGAATCTGCCGTTGAGAAGCCCTGGATACCTGCAAAACACTTCCTGCTGGGTCTTCTCCCTTACTAGGAATGCGTAAAACAGGTTACCCTAATGGATCCTCTAGTTCCCTCTCTTCTGCAGCTGCCTGAATGCCTCAAACAAGATGAAAACTACCTTCAGTTTCTCAGCTTTCACAAAGGGGTTTCCTGACTTTGGGTTTATCAGCATTCTCATCAGATGTCTTCCAGACTTGAGTTTTCAAAGTATTCACTTCAGTTCTTTCCCAGACCTTAGGTTTCTCAGCATCCATGTCAGGTCTTTCCCAGACCATGGTATCTCAGTATTCACATCAGGCCTCTCCCATACCTTGGGTTTCTCAATAGTCACAAAGAGTATTTCTCCCTCATTCAGGGTCCTTTTCAGGCAGCCGCTATTCACAGCTATTCGTCTGTTCTTCTCAGGTCTCTGTTTGGAAACCAATTGCTCGGTTCCTGACTCTCACCAACAGCCATGCTAGTACAGTGTCTCTCCTGGGTTTGACAGATATTTCACTGTATTAGCCTCAGCAAGCAAAAAATGCCTTCCCAGATGGTGCTGTCCGAATGTATCCCGGAGGTCTGTCTGAGTAGGTCTTCTGCATTCCAGTGTCCGCCCTTTCTGACATTTTCCAGTTCTTTTGATAGTCGTGAGCAGATGGGTGGTTATACAACCTAGTTTGTGATTGGTTCCCTCCCTGAGCAGGCTCTAGTGATTGGTTGTTTTCCTTTTCAAATTGTAATTGCCTTGTTATTAAGATTAAGCTTTTCACATTGGTCAGGAGATGATCGATTCAAATTAGGTTTCGTTATTGGCTCTTAGGTTTTATCTCCCTGCAGGGCCATTGGTGGTACTTTGTATTCGCCAAGGTATGGGTTTGTGGGTTCTCTCGAGCAGGCTTAACCTTCCTGCCTGTTCGCTTGTGTACTGCTCAGCATCTGAATTCCAGACTCTCGGGTATGCTATTCATTCCGTTCAGGGGGGTGCTGAGGAGGCAATGCAGAGCAGCAGGCAATCAACAGCTCATTCACTGTAAAAAAACTAAGAAACCCCAAATGGTGGCAAGCCTTTCAAAGACTTCACTTACTGGCTTGGAATAGGAAGCCAATTAACCAATCGATTTGAATGTTTTCCTCAGCCAATGGGAGGACCGTGAAGGCTTTAAAACCGAGGCTAAGATGTACAGACTGTGTTGTTGAGATGAGAGCTCAGCAAAGGAATTTGTTGAGAAAGATGGAGAGTAGAGGAAAAGAGGAAACCTTTAAGTCATGAAGATGGAGTGGCTTCCAGTAAAGTGGAGAAGAGACCATTGAACCACAGAAAAGGGGTGTGCTCTAGTGAGGGAAGGAGAGCCCCTTTAGACCAGAAGAAAGAGAACCCTGACCCAAGAGAAAGTTGAGCTGAAAAGTAGTAAGAGAGAGAGTAACTTTCATCCCCAGAAGTGGGGGTGTGTAATGAAGAGGAAAGCTCCTTGAACCCCAGAAAACGGGTGTTCTCCAGTGAGGTAGAGGAGAGACTCATAAGCCCAGAAGAGAGGTGAGCAACAGTGAAAAGTGAGAGCAAGAGAGAGTGACTTTGATCCCCAGGAGAGGGGATGTTTATTTTTGTTAAATTTTATTTATTTATTTATGGGTAATGACGGTCGGTGGCAGCCTGTTTTGGACGCGGCTTGACAGTTTGCGGGTGGGAACGTCTGCTTGCTTCTCATGTCGGTAGGCCCCTTCCTCCAAGTTCCCTCTGCTCGCATTGAGCAGTCTGTGGTGTGCTCCTGTCCATGTTGCTGCTTTCTTCCCTGGATGGCAGTGCTGGATAGTGGTGCTCAAATTAGCTGCAGGAGCTGCAAAATTGCAGAGCTGTCTGCCCTTGCCCTGACCCACATCTGCTGAAATTGCAGCTTTGGCAGTGCTGTGCTCTCAGTAAGATTTGCACTTGAGTGCAGGGAGTGTGCACGTGAGTGCTCTGTGTGTTATGTTTGGAGCCCTCGCCAGCCCTCTTGTAGTGCACTTATTCTTTCCATGTTTGGATGTACCAATTTTTATTTTTAAATAGTATTCTTTGGTGCCGCATTTTGAATAACGGCTGTGTTGCATGTAACACATTGCTATATTTCTATGGGAAATTGGGGTGACAAGACAGGGCACCGTGTGCGAGTCATCCACTCCTAACAGGAATTTGGTCATGGAAGTGATGGCCGGTAGTGCTCCGAGGAGAAAACGTCTTAATGAGATTAATACTAGTCTTTTAGAAGTTGAGAAGCAAACATCGGGATTGCTGCTAAACAGGGAGATTTTGGTTTTTATACTGAAGGGCCCACTACTGCCCTGGTTGGGAAGACTCAGCTGTCAGCCTAACCAATGCTTATGTCTCCACTGACCAGAACTGTTGAAGGAGCAAGTGCTACCACCCCTTCTGTGGTCATTTCTGGAATAAATGGCGAGCAATCTTTGGTGTTGGATCAGTTTAAACGGCAGTGAGAGAATAAATAGCCGCTGACCTCTTCCAATGCAGAAACATTTATGATTTTGGGCTTTGGTTGGACTCAATAGATGAAGTGCGACATAGGTGTCCCCTGTTTTGGTAGACAAAGTGGCAAACAGATTTACTATTAAATGAGGAGATACCGGCATGCCCTGTTATGGTGGACAACCTGTGTCAAATAGATCCGCCATGGATTGTTGATGTGGCTAATAAGAACCCCCACACTGGTTATCATGAATATGACTCTGATGGGCCTGAAGATAAAAGCAGTCATACTGAATGAATGGACATTATTATTCTGCAACATTATTTCTCCCTGAATGCACCCTCTGCCATTGGAGTTGTGGTCGAACAATCATTTGTTGGGCAGGCAACCGCTGACGCGGATTTAGGGTTGCCCACATTATTTATTGACTTGTGTGCTCGAACCAAGCTTAATTCTAGTCCATTTAGATCTGTACGTCTCAGATGCCATTTATTGCAGCTAAATCCCTAAGAGAGCTGGCCTTGGATCCAAGGAATCTTATCATTAGCAATGTTATGCCATCCATGAGGCCTGAACATAGAGATGGCCTTAGGAATAAGGTTTTGGCTTGGTTGCAAATGAATAAATAAAATAAATTCAGGAAGCAGCCGATTCAACCCATTCCTCAACGGCTCACCTCCTCACACAGTAAGATGTGGAGTTTTCTCAACTCACAACACCTCCCAAAATGCATAGAATAGTCATCTGGCAGGTGGAAAAAGCTATGAAAGTGCATATTGAATCTTGGTGGAGGGAACCTTCTTTTGTCAGATGGGGTTACAATGTTGATTAGGTGTTTGCATTGCAATGAAATAAAGCTGACTGTGACCTACATTCGAGTGATGAAGTGTTTATCTTTGACAGGAGCGTCTAGTTTCTGGGTGTGGACGTGGTGCCTGAGTGCTGCGTTATATGCATGGGAACCTACTTGTAAGTGTTTTCAATTAAAGAAGATTTACAGGATTTCCAGGAATAAAACTGTGTCTCAAGCAAAGTTGGGGCCAGAGTTAGGGAACCCTCACTCTCTGTGCGAGATGTAGAAGCTTGGAATCATTCTCAACTACTTTTTATTACATCACTCAAAGGGTTTAGGACGTTTTTTCGATTGGAGCGCTGCTATTTTCCTTATTCTAAACGGGGATCACTGCAATATAAGTTCCCATGTACCAGTGGGGCACCGTTGTTGTGGGCATAAGCTGCAAAGACAGACCTCTCCCTTTGCATGGCTTCCACGAATGTCTGAAGCCAATTTCCCAAAACTTTCATTTGGGGAAGTCTCTGCACATTCCTGTGGGGGGCTAGAGAGAGAGAGAGAGTGACAGTGACAGAGAGCGAGAGAGAGAGAGAGAGACAGTGAGAGTGAGAGTTTGAGAGAGAGTGAGAGACTGATCTCAGGATTGCACATAAAACTGAGCTTTCTGGGCACGGCCATGCTTGGCCGTGCTCCAATATTGAGAGGCTGGATTAGAGTGGCGTCAATGTCCCCCACAGCATCCCTACACTAAGTAGTACTCGGGCTGGTCATAACCATGTTCAATCCAGAAACTGAGGCCTGTACAGATGGCACAATCTTCAGGCAGTCAGGGAGCACTTGTTGCGAGTGACCTCATTCTGGGTGGTTGCGTTCTGGACTGGTCTCACAACTGGGAAGAGAAGAGTCTCAGAAAAGAAACAGCAGGTCAATTTCATGAAAGCATGATATTTTTAGTAGGCAAGCTGTGTTTTAAAAAAAGTTTTAGCTTGGGATATTTCTTACTTTAAATAGAATCGGATAGATGAGGTTATTATTAGCCTAACTATATTACTTGTTCTTGAGAGCTGTGATACTGTCAAGGGACAGTGTAGTGCCTCGACAGACTCCATTCTTGCGCCTCGACAAGACCCCAGTCTTGCACATGCAGAAGGTTTTGTCAAGCGGAATGCCTGATGACGTATGTTGATATGTCATTGCCCATCCACATTTCTGTGGGCTTCCCTCGCATGGCACTGAATTGGCAAGTGAATGAGACATGGCTCACTGAATATTCTTAAGGGCTGGGTTCAAATACCAACTCATCCAATAACGTTTTGGAACTGTCCTTGAATTGATTTATGTTATCAGTTACAGGACTGTAGCATTAAAATATGCATATTTCTTTATTTAAATGTGCAACAAATCTCGTGGCTCGGGTCGCTGAGAGGAAAAGTCAAGCGAGTGCCAACAGTGACGGCTCCACGTTACTCCCAACCTTTCAAACCCTGTTACTGCCCCCACTAAGTCTTATTTATTTTCATGTATTTATTAAAATTTCTGGAGATTCATTGTGTTGCTGGTACTGACTTGTACTGTCATGCTTCAGCTGGGTTTTCTAAATGTGTGTACTGCACTCACCGACTCCCAAAATCTTACCTGCTAGAACTATGTAGACGACATGCAGATCATCCTTAAATTCCGCAAATCGCCAAGCCTCAACCGTCCAGATCTGTTATCATGTCTCTCGGATATTGACTACTCGATGATAACCAACCACCTCATCCGCAATCCTGGGAAAACTGAAATCCTAGTCTGCTGTAAAACAGTGCTCCTCCTCCAACCGATTCCCTGGTCGCAACTCCCTAGGCCCCACACCGGCAACCCCACCTCGGTGAAAAACCTTCAATGCACACTGCACACAGATTCATCCCTTTCCCAACAAGTCAACTCCATTTCCAGACAGAGCCTGTTTCTTTCATCTACGCATCTTAAAGCGTATCTTCCCTTACTTCACCTATCTTCACTGTTTCTCTGCCATCATCTCCATCATCCTCTCCCGCTTAGACTAGGCAAACTGCCTTTATCTAGGCACACCAGCATTTCAGCTAAGGAAACTACAAAGAATGCAAAACGCTGCAGCCCGCCTGCTCATTAACCTACCTCCCAGGGAACACATAAGCCCTACTCAGAGTCCTCCATTGACTCCCTATTGGCCGATACACTACCTTTAAAGCCATGTGCATCACCCACTGGACAATCCATAACACAGGGCCGGAATTTCTTCAAGACAAAGTCACCCGCTACCACCCGTCATGGACTCTCAGATCTGGCACAACATCTCTCCTAGTAGTCCCACAGTACAACTACTCCCGACTCGGCAGATCCTCATTCTCTGTCCAAGCACCAATCATCTGGAACCCTCTACCCCTACACATTTGCAATATTGACAACCACGTGGCATTCAGAAAGGCCATGAAAACCTGGCATTTCCCTCCCCCTCTTCAAACCCTCCCCCAACTTTACTCTCTCGATGGGCGCACAGAAACACTAACCCAAATTAACTCCTATCCGCCAACACCCCACGGATGCTGACAGCATTTGCAGCGGCACACCTTGACAAACTCTTTGTTCCCAAAAACAACACCATGACACCCACCATGTTCCCACAGATGCCGGAAGCGTTCGCAGAGGCACAACGTAACAAACGATTGTCCTCCCATCACTGCCCGCCCAGTCATCCCTCCGGGCCCCTCTCTCACTGCTCAGACTTTCGTTCCAGGGAGACCACAAATAGCGAGACCAGCCAATCATTCTGGACCATGAAAAAGAACACTGCAGTTGAATTCCAGCCAAGTCGACTGTATGTATACCTTACACCACATCTGTGGACACAGGCTGCAGGCACGGCAACCCATCCATGCACCCTAGCATGCAGCTATGGCTATGCTATTCCGCTCTAGCAGCATGTAGTGCACACTGAAACCCCTGACGTACCTCAACACCTCTGCCATTAGTATACAGCGACAACCAACAAAACTAAAAATCGGTCTAGCTGGTCACAAATTTAATCTTCAGCACTAGAGCTCTATCCTAAACCTCCAACAGCACCCACCCACATGCATGACCTCTGGGCTGCTTACTGGAGCCTAGCCAGCCAGCCCACCCAAGTCTTAACCCCGCAAAAATGCACACAAGTATCTTTAATTTAAACTCTTAGAACCTCCTGCACATGGACTGCAGTCATCAAGGGCAATCCAGCCACAAAGCACATTAAGGCAATACTAATGTGGAAAGGGTGCTATATAAATAACTAATACAATCCAATACAGTAGTACCTCACAATTGCTGGTCCCGCAAACATTTCTTAAACATTCATTCAGCCTGGAGGTGCTCGCCCATGTAGGTAGGCACAGTTTACAGGGATGAAAGTCGAGCGTGGAGCAGCACTGCATTACGCCAGCTTATGCCTGAAGCCCACACTGGCAGACCTGAACTATAAGCCCTCTGTTCAAGCTGGAAAAATATATCAGCAGCCCAACTGGCTAGAGGGGAGCGAAAATGGACAACTGGCAAAACGAAGGGTAGGAAGCTGATCACCTAAGAGAGAGGGAGGAAAATCAGGATATAAGTAGTGAACTAATCCCAGAAGTTATTAGGCAGTCAGAACACTGGTCATCTGTATAGAAAGGTGCAGGAGACTGAAGAAAATGCACTGGGAAAACCATAAAGAAAGAGAACACAGAGCGTGCTCTAGCTATCCCTAATAGTGTCAGCCTGCTGAGGGCTCTATCACAGGCCCAGACATAGATCAGAGAGCAAGGGGGACAAATCGCTGCAAGCCTACTGAGCGCTACATCTCAACCATGGCGAAAGCCAGAGAACAGAAGGAGAAAACCCCTGGTGGGTGGGTGTTAAACTTCAGCCTGACAACAACAGTGGCAAGGAAAATAAATATTTGCTGGTATATTAACGGTATACCCAGGCAAA
The DNA here is from genome assembly GCF_040938575.1 of Ambystoma mexicanum. NCBI lineage: Eukaryota > Metazoa > Chordata > Amphibia > Caudata > Ambystomatidae > Ambystoma > Ambystoma mexicanum. Next base: position 639,864,261 of record NC_090928.1, on the reverse strand, counting down.
GGGGACCCGGGGGACAAAGTGCTTGCCAGTAATGGTAATTCCACAAGGAAAGGAAGAGTAAGACAGATTTGCTGGTAGATGTTTGAAGCAAGAAGCCTAGAATGGCAACCCCATGAACTAGGGGTGGCGATAGCTGGACCAAGTGGAACCCAAAGGAAGCCAAAAAGTGTGTTGGCGCGCTATGTCCCTTAGACTGTGAGCGAACCAAGAAGCGTGTAGGGCATTATGTCCCCTGAACCTTGAGAGGATAGTGAAGCAAACTGGGCTCTATTATCTCTGGGACTGGGTGTTCAAAATGTAGAGACTTTACACTAGGTCACTGGCTAAGTCCTTTAGATTAGGCCCTTGAGTGAGATTTAGTTCTCCATCCTTATACCTTGAGCAGATGTACCCTTTTAGATAATAGTTTGAAGCCTTGTGTCCTACAGGAATTCATTCCATCCCATACTTTAACGGAAGCTAAGGCCATTTGAGAGATATTCAAAAGGCTGAAACGTGTGCCAGGGGATCTGTAGAAACCCAAATGGGAGGCAGCTAGGAACACTCTCACCTCTTTGGTTTGACTCATGTGAAGGCATCGTGAAGCAAGACACAGACAAGAGATTCAATGTTCAAACAGAATTGTTTTGTTAACTTAAGTGTCAGGATGGTTGAAGGCCTAACTTGCCCTATACCAAGCTGGGATTTCCCTACCTAAAGAAACTAAGGAAAGTGTGAGTCGTAAAGTTCCAACTTAAAAGTCTGCTGTGTCCAAAACCTATAGTTGCCCTCACAACTAAAGCTAAACAACATGTGGGGATGTCCACAATAAAAGAAATAGGGCCTCATTACACGGATGGCGCTAAGGTGCCGGTAATCCCTTAGCGCCATACTACGAGGTCCCTCAGTGGGTCCCGTCCTTAACGTGTGGCCAGACCACACGTTAAGGAAGGGACCCGCTGAGGGACTTCAGGGCAAATAACGGTACCGCCAATAGCGGTACCATTATTTGCTCCTTCCCCATTCCCATTGAGCCGTATGGGGGCTCAAATGGGAATGGGGAAGGGCCTTGGTGAATGGGGAATTAACGCCCCACCAACCTTGGAATGGGGCGGTAATTCCCCCATTCACCAAGGCGGACTTGGTAAAATACTGGCGGCAACCATGGAGCTAATAGCACCATGGTGACCGCCATCCGTGTAATGAGGCCCATAGTGTTCTAAAAGTTCTGAGCTTTTTCCAGCACCTGGCTTTCTTTTCAGCCCCCCTTCCCCAGGTTCAAGACAGTTCCACAAATCCCCGGGGTTCCCTTGCCCAAGTTCAAGACAGTCAACTTGTACTTGTTCTCAATCTTTCAATGTTCAAAAAAAGCTCCAAACCAACTTTACACTCCTTCTGGTTTCTTAACAGTTGAATCAGGTTGCTTTCTCTTGTTTCACTTCAGCAACCTCTTTGGCTTTCACAATTGGAGCTCCCCTGGTCTAGGCACAGTTGTCAGACCACATGGTCCACCTATCACAGGTCGCGCAACTAGCCCACACAGGTTCTTCTGTATCCATACCTGTGTGATGGTTCACACTTACTTGGATTCTGCTTGTCAACCTCTTGGCGTTGCCACAATGTGGTCCTTCCTTTGCCAGTCTTTGGCCTTGCCACAATGTATCTTTGTATGTAGTTCACTTTGTGGTTGTTTTGTTCACCCTACTTTCATGCTCTCTTGCAATCTTCCATACTTGCTTCCTTCTTTGTTTCATACGAGACTTGCTTACTTTTCAAATAGCCAGTATATGAATTTCGCACACACCTGTCATCAGGTCATAGCTTTGCTAACAGCTTTCATCCAGTTCAGTATTCAATATCTGTGATTTGTTAATCTGCCATTATATTGTCCTTATTTGTCCATCACCCCGTTGCTTTGGGTTTATTTCAACTTGTGAATTCTTTTTCATTCATTTGGCAGTTCATTTCGGTTTCCCCACAGCCTCCAGGAGCACCCCAGTTCGAGTGATTTTCCCTCTTCACTCACCAGGCCCTGATGTCTCCTACGGACAGCTGTGCTTTCGGTTTTGGCTCTGCCGACACGTGTGCCTTCGAGCGCGAGCCCTGCTCCACCTTCAGTCTCTCGCCATCAGCATCTCTGCTTTCTCTCCGCGGACGCTATCAGTCGTTTTTCTTCTTTCTTCAGCATCCGCAGCTTCAGCTGCAGACCTTCCACCAATGAGGCGCTCACATCTGTGGCCTTCTAACGGCCCGCCTGGCCCTGGGCTCTCACAGCTTCCTGGGTCCGCCTGCCGGCATTCCTGGCTTTCCTTCGTTTCTTTAGGTAGGGAAATCCCACCTTAGTTTAGGGCAAGTTAGGTCTTCAACCATCCTGACATTTAAGTTAATAAAACATTTCTGTTTGAACTTTGAATCTGTTGTCTAAGACTTGCTTCATGATGCCTTCACAAGACCCAGTGCCTATTACATAAAAAGTGTGTTGCGGAAACCTGTAAAGCAGCCAGGACTATCAGCGGTGAACAGGCCACATGGGCATTCAGCTCTGGGCCGATTCAGATGAGAGTCAAGTGAGCCATTTTTTGAAGCAGTAGGGTGGGGGTGAAAAAAAGCAGGATGCATGTAGGGAAATGGGAAAATGCAGGTTTGTGCACTTCTACACGTTTATTTATTGCTGTTTGTGTAATGACATTAGTTTGCCGGCTGTTGTACCCAAACTGAGACTGATCTTCCCTAATCAGTCAGGGTAGAGATAAGAGAATTGTGTAGTTTGGTTGTGTAGTTTGGTACTGCACCAAGGCAAATGAGATAGTAGATCAGAAGAATTCTAAAATAATAATTTTTATTAAGTTCCAAAAATTATGATTTAAGATGCCATAGCCAACATTAACCAGGTGGTGGCATGTGCTAATGTTTCACCCAATTCAGTGCTTTGTCAAGGCCATGAGGTCTCAATAATTTTAAAAAGAAACTTCAATTGTGTCTCTCAAGACACCTGTTTGTAATCACAGGTGGTAGTGGGTTAGTATCTAGTGCAACATTTCTTCAATTTGTCTTATTTATTCAGTTTATCATAGGCATCTCTGTTTATCACAAGCATCTTTAAGTCACAAATAGTAGCTTTTTATGCCAGTAGGTATTGTGTCACACTTTAGTAGAGTATTGCATAGTTACTGACACGTCTTAATACGCATTTCACAAACGAACGTATGCATTTGAATAGACATTTTCCTTTTAAGGATCACTATTTTGTAAGTCTGAAAGGTTAATACCCTTATCTATTTCATGATGCTGAAATTGTGAAATCGCACTCATTCTTGGTGTTGTAAGAAAGGCATGGTATCAAAGTAAGCTAAACACAAGTGATCACAGTTCAAGGGTGTTTATTAAACTGTAAAATGGGTGAGATAAACGCCAAATCTAAAACTAAATCTAAGATGGGAGCAAGCTATGATGATCAAATAATAATAATAATACAGACCCAGTGGAGTCCAGTCAAATAAAAAGGGCTTATACTAAAAACCTATTGCCAATCATTGCCACTATGCTACAAAATAGTGTGGGATAATGTTCACAAGAAAAGAAAGAAATGTTCACAAAATGTTAAATCAGGATGTTATGGCCAGGGTCTCCCTTCCCCACGTTTTTAGCACAGGGAAAGGTGTGACTCTTGAGCACAGCACACTCCTGGGCTTCTCTGGCACAAGCTCAGAGTTCATTTTCTCTATATAGGGCCTTCTGTGCCCAAGTTTCTTCTCACGCAAAGTCTCTTGCTTCAGAGGGCCTGATATGCAAAAACAACAAAACAAAAGTTCCTTATGTTAACCTTTACATCAGCTGATTACCCTTCACCCTTGGATCCCCCTCAGCCGTGATCTGATTCTTTTCTCACTTGTTAGCCTCCCTAAATCAGGCTCAACCAACCACTCACTGTGGACATCCCTCAGTCGGGTTCATACTTGTCACAATGTTGTTCACTTCGCGTCTTCACAACTTTTCTCTTGACTTCCCTCAGTTGCGTTCACTACCACTTTTCAATTACAATCTCCTAATTTGTAATATTCAAAAGTCGAAATAAATTTCTTTTTAAATAACCACCTAGGTTTAGTTAAGTCCCCCTCATCCAGGCACAGACCTTCCACAGCACTTGCCAACTTTAAACAAAGACTTCTGAAGGGCGATCACGTCTCGCTGGGTCACTCTGTTAGCCTATGGCAAGTGTGCGTTTATTCACAAAATCACAGTTCGCACGGCGTTGCCCTGCGCCCATCGCTCCCTTTCACCCGGCGCAAACGCCTGTTTCACAATTCCCTCAGTCGGGTTCACAATCATCAAACCTTCTGCAACGTGTCATGGACTTTCGATTGTACAAAGGATTTGGCTTGACCCTTGTATGACCACCTTCACACATCAAGCCCGCGTTCCCTATGGCCTCTTGGTACTTGAGTTTCAATACTCTTCTAGATCAACACAGTGTCTTTGTTCAAGAGAGGGGTACCAGCCAGAGACCTCCGAACGAGCACCCACGTGGCGTCGGACCACTCTATCTCTGGTACCAAGTTGGTTCACAAAAGACCTCTGTATCTTAATCTTCTTAATGTTGCCACTGCAACCTTGAGCCTAACACAGTCAGGCCCACTATCAGTTTCTTCCGACTCACTGGCTGTGCTGAACTCATTGGCATTTCTTTTGCCGTTGGAGTCAAGGACGTTACCACGATGGCCACCACGTCTCCCCCGCCCAGGCTATCAGTGTGGGAGGGTTCCATGTACCGCTGACATCTGTCACACCATTCGCCAGCTGCGATTCCCAGTCTTATGTTTCTTTTGTCGGAGGCTTCGCCTGTCTGAGTTGAAAAGGTTAAGGGCAACTCCCTCCTTGACGTCCTTTCAGGTCTCCCCGCCTTTCTCCTCAGTTTGAACTGCTGTCCTGGAATAGCTGCTTCCTCGTGCGTTCAGCCTTGCTCAAAGTGTCCTCTTGTGCTCTGCCATTTATCCCTATGGGGAAGGGAATGGCAGTCAGGTGTGTGTAGTTGTCTGTAATGGCTTGACTCTGCCCGACCCTTGTGTTGAGACATGTCAGGTAAACGGCTCTGGTATTAGTCCGTCGTCGCTCATGGTGTGAAAAAGTGTCCGTGTTGGAAAGGGGGTGGGGGTAGAGTTTCCCAGGAACTGGACCCAATAGCGATGGGAGTGTTCTGGCCAACAGGATAAAACATACCCGGGGACCAGTGAGTAAGACACGTTCTGGTTTCTCACAGTGGCTGTTGGACTCCCTCGGTGTAAAAATATTCACACTATATCACACTATGTCTAATCCTGGTTAGGATGTTCTGTGCTCCATTTAGGAATGTCCTGATGGTGGCACACCATATTACATCTATCCATCCATGTTGTATATACACAACTTATTTTCCTCAGGCTGCTTGCCTGCAGTAGACGCAGCTGCAGTGCTCTCTCTCTCTCTCTCTCTCTCTCTCAATTTAGTGTTTATCTTTTGTCTTAACTTTATTTTAACACTTGCCATCAGTGCTGTAAGTGGGCCGGGGCCAGCCAGTCTCACCACGCCAAGCAGAGGCATAGATAGGGTAGGGCCTGAGGGGCAAGGCCCACCCAAAATCTGTAAATGCCCACTCAGCAGCGCTGTGGGGGCATTTACAGATATTTTTGTCAGTGCAGTGGGCCCAACTACATTAGCTTCAGGCGCCATTTGATAGACAATCCTGGCTACGCCTCTGCATGCTGTGGCGGGACACATTATCCCACCACGGCCGTAGCCGCGACGGGAGATGTGCCCGCCATTTTAATGTCAGGCAAACTGACAGAAGGGCCAGCCAGCCACCTTGTGGCTGGCTGGCCCTTCTGTCAGTCACTGTAACTTCCTCTTGTGCACCCCAAGAGGAAGTGGTCACTTTTGACCATAACACAAGAGGAAGAAATGGTCCCTTTTGTTTGACCTCCTCAGGTCACTGACCCTCAGCGAACCCTGGGGCTCTGTGATCTAATCACAGAGCTACTGGGTTCACAGAGGATCAAAGACGCCTCGGGCTCAGTGATCACAGATCACTGAGCCCGAGGTGCCTTTGTCCGTTGGCAAAGCTTTATAAAAGAGGCCTTGAATTGTGTACTTTTCAAGCCATCTTTCATAAACATAGAAAAACAGAAATATGTAACACATTTCTATGTTTATAAAAGATGGCTTGAAAAGTACACAATTCAAGCCATCTTTTACAAAGCTTTGTCGACGGACAGGGACACCTCGGGTTTTGTCCGTCCTAAAGAAAGTACGTTTTTCCCTTTCTTTATGTGCACAAGTAAAATCAGAGAGACCAATGATGGTATAGGCAGGAGAGAATAGCGGTGAAATGAATTACTGGATAGCCAAGTGAAGTACTTTGCGCTCGCCTCTGGCACATTAAGACATAATATGTATGATCACTTTGAACAGGGGAAAAACATTACTTAACTGGGCGGAATGTAAGTAGTCCAGATTCACTGACATTCCTGCAAACCCATCTCAAATATGCCCCAGAAAATTCTGTACAGATGAACCACGCCCCTGGCTGTTATTACACGCCGGCATACTCGAGGTGCACATGTGTCTACATTGCTGTACGTCCAGAGCGTGTACCTATCAGCGGCGTTGCTGCAAGTCCATAAAGGGCAGGATAGACAGCCCACCATATGCCTCTTCACAAGGTCCCTACATTCGGGTGGCATGTGGCATTTCCAGGAAGAGAGGAATGTAAAGTCATTTCATCTGATCTTGCATAGCAGAATATATGCCATTTTCATGACATCCTGTCAACGAAGAGTAACAGAGGGAATCTTTCTAAGTGAGTGTGCGCCAGTGTGTCTGTCTCATGGGCAGACCTGGTGACACAATCAGTTTCTCCATCCGACCAATCACTTGTTAACTTTATATTACTGGGGTTGGATAACCCCATTGTTACACCACAAGACAATTTTACAGTGGTACCAAACGTCCTCATATGATCTGCATGCTTCTCATGCAAACCGAACGTCTGCCTATCTACCCGGGACATGGGGTGGCTGTAGAGCAAGAGCGTCACAAGTGTGCGGGTCATGAGTTAAGCACTCCCGTCACACATGGTGCCACTCCACACTACACAGATTTGAGTGAGACTCAGCCCGTCATCCTGCAAAGGTCTATAAACGGAGTACCAGTACACTGAGGAACATTAACGCCTACAATTGCAGTGCTTAAAGGGCAGAATGAATATGACATGACTCGCCACATGACAATGTGATATAATAATAAATAATAATAATATGACCCCAGAGTAGAGGCTCAGGAGTAAAAAAAAAAAAAAAAAAAAGAAGTTTTCCCAGAAAGGCAAGGAATGGCTTCCAGAATAAGCACTGGTGGCAGAACCAGTAAAAAAAAAACAAATATATAAGGACTTGTATACTGGTGACTCAAAAATTGCGAATTCTACCTGCTTGCAGCCTGCTGTTGGAAATTCCAGCATTAATCTTTGAAGCCCCAACGCTGAATTGCGCTCGCTTCCTGGAGGAGGTGGAGCGCGGTCACGATCACGTGACTGATCACGTGACTCACTTTTATTCGAGGGCAATCCACCCTTGCGGCGTTAAGCCCGCTGCGGGGACAAGGGCGCTGCTGTTTGGGCTGTTTGGCTGGGCACGAAAAGATACGGGAAGCACCCCGCGGATGTCACGTGCAGGTGGGTCACTTATTTTAAAAATCATTTGTACATCTGGGGGATAACCCAAAGCTAAACAAGTCATACGACCAAAGGATAAAAAGTCACTAGGATCAGCCCGGATAAACAAGCTAATATCACCAGTTCTTATTTTGCTGGGGTAGGGAGACTGTTGGGGCTTGACCCCTTTGATCCCGGCCTGCGAAACGATCAAAAATTTAGATTTAAGCTCTAAGGAAAGGGAGACTGCTGGGGTTTTGATCGCGAACACTGCAAACAACTGATATAACCTGACAACATCAGGAGAAAAGATACTTACAGCCCCATTTGAAGGTTTGACACCAGTTTTCCAAACTAACACACATACGATCTCCAAATACCTAATGGCAGAAGTAGTGTTAGCAACTAGATTGGGTGACCACCCTCTACCAAACAACCATATAGATGATTTAATATTATCCGAAGACAATGATAACGAGTAGGTGCTAGTTAAGGAAAGCATGACTCCGAATCAAGGAACGAAAGATTATAATCAAGGAGCAGTACTCGGTCCGTTCATGATAGAGGTTAAGATCGGCAATCAAACAGGGAGAGAGCTGCCACAGGAAGACATACAATTAAACTCAGAGAGTAATGAGGTCAACCCACCCAGGAACAATTTCATATTTCATCAATTTGACATTACGATTGAAACGGACGAATCACCTCAGCCTCAGGAAAGTTTAGCTGATGCAAAGCAGACTAAGGAAGTTCTGGCCCTTATGGCAAACGAAACATCCGACAAAAATGATCAAGACTTAGAAGCTACAAGGGAAACTGACCTTTCAAAGGAAGATGTGTCAGAGAAGCCATCACCTGCACTAGAGATGAGATCAAAAACAGTAGAACAAAATATTCCTAAGGCAAAGGATTTAATTCAACTATCTGAGGATATTCCTGGGTTAGAACCCAACACTACGGTGGAAGATTTAGCAAAAACAGCGAAAGGAACTTTTAATGGAACGAAAGGTAAAAACATAACACCTAAACCAATCAGAATGGACTTTATAAGATATACAGACCTAGAAAAAAAAATGGAAACCCAGGACCCTATCCTCAGGGGATGTTCAAGACAGAAATAATCATTTTTTTGGGAAACAATCCTTACTAAACTGGGGGACTGGCATTTCTGGGAATGTACCCAAAAGGAAATCAACTCATAAAAACACCACGGCAAACGAAATCCCTGACGCTGTTATGCTGGAAAACTCAATCTTAATAGATAAAGAGCCCCAGACTGTAGAGAAGGCCGTTCAAACCATGAAAGGGGAAACCAAAAATCAGTTAATTCAAACAGACAATGACCAAGACTCAAACTTGAACACGCTACAATCAACGATAGAAGCACCTCAGAAAGAGAGGGAGATGACCAACAAACCTAAGTCAAGGGGAGCAAAGTGTGAAAAGGATGACTTCCTGATGATGACAACAATGGCAGCGATACTGGCCCCTTACATGAAACTACACAAAGATGCTACAGATACTCTGAAGGACCACACTACATTGCTAGCAATGGTTCATTCTAAGACAATCTTCATTGAAGGATTCATATCGGCCATCCAAAAAAATATGCAAAATGTTGAGCAAAGAATCTCCGATATGTTACACACCATCCTAGAACCAATTATGAAAGAGAAGGAAAACCGATGGAAAGATTCTAGGAGAGATTCTCTAGGTGGTGCGGACTGCTCCGTTTTCAATCAAAAGAATTAGCAAAATTGCAACCACAAATAGAAGAAAATGCAAATGAAGAGCATTTGAAATAACGTACTGAAAATATGATTGGAAAAGGAACCTTAGAAGAGCTAAGTAATCAGGTTGAATGTCCAATCCCAACGCCGAGGAAAGGAGAAACAACTAAAGATACAATGGACACAATAAAAGGAAAGGAAAAAAATAAAGAAAATAATGAACTGGTGCCAAATACCTCAAAAATCCCTGCGGAAAACGAAACTCAAAGAGGAGCCATGGCGAACAACGATCAGAAAGTAAAACAGATCACAAAAAAAGGACAACACACACCTCAAAAAACCTTAGACCTTTCGCAGCACGAAAAAGATATTGATATATCAAAAATAGATAAGCAGAACTCAAAATTGTGCAAAATCTTTAAAAAAAAGGACGTAAAACAGATGGAAGGTATCACTGTGTCACAGCGAAAGGAGCAAATCGCTATGAATGATAAGAAAGCGAAAACTACTCAACCATTACAGGTACTCAAAAAAACAAAAAATCAACCGCCGCGGAGGGTATGTAAATCAAATAAAAGCAAATCATTTTTCAAATGTCTGGGTACACCAAAGGGAGCAGCAACTATTGTAGTAAATCGAAACATTGGTAGCCATACGCAAACAAGTACGAGTCCAAAGAACAAAGAAGCAGTAGAAACGGATGACTCGGATCAGGAGTTAATGGATATGTCCACTTACTCCATCTCGGACGACAACGCTTCAACTGATAGTGACTCAGAAGAAGAGGAAATTGAAATAACTGATGAACAAGTACAGACGGAACGACAAAGGGGAGTTAAACCAATGTTGGATGAAAAGAGGATAATTGGGGAAAACGCAAACAAAGCTGAAACAACAAAAAAGGAACATTTAGTCAAGCCCGAAACTGTAAGCAAGAAAAAATTAAAGACAACGATGACGGGAAGCTCAAACATACCAGTCAAAAGTCCAACAAGAAACCTGGAAAGTCAAAATATAAACAGCCCCATACCTATTTTGGAGTTCAAGGAATACTCCACAGAAGAAAGTTAGCAGAACAGTGGAACTGTTGATTTCCGGACTAGTCCCTTGAGACTGCCGAAACGCAGATTAAACCCGGAAAAAAAGGGCAGAGGTCTTCTTTTGGAAAGACTAGTACATACTGACTATGGTCTTATCCTAAACCAGGCAAATGTCCTAAGGTTGTTCCATCATATACCAGCCTTGAGATTAATCAGCTCTAGTGACATAACCCTGATAGAATTTCCTGATAAAAGGTATATGGATAGTATTCGGGTTTCTACATGCTCGCAGGTGATTCACCAGCTATTACTATCCGAAGAGAGGACCATAAGAAAGAAGGGGTTCAAGATAACCGAAAAAAACAAAGAAACAGAACCAGAGGTACTGGATCAAGAAACTATCTCAAAGAGAGCTTGTTTTCAAGAGGCGTACGATACGCATAAAAAAGCCATGATACAATCGCAGATAACCCAACCTCAAGACGGAGAACAGGAGAGATGGGTATGGTTGGCCAACCTAGCAGCAGGAAAAATGAAGACACTATAGTGCCGGAAAGTAACACAAAAGGAAACATGGTCCCTTATTTCCTGGAATACAAGGGGATTCAACCACCTTCTAACAAAAAATGAATTTGAAAAAGAGATGCCAGATGTACTATGCCTGCAGGAAACGTGGTTGAGAGAAACTCCCCTGATCGAAGGCTATTCAGTAAATATAAACCCAGCAAAAAAAGGAGAAAAAGGAAGACCAATGGCGGGTCTGCTGATAGCGATAAAAAAAGACCTAAACTGGAATGTGATTAATTCTTGGAACTTGACTCCATATATTCAAATCTTAGTCCTGGAAACACTGTCGCCCCTAGACGATCAACACCACCAGCACGTTGTGCTGATGAATATATACTGGGTGCCAGGAGCTAAAGGAAACAAATCCCTTCCAAGGGACGTAGCAGAGGCAATTGATGACCTGAAAGTTAAATGGCATGACCCATGGATAATATTGGTGGGCGACCTCAATTGCACTTGTCTGGACGAAAACAATAAGGTACTTGAAGACGTACCGAAAATGGCCACAACTAAACACAAAAGAGGGGTCAATTGGAGGTCCACGTTACAATCTAGAGATTGCACAATCATAAATGGAGTCACGTTAGGCGACATCCCAGGGAAACCGACGTGGCGAGAGCTGAAATCCAAAGCCATCTTAGATTACGTGACAGTTTCAACTAATATGTCAACGTTTATTCAAAAACTTGAGGTGCAACCGACCAAGGCTAGTGACCACAATGCTATCAAACTTACCTGTTCTAGTTTTCTTCCTAAGAACGTAAAGGAAATATACCCATTCAAGATAGAAATCAACACTGGGAGAACTCAAGTAAAAATGAATCCAGCAAAACTACCAACGCTGAACGACAATTTGACATCCACCCTAAACAATTTGTATCTGCAGCTACCTCTGCAAACCATTGATTATGCTCCTCTGCTAAAAATCTTCCATACTAGAATTAAACCTGGGACTACAAAACCAATAATGTCACATCGACATATATTCGATCAAGCCGTGGTTGATAAAAAAAAAAGACTATGAGGAAACAGTTAAAATCACTGAAAGACTTGAATGAGGTAAATAAAACTAATAAAGTGCGAGAAATAAAACAAACCTTCAGAAATTGGAGAAAGTTGCACAAAAAAACAATGTTAAACCACGACTCCCAGGCAATGTTAAGAATGATATGTGAGAGAAATACAGCAGAGACGTGGGCCCTAATAAATAATAAAGAGACTTTGCAAGATGCCCTAATAACAAATCCAGTCACAGAGAAACAATGGCAATTATACTATAAACAACAACAGCCAGTTCTAAAAAAAACCTCTTATAAATGATTGGATTATATCAAAAAGGGATGAAAGTTTGCTGACCATAGACAGTGAGACATTAGAAGACATGATTAAAAAGCTAAAGAACTCTAGAGCACTGGGGCCAGACGGCCCGACTAATGAAGGTCTGAAAAAGGACCCAGCGGAATGGGCTAAAATCCTACACCAACTGTTTAAATATATCTTGGCTTCGAGGAAACTACCGTCTTCATGGAAGACGAGTGTTGTGGTGCCAATCTTTAAAAAGGGCCTAAGAACAGTCCCAGAAAATTACAGGCCAATTGCCCTTCTGGATGTGGCTGGAAAAATCTTTGCCTCAATTCTATTAAAATCATTGACAAATTGGGCAACAAAAACAGGCCATAAGGACGAATGGCAATCTGGGTTCGTAAAAGGACAAGGCACTCCATTAAACATCTTTATTCTAAATTTGTTGAAAGCTCGAACCCTGACCAACAAAGAGGCGAAATTCTATATAGCTTTTGTTGACCTATCAAAAGGCTTTTGATGCAGTTGATCCAGAGAGGATGTGGAGGAAATTAAAAAAATGGAATTGTCCAGAAATTCTACTCTACAACATAAAGGAATTACACTCGAACACCTCAATTAAAGTGAACCTAAATAAAGCCGGCCTGTTATCGGACACAATTCCTACGACCATTGGGCTTAAGCAAGGATGCCCCTTGGCTCCAGAATTATATAAACTATATTCCTCAGATATGGAAAAAGCCTTTGTAGATATAAGATCCTTTGCAGCAAAACTTGCTAATATAGCAATTGGACGATTGATCTATGCAGACGACATAGTTTTATTCGATCAGACTCCTATAGGTCTTCAACATCAACTAAAAGCATTAGAAACATATGTAGCCAAAAACAAAATGACCATCAATCCAGAAAAATCTAGGATTTTGACGTTCTCTAATACCAAAAAGAAGAAAAATATAAACTCACCTCAATGGTATTTAACCAATAAAAAGATAACGGAAGTGACAGCTATTACGTACCTGGGGGTTTGTATCAATACCAACAGATATGAAGCCCCGAGATGTCAGGATTTAAAAAACAAACTTGGAAACCTAATAGGCCAAGCTAAGATTCTACTGGCGCGATTTTGTCGATTCTCCATGAAACCGCTTATAGACTTCTATCGTGCAAAAGTAGTGGCAATCCTAACCTATGGATCACAAACCTCACTCCTATTGGACAACAAAATATGGTCACGTCTAGAAGGCAAGTTCTGGAGATCTATTTTGGGATTGCCAAAATCTTTCCCAATTCAATTAATTAGAAGAGAGCTGGCACTATCCTCTCTGAAAGTCATCATGGAGTGGAAGATATTGTCTTTCTACAGAAGATGCCTAGAACCGGCAACAAAGGGGGTCTTTGCGGCCATAAAAAAAGCAATGGAAGAGAGGTCGGAACCAATATTGACTGAAGGGGCCAAAATATGCCAGATGATCCTTGTTAATTTAAATGAGACGGAAGAATCCTTCTTAAACAACCCAGATCAAGTGAAAAAAAAATGTACATTAGAGATTGGATTGATACACAGGACGAGCTCACTAAATATCGAGGCTATGAAGAATTCTGGGCAGTCCCGCGAAAAGTGAATATACTACCCAAATACCCAACTCTTTTCCCCAATTGGTTCTTGAGGCAAGGCTTCTTAAAGCTGCGTTTGAATCTTTGGCCAAGTAGAACCAATCATTATAGAAAAAGAGAGAGAGATGACCCAAAGAATTGTAGATTATGTAAAAATGTATTAAAAGTTGAATCATTGAAACATCTGCTGCTGGAATGCCCTACTGTGAGAGGTGAACGACAGATGTACTTAGGTCATATCTGGCAAGAATACAGATTCAAGGACATTGATCTTTGGTGGTCATACCTGCTGGAAGGAGATAAGATCTCAAACAATCTTGCGGTCATAAAATTTATCCAGTTCATCTTTGAAAAAATTGAGGGACAAGACGAACCTCTTGGAACAGTGAAATCAAGCAGACATTTGCAGTGTTAAACACTAAGCAACATAAAAGAAAAGAAAGAGAAAGGAAATAAGAAACAGGCATTTTTATAAATGTCTATTAATATTTTAGCATTTCTGCAAAACAGAAGTTTGGGAAAATGCTATTTTTGTTGTTTTGGGTTATTTTTATTCTATTATTCTTGATTTTTAAAATGTTCTTTAAGTTTTCTTTAACGATTGAACTAACTCTCGTCTTGATTTTGTATTGTTGAACTTGCTTTTTTTCCCCACTCTTTTATGACATTTTCTTCTCTTTTATGTTGTTTTATGCTCCTTGTTCGGTAAAAATAGCTAAAGGTTTTCTTTGTGTAAACCAAAGAGCTACAATAAATTTAAAAAAAAAATGTAAAAAATAAGGACTTGTGCCGACAAGGCCATGTCACAAAGCGAAAATAAAGACCAAGCTAGAGACTAAGTAGGAGGGTAAATGGGGGTGTGGCACCTTACTATGGCGTGTGCCATTTTAGGCCACACCCACCACGGAAGCCACGCCCCCAGACGAGGACCCCTTCTTCCATCACTTACCCCACTTAAATCATTGCTTGACATGATGTAACAAAATCTGCCCTGCCCTGCCCCACCCGCCACATTGACGCCACCGTGGCCAATGCCATCACCAGGCAGCCCAGAACAGCAGCAGCCTGCAATTGGTCATCATTTAATTAGCACGTTCGGCCCGGTTCGTGTAACTTGAATTTACATTCAAAGTAAACATTCCTTTCTGCTCATGCCGCATGCTGCTGTTGCCGGGCCTGGGCACCAGGGTGTGGCAGGCGCACCTGGCTTCAGTGAGTTTAGAGGCAGGCGGCAGGGCGCAACAGCCCAGGACCAGTCAGCAAAAGAAGGAGGAGGAAGCGGGTGGCTGACTCGTGGCTCAAGATCATGCTACAGGCATCCGTACAGGTTAGTACTTGGAGCCGAGGTCGGAGTGCACTGTAGGAGCGTGTGGAGCAGGAAGAAATGGCAGCTGGTGGCTTCACCCATTTATTTTATTATGGCAAGGTCAATTTGGATGGCGTTCCTTGGGGCCTAGCAGCAAGCCTGCACAAGCCAGCGTGGGGAGCCATCAAGCAAGCTGTCCTGCCCTGACTCACAGCTGTAGAAGAGGCCACTCCCCAGTCCCTTGGATTGGAAGGCACAGGCCGGAGCGTTGAGGTGCCATATCAAAGGGTGAGAAGAGAAAAACAGTACACACGGCACACGATGTCATGCACAGACCCCAAAGTGCCAATATTTATAACACATCCATCTCTCCTCTTATTTTACGTGCTTTTCTTCCGTGTATTTCTAGCGACAGTCAAGTTGAAACGCCCTTTTTTTTAAACCGTCCATTATTGCAGACCCTGTGTTCCACAGTAAGTGCAAAGCACACCCGAGAGCCACCAATAACAGTGCAGTGTGCTTAGCCAGTAAAGCACAGTGAATAATGAGGGATTGCATGCGTCCCATTGCCCAACACATCTGCAGTGTCACGGGCGGAAGAGATACGCAGACGTTATGGCGGCCGAGGACATTAAAGTAAAGGTGCCAATCCAATGCAGCCGCCATCTCACTAGGCCATGGATCATCCTAGAACACTCCTGGGTGTCGCATGCACAGGGCTCCTGCAGCCTGGTCACACCTGCCCATCTATATGTGCACCCTCTTTCTTATTGTGGGTTCTCCGGAGGCCATAGTGCTTGCTTCCAGTTAGTATTTGTGCTAATGGAAGACCCGGTTTCCCAGAAACCCTGGTTTTGTCACAATTTGTTACTAGAGCTTGCGGTTAACGTACTTTCCTCCCCACCTTTCCAAAAAACGCATAAGGTGAACCGCTCTAACAAATTAGACCGTGTAAAGGAATTGGTGATATTAAAATAAGTATAACAAAAATAATAGTGTCATTTCCTGGATGCAATCCTTCTATCGTCTAAAAAGGGATTTCTTTTGCACAACGTTGCACTCACACCCCTCAGTCCAGAAATCCTCTAATAAACGGTTGGATTCTCTATTGTTCGGCCGCGTTCTCCTGAATGATACAGTTTGTTTTCCCTAGTTGTCCCACTGGGGCCGCATTCCTGCTTTTTTTAAACTGCTGGCGATGGCCTCCCCTGCTGTTTTCCATAAGGCCTCTTTCGCTCTCTTCAGGTACTTGTGGTTGTATTGATTAGTAGTATCCGTGTCCCCGTCCCATCTTTTGGGGCGCTGCTGCTTTGCTGGATCCATAGAGCGAGTGGGCAGCGCCCTGTCCAGATTCTGGGGTGGCCCAAGTGGGGCACTGACTTATGCAGGGGTGACATGAAGCAGGAGCGCACACACACATAATGATCATAGTTTAGGATAAAGGGGTGGCCAATCAAATTCCAGGGGTAGCACGTGCCACCCAAGGCCACTCCCTGGACACGCCAATGCGAATGGGTGGCGCAATGTTCCTTGGCTGTCCCCTGTGTTGGGTGTTCTCTGTCTACGTGAAATGTTAGCAGAAATGCTACATTATGCACTGTCCAGTGAGTGTCTGCTGTGGCTATGTGCTATGTGTTAAATATGTGTGCAATGGCAAACTCAGAGCTACAGACCATACACTGAAAGGGTTACACCGCCAACACCATGGGTGCCCAATTCACATGCCCCTGACCTGGGGGAATTAAAGGACACCCCAAAAGAGTTCATATGCAGAGGCGGGCAGACTTGGGGGCGGTGGGGGTTAGTCTGTAGGTGGGGGAAAGGGATCTGAAGAAGGGAAAACATCATTGGGTAAAACAGAGTGGGAGGGGGTGTCCGAACCCACTTGGGTCTGAAAAGGGATGGGGGCCTCGCAGTGTTTGCGCTGCCCATTGGGTCCTTCTAATTAGGAAAATGGCTTCTTCCGAGCGACTTCTCTCAAGCGCAGGTGTACCGAGCGACCGCTGTACGGATCAAGGGGCCTTTGCATTTCATGACAGTCGTGGCCTGTGGGGGAAGAGAACAAGCCCACTCAAGCAGCATCCATTTATTTTACTGGAGAGGTTTGGGAATCGACTGCAGCAGGGCCTTGATGCGATTAAGCAGATGCCGGGGCACGGAATTGCCCAGAAAGACCACAGTATCTTCAACTTCTCAGCAAGGTCAGTGGTCCGGGGGCCTGACACCAATTATTAGTTATGGGTTTTATGCTCTCTTTTCTCCTGCAATTTTATAGAATGGTGCGCAAAAGGTTTGTTTTGCACAGGCTGAACATTTGTTTTCTTATGAAGTTTCTATGAACTTCATTAGATAAGGAGTGACTTGCTAGCTACCTATTTATTTTATTTATTGGACATTTGTATGAGACCTATATAGTAAGTGTTTCCAGGCGCCATAAGACAAGATGGTGGGGTGCGTGGGGGTTAGGGGGTATGTGACAATGGAATCATGAAAGTACAACAACAAAAAACGGTTATATTGGCCTTGTGACAATTCTACTGTGCAAGTGCTTGAGAAGGTGGGAAGTGCAAGGGCTTGGGAGAAGAGGAAGAAGTGCAGGAGTGGGGGTCCCACAGGGAAGGGGGCATGGAAGTTCTGGACGGGCCAAGGTGGCAAGTGCCAGGGGAAAGAGGGAAAGGGAGGACAAGTGCAGTGGGTACGTAGGGCTAGTCTGGGAGAGGGATCCAGAGGACAAGAGCTGGCAAAGGACGCAGGAGGGACGGGAGGGGGTTGGCCTGACCCCTGTATGACTCTGAAGGGACCAGTCGCCAGTCGCAGCGGCATAGGGAGTTACTGCAGGTGGGGGAGAGGGAAGAAAGAGGAGAAAAGGAATCTGGATCTTTAGAAGATCCTGCTCAAGTCGGAGGGGGGAAGGGAGGCCGTTCCAGAGGGAGGAGCCAGCCGAGGAAAGGAATCTACCTCCCACTCTCTGCTTGGAGAAACGTTGAACATACAGAGAGTTAGACCCAGAGGACCTTAGTACTCTGGCAGGGAGGTATTTAGGGAGGAAAAGCTGGATGAGAAGGGGTCCCAGGCACCAGACAGCCTTTTGGATGATGCAGAGGGTCTTGAATTTGAACCTTGCGGTCACCGGAAGCCAGTGGAGAGATTTTGAGGCAGGACAGATGCGGTCCTTGGGCCTGAGGCCAAGGAAAAGTCTTGCAGACCTATTCTGGATTAGTTGAAGGGGACAAAGGGAGGAAAGAGGCAGATTGAGGCGCAGGCTGTTTCAGTAGTCCAACGTAGAGAGAACTAAGGCTCTGGAGACGTTGAGCTTCTGGGGGAAGGTGAGGAAAGGTAGAATGCCCCTGAGAAGGTGGAGCTGGAAGTTGGACTTCTTGGCAAGGTCTGTGATATGTGGAGAGAAAGAGAGAGGAGTCAAAGATGATCCCAAGGTTTTTTCTGCCTAATAGGTGGGTTAGGGGGTGGGACCCAGGTAGTCTGGGCAGAGTGGGGGGAGGGGACAAGGAGCAGAGGTCCCAATGAGTAGGATCTCTGTCTTAATGGCATTAAGGCAGAGATCACTGGCAGAGCACCATGCCTGAATAGCGTTCAGGCAGTTCGGTATGAGGGAGGAGGAGGAGGTAGAGGATGGCAGCTTGAAGGAGAGCTGTGCGTTGTCTGCATAACATTGGAAATGATTGTTGTTTAAATATTCTTTATTATCACATGAACTCCCCAATAATCTCAACTTTGTGATGCCAATTTACAATGGTCATATCTTTAGTTTGGCGTTGCACAGAAAATACTGACATTTTAATGTAAAGCAATTGTTTACTGGAATGTGCAGATTTCCCTATATTTGGGTTGTTGGAAAAATATGCGGTTGTCTGCAAGTTGTCGGTATGTATCCTTGATGTCTTTTAACAGGCTTGCCACGCCCCCCCCAAACCCCTCCAATTGTATTGTAATTGTTTGCTATGTGATTCTATGGATTAATACATTAAATAAATCAGATTTTATTTGAACAAACACATGCAAAGCCAATATATTTGACATTTGAATAAGCATTGAAGAGAGGGTTTGGGAGGAGCGAGGGCAAGCATGGCAGCAAGGAGTGAGGGAAGGAGTAGGTGAGGCATGCAAATAAAAATAAGAATGCTGAAGAGTGATAGAAAGAGGGGATATAACATGGGAGAAAAATACAACTTGGTTGGAGTTAATGTACCTGTGCTGCAGAGGGTTGTACATTTAGCCTGCAGATTACAGGCTGCAGTTGTAATATCAACAAGCATTGGCAACGTATGGGCTTTTGAATGCATGGGAAAGGCATTTGGCAGGCACTGCCGTAGTGGTATTAATTGGCCATCGATAGTATCCGCTGTAAAATGGTGGGAGTATCTGGGCATATAATAGCAGTGTCTGGCAAATGCCTAATAGCTATACATAAGCCAAGACTCTTGGTTTTGCCAGTGCTTGTTGTTAACAGGACTTCAGTGAAGAACACGCATAATGCTGAGTGGCAGAAGGCAGATCTGGCTAAGACATTTTTACTACACCAGCAACTAATTTAGACGTCCAATAAAGTAATTACCTCTCAGAAGATTGCTTTGAAAAAAAACTGTCAAGCACTTCAAGTGTGAAGTTTGATGGTAAGACTTGATTAAAGTAAGCTAAAGAGTTCCCATGAGGAGGTGTTTTGGGCAGTGCCAGTGAGGGGCAGGAACTGGGTGGGAATGGCCATAGGGATTAGTATGGCCATTGGCAGTCAATGGGTTGGCTAATAACCAAACAAAAACAGTAACGGTACAATGGCCAGACATGCACAGGCAGCATGGCAACATGTCAGGCTAGCAGCACACGTCTGAAGGGTACATCAGTGCATCATCTGATGGGGGTGTCATTGTCAGTGTGATGAATTTTCACCCTAACAGTGGGGCCTGTGGGCACACCCAGTGCTGCTGCTGTAGCCTCATTTCTTCAGTCGTCTCCCACCGATTCAGAAATTATCCCTAGTACTTGAACAGCAGAGATTAGATACATCTATATAATGTAGGCTTTTCCTTTTAGGCCAACAGTGGTTGCACAAAACATTCAAAGCAAGGAACACCATTAACCCTTCACAAGCTCCAGAAGTAACGTATTATTTAAGATCATGAATTGCTGCAAAGCAAGGAGAAGGGCCACTTTTTTGGGGGTTGCCCGGGCCTAATTATTGTCCCAGTCCAACCCGGAGGACTATATATAGCCTACAATGTTGTCTATTGAGAATGGACATGTGAGACCTTGGGATACACATGCCTTGTGTTCAGGTACAGTATGAAACACGTTTTGAGAGTCTCAGCTTGACAATTGAGAATATGAAAAAAATAAAGACTGAAGAAGAAACAGCATCTATTTGAAACATGGAGAAAAACCGTGGCAGAAGGATAACTGATGCGCCGTCCACGAAAATGTTCAACTCATATATGCCAAATAATAAGTAAGGCTACGACGCACAGGTAGGTGAAAGGCACCTACCTGTGACCTGTACCCCTGCGCAGTTGTTCCTCCATGACTTGCACCTGGCTATCCAACCCACCCCCTGCCCCTGTTTCACTTCGCATCCTCGCATTTCCTGATCGCGGACGCTCACTGGCACCATAGGCCGCGCTTGCTTCCTCGCATCTTAGGCCCTCTCTTCTGGGGCCGTGTGCGCTTCCTTGCATTCTAGGACTGCGTTCGCTCTTTTGTGACCTTGGCCGCACACGTTCCCACGCAACCCTAGATTGCATGCGCTCCTCGCTTCCTAGGCCGTGTGCGTTCCCACGCATTCCTTGATCGCGTGTGCTCTCCAAGTCTTTGGCAATGTGCACGGCCACGCATTCCTTTGACCACCTGCGCTTCTCATCTCCTAGGACGCGAGTGCACCCGCGCATTCCTTGATCGTGTGCACCCCTTGCATCCTTGGCTGCATGCATTCCTGCTCTTTCCTGGATTGCGTGTGCGTCCTCGTGCTACGGTCGCATGCATCCATCACAATCCTCGTTTGTGTGCACTCCTTGCGTCCTTGGCCACGTGCGTTCCTGCGCATTCCCCGATTGCTTGCTCTCCCTTGCGCTTAGGCTGCGTGCTCTCCCTCCAAACTCCAGGCCTTCTTCTCCACTTGGTGTGCGCACTCAGCTTCCCCTGCGCGCCCTTCCTTCCGCCTCCTAACACCCTTCACCTGACCCACTGTTTACTCTGTGATTTTGTTCTCCTTGGTTTTTGCTGTTTTCTTTCCCTCTAGGTTCCCTTGGTAGTTGTCCTGCCTTGGGTTGTTTACTACTCAGGATTGCTTGCTTACATCGTATAGCCTGCATCCTTGATGTTCTTTCTTTTCTAGTTCCCTGGTGATTGCTCTGTCTTTGTGCGTTTTGTAGCTCCTGGTTGATTTGCGTTACTGTTTCCCTGCTGTTCATTCTTTTTCTAGGTTCCCTGGTTGATTGCTCTGTTTTGGTTGGTTTTGTTGTTTGCGCCATTGTATCCCTGCTGTTCTTCCTTTCTAGGTTCCCTGGTTGTCTGCTCCGTCTCGGAGTGTGTTTTTCTCCTGGTTGTTTGCATCATTTTATTGCCTACATCTTGCTATTCTTTCCTTCTTCAGGTTCCCTGTTTGATTGCTCTGTTTTCTAGCAGAGTTTTTTGCTCTTGTTTGCTTGTCTATATTTGTATCTAATATTGGTCATTGTTCTGTCCGCATTGTGCCCTCCCTCCTCTGTGTCCTCCCCTCATCCTAGTGTTTCTCCCCCCTCCTGCCTGCCCCCTAGCCCACCCCTCAACCCCCACTCTCTCTACTCTCCCTTTTGCCCCCCACTCTGTCCTCTGCACCCACTATGGTGCTCTTTGTCTTTCCTATCTTCTCTAACTGTTTTTTTATCGACTATCCTATCCTTCTCTGGTGGGTCTGGTAGGAAGAAGTTCAAGAGGGATATCCTAGTCTCCAATCCAGGCCTCCTCATCGCTGATACCTACACCAGTGCTTCCTCCAGAAAGACCCTTACTGACATACTCTTTGCCGTTCCCCCGCCACACCTATATATCCTTCATATGGTCTCTGTTCTTTCTCCTTTTTCCTCTTCACCCATTAATGGTGGCACCCAATGGGAGGCCCGCCTGGCACCCTTCCACTCCTCCACGACCATCATTAATATTTACCTAAATGGCACCGTGATCCACGGCCCTCAAGCCAACCTCCTCCTTTTTGATAGATGCTTCCCACACCTTTTCAGCTTCCTTTCTTCTCCTGCTGTCCCTTCTCTCCCCTCTTTGGCTCCACTGCCTCCCTCCTCCTCGGGCACCTCTACGGCTGACTCTGCAGATTCTACGGCCACCCTGTTGCCTCTTCCTTCTGCCACCCCTCTGCCACCCATCCTCCTCTTCCTTGGCTACACTGCCCTCTCCTCCTTCCTCCTCTGCCCACCCTCTGTACCTCTGACCTGTACCCCTCCACGGAAGTCTTTCAAAAGGTGGCAACCTGCTTCACATTGCCACTCTCCACCCTCGCTCAGGTGTCAAACACTCCTCTGACATCTGCCGTCTCCTGGAAGAACTCGATCTGGATGTCCTCGGTCTGACCGAGACATTGTTCATGGTCAGCTCTGTCACAAGCTGTGGCTACAAAATCGTCTCCGCGCCCAGAACCAACCGTCCCGGTGAGGGTTTAGCCTTGATCTTCCCAGAGAGTATCCTTCGTTCCTGTGCAGGACTACTCCTCCTTTGAATGCCTGGTCGGCAGGCTCACTCTCTCCTGGCCTTTCTCTCACTGTGCCCACTATCTACCGGTCATTGGCCAAGTTGCCACCCTCCTCTCTGAGTGAGCGGATCTCTCCTCCTCGCCTCTACTTCTCAATGGCTCCTCCTTGGAGACCTTAACATCCGCCTGGATAGTTCTTGTCCTTCAGTAGGACTCTTTCGCATCCTCTGCAACTCCCGCTGTCTCTCGATTCTTCCCTGTAGCTCGACCCACTCTGCTGGGCACATCCTGGATGTTCCGATATCGTCAGACCTCCCACTCTCCCCACTCCATCTCTCCTGGAGTACCACCTTCCCCTTATTCCTCTCTCTCTCTCTCTCTCTCTCTCTCTCTCTCTCTCTCTCTCTCTCTCTCTACCCCCCAGGCCAAGCCTATCCCTGCACTGCCACCTACTCTATCGGTCATTCGACCCATGAGGCTTTCGCCAATACTTTTTCTCTTCCTGCACCTTTGGCTGACTCACATCCTGACACAGCTATCTCCAACCTCCATCTTTCTATTTGTGACACTCTTGATGTACTTGCCCCTATCATGAGGATCCACTTGAAGCCTAAATCCAAGTGCAAGGAACAAGTTACTTACCCGTAACTGTTGTTCTCCAGCATGGGTCTGGCATGGATTCACATGCTCATGAATATTCCCCGTCGTCAGGCTGGGAATCCTCGGTAAAGAAAAAATCAGTATCAGTTTTGTTTCTGATCTGTCTTTCTTAGTAGTAACCAATCACTGGTCTTGGGGCCATACTGCCCCCAGCCAATGACTACCCTCTCCCTAAGCCCCTCCCCTGGCAGCCATCCTCAGATTTGGTAGCATGTAAAGTGGCAGTATGACCAAGTGAAGAGCCGCAGAGGGGTAGGAGGGAGGGTTTGCATGTGAATCCATGCGAGACCCATGCTGGAGAACAACAGTTGCCGGTAAGTAACTTGTTCCTTCTCCAGCATGGGGTCTGGCATGGATTCACATGCTTATGAATATAAGAATACGTAGCAGTACACACATGCACAACCACGGGAGGTGGC
The DNA here is from genome assembly GCF_040938575.1 of Ambystoma mexicanum. Lineage (NCBI taxonomy): Eukaryota > Metazoa > Chordata > Amphibia > Caudata > Ambystomatidae > Ambystoma > Ambystoma mexicanum. The sequence continues at coordinate 639,840,270 of NC_090928.1, read as the reverse complement.
AAGGCTCAACATTAAGCATTACATAAACTCAACATTAAGCAACCGTTACCTCCTCACCAGGCCCACCTACAGGCGAACAGGTTGCGCAGCACTGCCTGGCCGACCCTGGACTCCTCCCTGGAATCCCGGTCGACGCAGTAGACTCTCGTGAAGGTGTGCGTCGACCTCCACGTAGCAGCCCTGCAGATGTCCAGCAGGGGTACACCCGACAAGAACGCCGTGGTAGCAGCGATCGCTCTGGTCGAATGGGCTCGCGGTCGGCCGGGGAACGGTCGATTTGCCAACCGGTGACAGTGCATGATGCAGCCGGAGAGCCATCTGGAAATGGAAACCTTCGAGAGGGCCTTCCCTTGGTTCACAGGTCCAAAGTTCACAAACAGTTGTGATGTCTTCCGAAAACTCTTTGTGCGGTCCACGTAGAGCTTCAGCGCTCTAGCCACATCCAGCGAGTGCAAAGTCCTCTCGGCCGGCGACAAAGGCGACAGGAAGAAAACTGGTAACACCAAGGGCTTGTTGAGATGGAAGTCCGACGGCACCTTGGGCATGAAGGAGGGGTGCGTCCTCAGCACCACCCTCGTCTCGTGAAAAGTCAAGTATGGAGGCTTGCAGGATAGGGCCTGGATCTCTCCCACTCGTCATGCGGAGGTGATGGCCACAAGAAACGCAGTTTTCCACGACAGGAACTTCAAAGGTGCCGAATGCAGGGGCTCGAAAGGCGCCCCCATGAGCCTGCTCAGCACCACGTTTAGATCCCACGCTCCCACGCCGGGGCCGGAGCCTTCACCGGCGGGAATGAACAGAACAGTCCCTTCATAAATTCCTTCACCAGGCGATGAGACGTAGTTCTGGTGTAGCGGGAGATGGCCGCCAGATGTATTTTGATGGAGGCATGAGCCAGCCCCGCCTTGGCCAGCGACAGCAGGTATGGCAGCACTTGAGGGGCTGTAATTCGCAGAGGGTTAATCTTCTGTGCACGGCACCAGACAGAGAACCTCTTCCATTTGTGTCCACAGCACTTGAGAGTTGAGGACGCCCTGGCCTTTGCAAGCACCTCCTTGCAGTCTGCCGGGATATCGTACCCTCCAAACTCTAGTGCCGCAGGAGCCAGGCCTGGAAGTTCAGCAACCACGGGTCATGATGGAGGATAGCACCTCCTTCTCTGGAGAGAAGATCTGCGTCCGTCGATAGTTTGACTGGGGGGGACGCTGACAAGTCCAGAAGGTCCGGGAACCAGATCTGTCTCGGCCACGCCGGTGCAACGAGGATTATCCTGCACTGGGACCTCTTGAGTTGGTTGATGAGTCGCAGTGGCAACGGCAACGGCAACGGAGGGAACACATACAGGAACAGGCCGTCCCAGGGGAACGAGAAAGCATCGCCCATGCTCCTCGGCTGGGGAAACCTGCTGGCGAACCTCTGGCACTTGGAGTTCGCCGCCGTCGCGAACAGGTCGATCTGGGGTTTGCCCCATTGTCGGAAAAGCCGATCCACTTGGTCCTGACGCAGCTCCCACTCGTGGCATGAACGAAGCTCCCTGCTCAGCGAGTCGGCGAAGGTGTTTTTTATTCCTGCTAGGTGGAGGGGTACCAGAAACATCCTCTGGGCAACGGCCCAATGCCACAGATCCTGGGCCTCCTTGGATAGAGCCGGGGACCTGGTTCCTCCCTGCTTCCGGATGTAGAACATCGTGGTGGTGTTATCGGTGAAGATCCTTACCACCTTGCCCGTGAGGGACGGGAGAAACGACCTGAGAGCCCAGAACACTGCTCGGAGCTCCAGGATGTTGATGTGGAGTGACCTCTCCTCCGGGAGCCAAAAGCCTCTCGCGTGAAGATCTCCGGTGTGAGCTCCCCAACCCTCCAGGGAGGCATTCGTCATCACCGTCTCCCGGTGTGCTGGGGTCTGAAAGTCTGTGCCCGCCGCGAGATGCCCCACCACCGAATCACTTGGCGGAAGAACTCGTTGAGCGGGATCTTGTCTTCGAAGCTGCCCGCCGCTTGCATCCAATGGGCGTCAAGGAACTCCTGCAGAGGACGCATCCGCAGCCTGCATAGGCACACCAGGTAGATGCAAGAGGACATCATGCCGAGGAGTGACTTGATGGACCTCACCCTTGCCACATCTGTGGCCAGCAGGCGCTGCACCTTGCCCAGGATGGCCTTCGTCCTTTCCTCCGATGGGGAAGCCAATCGTACCACTGTATCGAGCTTGGCTCCCAGAAACAGTGCAACCTGCGACGGAACCAGGTGGGATTTGGGGAAGTTGATGGAGAATCCCAGGTCTGTGAGCAGTTGGACGGTCTTCGCTGTGTGCTCGACGGCAAGCGCCCTTGTCCTTGCTCGGATGGGCCAATCGTCCAGGTAGGGGTAAACGTGGATCCCTTGCAGGCGCAGCCGCGCCGCCAATGGCGTTAGGCACTTGGTAAATACCCTGGGCGTCGACTTCAATCCGAATGGCAGGGCCTTGAATTGGTAGTGCCGTCCTTGGACTACGAATATGAGAAACTTTCGGTGTCCTTTTAGAATGGAGATGTGGAAGTACGCATGATATGATATGGCATTTGTAACGCGCCTATACACAAGTGTTTCAAGTCCAGCCACAACAGGAAGTCGCCTGCCTCCAGCTGTCCCAGCACGTGCTAGAGGGTGACCATCCGGAACTTCTGGGTCTTGATGTATTTGTTTAACCGATGCAGTTCCAGGATGGGGCGCCAACTGCCTGTCTTCTTTCTGATGAGGAAGTATCTTGAGTATACTCTGGAGCCCTGGAGTCTCTTCAGGACGGGCTCGATGGCCACTTTCTTGAGCATCGTCCTTACTTCTAACAGCAGTTAGGGATGTGATTTTCCTTCCTGGCCACGGGAGGAATTCGGGGGCACTTACTTAGAAATTCGAGAGTGTGCCCGTGGGGCAGGGCATCCAGCACCCAACTGTCGGTGGAGTTGGACTCCTACACGCTGACGAACTTTGCCAGCCGGCTTCCCACCGGGGTGCTCAGGTGGGGGCCTGACGCTACGGCCGGTTCAGTCCTGCTTGGAGGCGGCCTTGCCGCCCTGGCCTCCTTGGCGATGGCGACGGGGTCCTCCTGACTTGCTGTGCCCTCTATAGGCCTCTTGTGACGAGGAACGAGATTGCCTGACAGTACGTCGAGGGGCCATTGGAGGCACTTTGCTTGCCTCCGGAGTTCCGACAGGGCGGCCGTTGTTGCTGCAAAAACTCCCAAGGCCGAGCCTTCTCTGTGTCAGTCTTGATGGCCTGAAGTGACTCTACTGTCTTTCCAAACAGATCGTTCCCGTCGAAGGGCATGTCCAGAACTCTGGTCTGCACATCTTGGAGGAAATCCGTTGCCTTGAGCCATCCCCGCCGTCGATGGCAAACACTGTTGCCCAACTGGCGGAACCCGGTGTCCGCGATGTCCCTGGCCACCGTTATGGCGTGCTCTGACGCCACCTCACCTTTCTGTAGGATCCCCAGGGTCTCTGCCCTCTTGTCGTCCGGTAGGAAGTCCAGCAGGGGAGCGATCTTGTACCACAACTCTCTGTCGTAGCGGGCCACAATCGCTAGGGCGTTGGCCGCCTTAATTGTCGCCACGGACGAGATGACTCATGGTCCCATAGCGTCCAGCTTCTTTCCCTCGCCGTCAGGTGGAGAGGTTGAAGTTGAAGCCGTCGCCCCCGTTTCGCTGCCTTCTTGGCGGCCACCGAGACGACCAGACCCGGGGTCGGCTGCGCCTTGAGGCACAAAGGGGCGGAATCGGGGACCCGGTACTTCTTCTCGTACCGATCCCTCTTGGCAGGCGTGATGGACGGGTTCTTCAGGAGAGCAAGTCCCTCATCCCAGATGTCATCAAGCAATGGCACTGCGAGGACAGTCTTCCTCTTGGCCTCGCTCCATTGATAGAGGAAGCCTTCCTTCTTCTGTTCTTCGGGACAGAGCTGGAAGAGCTCGGATGCCCTGGAAATCATGGCGTGGAAGGAGCCAATTTCGTCGGGCGGGCAGGCCCGAGGGGGTGGTGATGGAAGGCCCATCCCGTCGTCACCACTGTCGTCATCCGTCCCCGTCGTGGCCGTATCTGTTCCTGTGTCATCCCTAGGATCAGGGGAAGGAGATGAAGGCTGAGCGGGCCTTGAGGGCTGGAAAAGCGGGGGGGTGAACGCCTCTTCCACACCTCACCCACCTGTGGCCTCCTCTCCTCCCACCTTCTCTTCCTTTGCCTTGCTCAACCCAGACGATGTTTCTAGACAAGTCTGATCTATGAAAATCTCATCAAAACAGGTTCTTCCCTGTTCTACCAAAACCATCAAGGACCACATTGACACTCTTGCTCTGATTTCTGTAATCACCCTTTTGCCACTGGAACTTCCCCTCCCACTGAAGCACTCCCTTGTACACTCCCTCCTCAAGAAGCCCTCAGCCGATCATTCCACTCCGGCTATCGCCCGATATCTATGACTCCTTTCTTGGGCAAACTCTTGGAAAAGCTGGCCATCTCCCAGCTTAATCTTCACACTGAATCTGTTGGTTGTCTCCATGACCATCAGTCTGGCTTCAGAGCGGCCAGAAGCATGGAAACTGCTCTCCTGAACATCTGTGAAGACTTGCTTTCCAACCTTGACTCTAACCGGCCTTCTGTCCTCATTCTCCACAATCTTTCGTCTGCTTTTCACACGGTCAACAATGCCATCCTGCTCAAGCGCCTCAGTGATAACCTGGGTATCACTGATCAGGCCCTGGCCTGGCTGACCTCCTTTCTCACTGACCAACCCTCTCAGGTCTAACTGGGTCCTTTGTCGTTTCTATCTCTGTCTCTACCTGTGGTGTTCCCCAGGGGTCTAACCTCCCTACCTGGCTGTTTAACAAAATACCTGGGTCCTCTCGCCAACCTCATAGCTGCTCTCTGTTCCACTTTCAGTGTTATGCGGATGACACCCAGCTCTCTTTCAGGCTCCCTTCGGCCGCCTCTACTCCTTCTCTCATTCCTGACTGTCTGTAATTCAGGAGTAGTGTGTCCCGCTAATGATCTTGGCCTCAATACCAGTACGACGGAAATCCTCCTCATCGGAACACCAGCGCCCTCCTTTCCTCTCTCTCTCTCTGGCTGCCGACTCTGGGTCCTCTTCCTTCTCCTACCTGTGAGACTAAGAACCTTGGGGTCATCTTCGACTCCACCCTCTCCTTCTCTCCTAACATTTCTGACATCTCTAAGAAGTCAAACAATCAGCTGCACCTCCTCAGAGGTATTCTTCCCTTCCTCACTTTCCCCTAGAAGCTCACTGTCTCAAGAGCACCGGTCCTCTCAAGGCTGAACTACTGCAACAGCCTCTTTCTAAATCTTCCTGCCTCTACTATTCGGCCCCTCCAACTAATTCAGAACAGGGCTGCAAGACTTCTCCTTGGCCTCAAGCCCAGGGATTGTATCTCTCCAGCTCTGAAATCTCTTCATTGGCTACCAGTGGCGGCAAGGAGCAAGTTCAATAGCCTCTGCATTGTCCACAATGCTTTCTGGAGCCTGGGCCCGCACTACCTTCAACTCTCCCTTCCTAGGTATCTCCCTTCTCAAACTCTATGCTCTTTCACCTCAAACTCTCTGAGGGTCAGCCGCTTTTCCAAGCAGAGAGTTGGGGGCAGATCTCTTTCTTCGGGTGGGGCCTCCCTCTAGAACCGCCTCCCTGCCTCTCTCAAGCTTGAGCCGAACCACCTTTGGTTCCAGAAGCAACTCAAGACTTTCCTCTTCGCTTCCGCTTTCTCTCTTCCTCTCCCCTGCTGATGACCTGTCTGTTCCACACACCTGGTCACCTGGCCACCCTCTGAATTTGGGACCAGGTCCCTGCCTGTCCAGTTGCACCTTGTACTTCATCTTGCCCCCCCCTAGCACTTGTGGTCTATATCTGTAACCCTACAGTCTATCGACTCTCTGCACTTATTAGCCACCCCTGGCTGCACCCTCTGATTACCGGCACTTAGCCAGCAGTTGTCTGCACTCTGTTACCTGCACTTACCCTTCTCCCCTCCCTTTTGCACTTCTCCATCCCCCACCCCTCCCGGCGCTTGCGCAATCTGAATGGCACAAGGCCTAGTAAGATTGTTTTGTCCTCCCTTTGTTTCCCCCTCCTTATCTTGTCGCACCTAGAAACACTTGTGTACAGGCGCGTTTTAAATGCCATATTATATGACTATGCCAGTGCCCCAATAAGAATGAACTTAAAGGAAAGCCCGAGTGAAAACCAGCAAAAGTAGAGCCATAAAGGAAATAATGGAAACAAGCCCCATGATTCATTTATGGCCACATTTAGCGCTGTATGGAAAAACCTACGCCTGAGGAGAACTACCTGAGAAAACATCAGACGGGGAAAAGCTCAAATGTTTGTAAGTGACCCTAGAAGTATTGTACCACTAAAGGTACCAATGCCATTTAACAATGAGGAATACCTGAGAGAACACCTGCAGAAACATTAGGTGTCAACCCACCTTTACTGTACTTTCTGGATATTTTAGCAATTCCTAAGAATAGTAAACGAGGGTGGCAAAACAGAGAAAGTTTGAAAAGAGCCTTTGAGAAGGCAAGGTAGAGATAAAGTGGGAAAGAGGAAGACTGCATGAAAGACGGGCAGATAAAGAAAAAGATCAAACAACCTTCTCTCATTGCAGGGAATAAGCCATCATGTCACAGGATAGCAATTTGACAATTGTATGTAATAAACCGTTACAATAAAAGGAAAACGTACACAAAAGCCAACAGACTGCAGAAGACATTACCACAGGCGACCTTTGCAAAGATGAGCTAAGCTCTCTGCTAAATAAACTACAGAAAAGAAGCTTTCAAATCTGAATCACAGCATAGCAGTGAAATGTGAAAAAAGGTATCCAACCATGCACACAAAATGTGGAGAAAATAATCAAGGCCATAGTCCAAACTTAAAGCAGACTGGGAAGCTTTTTAAATATCTGCCACATACTGTTCCATACGAGTAACCTTTTCCAGCTAGGCCAACCATATCAACTGGAGTATATGATTCCGCCACAAACTCTTGACAAATGTATTGGTAACACTAGGTAATTTGTGGCAACTTAGAGCACAATTCTCCAAATATTGTGGTAAAATGCTGCCAAGAAAAGGAATTCTGCAGCAAAATTAATTAACTTGTACAATTGTTTTTTGAAACAATAAGAAAGTAAAGTAGTCCTGTGTTTGTTGGTCTCACTGTGCATGGCTCTGTAAAAAAGGCAGGAGGGGTTGCTAGTGGGATAGCCAGAGAGGAAGATGAGCAACTTGTCGCGTTGATGTGTGCAGGACGGTGGCCTGTGAGACAGTAAGCTTTCAGGCCTTTGGCGGAGTACCTTGGGACTTTGTTATATGCAAAGGAGAACCCAAAGTCCGAGAAACGTAACATACTTTGGGCAATGATACCAGTTTATATGGCGGAGGTTAAATAGCACTAAAAGAGGGGAGCTTAGTCATAACTCAATCATTTTCATGCGATATAGACTAGCCCTCTGACAGCGATCTGTGGGGGATTTGCATATGTGGTGGAGGTAAGAGATTTTAGCATTGAGTCAGCTAGTTGAGGGGAAGTCAATGAACCGGGATTTCAGGATTTGGGGGCGAGGGGGATATAAATATCCCTGTGTACTCTCTGGAAGCAAGGTAGTGTGCACCTGCCGGTGAAGTGAATATTCGGTTTGTTGGTTGTTCGCAGTAACAATCCTTTGATTCTGTTTAGATTGTCCGGAGTCCAAGTAAGTCGGTTTACCGATAGGTAAGTCAGCGGAACACAGGGGTTCCTTGAAACTTCTATAGTTTTAAAGTGCCCTCCATTGAGCAAAGTTGAAGCAAGTAGGTGCACACTAGGGTCGGGATCTAGTGCTGGTCTTGTTATGAAATATGTTGAAAACCCAGGTTTCTTGCTGTTTTCAGAGGGGCTAGGTGGTCGTCTTCTGTATAGATGTGTTTGAGTAGGAAGTGGAATAGTTTGGTTGTTAGGAGGGAGAAAGAGGATCCTCATTGTCATTTGCAGTTGAGGTTTGGTACCGTTACCAGTGTGTCATTGTTCAATCAGAGTGTTCTTGGTGTTGTGTAGTGTGAGAGATTCTTTGTGATGGATTGTGGGCCCCTGCCGTCATTGGTTAGTAAGTGATGCATAGCCTTCTGAAGTGGATCATCTTTTTGTCACAAGCTTTTTACTTTCTCACCTTTTTCTCCTTGCTTGTGTTCTTCCGGGATGAGGTTTCTTTCTTTTTCACCGACCGTGACTTGTACAGGCTGGAACGCGAGCCCTCGGGTTGCAGCGTCGAAGCCGGCTGCCAAGCCGGTAGCGTTCGATTTCCAGGAACAATGTCAATAAATCCAGGACGGAAGATATCGGAAGGTAAGGATTGGAAGGGGGGGTTCCAAGAATAAAGAAGGAAGATAGAATTCACGAAGGCGCAGAGAGCGAACTTGAACAACGTCTAGTAACTTGTAGGGGTAGAGTTGAGACGCGCGGAGCCGCGGGGGCGTGCCGGTTTTCTAGGAAGCTGGCGACTGCACGCAAAGACTAGACCGCAACGGTTCTGACTCGTCGGCCATCTTGCAGAGTTTATGCCGTGGTGCATCATGGACCACGAAGTCCAGAAGGGTCGAATCTGGCTATTCATGACAGTATGCCTCCTCCTGAGCCCGGACCCACAGGTTTGCTCGGGTGTATTCGATGAAACCTCTGCAGTAGACGAGGAGCATTCATGTTAGAGACTGGTTCCCATGTACGCTCGCTGGGAGGGTAACTTTTCCACTCTACCAAATATTGTAGTTGGCCTCGTCTATATCTAGAATCGCATATCCTGGAGACTTCGAATTCAACCTGATCATTGATGAGCACAGGATTAGGTCTAGGAATAGTCTGATTGGATTGTACATATGGCTTCAATAAGGAGGTGTGAAATACCGGATGAATTCTTTTCCAGGATTCTGTGAGCTGAAGTTGATATGCCACTGGGTTAATGATTTCCTTGATGGTGAAAGGTCTGTAATACTTGGGAGCCAGTTTATTGGGCCGTAGATGTCGAGGAAGGAGTTTGGAGGATAGCCAGACTTCATCCTCTATTTAATAAGAAGGGCTAGGTCTCTGCTTGGCATCTGAATATCGTTTAACAGCTACCTGGCCTTTTCCAGATGTTACTTAGCATCCCTGTGAACGTTTACCAACGTTTCAATCCAGGAATCAACTCCAGGGACCGGGGTTGGATGCGGTAAAATTGATGGTAAAACTGAAGGATGGAATCCTTGGCTGCAGAAGAATGGACTTGTCTTGATGGCCGAATGGTCTGAATTGTTGTAAGCGAATTCAGCTACAGGAATCAATAGCGACCAATCATCCTGGACCTTGCTCGCAAAACAGCGGAGATGCTGTTCTAGAGTCTGGTTGACTCTTTCTGTGATCCCGTTGGTTTGGGGGATGGTAACCTGAAGACAATGCCTGCTGAATGCCTAGTATTTGGCATAATTGTTTCCAGAACTGGGAAATATACTGAGGACCTCTGTCGGACATGATCATGGAAGGTAATCCATGGAGCCTAAATATGTGTTCGATAAATATCCCAGCAAGTTGAAGTGAGGAGGGTAATTTAAACAGCGGTGTGAAATGTGCTGTATGGGTAAATAAGTCGTATATCCCCGGGATGGGGGTAATTCCACAATAAAATCTGTGGCGATGATCTCCCAAGGACGTGTTGGTAATATAGGTTGATGCAGAAGACCGGCAGGTTTTCTATTGTCATGTTTGTTTTGATTGCACACAGCACAGGATTGGATGTAGGTTTTTATGTCAGTAATCATTCTTGGCCACCAGAATTGCCTCTGTATGAGATGAAGGGTAGTAGTAATGCCTTGATGTCCTGAATGAAAAGTGTCATGACAGAGATTCATGATTTTATCTCACAGTCCTTGTGCAGGGATGACCAGTCGTTTGTCCTTGAAGAGATAACCATCCTTTGTGTTCAAGTTCCATTGATTGTTCTGGGTGTATTCTTTCCAGAGATCAGAGGAAGGTGTATGAGCATGGATGTCTTCCAGGAGAAATTTAGCTTGTGCCACAAATACGGTTTTAGGAAACATCTTGGGAAAGGCCCTGACCTCGACAGATTCGTAGTCAAGACGTCTGGATAAGGCATCTGCGACGATGTTATTGATTCCAGGAAGGTGGTTAATTTGAAACTGGTACTGAGCGAAAAAGAAGGCTCAACAGGCCTGGCGACTATTTCTGCATTCCAGGGATTGTAGTACTTGCAAGTTTCGATGATCTGTACGTACTTGTACTGGATATTTAGCTCCCAGGAGTAAATGACACCAGTCAGTGAATGCTTGTCGGATGGCCAGTAGCTCCTTCTAAAGGACGGAATAATAGCATTCACTTGGTGTCACGGTGCGGGATAGGTAGGCAATAGGATGTTCCATCTAGTCCTCAAATTATTTTTTTAAGACTGCCCCAATGGCATAGTCAGAAGCATCTGTTTGCACCAGGAAGATTCGATCTGTATCGGGTTGGACCAGCATAGGACCTTCAGTGAGTTTTCGTTTTAGTTGTTGAAAAGCCTTCTCTTGTTCTGTAGACCAAATAAACGGTGTATCCTTCTTTAGAAGTGCCACGATGGGATGTACAATTTCAGAAAATGTCAGAATACATTTTCTGTAAAAATGTGCAAGTCCTAGGAAGGATTGTATCTGTTTCACAGTGGTAGGTACAGGCCACGAAAGTATGGAATCTATCTTGCCCGGATCCATTCCTATTCCATTAGGGGTGAGCACAAATCCAAGGTAATGAACGGTCTGAGCATGAAATAGACACTGTTCAGGCTTGGCCAGGAGTTTGTTTTCACATAATCGTTGCAGAACTGCCTTAACATGCTCTTGATGAATCTGGAGATCTTTAGAATAAATCAGTATATCATCCAGGTATAGGATAACAAAAAGGAACAACATATCTGAGAAAACCCTGTCCATGAATCGTTGAAATACCGTGGGAGCGTTGGCAAGACCGAAGGGCATGATCAAATATTCAAAGTGGCCAAAAGGGGTTCTAAAGGCGGACTTCCATTCATCACCTTCCTTAATTCGAATGAGATGGTAAGCACCCCTAAGGTCGAGCTTGGTGAAAATAACAGCTCCTCGCACGGCCTCCAGAATATCAGAAATGAGTGGTAACGGATAGCGGTCCTTGAGGGTACATTGGTTAAGACCATGGTAATGCAAACAGGGTCGTAACTCTTTTGTGTTTTTCTTGGGAACAAAAAACAAGGAGGCACCAGCAGGGGACTTTGAAGGACGGATAGTTCCATTTGCCAAGTTGGTATCCAGGTACTCACGTAGAGCCCTCTTTTCAGGTTCGGATAATATGAACATTCTCCCAAATGTAATCACGGCGGAGGACTCGGTTTCTATGGCACACTCCTCAGGTCTGTGGGGTGGAAGAGCTTGAACAATGTCTGTTCAAAACATGTGGTATGATTCTGGTACTTGGATTATGTTGGACACGCTTAAGGAGGATAGATTATGGTTCTGGGAGTTTATTGGAGGAATCCAGGACGTGTTATCAGGAATCAGGGTTGGCACAGGCGTGGAGTGCTAAAATACGCCTATTGAGACATTATGTGCTGGAAGGACAAGGAAACTACAGTTCCCAGCATCCTTTGTGTTATTTTGTAGTTTGGCCTGTGCGCGCCTTGCCAGATGTACTGCATCAAGAATCAAGGCAGCTTAAAGGCAGGCAACGGCGGTGGGCAGGTGTGGCTTATTGTTGATTTGAAGCAGGAGGCAGGTGGCCGCGTTCGGCAACAGGAGGAAGGCGTCCGCGTGCGACGAAACGAGATGCAGGGGAGAAACGCTTGATCGCACGCGTTCACGGTGCGGTAGGAGCAGGAGGGGAGCTGAGTAGCCGGCAGAGATGACGCTTGCTGTTCTTCGTCTGGGAAGTCCCACGGGGCTCCCCAGACTCAAGATAAGTACTCGTGGGGGCAATATATTTCTGAACTGCTTGGAATGATTTACCGCTGTTTCAATATTTGTCTGGGAAGTCCCGCGGGCTCCCAGACCTGAGATAAGTAACGCCCTAATCTCTTTGAATTCAATCAGTGTGAAAAACCAAAGTGTGTTTGTTACTCGTATGTTACAAGAACTTCGCCAATCTTGTGTTGGGTTAATGCAGGAAGTACTGCATATGGACAACGACATTTCACTAGTGCCAGGAACTAAAGGAAATGCATTTATGTTGTATGTTGCTAACGCTGCCGAAGGGCATTGTGTATTGTCTAATCATTTTGGGAAGCTTTCCCTTATGTGTGGTCATATTGCTTGCTTATGTGTTGTATGAGAATGATATGTCAGAGCAGGATACAGTACACGTACTAAGGTGTGCTATTCAGGAATCATGTACATGTTATTAGTGCAGGTGATATTTCTGTTCATTCTATGTGAGATAGAGTAGGGTTTTTCCTGGTATTTCCCCAGTTCCATCCACATTAGGAGTTTCCTTACCCTCTTTCCGGTGTTCCTAACTTCCCCTCCCTATCCACAACCTCTCCCTAACCCCTCTTACCCCCATTGGCTGCCATGTGGCGACCTGTTTCCTAAATCAGGCGCCTGTGCCAACCACTGTGGGAGGGTCGAGTTCATTCGGCTTCCGTGGTTCGGGGGAGAGTGTCGATCTCTCTTCCTTCCAGTTAGTGTGATTGTGACAAGTGTCTTGACATAAACAGTGGGACATACAAAACTCAGAGCCAAGGAACAAGGAACCTGCTGTCCAATTGATGTATGGGTTGTGCTTCTGTAACCAGGGCATGCCTAAAACCATGGGATAGTGGGCAGCCTTTATCAAGTCAAATCGTATTCTTTCCTGGTGGTTGTTTATAGACAGTTGCAATTCTTTTGTTTGGTGAGTAATGGGGCCTGAAGACAATGGTCTACTGTCGATTCCTTCCACGGGTTGTATCACTTCTTTGAGCTCTCTAGGGATGTTATGAGTGGTGGCCTATTCGTGATCAATGAAAATCCCCATGGCACTGCAGTCCACGAGAGCCAGGATGGGCAAGGATTCATTCTCGGTGGATGTCAGGACAGTTTGTAGAATCACTAAGGTATTCTGTCCCGGAGTATTCAAGGAAGGAATGGATGCAGAGCAGGCATCTTTCTCCCAAGGCTGTGCTCAGTTTAGGATCGGGAGCTGGCGTTTCCCGAACGCCGGGGTGGTGCTATAGGACATTCTCTAACTAGATGTTTGTCAGAGGCACAGTACATGCAGAGTTCCGTATCGGCTCTACGGAGCCTTTCTTGTGGAGAAATTGGACCCCTGAAGGTGCCTAGTTGCATGGGTTCTGGATCCGGGGTACGTGGAGCAGCGCTCGCTTTGGTACTCGGGTATTCAGTAGTTGTCTTTGGGAATGGTTTCACCTTTCTTTTCTCAGCCTTTCTCTCCTGGATCCTAAAATCTATCTGCAAGGAAAGGTCCATAAGGGCATGGAAGGTTCCTGGACATGCTACTCTGGCTAGCTCGTCCTTTACTTCATCATTTAAACCCCTTCTGAAGACAGTGAAACTGGCTTCTTGTGACCAATCTGCTTCTTTAGCTAGCTGCTTGTAGCGTGTCACATAAGTGATCATATCCTGACTCCCTTGCTTAAATTCAAGAAGTCTTTCTTGTGCACTGTAGACAAGCTCTGGTCGATCGAACATGGCTTTTAGGGCATCCACAATTCCTTCGTAGTCATCCAAAAGCTGATCTCCCGAATTAACTAAGGGGGTTGCCCAGGTTAAGGCATTGCCCGTTAAGTGTAATATCATGAATCTGACCTTTGCTCGTGGTGTAGAAAAATAGTAGGGTTTGAAAGTGAAGTGCACTAAGCATGAATCTAGGAAGGAACGCAGGGACCTAGAAGATCCATCTTACTTGTCCACAACACATCCTACTAGAATGCTTTCTTTGACTGTGGAATCCCGGGATAAAACCAGCTGTTTTAAGGTTGCATTTTCGGCTTTGAGATTTTGAACCTCGGTAGTTAATTTTTCCATACCTCTCATGAGGTCTTGGACTGCCGCTTCCATATCTGTTTCCGTATCAGGTTCAGGGCGTCTCAATCTGTCACAAGCTTCTTTCTTTCTCACCTTTTTCTCCTTGCTTGTGTTCTTCCGGATTTGAGGTTTCTTTCTTTTTCACCGACCGTGACTTGTACAGGCTGGAACGCGAGTCCTCGGATTGCAGCGTGGAAGCCGGCTGCCAAGCCGGTAGAGTTCGATTTCCAGGAACAATGTCAATAAATCCAGGAAGGAAGACATCGGAAGGTAAGGATTGGAAGGGGGGTTCCAGGAATAAAGAAGGAAGATAGAATTCACGAAGGCGCAGAGAGCGAACTCGAACAACGTCTAGTAACTCGTAGGGGTAGAGTTGAGATGCGCGGAGCCGCAGGCGCGTGCCGGTTTTCTAGGAAGCTGGCGACTGCACGCAAAGGCTAGACCACAACAGTTCTGACTCGTCAGCCATCTTGGATGAGTTGCAGAGTTTATGCCGCGGTGCATCATAGACCACGAAGTCCAGAAGGGTCGAATCCGGCTATTCATTACACTTTTTGATTGGGAGCTAGCATACTGTGCAGAGTGCTGTCATGATGTGTTTATATCTTTTCAGTTTTAGGAGTAATCTGGCTGCAGAGTTTTGGACAATTTGTAGTCTGCTGAGTAGTAGTGAAGTCTTGATGATAAAAGTGAGATAAATACAATGGTCCTGTGCATGAAGGCCAGGTAAGGCATGATGTGTTGTAACGTACAAAGTTGGAGAAAGCAGCTCCTTACAATGGCTTTAACCTGAGGTGCAAAGTCGCTGTCCATTGATTGATTCCAAGAGTCCTCATAGTAGAAGTGAGCAGAGGACAAGAGCCCATTTTGTCTGTCTAGAGGAATGCTGCAGGGTTAAGTGGTAAAACAGTGCAGTTCATGAGTTTTGGATGGGTTGAACTTAAGTCTGTTAGAGGTCATTCAGGAGTCCACACGTGCAAAGCATGTGTTGAGGTCAGGTTTGTTTGTTTTTTGGTCATTGGTGACTTCATAAACAATTTGCGTATAGTTTGCTAAATTGAAGCATGCCACTGTTGCTGAAGAGATCCAGGAGGGCTCATGTATATTTGACGAGAAGAAGTGAGAAGCTGGAACCTTGGGATAATCCAAATGGAAGGTGTTCTCTGTTAGGAAGGATGTGATCCAGCGTAAGTTGATTACTTTAATCCAAATACCCACTAGTCATTACAGTAGGATCTTGTGGCTGATGGTGGCAGAAATGTCCAGAGGGATGAGCGAACTGGTTGAGTCGTCATCTGCTTGTTCTTTAGCATGTCCCATGACGGGCAATATGTGAAATTGGTTTCTCGCAGTGGCCTGAACAAGTGTTGATTAATGCAGGAAGTAGATCACTATGTATTCCCAAAGCTTTTGGTAGATTAATTTCTTGAGGATTTTGCAGATAAAAGGATTGTAAAACCAAAATCTGGTAACTGCACTGCAAAACAAAGATAAGAGACCAACAGACACGGATAAAAGTATAAACAATAAAAGTGTATTCACTTCAAGGAGGCTCAGGTTCTACCCAGCAACAGCTGTGCAGAAGTGAGCAGGTTACAGAAAGTACACAACATGCTGTCATGTGCTCCAGTTTACATCAGTTCTGCTGCGTGTGTGATGTCATACATGACAGTTTATAACTCCATGCTACGTACAGGGTTTTTCTGTGAAATATACATACATACATACATTTATGTGAGTGATTCCACGCTCTGTACGTGCTAACTTTCTGACCTTGCAAGACAACAGACTGTTCGTACTGAAAGGAAAACATTCCTACCAACATTATCTGTTGTTTTTATAACCAAGGGTTACTTGTGCCGCAGCATGTTCTTACAGTTAATTTAGGGTAACCCTTTTCTGGTACAAACAGGACAGAACAGACAACATTTTGATTGTGCTTGTGCAAGCCAAGGCTGTAATAACAATGAGCTCAAACTCAGCACTCTTGTGGAGTGATTTCTTGCAGCTCCAAATAGAAGATTTTGCAAGATGGAGTGAGAGCATGAATAAAAATTGGAAAAGCTTAAGGCTAAACTGAAATAAATGCATTTTCACGTGGCCTTTCAGCGATTGTTTTGGTGCCCCCGGGCAGTAGCCCTCAGCTATTAAGGGATGGGTTCTTGGCCTCTGTTGGACCAGTTGTTAGTGTTCCATTCAGGAGTGGGAGAGTGTTTCACACAGGGGGTTGGGGTAATGCATTGAAGTTGAGTGTGGGTATGAGCAGGGTTTTTGGGATGGGGAGCACTACAGGGGTTGTACAACTCAGCATAACATGCAAGGCCAAGCACTGAGTGGTGCGTGGAACATTCACTTTGTTGCATGGCAGGTTATTCGACGGATTCCCCGACTGGGAAAGTAGAGGGGGAGAGTGTTAGCCTGGGTCTGGAAGGGTGGAGTCTGAAGACGATCCATAGAGACCTCACAAACCTGGAAAGTGATATTAAACATATTGAGTAGGAGTTGGAAAACAAAGGGGGGCTTGCCCTGTACCCCTGGCTACATACTAAACTTGAACTTTTTCAAATGACAGCAGACAGGGAGAAGTAGTTCCTTGCCATACCGGCGATGGTGCGTCGCTATGGGGAAAGTTAAGGACTAGGGCAGACATTGGCATGGTTGATTACGGGTCAGAAGGGAGTGTCTGACATTGCAGCTATTATAGATATCACAGAGCATGTGGCTACCTCATTGGAGGAGATCCTAGGTGCCTTCCACGGGTTCTATGCTGATCTCTATGCGCATAAAAACGTGAAGACCAATGCTGAGTTCTTGCAATACTTGGAAGGCTACCACCCAAAACGAATTTCGCTGGACATCAAACTCCAGCTGAATACCCCAGACCTTGGAGGTCATTACATCCATGCCCACAGCAAAGGCCCCCGGCAGCGACAGGCTCACCGCCGAATTCTGGAAGGAATTTGTAGCTAGGTTTGCCCCCACAACTCCAGAAACTTTGGGCAGAAGCTTTACAGCGTGGCCAATTTCCTGACACTTTAAATGAGGCATGCCTAACACAATTACTGATGATTGCTCCACGTTTCCCCATTTCACTGCTTAACATGGACACTAAAATCTTGGCCAAGGTGCTGCCTGAGCGTCTTCTGAAAGCGGCTGCTCCAGCGAGCCACATAGACCAATCAGGTTACTTGCCAGGCAGATCCACGGCACTAAACTTACAAGGCTTTCATCGATACTAGTGCAAATTGTCCCCGTGGGTTCAACAGCATATCTCAACGCCGAAAAAGCCTTTGACTCATCATCATGGTAATATCTCTTCGATATGCTTGGAAAGATGGCCATTGATGGGTATTTCTTACAATCTATAAAACAACTGTACGCCACATCCACTGTGAAAATGTGCGCAATGAGCAAACGCTTGCCTCTGTTTCAACTGGGCAGGTGAATAAGACATGGATGCCCCCCTGTGCCCTAACCTTTTTGCTATAGCCATGGAATCCCTGGCTATTACAGTTATGAATCACCATCTCAATAGGGGGTTAGCTATTGGAGGTCGCAGGGAGATAATCTCCCACTTTGAGGAGGCTATACTGCTATACTTGAAGAATATGGTCTGAAATCTACCACCCCATAGCCATGAAATAAAACGTTTTGGGTCCTACTCCGGATTTCACATAAATTGGTCAAAATTCATATTGTTCCCACTAACGAAACCACTACTAGGTCCAAGGATGCTGGGGTCTATACAGGGGAGCAAGTGTCATTGTAATACCTCAGGGTTATTATGAGCCGGAACCACTCTTGGCTACTCAAACAAAATCACTTTCAATCTTTGGCGGCACTGACCTCCAGTCAAATGGCAAAATTGCACTGGCCAAAATGGAAACCGTCCCCAAATGTTTGTATTTTTTCCAGAACACTCCAGTTTGACTTGGAATCGAGTTTTTTTTTAAAACTAAACTCTGATCACTGCTGGTAAATTTGGCATGGTCCCCCAAGAACCCTAGCATTAGATATATATGATATGATATATGATAAATAATTCATAACATGCCTGTGCACAAGTGTTTCTAGGTGCGGAAAAGCACTCTTTTATGCCCATGTGAACAGGGTAGTCTGGGGGCCCCTGATATGGAGTTGTATTACTTGGTGGCAATCACTGCGGATATTACCCACATGTGAGCATTGAGAGGATGTCTGTACATTCCTTCTGCCTTCAGTCCTTGCTGGTCTCGAACTGTAGGCTGGATAAATGCAAATCTGACCCTGTTGGATGCACATTGTTGGCCTGCAGGAGGTTCCACGAGAGGTTGGACATATCCAAGCCCTACTTCCCAGCGGCGTCCTTGTGGGGTATGTACAGGAAATACAACCTACGTGCGACAGAGCGATCAGTGGGTCTGGGGTACTGTGGTAATACAAACCTTGGGGGATATGTTCCGCAAAAGGGTGTTTGTCTCAAAAGATCTATTTGTGTCAGAGTGGAGAGCAATTTTCTTACACCACTCCGATACTTCAGGGTGAGGCATGCTTTTCAGGCATGGTGGCAGGATTTCTCTAATGAGCCAGTGCACTCTCTCCTTCTGAAGCTGACATGTTACTCAGTGGGCTCCACACGCTTGATCTCTAGTACATATAAATTAAACCAGGCATAGCGCGGAGGGGTGGAATGGGGGTAGTGAGTAGTAAGGCCAAGTGGGAAAGAGATGTAAGGGAAACCATTGTCGACATGTAATGGTCTAAAATGTGCACCTACACATGCAAAGTTTCTATAAACTCAAGGCACAAGGCATTTTTTAAGGTTATCCAACTCAAAGTGCTCCGCTAAGCATACAAATCTCCCAAGCACTTAATGTGTTACCATCCCTCCAATACTGGGGAATGTCCCAAGTGTGGCATGCCCGAAGCTCCCTTTTATTATGTAATGTGGTCCTGTGAGGTTCTGCAGGGATTTTGGACTGCAACACTGATTGTAGACATGGAGATACTGTGTGACCCAATGGTCTTATTGTTGGGGAAGACTGCCCGGCTACCCTCGGTGTCGAGCAGACTGTTAGCTCTGTGCCTATTGCTGGTGAAAAAGAACTATATTTAAGTAATGGTCACAACCAACGGCCCCTACTGAAGAAGTTGGTCCATTCAGTGATGTGGATCTAGCAGTCAATAAGGAAGTTGCTTGAAGGTCAAGGAAGCACACTGAAACAATGTTACAAGCAGGGGACAAAGCCCCTCTATCCAAGTCTTTGATGCCAGCTGTGTTCTTACATGTAAGATGGCGTAATCAGGAAGGACAGCTTAAAATGATACATTTAATGGAGATTAATATATTTCTCAAAGTTTCACACACCGTTATGAGGCAGGCAAGCACGCTTACTGTATAATGACTTCTGTATACTAAAGTTGCTTTTCCTAAGAAAGCGGGAGCCTAAAACACGCTCACATCTGCCAAAAGAGAAACACGTCATAATTGAGATTTGTGGACACAGGCATAGCAGCACACTAGGAGAAGAGTCTTTATTGCAAGGACATGCGCAGTAAAGCCTAAAGCCTCACCTCGCACAGGCAAGCAACAGTTGTTTAAACATGGCAGTTTACAGTACCTACTCAATATTATAATGCAGCAGTTTGCTGGGGAAGTAAAATCTTCGATTCCAGACACCCCCCCCCCACCCCCACCCCGATCCCCTACTATGAGAGCTTCAATGCAGTCTCATTACATACATTTCAGGACAAACATCTGTAAGAGTGCAGAAGTAAGGCTCAAACACAATGGTGGCATGTTTTTGGGTATATATTTTTATTAATTAAAAAAGGGTTGGACACATGCTTTTTTATCCCTAAAGCTAAGAGGGGGTTTGTCAGGAAGTACAGAACTAAAATGTCTATCCCTGTCATGTCTCAAAACCTACCTCTGTCCCGAACACTAGCAATCCAAAGTAACTGTGCAAGGATGATCTGTTCTCAACGTAAAACCAGTTTGTTGTGTTCTCAACCAACATAAAAATTTCCCAGTCTCTCTGGTAATAAAAAGTGATGTAAAATAATGTTCCAAAATACACGTTTTCAATGCTAGGGTTGTGCTCCTTTCCCTAGACTTATCTTATGCTCCAAACCCCTTTAGGGCTCCTTTGCGCCTTTATCCCTTCCAGTACAGTGTTACGAGGCAATTCACAAGGGGATGTGTCTTGGACACGCTTCCTTATCCTACCAACTTGGCACAGTTTGCTAACAAGCGTAGGAGTCCTTCTGTCAGTTCCAGGGTTCTTGACCCTCTTGATCCTCAACCTCTCATGTGGGTGCGGGTCCCAGACTCTCAATGTTTGACGGGGCTTGGTTCACTCTCCTGCTAAGCCAGTATATTCTCATGGATTGTGTCTCTTTCTCTCAAAGAGTTCCAGATCCTCTTATGCTTTGGTGCTTTATACTTTACTTTCTCACATAGGTGCAGGTCCCAGACTCGCGTTGTGTCTGCTTGGTTTACTTCCCTGCCAAGCATACAACCCTTCCTGGTTTACTTTGTTTGGAATCAGTGTCCCAGACCCTCCTATTCTTGACCTCTTCTTTGGGTGCAGGTCCCAGACTTGCACTGTGGTGTTGTATCTGCTTGGTTCACTTCCCTGCTAAGTATACAACTTTTCCTGCTTTACTACAGGGTCCCAGACCCTCTTCTCCCAGCTTCTGTGTTCTCCCCATTGCTTCCCCATGCCACCAGCACCTCCCGGGCACCCCGCGAACATTTTTCTTCTCTCTCTCATGGGTATCAGCGGTTCCCAGACAACTGCGTCCCTTATTGAGTCTCTGGTAGAGTTTCGGGTATCCTGCGGGGTCTGCAGTGGCTCTGCAGTCTTCTGACTCTTCCCAGCTGGGCGTTCTCCTACTCTCACACTTTGCCGGGCCCTAGGGCACACAGAGGATTCAATCCAAAACAACCAGAGTACTTCTCTAGTGAGGGACGACGTGTGGGTTCTCCTTTTCCTCAGGTTACTGCTTCTCTTCAGCTTGCGTCGTCTGCTTCTGTGCATTGATCCCGCTGTTCCTCCTCAGAGGATTGCTCTCTTATTCCTTCCCCATATAACTCACTTAGTGCAGCACCCCAATGGGACTATTTTAATGTGGACGCACGGCCCTGGCCCCATGGGAAAGGTCTCCCCCTCAGGGGAGAAGGGACGACATCCTCAGATTTGTCACACATCACATCCAGGCATATCATAACATATTATTTCTTCTGTAGCATGACAGTAAAGCACTTAAGCACTCTGAGAACTTTCAGAGCAGGCGGTGCATGCTCGATAACAGACACTTACAAACCATCAACAAACAGGACAGAATTAAGACCAGCACTATGAGTAAGATCTCAACAATAGACTCGCCCAGAGGTCCCAATAGACCCTCAATCCAAGACTCAAATGTCCAAGGAGCCTCCGGACTGGTGTGAAGGAGGCTTACAGTACAGTGAATGTGTGTTACTATGTCAGTAATGTTGGATGAGTAACTTGGGTATGAAAGTATGCCACTCACTCTTCATGACTGCGCAGGCACTACCTTGTGAGGCTAGGACAATGTCTAAAGCCATACGGTTTAGAAGCACAATGGTTCAGATGGCTAATTGTTCTCGGCATAACAGAGTCAAGAAGGACACAGTGGCATTTGCAATATCCTCTACTAACCATGACAATTGGGTCCGACAGTCTCCATTTATCTTGATCCCAAGGGCTGGTACGAGATATCCTACCCTAGCAACAGTTTTCCCAGGCAGTGCTTCTCTTGGGACAGGGCTGAGCGGGAAAGGTGGGATTATGACGCAATGCAGGCAGAACATTCTGCATGTGGCCACTGCCTCCCAAATTAATGAGCAGCCAGGGATACGTGTTGTCGCCAAAATTAAATAGGTTCCGAAATACCTGGCATACACGGACTAGGAAAATGAAAAATGAGGGTTAAAGGCAAATGTGACATTATTGATCACTACACTAGAATTGGTGGACAAGCACCTAAGATGGCCGCCGAGGCAAACGCTGCATTTTGATTACTTGTGGTTACCTAGCATCCAACTCAACCTCACCTTCATTGGTCTAGAGGGTCGCCGGAAGGCATTAGCAGCCTCCCTCGCCCAAGGCCCCCTGAGTTTAAGGCCCAGCCTGTCTGTGCCTGATCCATTACCATTGCAGAGCTAAGGACAAGAGCCTGCATCACAGGAGCTGCCGGAGCAGCCTCCCCCCTCCCTCCGAAGCTGCGTGCTGCAGGAGCAGCTGGACTTGGAATCCCATCACAGGAGCAGCCAGAATCATAGCACCTAAGGCATCATCCTCTGAACCTGGCCCAAGTACCCCTTCTAGCTCACCCTACCATGGTACACCTAACCTGGGATTGTGTTGCCCCCACACGTCAAGCCGTGTCTCGTGGACCTTAATACTCGCAGCACCTAAGATGACCGTCGAGGCAAACACTGCATTTTTTATTACTTGTGGTTACCTAGCAACCAACACGACCTGTAAGAGGATTCAATTCAACACTACAGCTAAGTCAACGCCTAGTCTAGAATACTGAATGAAAACCCTTATTGATATATCTTTATGTCCAGTTCATGCATTCTGGATGACTACCCCTATATAACACCCCTCTCTTGGAATCCCCCTGACCCCACTGAGCCAAGAAGTAGTTCTGTTTTGCAAGTTTAAAAGGTTTATTTGATAATTTAAACAATAGATATATATATATCACACTTTATAATAATTAATAATTGAATATCACACTTAATCTGAGCAGTAATCAATAATGGATAGTCTGGTACTAGCACACTTGTGAATAGGAACAGAAGAATAAGGTGGTAGAGAATGCTTTATATAAGTTCAGATGGATGCAATGTTGAATGAAATGCAATACAGAAAATACTCAATATGATTTCAACAAAACAATGTAATCACTTTTCTCTGGCAATCCACTCCCCCCTTTATGCAATGCAAGGAAATGGAAGGAAAGCACACAGTCCTCAGAAATGCAATCAAATGTAATTCAGTTCAATTCCCCCCAGCAGCTTATACAACAGATAGGAGTTTTGAAACACAGGCAAAAGTGCTTTGATATGTGCTGGCAATGAAGTGAGGAATATGCTGAAAATGGTTTTAATTTCCTTTAGGAGGTTCAGGGTGAGTGAAATATACTTGGGATGAGTTCAGGCTCACCTTAGCAAGGATCTAGGATGGTTCTTAAGAGGCAAACGATTTTTTTAGCAAGGAAAGCAAGGAAGCTGCTGTTTTCACACAGGGCTGGATTTTTAACCAAATCACGGTAAAATTCGCGAGTGCGAGAATCGTGATTACGGCGGAACTACAAGGAGTAGCACTATCGTTTTGGGGTCCTAGGACAGCCTAGGATCTCAGCTTCCAGATGAAAGTTAAATTTCGTTCCTAACCCAAACGGTTCCAGAGATACGGACGATTAAATAAAGGTAGTTTTTCGGATTTGAAATTTTAAAAGTTCAAAGCGACAGGTTACAGCTTGCAGCTAGAAAATGACAAGTGACAGCTTTGCAAATGACAGGTGACGGTTAGGAGGCAGTTCTACTTAGATTAAAATAGTTTGGATTAGATTATTTTACTAAGAGAGTGGTTCTGCACAGTTCTGCTAGGTACTCACAATATATTCTTGAAATAAGCCTCGCCACGGATCTGGTCAGGTTTTGGACTGGACTCCGGTTTTGGTCTCGGCACTTCACAGTGATCTGGGTCAGCTCTGCTCTGCTGGTCTAGCCTCTCTGGATTCTGGATACTGCTCTGCTTTCTAGGTACTGCTACAGGTTCTGGAGATTGATGGATTTGAAGTCTGGATCTCTGGATGTGGTATGGTCCGGCAGCATGCTCCGCAGCAAATGGAATTGAAGGTCCCTATCTGTCCTGACTGTCTGCTTTTATGTGTTTTGAAAGTGGGTGGAGAGGCTAGCTTTCTAGGCCCTACCCCTCTCCACTTGTCATTGGCCACTTCCTCCTCTTCCCCTTGATTGGGGGAATGAAATGAAGTGTCATCATGATGAGGTCTGTTTATGATACAGAGAACCCACCCCTGTCAACTTACACACAATCTATATTTGACCCAAATGCATATTTGCACAGGTACACATTTGTTTGGCAATGCATACACACATCATGCATTTACTGATGGTAGCCCCTGTTCCAATTCTGTCGTTTCTCGGAGCTTGGGTTCAGAAATGGCACATATTTCACTTTTTGGTCGGGTTACCAATATTGGATTTGTCCCCGCATTTACACAAATGTTCGCAAAGCATGTGGGCATTAGGTGGTGGAGTGTCAGATTTTTAACATACATACATTTAGAGTAATATCCTCTTTTCCGCTAAAAACCCCCCTGAACATACCACCGGGTCCTAACACGTCTTCAAATGTGCACAGAAAAATCACAAGAATAATGATATCACTTATAAAATGTTCACAAGTCCGCTCTATGAATGATCCATTTTTTTAGATTTATGTTCTGGCCCCCAGGGGTGTGTCTTTTCAGGTCACATGGTATAGAAACCAGTTTATCCAGTTTCTGCCAAGCTCAGAGACCCTGCACCTCCCAGCTCCTGCCAAGAGGAAGCTGTTTTACGGTCCCCCAATAAACCATCTGCCTGGGCCCTGGAAGGCCCATAGTTCAAGAGGAAGCCATTTACGGCCTCCCCACAATAAACCCTCTGCCTGGGTCCTTTGATTGAATTACCAAGAGACTGCTAGAGACTAAACAGAGAGGGGTAACCTTCCCTCAGAATGCAGCCAGGCCTGAGAACTGCTGTGGATCCAGTTTCACTCCAATTGGGGGGAAGTTGTCAAGCAGAATCCAGTTCCTTAAGCCAGGCCCCAGCTAATGTCACTTTTAGTTACCCAGTTTTCTGCATTCAACTAAAACGAACAATTTTTACATATGCAGCTAGAATGCTGATTCTAAGCTCAAAACTATGACATTTTAACAGTGACAAACTATGTGACACTCAAAAGTAGGTCACTCAGTTAATTTAAACATTTTCGATTTTTGGTAGTTTTAAATCCAGTTTCAGTTAGGCTGCTGCAGACCTGCAGAGCTCAGCCAGTCTTGTTATGAACATTCAAGTCACTTCAGAATATAACTTTACATTGTATCCACCTCTCAGTAAGTCTTTCTTTGGCCTGCTTTTGGTTCATTTATTCAGTTTTACACAAAAGTCTGGTGGTTTTAAAACGCCAGCTTTCTGATAGCGGTGAGTACTGGTAATGCAACCATTTTTGGGATTTAAGAAAATGAATTCCCCACAGTTCTAGGTTGCTTTTGGCAATCAGCATTGCCATTCCCAATGGTTTCAGGCTACTGTGTGGGCAGTCCAATGGTGGTTTTAGGCAGTGCCCTTCTGTGCCCATAACATCGGCAAAAATGGGTGGCAGCCTATTCTTCATGCATTTCCCTGGGCATTTTCTAGGAAGCTCTGGCCATCATGATGTTTTCAATGCCAGTACTGCACAGTTTTTGTGGTAGGGCTCGGATGCATGGGTAAAAACATCCCACAGACCTCACCTTCCTTGGTCTAGAGGGTCGCCGTGAGGCGTTAGCCGGCCCCCCTCACCCAAGGCTCCCTCAGCTTAAGGCCCAGCCTGTCTGTGCCTGTGCGGGCCGTTACGGCCATACGGCACGTTACTCTGGCACAACGGCTCCCCAGTTCCATGCTGCTACTGAGACCCTAACTATATGATCTATTCAAAGAACCCAAACTTACGCGGCCTACACTGCATATGATTTTGATGTCAACCTTTGAATTATCCCATGTGACCTACCTCCTCGTAAAAAGGGACGTATGGTAAGCGTACCCATATTATGTATGGCCGCCTGCATTCATTTCCATTACGGCATGTTAGACACTCTTCATATTGATGGCAATTTTCAATATGCTTCCGATTATGTCTTTTAAGCATGTTATATAATGTTTACCTGCTAACCATATTACTGCCCATGATCCTCAACAGTCGTGTCTAGATACACCCGCTACACAGACTGCCCCCCTTCTCCCATGTGTTATATTGTGATGACATAACAAACCATACACCACTGTGCACTGCATCCTATTGGATTGGCCTTCGTTGCTGCTGAATTTTACAGTAATTATATCATAATACGCACTGTTACTCAAATGCTAACTTGTATATAGTCCCAAAACCTCTTGCTTTAACTATATGGCCGGATTCGCTGATGACCTACTAGTACTAGATGGCTCAGTATCCTCCAGCATAAAGTAATAGAGACTAGGCTCACGATGCATATGTAATATCCCAACCTAGGATAACTGTCATAGCAGCCTAAGCCCTTGTCAAAGAATTACGTCCAGCATATAGCATTGCTATACGCTACGGTGTACCCTAATGATGATACTAATGATGTTACATTGCCTAATCCTCAATATGTTTCCCTTTTGCATTGTACCAAACAACATATTATGCACAGGAAGTCCATTCAGCTAATTTCTCAACGGCCTCCCCAAACTAGGGTGCCCCCGACACCACCCCATACCCTACCCCACTCCATTCCTTCCCACCATAGCACCATTTCAACCCACCCAGCACGGAAATGCCACTAACAGCCTTAACAAACCAGAAATCGCCACACCCAGGACAGGTCTAACACACCCTCCAGAAAACAGTGACTATCCGTCGTCACACCCATCAATAGGCATCACTAGACTCCATCGACTTAGAACTCGCACCCAGATTGCCAAGCATACTCTCGACCCTAACACACCAGCACTTATCAACTCCCTTCCCATCAAGGGTCCCACCAGGCTCCAACGACTCAGGACACACACCAATTCTAGCTCCCCTCACTACAAACATCTCAGAGACAATTCTACCTCCACAACCAACCAAAGCGTGACCACAAATGCCCAAAACCCAACTACTAATACTGCACACAAAAACGAACCCACCACTAACATCAAAGCCACACTCATCAACGCCCACTCAATAGGTGCACATGCTAGCGAAATCTATGACCTTATCATTGACCAGGAATTAGATCTACTCATAGTCACTGAATCTTAGCGCCACCAATCCTCTGGACCCCTACTCACAATTGCCATCCCACCTAATTTCACCATCCTTAGAACAGATAGACTTAACTATCAGTGGTGGTGTAGCCTAAGAGAATTAGAAAACCTCATCCCAGCACCCAGCCCAACAAACATTACCAAACAATGGTGCACCACCATCTAAGATGCTCTCTCTTTCAAAACCCAACTGCTACAAAAGAAAATAATCACCAAAAGAACAATGTTAATTAGCAAACACCACGCACTTACTACACTACCAGCACATAATGACCCAAACACACCTCTGTTCTACTTCACACCAGTTACCCAAGAACAAGTGAGCATCACTATAGCCAAGTTGAAAGTTTCCAATTGTGAAGGAGATAACTTTACCGCACATATAGTTAAAGACTGCGCTGCCTCCCTCACCCCTATCATCACCAACTTCATCAATGCCTCCTCCAGCACCAAACTAGTCCCATCCGCATCAAAGAAGCCTGGGTCATCCCTCTTCTAAAAAAAAAAAAACACCCTCGACCCCAGCGTGCCCACGAATTACCGCCCAATGACTAGCGTCCCATTTCCACACAAGATCATTGATAAAATAGCCTATTCACAAATTCAAACTCATATCGAACAACATCAGCTTTTGTGAGCTCGCCAATCAGGCTTCAGACCTAACCACAGCACGGAAACAGCACTCATAGATTTGAAATCTCAGATGGACACCATTAGGGACTCAGGAAAACTATTCATGCTATTACTACTCGATTTATCAGCCACATTTGATCTTGTAGATCACGACAAACTCTGCACCACCTTAGCCAACGACTTCAATATCTCAAGCAATGCTACACTCTTGGTCAAATCGTTACTGTCTGAACGCACATCCAGAGTGTCTATGGGCAAAGTAGCCGCAGATCCCATAGCAGTCCCCTTAGGGGTACCACAAGGTTCCTGCCTCTCGCCAGCGCTATACAACACCTATACCAAACTCCTTTTCGCAGCGCTATGGGTGTCATCTACACCAATTTTGCAGATGACACCCAGATCCATGTCCCCATCACTGGGAACTACGACCAAGACACCCTAACTATTAATAGAGTCTACTCTGTCATTCAAAACTGGATGGCCCTAAACAGTTTTTGCCTCAACGATGAGAGGACAGAAATCCTCATTGCGGGCTCTTTAGCAAAAATAGCTTCTCTCCATGCAGATTACTCAGCAATCAATATTGATGGCACCGTGATCCCAGTACTCAAACAAGTCAAAACGCTAGGAGTCTATCTGGATACCAACCTCTCTATGACCAAACATATCTCTGCATTATCCTCATCCACCTCTTACACATCCAAACTCATCGTGCTAAGTCGCCAATTCCTTACACCGACAAACTACATTACCCTAGCTAGCACTAATACTCTCTAAGTTAGATTACTGCAGATCACTACTATTAGGAACCTCCAATGCCAATCTCAACCAACTTCAACTCATGAAGAACAAAGCACTACGTGCTGCCTTGGTTATAAAGAATGCTGACCACATATCCAACATTAGGAGAGAAACACACTGGCTGCCCATCAAGGCAAGATTTCTATTCAAAATACTATGTGTTGCCAACAAATGCCTCGCTAACAAAGCACCTATCTACCTAAACAATGCCATTAAGGAAAGAAGCTCCAACAGAATACTAAGATCCAATAACGACGAACTCCTAGAGATCCCCCGCTTCAAATACACTAGAGCAGGAGGTAGTAGCTTTCAAGGCCTCACCCCAAAACACTGGAACTCACCCCCTATCTACATCAAAAAGGAAGACTCATTCCTCAAATTCAAAAAGCCTAAAAACATAGCTCTTTAATACATTTTAGCCAACCCTACCAATATACACCCATAGCTCTCTTCAGCCTCCTAAATTATCAGACACCACACACCTCTGGGAGCTAGAACTTTCCTAATGAAAATACATTGCTTACTAACTATCTCTCTTCACTGTTATTATTTATACTATGCCTCTCCCTGTCTAACTATATCCAATTTTCACCATGCAAAGATGGTCTGAATATCTATGCAAATGTAACTATGTAACTTCCTATGCTAATGTAACCACACCGTGATACCCCAAGGTCTGGGCGTGTAACAAATGTAATGAATAAATAAAATAAATAAAAATAAAGTAATGACATTTGCTAGTTCCCATGAACAGAGGACCTGGATTGGTGTAGCATAGAAGACCAGTTGCGGGTGAGGAAAGGAGAAGTGCTGTTGGCTTGGTACGTACTTGGTCTAGGGTGATGACATTCGGAGGACTGGTAAAACGGAAGTGGGCATTAGCATCCCTACAGGGTCCTGGGTTTGGGACTAGGTGGCCAACTTGACATCCAAACAAACATCCCCCAATGGAAGGGGATGGGTTTAATAGGGAACTTGGGGGATACGTCATGAGGCAAATGGGCACAAACCCAGCAGTCAGCAAGATAACAAATACACGCACACTGCCAGAAGAGGTGCAGGTAAATGTGTAAAGGGGTCATCATTGTCATGATGGGTTGCACGAAAAGCAGCAATTACAGTGAAATGATAATATATCTGTATTCTGACAATAAGAATAATAAAAAAAATATAGCCAGACATAGTGTACATCCAGGCCAATCCTCAAATATCCAGGTACAAAAATCAGTTTGTGACACCAGCACAAAGGTTTGTGTGGCAGGAAGACAATGTTTGGATCAGTTCATTATGTTAGGTGATGTGCAGGGAACACATTATGTAGGTTTGCCAGGCCAGAGCTCTCAATTCAAAGTTTTATAAACTCTGTGATGTTACAGCAAGATAAATGTCACTGTTCAAATGTTCCAACAGAGATCCAACACTGAGCAAAGAATGCCTTAGTCCATAGTTCATAATTGAGAGTTCCAGCTAAGAGTTCAAACTAAAGGTATCCGAAGTACCAGAGTTACGTGCATATGAGGGTCATTATAACAAAAAGAATGACCAGCAGGTGATACCAAAAGGGGACATAACTTGCAGGCATCAGTGAATCAACAGTTGTGGCTTCTACTTTTTGCCAGTGCACTGCCAACT
Source organism: Ambystoma mexicanum (assembly GCF_040938575.1). NCBI lineage: Eukaryota > Metazoa > Chordata > Amphibia > Caudata > Ambystomatidae > Ambystoma > Ambystoma mexicanum. The sequence goes on along the minus strand of NC_090928.1, from coordinate 639,810,110 downwards.
CAGAGGGATTCATCGTCGTTAAGGGGACAAATCCAGGCGAGAGTGACCTGACCAGTTGCCACTTGGTTCAAAGCAACTGGTTCTCGGAAGGTCTTCCATGGGATCATATAGCGTACCTGCTCCTCTTGGCCCCTCCCACCTGCTGCTGGTAGAAAGACTCCCATCTCTCCCTGTGAGGGTGAAGCCTGCAGGGAGGCTAGGGCGCAGAATGTTGGCATCCCGCCAGGGTGTTTGCAAGCCCGCATGGGGTCAGTCTCCTGCCTTTCTTCTTGGTGTACTGTCCCTGGCATCATTCAACAACGAAGGATTACCCGGGAGGATAGCTCAGCGGCAACAAACAAGATGACACGAAGCAACACAGGTTCGATCAATGGGTCCGCGCTTAGAAACCTCTGGGTATTAAGTACATTATAAACACGCAACTAAGAGACATATTCCTGTAAGAGCGCCTCGATGCCCCCGGGCTGTGTGAGTGCTTTAAAAATGCAAATAAATAAATAAATGAAGGATTACCAAGGACCAGCAAGGCAGGTAACACTGGAACCAGTTTGGGTTTCTTGACTCTTGCCTTGGGTGCAACTTTGTGCCTTGCTCACTACTCAAATATTAACCAGCATGCTAGTTCCTGCGGTGCTCTTCGCCCCCCACCCCTTCCATGTGTAATCTGCGTACCACACTAATCCTCCAGTGTTTGGACCAGGGTTTGGCCTGGGGCCCGGATATGAGCCGGGAACTAAACTGAAACTTCTGTCCTTAAAGAGTTCCAAGTGAAACCTGAACTTTATCCCAGCACCTGAGAATGATGTTGCTCCCCGGGCAACTAGCTTATTTGATGCCGCTGGTTCTTTTGGAAACGCCTATCTACTAATTAACGAAATCCAGCAGTTCCTTGGGTGCCCTGATGTGCCCAACGACTTACTTCATGAGGGCAAAGGCACGGTTGTCCCTGGTATTGCGCAAATGTCATTCTCTCTACTATAAAACCCCCTTTTCTTTGAAGCATGATATGAGGGGGGGTGGCAATGATGGCAGTGAATCCATTCTGGCTGGGGAGGTGGCACGAAATGAGCAGCCTACACCCAACTCCACTGCCTCCATTGTCTCCATTGTCTACACTGTCACTTCCAATCCTATAGCCACTTCTCACCACATTGATACGCTCCCCATTTCCACCATGCCCATGAGGGACGAGGGCCACCTGAGGAATACTCTAGTATGGGAATCCAAGCCTAACTCAAACTTGCCTGATCGTCGCGTGGATCAGAAGGGAATACCTTCACCAATGAACAAAACAGACTGCTACAATACCATGCCTGTCATTTTCTCGCCCATCCCTCCCGCCACTAACCAAATCAATAACATCACAGAGATCAACCCATTTCCAGGCATGAGTTATGCATGCACTCCAATGCATGCACTCAAATTCATCAAATTGTTGCACCTGCTAACGTCCCTGCCGCTGGGGGGATAACCTCACCCTGTGGTTGCAAATGTCTCATTTTGGCAGAACTCAGGGATGTAAAGAGATTGCTATTGTCTTCCTTGAGGCCCTGGGGAGGAGAGGTAAACTGGGGGTGCCCCAAATGGGAAAAGCAGGCGACACAGTGTGATGGATAGAGCTGAGGAGTTAGCCTGTGGCATGACAGACACCACTCCAAATGGAAAAAACTTGAGGTCTGAAGGGACTGGGAACCCCAGAGTTGGAGATCAAAAAGTCCTGTAAAGCCAGGGAAGGCCGAGGCGTACAAAGCCCCAAATGCCCAGTCTGAGTTGATCTCAAGCTCCTTAAATCAAGTCGTTTATCCTCCGAATCAGGTTCCATCCAGGTGGGCAGAACCCAAGGAACCAATTTGCCAAATGTTACACCAATGCCCAGGGCCACTTATGCAGTGAAGAATTGCAAGAGAGCCAGGGCTCGTCCAACGGCCCATAAATTGCATTTAGGGAGAGATCCAAAGGGCCGTTTTGTTTACCTGCACCAGGTCCCAAAGCAATGCAAAACTCAGTATGATCCAAGGAGGCCATGCTAAATACAGCCCTGTACTGGCTACGTATTACACGTGGCTGTTTATATGTTTTCCTGGGACTCAATACTACACTGCACCAGGATGCCCGCCAGAGGGGAGAGTAACCATGACTCGATAAGAGTAGAATTCAGGTATCGGAGCACAGCTAACTGTATCCTGGGTTTCTTCTCGAAGACCTCTATATTCCCCAATGTTACCATCTCAGCTGGCCCCTACTGCGATCAAAACACTTATGATCTAGTTGCGGTGGGGCTCGATAGTCACGTTTTATCAGGACCAAATGCACAACCATTGGGGAAGCGGATTATGAGGAACTCCTGGAGCTACCCAGAGCACCGCTTATTATAGCGATAAAAAGTGACATGACTTATTGAACTCTTTAATGGCCATTGGCTATTTGATTGTTTACATAATGTATTAATTTGTTGATGTTGTTTGTACTTTCATGGCCCTCTGGTCGAAAAAAGTTATATTTATGATGAAAGTCCTGTGAAGTGGTGTTAACAAAACATCCCGATACACTTTCTTTGCTGAATAAAGTGTTTTATAAAATTGCTGCAGAAGTGTTTAATTGTCTCTAAACTAACATGTGGCTGCAGCAGAATCTGGAAAAAGACAATTTATGTTCATTCTGCTGAATTCAGAAATTGTTCTGGGTTTATGCGAAGACGTTTTTTTTCTTAATATTGCAAGTGGAATAGAAAGAAACCTTGTTGAACAATCCTGAAGTGTTGGAACCTTTTGTTGCTAAGTGGAAATCAAAAGAACTGCATTGGAACTTTGATACAAGACAGGGTGTCCTTATTCTTTTGGAATTGTTGAATAGAATCCTTCTTGAATCTGGGGAAGGGAAATTCACCAGGTTATAAGGAAAGACAGTTATCAGATTGTGCATTTAACTGCTATATTTGTTGCTTTTGAATTGCCATACCTTGTTGAGTTGGTGTATATACAAGTGTGAGGGACAGAAACCTTTTGTAAGAGTGTCTTCCTTAATTTATTTTAGGCAGGGAAATCCTTGTCAAAGTAGGGATAGTGAGGCGTTTATCCAACCTTCTGAGTTAATAAAATGCCATCTTTTGAAAAAAATTCACGAAGTTGTCCGCCTCACATTTCTGAGACCTCATAGTGGGGAACTGCTTGGGGTGCAGTTGACATTCTCATTGGATGACCTGTGAGGATTTCATGAGTAGACAATTTATGTTTACACTGTGGATTACTGCGCATGGCAAACAGGGCCAGGGGCAAGGCTTGGGGCCATTTCAACCCTGTCCCTTTACACACTTTAGACCGTCTCAACTTAACATCTCAGTTGAGGCATTCTACTTGTGTGCTGGACTCTGGGTGATAAATGCACTGGAACTGTTGAGCTATTCCTAGAGCTTTGAACACTTCTTTAATGACCTGACCAGTAAAAAGGGTGCCTCAGTCGCAGTCTATACTGAGAGGGGCAATCTAAATCGGGGTTTGAACTCTGCCAACAACTTTTTAGCCACTGCAACTGTGTCGGTCTTTCTACATGAATATGCCTCTACCCACCCAGAGAATACATCCACTACAACTAAATAATAAGTAAAGCTCATGCAGGTGAAGATCAGCATGAAATCTGTCTGCACATGCAGGAAGGGACTTTCTGGTACGGGACGTGCAGACAGCCTTGTGGGTAACGTTCTCCCTACATTGTGCGTCAAAAATGTAACACGATTCTCACAATAACTTGAACCATAGAGGCTAACCCAAGGGCCATCCAATCTCGATTCAATAGAGTAATCATAGCATTTTTAGCTGAATTAGCTAAGTGGTGAGCTTCACAGACCAGGTAAGGGAGAGTACCTTGGGTGCCATCAGGCAGCCATCTGTGAAACGCCAGAGGGCATCTATTCTCAATTTACAATACTGTTGGGTCCAGGTCAACTTTTCAGTTTCAGGGGCTTGGTCTTGGAGGATTGCCAGACTGGAAAGGGAAGCGATCCAGGACACAAAGGACGAGGCTGACTCCTTGCTGCTGTGTCGGTGGGTTACAGTGTGTCTAATTTGTGTGATGTCTGTGATATTGCTTGCATAATTTGGTACAGCACTTGCTTTTTATGAATGCACAGATGCCCCCCTGCAAGGCCTGCACGATATCTAGAGCCACACAGTTCTAGACTATCAGATCAGATGGTGAGCTGTTTGCAGGACAGCAGGGACAATGATACAGTGGTGGCATTGGTAATGTCCCCAATCAGCTGGGGCAACTGAGTCAATAGATTCCTGTTTATTTTTACCCTTAGGGCTGGTATCAGGTACCCCGCCCCCGTGTTTCTCTTGGCGTGGGGTAGGGCAGTGTGAAAAGCCAGAGTGTGTTTCAGTGTCTATTCCACAGGGATCCCTTTCTCAGGTGGCCAGGACACGGCCATCGCCTTTGGATCCAGACCCTGGGGTGGACAAGTGCGGGAGGATCACCTGGGTGTGGGGTCCTCAGGGAGTGGGGGAGAAACACTGGATGGAGAGACATGGTATACCCCCTTTCCAAATACCCCTGTCCCATCCAAGTTTATAAAATATTCCAACTTCCAAGATCACTCCCTTTCCTACACAATCACTGAGATGAGAAAGAGGAGGTCTGAGGCTGAAAGGAGTACCACCCATGCAATACATTGGACATGTCCCACTAATAAGATCAGGCAGGGTCAGGCACTTGATCTTAATTGCATACACCTGGTACCAATTAGCTCTCCCCACATGCTTAACAGGTGGAACACTGAGATACACTCTGGGTAAGGCGATGCATGAGAAGGAGCAGTTATTGCAGGGTGACAGCGAACCAAGCGGAGCAGAGCGATAGACCGAGGGATGGAACTGAGGTACGGAGAAACCTTGGACACCCCAGCAAGAGATTGTTACCTCCGAAGAGCCTTGAAGGTTGCGCAAGGAAGCCCAGCCAGAGAGAAGAGACAAACCTCTTTTGTGTTTCAAGAATACCAGCCACAATCCTGGGTGAATGGCAGAGTTGGGGAGGTGCACTAGCAGTTGTGATATCAGCCTTCACTTCAGGATCAAAGCCGCAGACGACAAAAATGAATGAACACAGCCGGTGAGTTGATGAAAGCAATGAAAGTTCAGTCTGTGTTAAATGAAAGTTGACGGCAACAGTATCCGATGAATTAAAGTTGCGTGTGTGCCGATAAGACGCGAGAGAAAGCAAAGCATTGTAAAGAACTGTATTAAAGAACTGTATTCAAGAACTGTATTAAAGATACAAAGTAACAGAGTGGTCCGGCGAAAGAAGACTGCCCAATTGAAAGGCTCTGTGAAATGTCTGATGCCGTAGAAGTTGCGGGAAGAGAAAGAAACTGAGATGTAAGATTTGAACTGTTGTTAGGTTTGATCCCGGCAGAGGGAAACCTGAATGTGAGCGATATTTTTGAACTTTGAAATAAGTACTGTGCTCAAAAATATATTTACCAAGAAGCCTTGGTGAAGGAAAGAAAAGATGACGTTTTGAGGAAAGAAGGTCGAACTGGTCATGCCAAGGTAAGAGCAAACGCCTTGCAGTTACAAAAGTCTTCGACACCGGAAGGGAAGGGAAAGGAGGCTTGAGCCCGATGGAGGGAAGCCTATAAAGGTGTGGATGAAGCTTGGGGAAGGGAACCCCCACAAATTGTGATCGAAAGGTTTGAGCCTGGCAGAGGGAAACCTGTACTGAATTGTGGTAACTAGAAGGAAACAAACTTTTGTTGAACTGTATTACAGGCTAAAAGGTGCCCTGGGCTGAAGTGCGAGAAAGCCGAGAGGCCCAGCGGATAAACTAGTAACTTTTCATGGAAGGCCAGGTGGGCCCTGGTCCACGAAACAAACTGCGTCCTTGTGTCGAAGCCAGAGTGTGTCACAAGGACCAAGTGTGCCACCTTACCCGGTGCTACAAAACACGGAGAAGGGAGTTTCCTCAGCCACACTGACATTTCTTTTGAACACTGATTTTCCTTTTTGCATTACACATTCTGTTTTCACATTGATTGTATTAGAAAGTAGTAAGGCATTAGGTTTATTAGTATAGGCCATTTTATTTTGACTAAGGACTGACTAGGGCTATTTTCTTTTTGTTTGATGGTCGAGAATACTCCCATCTTAGTTATAGGGCAAGGTAGGAGTTTTCCAACCCCTTTTAAACCATCAATAGAAACGTGCAGCTCTTGAGTCTGTGCCTGCTTGTGATACCATGCCTCCCTCACAGCCAGAAAAGTATGGAGAGAGGGGGTGGGTTGGTTATACAATGCAGGCAAGATATATCCCAGGTAACAGCTCCCTCCCCAGTTAAGGGGGAACCAGGGATAAGCCTTATCCCCGTAGATGACCACGAATATGCCTCATCTCCGCAGATGAAGTATGTTCTGGAATAAGTTGAATACCCGGATTGAGTGAATGAGAATCCCGGGTCAAAGGCAAATGTGACATTGTTGATTACCACACTAGAGTTGGTGGACATGTAATACTGACATTTGCTTGCTCCCATACATAGGGATCATTGGTTGGTACAGCATAGAAGATCAGTTGTGGCAGAGCACAGGTAAAGTGCAGCTTGTTTACTTGTACCTGGTCTGGGGACTTTTGAGGGCCCACTGAACCCTATGTGTGACTGGGTGGTCCGACAGGGCCTGGGGCCTCAGGACTGGGAGGTTAACTTGGGATCCAGGCAAAGGTCTCTCTACTGTAAGGCAATGGGTTTGATGGGAAATTGGGATGACAGGTCATGAGGCAGGTGGGCACACACCCAGCAGTCGGCCATGTTGAAAATGCAGGCGTACTGCTATGAGAGGTGCAAATAGGTAGTCGCTCTGAGAGTCCAGGGATGCGCAGTGGGGCATTCGTTCTCATTCAAATGTTCCAAAGTTCAAATGTTCAAAGTTACAGGCTCCTTTTACTGGCACATGCACTACAACATTCACAGGTACCAGAGCCAGATGAATAGGAGGTCATGGTCACGAAGATAAAAACCAACATGAGATATCAGCAGGGACAACAATTCATAGATGCAAGGGCCATAGCAGCAATGACATCTACTCTTGGTTCGAAAACCAGCTCCATCGGCGGATTCATGATCGTTGGTAAGTTAGATCCAGTGGTGAGTAGCTGGACTAGTCACAACTTGGCTGAAACGTTTGGTACCTCTGGTATTCTTCCTCGGGGTCGCAGAGAATACCTCTGGTTGGTTGCATTGTGAGATTCAGTTGTGTCAGGCTGCGCAGGTGGTGTGCCAGCAAGGGAACCTTGATCGGGGTAGTTCCCTCTGGTGCTCTGACCGTGTGCTGAATGAGCTACAGCAGTAGCTCCCGCAGGGCTCTCACTGTGGAAAAGAAAACTCAGCAGCTATGGGTTTTCCCTTAGCATGTAATGTATTGGCTGACTGCGGGCCGGCCTTTGCTCTCTGGTATAGTTCGGTCTCATCCAGAAACACAGGATGGTTCTGGCACTGGCACAGGGCTGGAGATGTCGCAGGCGGCGGTGTTGGTCTCGACAGCTCTGGAGCGTGTCCGAGGAAGATTGGTGGGTTCGGTGGTGATGCCATCAGATGGAGCAGGGTCCTTGTGGCAAGGCAATGTATGGTTCCAGGCCAGAATCCTCTCACACTTCACTGCAGAGTTCATGATATGGGCCGCACCACCTTGGCTGAAACGATGTCGCCTGCTGATGGATTTTCACCAGGAACCAGTGTCAGGGTGGCACAGTCCCACGGTGGGTTCAGGCAGGGACTCGCAGACCTGCGCATTGAGAAATCAAACATGGAGAAATCCAACAGTTTTAATCAACATGAGACAGTACTGGATCAATGTGTCATCCTCTAATGTTAAGTTCAGGGCATAGGGAAGTGCTGGTGGAGCAGGCCCCGTTCTTAATTGGTGTCCTGTGAGGATTTCATGAGCAGGCAATCTGTGTTTGCCCTTTGGGATGTTTCTCACGGCTAACAAAACTAGCGGGATGGCATGGGGCCACTTCGGCCCTGTTTCTGTACATTCTTTAGATAATCTCAACTTGCAGCATTCCATGTGCGTGCTAGAGCATGGGTGGCAAGTGCAATGGAACTGCTGTGCTATACATACGAGCATTGCAGACCTCCATGATAAACTGACCTGTGAAGTGGGTAGCTCGGTCATGGTCTATACAGAGGGGCAGTCCAAACCAAGGTATACATTCAGCAAGCAATTTCTTGGCCACGGTGAAAACACATCCACCACCACCACCACGCAGTACAGATAAGTTAGACAGGTGGGAAGCTGTATGAAGTCTATCTACAAGTGTAAG